>NC_030832.1:32664725-33333746 GCF_001704415.2 Capra hircus
ACTTCTGATTTATACACCTAATTTTTTCCAGTATTATATACACACATTCTCTCAAATACTAATTCTTGGTTTTACTACCCCCACACAAGTAGCCTCAGCTACACATTGGTTAATCGAGTATTGTTCTTCATATTGGTGTTTCCCTGGTGGCTCAGCTGGTAAAGAATCTGCCCGCAATGCGGGAGACCTGGGTTCGATCCCTGCATGGGGGAAGATCCCCTGGGGAAGGGAAAGGCTACCCACTCCAGTATTCTGGCCTGGAGAATTCCATGGACTCTAGAGTCCATGGGGTTGCAAAGTGTCCAACACAACTGAACGACTTTCACTTCACATTCTTCACACTGCCAAACTGCCACTTAAGCTCACTGATTACAAGGAAACCCAACTCTACAATTGTGATGAACAACTGATTAATTACATTTCCTACCTTCTTTTAGTAACAATGAATAAGCTTAACTCAAATAAATGGAGACAACTTTTGAAGAAAAGAGGTACCAATGTAAGGACCTTTAGTAAACTATTAAAAAAATTCTTGGTAATTATCTTTCAGGTGTGTGCATGTGTATTCAGCTCTGTCTGCCTCTTTGCGACCCATGACTGTAGCCCACCAGGCTCCTCTGTCCATGGGCTTTTCCTGGCAAGAATACTGGAGTAGGTAGGTTGCCATTTCCTTCTCCAGAGGATCTTCCCGACCTAGGGGGCTGAATCAAGTTTGTCTCAGGCATTAGCAGTTGAATTCTTTACCTCCAGGCCACCTGGGAAGCCCGTATCTTTCAGGTAGATTACCTCTAATACATTTCAGAAAAGTGAAATATTAATACTATTCTCAAAGAGAATTAAATCTCAAACAATTCTTCAAAAAAATGCTTCCCCTTAGACATACATAAAAATCACTTGATCAGCATCTGTTTAAGCCACTAAGACAATTTCATGTTAGTTACACCACAGCAGTTATGTGAAGAGACTGCAATTATTTGAAAAACTCATATTTTCAAAGAAGAATGAAACATGATAGAATTTAATTAGGTAGAATGCAAGGTAAATAGCTGGTCACCAGTAATAACAGAAAAGGTGAAGTGTTTGGAACTTTTTCAGTCTTTTGATTTACTTGAGCAGAGACCTTGTCTTCTATATTTTATGTTTTGGAACACACCATCGATCTAAGGATCATCCAAATAAAATGATAGAACATTACTAGAAACTAATCCCACTACCCTTATCTAATTTAAGATTACTTACTTTCCCAAAACAGAAATCCATTATACTAAAAATTAAAATCGTTCTCACCAAGACTTGTGCCCCAAGACAATGAAGGCCAAAGCCTATGCTTCAATGACAAAGTCTTTTAGTCACTTTCTTAAAAGTTAGTCAAATCATTGGTGCTTGGAAATGGGGGTGGGGGGAAAGAGTTGGGGAGTTCCAGCTGCTCTGCCTGCCAAGTTAAACAAAAATTCTTAACTCCCTGTTTGCCAAGTAAGCTACAGTAAGCAGTCTGAATTACTTTGATTCTTTAAGACCTCGTTTTAAAGTAAGGAAAAGCATGCACCTAGAACAAACTCCCCTCACAACTTAATTTCATACCAGAGTGAATAGTTCTCACAAAGTTCTTCCTCAGAGCAGCAGCATCAATAGCGAATTAGACAGAAATGCAAATTCTCCGGGCCATCCCAGACGTGCAGCATCAGAACGTCTGGGGTGGGGCCCAACAATTGTGTTTTAACAAGCCCCGCAGGGGATGCTTGGATTCTGAGAACCAATGGCCTAAGGGCTAAGAGTCATAAAGGTTCAAGGTTTACTGGCTTGGTGACCAACAGGTAATCACCCAGCTTCTCTAGACTTGTTTCTCAGTGGAATTAGGGGGTTGTTATGAATATTAAATAAGAAAACCACGTTAAGTTTCTAAGAGCGATGCCTGACATATAAAAACATTACTCAAGCACTAGCTGTCGCTACTAATATGAGCTTTGACGGTTGTAGACTGGAAGGGGGATAAAGACAAAGACAGAAAAGGCTTAATCCCTACCTCTCCAGGAGTTTAACTTAGTTACCAGGTCAAGGCACGTGTACACAAAGCGGAACCAACCAAACTCCAAGAGGAAATAAAGAGGGGCAAACGAGCTGACCGTAAGAAAAAGCAACAAATTCTGACCCAAAATTATAAGAGAAGGCTTTAAAGAAGTGACTGCATATGAGCAATAAGAGTTTCACGGCCTCAAGGGAAGAAAAAGTCATTCCAGCCTACAGGTGTGAGCCAAGATCACAAGAAGCAGGCCAAACGAAAAGTGCACGGTAGCAGATTGCAGTGGCTGGAAAACGGACCAAGAAAAAATATGCTGTAGGACATAAAATCGGTCACCCCAAATCCCGGGGCTTAGCTGAGGGTGGGGGGAGGGATTCGAGGCGTGGGTAAGACCCGGCCTCCGCCCGGCACTCTAATGCACACGCTCGTCTGTAAACTAAGTTCCCCTTTTGTTTTCTGAGCACCCAGAGACCACTTTTACGCACAGCGGCCCATCGAGCCATTGTCTGCAGCAAAGTTGAACGCAAGAAGCTGAGAAGCGTGCCCGGAGCCCCGCATTCAGGAGTGGGCGCTACTCCAACTAGAGCCGATGTCTGAACATTCTCAGACACCAACAAGCGCAAAACCGTGAACACTTAAAAAAAAACCGCTCTATTAAAAGGCAAAATTTGGATAAGCACAAAGTCGGGAGTAACGAGGGCAGGGGTTTTTTTTTGGGGGGGGGGGTTGTCTTCTCTGAATACCCTCTGGATACTGGCCGAATCCCGATGGCTTATTTTCCCAAGCTTGCAGGCTGAGGTTTTCCTTCCGGTCATTGTGCTTATTTCCCCCAAAGAGCAAGGCCCCGCGGGGGCAGGCGCGCCGGCCCGGCCCCGGGACAAAGCCCACTCCCGGGCTCCACCTGGGCGCGGGCAGGGGCGGGGAGGGGCGGCGCTCCGCGGCCCGCCCGCCGGCCGCAGTTACTAGGCAGCGCGGCACCGCCCACCCCCGCCGCCCGCCGGCCAATCCGGCGCGTCTGCTGCCCGGGCGCACGAGCCCCGGAGACACCAGTCCAAGCGCGACCCCACGGCTGGGGCCTGGCACCGAGCGCGCACCCGCACTGCCCGAGCCGGCCAATCAGCGGGCCGGGCATGCGCAGCCCGCAGGCTCGCTCGCTCGCTCGCGCGCGGGGCCCTCACGCGTGAGGCGCCCCCCCCTCCGCCGCCACACGCCGCGCCGGTGCGCGCGCCCCTCCCCCACGCAGCCAGGCGCGCGCGTCAACTGTCGTCCCCCGCGACCGCGTCTGCTCCTGCCCCACCCCCAACGCCGGCGGCCCGGGGCTGGTGGGGGGCGGGGTGGGCCCCCCCCAACACGGCCGCCGACGGTCCCCAGATCCCCGCGCTGTCCGTGCAGCACCCCCCACGGAGGGAGGGGGCGAGTCTCAAAATAAAAGCCCCGCTCGAGATGGCAGCCGGGGCCGGGGTTGGGGGGGCGAGCGGGGATGAGGCGACGGGGACTCACCCGAGTGCAGCCGCCTCCAGGCAGCGCCGGGGCCGGGGGGGCGCCGAAGGGAAGCGAATGTGGGCCGCGCGCGCGCGAGCTGTGGCCGCGGCGGAGCAGCCTGGGGTTGAGACGGGCTGGCGAGCGGGCAGGAGGTGAGAGGGCGAGGGGGCCCGAGCGTCTCGGCCGAGCTCCTGTCACCGCCGCATGGCCGCCCTTGGCAGGGCCTCGCTCAGCGCCTAGATCCTCTCACAGGGGAACCGAGGGATAGGCCGGGGTAACCGCTGCAGGCGGGCGGCCACGGCTAGAGAGCGCGTGCGGGTAAGCGGGGGGGCGATCGGTGGCCCCTTTTCTCTGCTCTCCGAGCTTCTCTCTCTCACCCTCCTCCTCCTCTTTTTTTTTTTTTTTTTTTTTTTTGTTCCTAGAAGGCGCGCTGCGCGTGCGCACCCGCAGCACCGCCCAGCGGGAGTTGTAGTCTCTTATTTGTCCCCACCAACGCGACGGCGAGGGGCGCTGGACTACGACTCCCAGGAAGCCTCGCGCCGACCAGCCCGGAGCCAGAGGACGCGGCGAGCTCGGCGCCCGGCCCTCTCGGGCAAGGACTGTCAATGGAGGCGCGGGTGGTGGGAGCGAGGAACATGGCTGCACCTGGGGCCTGCGCGGCTGCCCGAGTGGGGGAGGGGAGCGGGGACGCAGGGATGAAAATCCAGGCCGAGTCGGCTCCCTTGCCAGGCTTCAGCCGGCCGCAGCCACGGTCCCGTGGCTCGCGCTCACTCTTGCATCCGAGATTCCCTGCAAATTGAGAGGCTGGAATACAGCAAAAGCCGGGAGCCCCAGGCCGGCCTGCCGCCTTCCCTGCTCCGCTAAGGGACTTCCTCCGCCTTGCACCACCCTCCGGGACACAAAGAACTCCTGTTAGTTTTTAAAGCTTGCCTCGAGAGACTCTTGCCGCAACTTCGGACTGGGCGAAGGAAGGGCACCATTCTGTTTTTATTTACGCCTCCTCCTCCAGGCTTTGCTCACTTTTCACTCGACGTGTAGAAGGAAACTTAAGACGGAAAAGCCATGGAAGGGCGAGCAGAAAACGTGATTTGCAGCCCGTTTTGTTCTGTCAACCGCTAAGCAATTTTCCTCAAACCCCACCCCCCCGGTGGGGTTTTTTTTTTTTTTTTTTTTGGCATCTCAACTTTCATTAGCTGGCGAATTTCGAAAATGATGATATTACTGTTCACCCCAAGTTAGAAGTTTAAAAAACTCGAGGCCAGAGATTTTAGATGTTTATGTAAAAACACAAAATCGGGTGATTATGTGATGTTTCTCCCTGCCGGAGATTCGGGCCACGCCGGCCATCCTCCCCCCACCCCCTCCTCCTCGGTAGGTGGCGACCACGGCGCTTTTTCCAGCCTTTGTCGCTCGCAAGAAAACTTTCCGAGCAGCTAGTCTTTTGATGTAGGGCCAAGACCTTTCCTTTGAATTTGGGTTCGCAGATTAGCCTTCCCCATCTTCTTCCGTAGACCGCACCCATAAAGCCTCATCTAGAATGTCCATGTTGGATTTCTTTTTAAACAGATGGAGAATTTAAAGATCCCTGCGAAGCAATCTGATTCCAGAAGACGTCTACATTTTCCCGATTTCCCCTGCAATCTTTTACTGTCATTTTGTCCTCGATTAATTCAATTAAGAATTTTTCTTTGTCAAGTTTCTGCACAGTGTTTAGTTTTTCATAAGAACAATTTTCTTTTTGCAGTCTTTCTTCATTAACATTTGAAATATTTAAACTCCATCTTCCCAATACCAAGTACAACTGACATACTTAGGGATAAACATTAACTCTTGAGAAGCCTAAACTTCAGCTGGTAATAGCAACCACCCCAGGAGCTGCAAACTCAGCTGCTGTGAGCATCAGTTGAGGATATTTTATGGAGGGATAGGAACCCTGAGGGCTTACCTGGTGGGTCAGAGGGCATAGAATCCTCCTGCAATGCAAGGGGGTCCAGGGTTTAATCCCTGGTTCAGGAAGATCCCTGGAGAAGGGAATGGCTACCCACTCCTGTATTCCTGCCTGGAGAATTCCATGGACAGAAAAGTCTGGTGAGCTTCAGTTCATGGGATTGCAAGGAGTCCAACACGACTGAGGGACTAACACAACTTTTTTTTTTTTTTTTTTTTGGTCTTGAACGGATTATTCAGAATACTGAGAAGTTGAAGACAGTGATGGGAGGATGCACTGGGTGTGGTGGAATAATGGAGGAGCTTTGGAAGGGTGTTAGGAAGTAAGACGAGTTCATTTAGTCACGATTACCCTTGTCATTGGAGAAGGCAATGGCAACCCACTCCAGTACTCTTGCCTGGAAAATCCCAGGGGCAGAGGAGCCTGGTGGGCTGCAGTCCATGGGGTCACTAAAAGTAGGAAACCACTGACTGACTTCACTTTCACTTTTCACTTTGATGCATTGGAGAAGGAAATGGCAACCCACTCCAGTGTTCTTGCAGGCAGAATCCCAGGGAGGGCGGAGCCTGGTGGGCTGCCGTCTATAGGGTCACACAGAGTCGGACACAACTGAAGCGACAGCAGCAGCAGCAGCACCCTTGTCATTAAAAACTTATGTGGGAGATAGCCCCCCCTTTTCTGAAGTTAACAGTTCCGTGTGGAATTTTGCTGCTACTTCATGAACAACTCCAGCTTCCTTGAGGTTGAGGTTGAACTATCGAACTGGTCTTAAAACTTTAGGTGGCTTTGAATTGCCTCTGGACAGAAAGCTGGCCCTTTGGGGACAATGAACAATGTATAGAAGTCAACCTTTTTTCCCCATGTACTGCTATTAGCAGGTTTAACCCTCAAATTGATACTTACAGTCGTAAATATCATACATGTTCAGTCTTAAGACCCGGCTCACCTTGGCTGTTGTGTTGGTTAACCAGTTTTTCCCTCACCTCATTGGTACAAGTGCTATGTTAATGGTGATCAGAATTACATGCCACTTGAGATACCAACTCAGCACAGCCAGCTGTTTTCCAACACAAGATTACACTGCTGTTTTAGGGGTTGAGCAACAAATGAAAAATACAAAAACAAAATTGATTTGTATATTTCAGAATGATTTCTTATGGAATCCTCCTTTGTTCAAATCACACTCAACTTTTGTTTAGAATCACATTCAACATAACACGATGTGTGTACCAAGACTGAGACTGCAGTCTGACTGCACCGTGCGGCACGTTGGATCTTAGTTCCCCAACCAGAGATCACACCTGTACCGCCTCCAGTGTAAGCTCAGAGTCCTAACCACTGAACTGCCAGGGAATTACCAGCTGGCAGAATCTTGCAGGTTATTTCAAATTATTTCATATATATCTCTTTTTATGTTTAACCTACCATATGCAGTCCTGCAGGTGACTGTCCAAAAACAGGACACTCCATTCTATTGCATACAGTAGCCCCTCCTTATCTATGAGGATAGTACTGAATTCTCTATATACTATCTTTTTTTCCTGTATGTACACACCTATAATAAAGTTCTTTGTTTTGGGGGTGTTTTTTGGCCATGCATGAGGATCTTATTTCCCTGGCCAGTGGTTGAACCCAAGTTCCCTGCAGTGGAAGCACAGAATCTTAACCATTGGACCACCAGGTTAGTCCCTTATAGCAAAGTTTAATTTATAAATTATGCAGAGTGAGAGATTAATGGGCTTTCCAGATGGCGCAGTGGTAAAGAATCCACCTAGCAATGCAGGAGACGCAGGTTCCATCCCTGGCTTGGAAAGACACCCTGAAGAAGAAAGTGGCAACCCATTCCAGTATTCTTGCCTGGAAAATCCACGGACAGAGGAGCCTGGTGGGCTACAGTCCAGGGGATCGCAGAGAGTTGGACACAATTGAGCCAACATACACAAGAGGTTAATAATAACTAAGAACAATATAACAATATGTATTGCAATAAAAGTTACGTGAATGTGGTGTCTCTCTCTAAATATCTTATTACACTATACTCACCCTTCTTATGATGAGGTGAGCTTCCAGGTATCACCAGAGCTAATCTGTTCTTCCGCGTTTTACGCCTTGGTGCCTCCTTTGCACTTTTATGAATAAAGGTTCTATTGGACATCTTCTTCCGGAAGAGCCCGGTTTCATCACAGTTGAAGACTCTCTTTGGATAACATCCTTTCTCCTTAATCAACTTCTTCACCTCCGCTGGAAACAGGGCAGCAGCTGCTTCCTCAGGAGGCACAGCCTGTCCAGTAATTTTTATATTTTTCAGTCCAAACCTATTCCTGAATCTGTATAGCCATCCCTTACTGGCAGTGAAGGGCTTGGTGTCACTCGTTTCAGGGACTCCCTGGCTGAAGTCCTCATACAGGGTCAGTGCTTTCTGACGCAACACGTTGCTGTCAATAGGAACACGCTTTCTGTTCATGTCTTCCACCCACAAATCTAAAGCCTCTTCCATCTTAACTATGCACTCATCACGGACTGTGGCTGTAACTTTTGCAGTTCGGGGCGCAACAGCAAAACTGGCACGAATTTCTTTTTCCTTCTTCATAATTTCACGGATAGAAGATTCGTTCTTACCGTAGATCTTAGCAACCTCAGCATAAGATTTTTTTTCTTTCCTTACTAAGTCGAGAACTTTCACTTTTTCAATCAAAGGAAGCATTTTACGGCTTCTCTTTGGCATATCTGAACCACCAGCATCACTACTCTTGCGCTTTGGAGCCATTATTAAGTAAAATAAGGGTTAACTTGAGCACAAGCACTGCTGATACCTCAGCAGTAGATCTGATAACCCAGGCAGCTACCAAGAGACTACCAGGCAGGATACGCTGGACAAAGAGATGATTCATGACCCTGGGCAGGACGGAGCAGGCGGGTGTGAAATTTAAAACTTATGAATTGTTTATTTCTGGAATTTTCCATCTGCAGCCAGCCCTCCATATCCGCGGGTTCTGCATCTGCGGATTCAACAAACCGTGGATGGAAAATATTCCAAAACAAACAAACAAAAAAATGCCAGAAACTTTCAAAAAAGCAGAACTTGCCTTTGCTGGGTGGGTGCCCAGCAACGATTTACATAGCATTTACATTGTATTTACAATGATTTACATAGCATTTATACTGTATTAGGTATTATAAATCCAGAGATCATTAAAAGTACAAGGGAGGGTGTGTGTATGCCGTATGTGAATCCTACAGCCATTTTATATAAGGGACTTAAGCTTCTGCAGATTTTGGCACCTGGGGGTTTTGGGAAGGTGAGTGGGGGAGCGTCCCTGGAACCAATCACCCTTCTAGACCAAGGGATGGCTGTAATGTTTTCCAAATGCCTGTAACTGAAACCGTGGAAAGTGAAACCACAGATAAGGGCGGGGAGGGGGGAGGGGGGGCTGCTGTCTGTGGGAGACAAAAGCCAAGTCAGAGGAGATTCAGAGATTCAGCCAGGCTAGAGATAGAACTAAACCAACTGTGAGCTCTTTCACCAACTTAAATGCATCTTCACACAATCTCCAAGCACACACAGCCTGTTAACTGCTTTCAAATAGCAAGTCACATGGCAATGTTGGAATGCCTTCACTAGTCCTGAAAAATCATCACCATCTTGGATTTTTAATACTGGTGTCAGGAATCTGCTTTCTCCATTATCACAGGACCCATCCCCCTATCAGCCACCTTTATGACAGAAATGCGCCTCCACCACTTGGTCAGGGTCACTGTGACTGAGTTTTTGTTTGATTTCTTTTTTTTCTTTTTTGGTTTGTTTGCACAGCTTGCAGGATTTTAGCTCCCACACCAGAGACAGAACCCAAGCCCTGTCAGTGAAAGCTCCAAGCCTAACCACTGGACTCCCAGGAAATTTCCTAGTGCTCCTTTTAAAAAGATGTTTGGTTGGAATCCAAACTGAATAATTAATCTTTTTGTGACCCTGTCCTATATTTTATATTGCCCCAAACCATAACTCTAGCAAAAGCTGAGACACTCTTGACATAACCCATTTTTCAAAGTAGATTCCATCTTTTGATGAACACTAAACAGAGGTCTTTTTCCCTTTAACTCTGCTTGATGCGGGACCAATAAATTTCAGGTCCAGTTTCTTGGGTGTTCTTTATGGTATCAGTTCAGTTTAGTCGCTCAGTCGAATCTGACTCTTTGCAACCCCACGGATTGAGCATACCAGGCTTCGCTGTCCATCACCAACTCCCGGAGCTTGCTGAAACTCATGTCCATTGAGTCAGTGATGCCACCCAACCATCTAGTACTTTTAGAGAGAATGGGATGAAAAATATATATCTTGATTAAAATAATAGTTTGAGCTTTTAGATCTGGGTTTAGTTAGGAACTGCATGCCTTGTCCAGATCACATGGGTAGGGCCAAAATGACATCTTTAGCTTTTGCCTGGGTATCTGCCCTCTAACAGATAAATCCTTTGTTATTATAAGGATGCTTTTTTAAGGACTGTTTATAAAACACTATTTGTGAACAGCTTTTTGTTTGGACCATTTGAATATTACAACTGTGGAAACAGTATCTTTGACAGAACTCTTCCAAAGGTGGAAAAATAAATAAACCCGTTATAATTTATTCATAATAATTAATAATGTAGATGTGACCAAATAGACCTTCTAGCTCTTGCTATGCCTTTTTGTGCAAACATCTGGCCTGTGCTGTGAATCTAATATTCATGTAACACCAACTGAAATAAATAGTTTTATGTGTTGGTTTGGTGGTGAGGTGGTAAAGAATCTGCCTGCAACATAAGAGACCTAGGTTTGATCCCTGGGTTGAGAAGATACTCTGGAGAAGGGAACAGCAACCTACTCCAGTATTCTGGCCTGGAGAATTCCATGGAGAGATCTTGGCAGGTTACAGTCCATGGGGTTGCACAGAGCTGGATTTAGATGAATGTTGGGTTTCCCTGGTGGCTCAGATGGTAAAGAATCTGCCTACAAAGCAGAAGACTTAAGTTCCAGAAGACCCCCTGGAGGAGGATCCAGAATTCTTCCCTGGAGAATCCTATGGAGAGAGGAGCCTGCCAGACTACACTCTAGGGGGTCACACAGAGTTGTTCACGACTGAAGTGACTTAGCATGCATGCATGCAGATGAGTGTTATCTTCTATTTAGTTATTATGTGACTTTTGCTGTAATTGTTGTGTAACTTCTTTTTTAAAACATAAAATCACTATATTTTCCCTGCCCCCCTCAAGGATTTGGGGGAATCAGGCAATATGTAAATGAAAATACTTTATAAAATCTTAGTTAAGTGTTCTATAAATATTAAGTGGTATAATTTAGCATTCAAAGCAGTATTTTTAAATATCTTAAGAACAAAATGTCCATGTTTCTTTTGTAACTACTTAAGGATTTTTTTAATGCTTTTTATTCTAAGATTTAGGAAAATATATTGACAGATACTTACACTTATCATTAAATATGATGAACATGAATTTGAGCAAAATCTGAGAGGTAGCAAAGGACAGGGAAGCCCGGCATGCTGCAGTCCACGGGGTTACAAAGGGTTAGACACAACTGAGTGACTAACAACAACACTTATTCAATTCAGTGAACCTGTAATCATATCTGACGGATCAGGTGATGCAACTAATGAAATAACCGGTATTATAAGCAGCACTTCCTTTTAGAATACTATCTCTGCCAGGAAGATTGTACTCAGAAACCTGTGAGTAAAAAATCCAATCAAATAAGTTATTTCTAAATAAAATGTATAATTGATAGCCTTGCAACGTATCATTTGTAAAATCAGTGTTGGATTCAATACTGAGAAAAAAATAGCCCCTTTCTTTCCTTTTTCTATTTTTGTTTCAAATATCAGCTTCACGTCTGGGTGCTTGATTCTTATCTTTGCATTTACCAGGCCTCTTTTTCTGGTGAATCAAAGCAATCTTTTTAACCCCCTCCTGAACCTGTGTTTATTATAATTAGGGCAAATACAATGGGTAAGTTTTCGTCTAAGAATAAAGGGAGTTCTGAGGAAGGAAATGGCAACCTACTCCAGTATTCTTGCCTGGAAAATCCTATGGACAAAGCAGACTAGTGGGCTTCAGTCCATGGGGTCGCGAGAGTCAGAACCAACTTAGCGACTAAACCGCCATCAAAGGGGGTTCTTCCCTGATGGACTAGTAGCTAAGACTCCCAACTCGGGGGCCCCAAGTTCAATCCTTGGTCAGGGAACTAAGATCCCACAAACCACAACTGAGAGTTTCCATGCCATGACTAAAGATCCCAGATGGAGTTGCTAAGACTGAAGATCCCATGTGCTGCAATAAGACCCCACACAGCCAAATAAATAAAATAAAAATAAAAAAATATTAAAAGAAATCAAGAATCAAAGGAAATTTATTAGCGGGGAAAGAAGCAGCCAAAAATGATACTGTTCAAATGTGAAGTTAGCCCATCAGCAGTGGGTCAAGTACGGCTTTAAGCTGTTTCCCCAGCAATGGAATGGCACACCGACCATTGTCTCTCTTTCCCCAGAATCTAAGGAGAGAGGTTAGCCAGGCTTTGGGTTGTACCTGGGATTTTTGACTTCCATTTTTTCCAGCAGACTGTGCAGTTCAATCCCAAATGAACTCAGACCGATCCCAAAGTGAGCAACAGCAAAGAGGCTGAGCACTGATTAAATTCTGGAAAGACTGAGACAAGGTTTCTGCCCTTCAGAAATGTATAATAAGGGGAAATACTTATTGAGCGTTCCCTCCATGCCACATGCTGTGCTCAGCAATTGAGATTACCTCACTACACTGACAACTACCCCCTGTGGTAGGTGCTTAGAACTTCCTCATATGCTAAAAAAGGCTCAGAAAGGTTAAATTACTTGGTTAATGATATACAGATGGCAAAATCCAGATTCTAAGCTAAATCAGCCTGTCTCCAAGTCTGGATTCTCCACTATTGATGTCTTTGCAGGCTAGAGTCATCTCAGCTGGGCTGATGTGATAAACGAATCAAATGCGGGGTACACTCAGATAAACACAATGAGACAGTACGAGATGGCTGGTGATAAAGCGAGCACCTTTATTTCATTTTTGGCTGCTCCTATAGGCCATGTGGGAGCTTAGTTCCCTGACCGGGGATTGAACCCTGGGCCACTGCAGTGGAAGCTCAGAGTCTTAATCACTGGACTGGCAGGGAAGCCCTGAAAGCAGGCAATTTTAAATAGAAGAGGCAGCGTTTGCAATGAATATTAAAAGATGAGTGGAGAGGGAAATGTCAACGCAATCCAGTATTCTTACCTGGGAAAGTCCATGCACAGAGGAGCCTGGCGGGCTGCAGTCCATGGAGTTATATGACTGAGGACGCATGCATGAGGGTGGAGGGAGACAGGTTGATAGCAATAAACTGGTAGAACTGAATAAAAAAAAAAAAAAGATGACTACTTTCCTGGCAGTCCAGTGGCTCCACCCTGCCAATGCAGGGAGTAGGGGGTTCAATCTCTGGTCAGGGAACTAACATCCCACATGAAGCAACTAAGAGTTCCCATGCTGCAACTAAAGATTCTGCATGCCACAACAAAGACCTGGTACAGCCAGATAAATAAATACTTAAAAAAAACAATAATTAAAATAAACACATATATCTCAAAAAAAAGAATTAAAAAAATAATATTTTTTTAATTGAGGAGAAACTCTCTTAGATTTCTGTGAAATAAAATCCATGCTTTATGGCAAGACAAGAAAAATGTAAACAGAAAAACTCTTCTCTCCCTTCCTCCTTCTCTGACCTCCTCTCTCTGCCCCCGGGGGTCTGTTGTATCTGCATTTTGCATCGACCACACCTCCCGCACCCCCAACACGCTCAACCGCAAAAAGCAACCTTCTCTCAGCATCAACAAGACAACTCCTTAAAAGATATCGTTCCTGAGGGATGGGTGGGAGTTTGGCTTAGTAGCTGCAAACTATTACATCAATACATAGGATGGCTAAACACCAAGGTCCTACTGTATAGCACAGGGAACTATATTCAATATCCTGTGATAAACCAGAATGGAAAAGAACATGAAAAAGGATGTACCTAAATGTATAATGAAATCACTCTGCTGTACAGCAGAAATTAACACAACATTACAAATCAACTATGCTTTAATAAAATCAGTTTTAAAAATCATACATCATTTGATGCACATTAATGAAATGTGCCGGAAAACTTCCGTAACTGTGCCTTGACTTCTAACAGGCAGACAGATCTCAGAGTTTTCTGAGATGCTCTTCCTGGGTTATAATCCTCAAATTTGGTTCGAATAAGTTTTCCATTTCTTTCTTAGATTGACTGCTTAAGTTTTCATTGACACTTCCCACACCTCTAATCAGAGGCATCCTGGGGGGTGGGGCAGGCAGGGAAACCTATAGTGGTATATTTGTTGTTGTTATTCAGCTGCTAAGGCATGTCCAGCTCTTTTGCGACCCCATGGACTGTAGCCTGCCAGGTTCCTCTGTCCATGGGATTTCCTAGGCAGGAATACTGGAGAGGGTTGCCATTTCCTCCTCCAGGGGATCTTCCTGACCCAGGGATCAAACCTACATCTCCCGCATCTCCTGCATTCCAGGCGGATTCTTTACCCTCTGAGCCATCAAGGAAGCCCACATGGAATACTATTCATTCTTTAAAAAGGAGAGTCTGCAGCATGCAACAACATGGATGAAACTTGAGGACATTATGCTAAGTGAAATCAGCCAGTCACAGAAAGACAAATTCAGCTCTTTTCACTAATGTGAGATATCTAAAATAGTGAGACTCGTAGACTCAGAGAGTAGAATGGTGGTTGTCAGGGGTTGAGGAAAAGGAGAAATGGGCAGATATTAATCAGCAGGGATAAAGTTCATTCAGCAAGGTGAACAGGTTCTAGAATTCTGCTGTAAATTACTGTACCTGTAGTCAACTAGAATATGCACTTGAAACTTTAACAGCACAGCTCTCACGTCACATATTCTTACAATAAAAATTTTAAATGATTTTTTAAATGTAAAAGAAAAATATCCATGCACCTAAAATTTTGATCCATATTGTGTATTATTGTGTTTACTCCCCAGATAGCACCACTATACATACGCAGTGTGAAAATGCCCATTTCCGCCACATCTGCCCACACTCAGTGAAAAGTAAAGATTTTTTAGTGGTTCTAATGTGCACATTGTGAACGAAGCTGGGCATCTTTTCATATTTTTACTATCCATTTGCAATTATGTTTTTGCAAACTAATCATTTGCATTTCACAATTAGGTCCTTTGGTCTCTTTTTTTCCCCTTTATTTCTTGCATGAGTGCTGTTTATTTATTTTTAATTGAGGTACGGTTGATTTACAACCTTGTGTTAGTTTCAGGTATACAGCAAAGTGGTTCAAATATAGACATTATATATATATAAATAAAATGTCTATTATTTTTCAAATTCTTTTCCCTTATAGGTTTTACAAAATATAGAGTTCCCCTGTGCCATAGGGAATTGTTCCTTGTCCTTGTTAATTATCTATTTTATACACAATATTGTATATATATTCATTCCAAACTTCTAATTTATCCCTCCCCCTTCCTTAACTACTTTTCTAAATGAAAGCAAATTTTGTGTTTAAGAGGTTACAGATATTTCCTCAGTTTGTTTTTGTGACCTTTTTTTTGTGTGTTGCTGTTGTACTGAGAAGTTTCATTTTTACGTGGTCCGTTATCCATTTTTCCCCCATGTCTTTGGTGTTAACCAACGGTAAGAAAATTTTCGCCCACACCAAGAGAGAAGAGAGAGAAAGAGGGGTGAGGGGAGGGAGAGAGCTGCCTGTATACACAAACACCCACATATTCTCCCCACAGCAAGATTTCTGTATTTCTATCTATCATCTTCATCCTCCTTTGCTTGGCCTGCCTGGGGCTTTCCAGTTCACCGCCCCATTTAAGGCTCTTCCTCTGGGTCCCCGCGGGTCCAGGTGGGGCGCGCGGACCGTCCTCGCCTGGGACCGCCTCCTGGGCTCCCAGACCCCGAAGGCTTCTTCACTTCCTTCGAAGCCCCGGGCCATCGTTTTCCAGGCGCGCGGCCGAGGAGACCTGCTGTTCCCCTCCGCTAGCACCACCGGCTGACCGGCTTCATCGGTGGCCCGCAGCGCGCTGAATCCGAGCATCCGTGCCAATCCCGGAAGCACGTGGCCGAAGGAACTGTTTCCTAGGGTACTTCGGTCCTGAATGCGGAGGCGGAAGAAAGGGCCGAGGGTACCGCTAAACCGTGCCGCAATCTCTCTGGCGGCTGCCAATCAGCGGGGAAATCCCCAGCCTGGCAGGGATTTCCCTTTCCGTACAGTTTGCAGGCAGAACATAAATAGCTTAGAACAAAAGCGCCTTTGGTCCATCACACGTTTCTGCTCCTCATTATAAACTGTGACTAGGTGAATAGGTATTCTGGCTTTTCTAGTTCAGTCTGCGCGAGCTTGTTTAGCGTGGGTTCGCCTCCTTAATCCTCATCCGAATCCTGTTCAGACAAACAGCATCATTACCTAAACAGTGAGAAAGATTTCCCTTTGACATGTCCTTTCAGTCTTTATAAGTAGCTGAAGAGTAAGTTTCAGTTTAATATGGATTTCAATTTTGTTTTATTGTAGTAAAATAGATATGTATAACATAAAATCTACCACTGAAATCATTTTAAGTGTACAATTCAGTGGTATTACGTGCATTCCTCATGTTGTGTAACCATCACCCTATTTCCAGAACTTTTGTCATCATCCCAAAAAGCTCCTAGTAAACTCTATTCTGTCTCTTTGACTTTGCTTATTGTATTTTTCTATATATTTATTTTTACTTATTTATTTGGTGGCACTGGGTCTTAGTTGCAGCTTGTGGGATCGAGTTCCCCATCCAGGGATCAAACCCGGGCTCCCTGCATTGGGAACACAGTATCATAGCCACTGGGCCACCAGAAAAGTCATTGGACTTGCCTACTTTGGATACCTCTTCAGAGTGGAATCATACAACACTTGTCCTTCTGTGACTGGCTTCAATCAACATATTTTTAAGATTACATGTTATATGCATCAGAAATCCATCCTTTTTATGGCTGAGTAATATTCCATTGTATGTATATACTGTGTTTGCTGTATCTATTCATTGGCTAGATCGTTGCCATCTATTGTAATGCTCAAAATTCTCCAAGCCAGGCTTCAACAATATGTGAACCGTGAACTTCCTGATGTTCAAACTGGATTTAGAAAAGGCAGAGGAACCAGAGATTAAATTGCCAACATCCTTTGGATCATCGAAAAAGCAAGAGAGTTCCAGAAAAACATCTATTTCTGCTTTCTTGACTATGCCAAAGCCTTAGACTGTGTGGATCACAATAAACTGTGGAAAATTCTGAAAGAGATGGAAATACCAGACCACCTGACCTGCTTCCTGAGAAACCTATATGCAGGTCAGGAAGCAACAGTTAGAACTGGACATGGAACAACAGACTGGTTCCAAATAGGAAAAGGAGTACGTCAAGGCTGTATATTGTCACTCTGCTTATTTAACTTCTGTGCAGAGTACATCATGAGAAACGCTGGGCTGGAAGAAGTACAAGCTGGAATCAAGATTGCCAGAGAAATATCAATAACCTCAGATATGCAGATGACACCACCCTTATGGCAGAATGTGAAGAGAAACTAAAGAGCCTCTTGATGAAAGTGAAAGAGGAGAGTGAAAAAGTTGGCTTAAAGGTCAACATTCAGAAAACTAAGATCATGGTGTCTGGTCCCATTACTTCACGGCAAATAGATGGGGAAACTGTGGAAACAGTGTCAGACTTTATTTTGGGGGCTACAAAATCACTGCAGATGGTGACTGCAGCCATGAAATTAAAAGACGCTTACTCCTTGGAAGAAAAGTTATGACCAACCTAGATAGCATATTGAAAAGCAGAGACATTACTTTGCCAACAAAGGTCCATCTAGTCAAGGCTATGGTCTTTCCAGTAGTCATGTATGGATTGTGAGGGTTGGACTATAAAGAAAGCTGAATGCTGAAGAATGGATGCTTTTGAACTGTGGTGTTGGAGAAGACTCCTGAGAGTCCCTTGGACTGCAAGGAGAGCCAACCAATCCATCCTAAAGGAGATCAGTCCTGAGTGTTCATTGGAAGGACTGATGTTGAAGCTGTAACTCTAATACTTTGGCCACCTGATGCAAAGAGCTGACTCATTTGAAAAGACCCTGATGCTGGGAAGGATTGAAGGTGGAAGGAGAAGGGGACGACAGAGGATGAGATGGTTGAATGGCATTACCAGCTCAATGGACATGCTTTTGGGTAAGCTCCAGAAGTTGGTAATGGACAGGGAGGACTGGTGTGATGCAGTCCATGGGGCCGCAAAGAGTCAGACATGACTGAGCGGCTGAACTGAACTGAACTGAACTGATTGGCTATGGGCTGCAGTCCATGGGGTTACATGACTGAGCATGGGTGCATGAGGGTGGAGGGAGATGGGTTGGTAGTAATAAACTGATAGAACTAAAAGAACAATAATAATGCTGCTATGGACATTCATGTGCAAGTATCTGTTTGAGTCCTTTTTTTCATTTTTTTTTAGATATAGACCTACAAGAGGAATTGTCCAGTCATATAGTAATTCTGTTTAACTTTATGAGGAATCATCAAACTGTTTTCCACAGGGACTGCCCCAGTTTACATTCCCACTTAACAATAATTTGAGGGTTCCAATTTTTCCACATCCACACTACCACTTGCAATTTTCTTTTTTTATTAGTGTGTGTGTCTGTGTTTGCCAGCTTTTAATACTAGTTATACTAGTGGGTGTGGGGGCTTCTCAGGTGGCACAGTGGTAAAGAATCTGCCAAGCAGGAGACATGGGTTCAATCTCTGAGTTGGGCAGATCCCCTGGAGGAGGAAATGGCAACCCTCTCCAGTATTCCTGCCTAGGAAATCCCATGGACAGAGGAGCCTGGCAGGGTACAGTCTGTGGGATCACAAACAGTTGGACACGACTTAGCAACTAAACAATAACAAACAAATATACTAAGTCACCACCACCACCAGTGATTATGAAGTGGTATCTTGTTGTGCTTGTTTAGATTTGTATTTCCCTAATGATGAATGAAGTTGTGCATCTTTTTAAGTGCTTATTGGCCATTTTTTAATCACTGGAGAAATTGAGTCCTTGGTCGATTTTTTTTTCTGATTATTTATTTACTTTTAGCTGCGCTGGGTCTTCAGTGCTGCTTGGGGCTTTCTCTGGTTGTGGTGAACGGGGGCTATTCTGCATTGCAGTACCTAGGCTTCTCATTGTGCGGCTTCTCTTGTTGCAGAGCGCGGGCTCGAGACTCTTGGACCTCAGCAGCTGCGGCACATGGGCTCAGCCATGGTGTAGGGCTTGGTTGCTCCATGGCCTGCGGGATCTTCCCGGACCAGGGATCAAAGCGATGTCCCCTGCACTGACAGGCGGATTCTTATCCGCCATACCACCAGGGCAGTCCAGGCCATTTTTCAACGAGGCTGTCTGTTTTGTCCTTGAGGTGTGGTGGTAGTTCTTTATATATTCTGGATATCAGTCTCTCATCAGATTTATTTATGCAAATATTTTCTCCCGTTCTGTGTGTTGCCTCTTCACTCTTTTTTCAAAAAAAGTTTTTGTTGGGATATAGTTGATTTACAATGTTGTGTTAGTTTCAAGTGCACAGCAAAGTGAATCAGTTATACATATATGTACTCCTTTTTAGATTCTTTTCTCATACAGGTCATTATACTGTAATGAGCAGAGTTCCTTGTGCTGTGCAGCAAGTTTTTAATAGTTACCTATTTTATATTGGTTTGGTCAAAAGTTCGTTCAAGTTCCATAGCACCTTACTGGAAAACCAAAACGAACTTTCTGGCCAGCGCAATATATAGTAGTGTGTATATTCCACTCCCAACATCCCAACTTATTCCTTTGCCCTCTTCAGTGGTGCAATCACATGTACTTGATGCACAAAATTTTAATTTTGATGAAGTCTAATTCACCTACTTATTTATTTGCCAGTGCTTTTGGTACCATATTTAAGAAACCATTGCTAAATCTCAGGCCACGAAGATATTCCCCTATGTTTTCTTGGAACACTTTCATAGTTTTAGCTCTTACCTTTAGGTCTGATCCATTGTGAGTTAGTTTTTGTATGCGGTTCAGGGTAAAGGTCTAATTTCATTCTCATGCATATGGATATTTAGTTTCCAGTTTCCCAGCACCATTCATTTTTCAGAAAGACTGCCTTTGCCCTGTGGAATAGCCTCGGGTTTATTTCTGGGCTCTCTCTTCTATTCTGTTCCATTGGTCTAAATGTCTGTCCTGCCATCGTCACTGCTTTGATTACTGTGGCTTTGCAGTAAGTTCTGAAACTCAGAAGTGTGCACCCTTCAACTTTTCTTTGTCGACCAGTTTCTGATTTCCACAGAAAAGCCGAAACCAGAAATAAATAAAAGTCATGAAAAATTAGTGAATGGAGTCATGACGTGCACAGACTGCTTTGTATTCTTTTTTTCTCTCAATATTGTGAGATTCATCCACGTTGTTCTAAGCAGCAATTCTTTGTTTCATCATAGCTTGATGATAGGTGTTTTTTGCTGTTTGTTTTGCTTTTCTGGCCATGCCTCGTGGCACTTGGGATCTTAGTTCCCTGACCTGGGATCAAACTGGTGCCCCCTGCAGTGGGAGCTCGGAGTCTTAACCCCTAGACCACCAAGGAAGTCCAAATAGGTTTAATTCTTATAAAAACATAAAGCAAAATATTGGTACTAATTTCTAAATTGCATTGTTCTGGGTGGGACCATGTATTAAGAGTAAAACAGCACAGTTTTTTCTGTTTCACCAATGAATTGGAAAGCAAGAGAAAACAAGTAACACTCAGCCCCAAATTAAAGGTTAACTTTGTTTTCAAGTAAAGTGAAATGATCTCTGAGCTATTTCCTGACATATTGCAGACAGACATAGGAAATGAAAGATATTTTTTTTTCTTTAGAACTCAGACTAAGAAAGTCCACTCTCTCAAAATCAAGTTTCAGCAAATGAAATGGACAAAAACTTCTTCATAACAAATATCTGCACATTTACTATATTTCATTGTTGTTCAAGGCCCCAGAAGAGCCCTTAAATGTATGAACTGATAGGAAAAGTTATGTTTGGCCCTTTACATGTGTGATGGCCACATATTCCAAATTCAGATTCTAGCAAAAATGCAAACAGTGCCGGCATAAACCTAGTTAATAAACCAACCAGATTTTTTTCTAATACAATACAAAACACAGCTGTGACTATAAGCCTACTAAAGAACTGCAAATCCATTAGTCCAAGCAATCCCTCAGATCCATAGCTGGCTGCATTTGAGAGGGGGTGTGCAAAGGTCCTCTGGTTTAGATTCCTCCAGGGTAGGGGTTGGGAGAGTCCGGAAGAAATGGGGCACAGCTGTATATATAGCTGCATGCTGGCGCAGAAAGCAAAAGGGGGAAAGGTAGCTTGTATTCATTCACTCACTCAGTGTTTCCATCCAGTATACATTTCCACTCTTCGTGAACTTTTCTCCTCTATGACCTTCATTTTTTAAAAATGCCTATTTATTTATTTTTGGCTGCATCAGGTCTTAATTGCGGTGTACAGGATCTTTGATCTTTCATTGTGGCGTGTGGGCTTAGTTGACCTGAGGCATGTGGGATCTAAGTTCCCTGACTAGGAATTGAACTGGTGTCCCCTGTGTTGGAAGGCAGATTGGTAACCACTGGACCACCAGGTAAGTCCCTCTATGAACTTCATTTATTGTCCCACCCTCTGGGCTTCCCTGGTGTCTCAAAATCCACCTGTGATGCAGGAGACCTGGGTTCAATCCCTGGGTTGGTAAGATTCTCTGGGGAAGAGCATGGCAACCCACTCCAGTATTCTCGCCTGAGAAATTCCCATGAACAGTGGAACCTGGTGGGCTATAGTCCATATGGTCGCACAGAGTCGGACATGACTGAGCGACTAAGCACAGCTGGGTTTAGGATGACAATGCCTCAGCACACAGTAGGCCTTTGGTGTTTGTTGACTGACTGAATGAAGGTAAAGCTCAGGCTCTGAAACCTTAGACTTAACTCCACCACACCTTGCCTCTGAGATATTCAGCATCCTTGCCTAAACTCTCTGAGCTACATGTCCTTATCTGCATGTTGGGGAGAATGCCATCTATTTCTTAGGGAGACTGTGAGAACTTATTTAGTTCTGCCATATTGCCTATATCTTTGCAACCGCATGGACTGTTGCCCACCAGACTCCTCTGTCCATGGAAGTTTCCAGGCAAGAATACTGGAGTGGGTTGCCATTTCCTACTCCAGGGAAATTTTCTAAGCCAGGGATCGAAACCAAGTCTCTTGTGTCTCCTGCAGTGATGGGCAGACTCTTTACCACTGTGCCACCTGGGAAGTCCTCCATATTGACTATTGAATGCTTTGGAGGATGCAGGGAGAAATACGGCCCCGTCCTCAGGGAGTCTACAGACTGGTGGGAGCACAGAGTCATAAAGAGGTCATCACACAGTATGTCTAACGCACTGTCAGGAGGCCCAGAAGAGAAAGGGAAGGGAAGGGACTCTTGAGTCAGGCTTTGAAGGACGCATGGAAGTTTCTAGCAAAGAAGATGGAGGGTGGAGGATATTAAAGGCAATGTGAAAGTGTTAGTTGCTCAGTTGTGTCCAACTCTTTGCAACTCCGTGGACTGTAGGGGTTCTCTGTCCCCAGGATTCTCTAGGCAAGAATACTGGAGTGGGTTGCCATGTCCTTCTCCGGGGGATCTCCCCGGCCCAGGGATTGAACCCAGGTTTCCCAAATTGCAGGCGGGTTCTTTACCACTGAGCCACCTGGGAAGGCAAAGAGAAGAGCATGTCAAAGGTACTGAAGTGTCAAGGTGCACAGCTCACAGAAGGGGTTGCAAACAGTCAGTGCCAGCTGGGACTCGGGGCCAGGAACAGACCAGGCTGCAGAGGGACTCACATCTGATGACAATGGGCCTTCTGTGCCGCCTAAGAAGTGTGTGCTGGACATGCTAGTCAGGATGCCTGTCATTCCAGCTGCTATTTCCAGGCGAAATTGTGCCACCCACTCAGGGAAACCGGACTAAGCCGCTCTAAACGAACAACAAAACATTCATTCAAGTATTTTATTTACATGGAATAAAATGATTCCTTTTTGTGTGTTTAGTTAAAGGAGTTTTGACAAATGTGTTTACCCTTGTAATCCCCTGCCACCATCAACATAAAGCACGTTTCTATCGCCCTAAAAAATTCCCCTCCAGCCCCCCTGCATGCATTGATCCCTTCCCCTGAACTCCAGGCCCGGCCTCACCTGATCTGCTTTCTGCCACTAGAGTGCCTCTTCCAGAATTTCATAGAAATTTGTATTTATTTTTATTGCAACAGTGGGATCTATTTCCCTGACCAGGGCTCGAACCCCGGGCCCCTTGCATTGGAAGCATGGAGTCTTAGCCACTGGACCAGTAGGGAAGTCCCCGCTATGTAGTTTTTGTGTCAGACTTATTCCCTTCACTCAGTCGAATGTTTTGGAGATGAATTCACGCTATTGTAGGTATTAGTAATCCGTTCCTCTTTACCGCTGGATACTAATCCTTTGTACAAATGTACCACTCACTGTTCATCCATGATGAACCTTTGGACGGTCTCTAGTTTGGGGTTATTATGGACAAAGCTGGATGTTCCTGTGTAAGCCTTTGTGTGGACATATTTTCACTTCTCTTGGATTAATAGCTGGAGGTAGAACTGTTGGGTGTTGAGGAAAATGTGTGTTTAACTTTTAAGAAGGTGCAGAACTGTGAGAGAAGAGGAAGGAAGTGGTGGGGGAGAGGGGCAGAGAGATGAGAGAGCAGAGAGGGACTTTCCTCCCGGCCCAGAGGTTAAGACTCTGCAGGGCACGTGGGTTCGATCCCTGGTTGGGGAGCAAAAAAAAAAAGAGAGAGAGGGAGAAAGAGTGAGCTTCCCTCAGGCCAGTGGGGGAATTAAGTTAGAATGCGATCCTTTGAGGGAGGGAGGCATCTGCAGGGCGGCCCTACAACACTCATTCACCTACGCTCATCTGTGTCCCGGCCGCACCGTCGTGGCTGCCGCAGCATCCCAAGGAAGCCAGGTCTCCTCCCAATCCATAAAAACACACGGAATATTACATGGAACCCTAGGCGCCCCCATGGAAGAGCCCCGGGCCGGTGCAGCCAGGAGTCCCTGGAAGCCGGAGGCCGAGTGCAGATTGGGGGCGGAGCCAGTCTAGAGCCCCGGGATCAAGGCCTCGGAAAGCAGGCAAGGTGGGACGTGGCAGGAGGTGGGCTGCCTGGAGAGGTGGCGCCCACTCGGCCTTGGCGAGGCCCTGGGCTTGAGGCTGGAGGCTGGGAGGCCCGAGGAGGGGCCTTTCCCATGAACTCACTTGGCAGGCCCGGGGGAGCCGCCTGTTCGGGCCCACTGGAGCGCTGGCGGCCAGCACAGGCGGCCAGTTCCTACAAGCCCTCTGGAAGAACTATCCAGATGGATTCACAGCGGAAAAGGGAGAGGGGAAGAGGAACAGCACAGAGCCCTCAGTGAAGGCCCCTTCCCACCCACAGGTCTGACATCCCTCCTGTGGGTGCGGGAGGAGCCACAGGCCAGGACCCCCAGACCGGGCCCCTGGCAGCGCGGGACACCCAGTCGGACGGCCTCTGTGGGGCCTAATCTGGCCCCGTCACCAACAGAGCAGCCAGCCATGGCTTCCACCCCTGAGCGAACTACCCAGAACCTTTCCTAAAGGAAGAACACAGTGGCTTTCAGCGTGAAGACAGTAAGAAGTGTTCCCCATGGGGCTTCCTGTTGCCATCCGCAGCGCACCTGCTCTCTGGTCTCTCCTGGATCTAGTCTGCCTTGACCCTGGGCCAAGTTGGCCTGGGAGATGCAAATCACATTGGGAGGCCTAGGAAGCCAGCCTCAAAGCCAAACCTGCAGAACCAGATGGAGCCCTCTGCGCAATTCCCAGGCCAGAGCTCTGAGCCCCAAGGCCTCTTTGCACACCTGGCCCTGGGTGTGATCTCGGAGGTGGATGCTGTTGCCTCTGGCGACTGGTTGCCTGTCAACTTTCAGCTCCAGGTTGTGTCCCAAGAACCTTCTCTGCAGGTCCGTTCTTGTGTAACTTGAAAGACCTTGACCCTTCCCAGCGCCCACAAGTACACCTTTATTTTCTGCTCACTCAGATGAAACACCTGGGGCAGCAGGTTTGCACAACAGCCCTTCGATGGCCCCCACAGATGGACTCTGTCCCAAGCTCAGGGCTGTGGGAAGCGTGTGGTCTGCAGTCTGTGTGTATGTGTGTAAATCTATTTTACATATTTACAAAGTTCAAGTTTTCTGATTGTCTGCCCTCTGGCTGTGAACTGGATGGGACACAATTATAGTTCAAAACATTTGCCTGAAAAAAAAATTAAAAACAAAACCAAACAAACATTTGCTTGCACAAAAAAGACGAATACTGTATGATTCCACTTGTATGCAGTACTTAGAGTAGTGGCATTCACAGAGACAGAACATAGAATGATGGTTGCCAGGGACTGAGAGATGGGGGGAAAAGAGGGGTTGTTGGATGGGTTTTCAGTTTTGCAAGATGGAAAGAGTTCTGGAACTGGATTGCACAACACCATCAATATACTTAGCACTACTGAACTGTACAGTTAAAAATGGTTATGAGGGCATGTCTGATGTTATGTTCACTTGACCACAACTGAAACAGTTTGCGGGGGTAAGGAAGAGAAGGATTGGGAGTTTAGGATTAGCAGCTACAAGCTATTATGTATGGGATGGATAAACCACAAGGTCCTATTGTATATGGCACAGGGAACTGTATTCAACATCCTGTAATAAAGCGCAATAGAAAAGAATATGAAAAAATATATTTACGTATAACTGAATCACTTTGCTGTACAGCAGAAATTAATGCAACATTGGAAACCAACGATACAAAATTTTTTTAATTTACTTTCTCTGCAGAAGGTCATGACTGTTTTATGGCTTTGTAAGACTCACAGAGGATGACTTTATGTGTGGGGATAGTTGTCAAAAATAAGCACTTTGTAGGCACAGAGTATGAAGGAGAAGTTAGGATGCTGGGGGGAGAGGGAGTAAAACTGGTGAAGGGGATTAAGGGTTATGAGCCTCCAGTTATAAAGTGAATCAGCCACAGGGATGTAAAATAGCATAAGGGATATAGTCAATAATATTGTAATAACCTTGTTATTACAAAGGGGCAGACTTTGTCGGCAGACTAAGTCTATTACTAGATGTATCATGGTGATCACTTTATGCTGTATGCAAATGCTGAATTACTGGGAAGTCCACCTGAAACGAGGGCTTCCCAGTGGCTCACCTGCCAACGCAAGAGACACGCGAGATGCAGGTTCGATCGCTGGGTTAGGAAGACCCCCTGGAAAAGGAAATGGCAACCCACTCTAGTATTCTTGCCTGGAAAATTCCCATGGACAGAGGAGCCTGGCGGGCTACAGTCCATGTGGTCTCAAAGAGTCAGACTGAGCAACTGAGGACATACGCACATCTAAAGCATAAAAGAGAGCATCGGCTTAAAGTAAAAAATGAAAGAAGTAGCGAGGCTGGGCCAAGGATGCGGTTAGGACGATATAACAAAGGCGCTACAGACACGCAGTATGGCTGCACCCCAGTGGATGTGTGGCCTGTAATAGAGAAATACCTGGACCCCAGCAGCCTCAGTTCTGCTTTTGGCCAGAAGTTGCTGATTTTCCTTGGTTTCCAAGGCTGCAAGACACTGTTGATTCTGAAGAGGGGATGTTCAATGCACATTTATTGTCTACCAGGACATTTCAGGACCACATTTTACAAGAAGGCCTTGTTTCATTTGCTGTTAGTCCTGGGAAGTTATATGAAGCTTTTTGTTTTATTACAGAATAGTGTTGTTTTTTTTAAATTTAGGACTTATTTTGAAAAATAATGAGTTTGATTCAAATGTATGCAGATACCTTCCAGAGAAAGGTAATATAGCAGATTAATCTTGATCAGATAGTATGGAAAATATTTCTGGAGGTTTTTTTTTTTTGGTCATGCTGAACAGCAGGTAGAATCTTAGTTCCCTGACTATGTGTGGAACCTGGACGCCCTGCATTGGAAGTGTGCAGTCTTAACCACTCACTGGACTGCCAGGGAATTTCCTGGAATATTTATATTTGATGACTTTATTAATTAATGCCTCTGACTTAAAACTAACCAAAAAACTGCTAATATTTTCACTAGAGGGACTTACTAAACCTGGTCACAATAAATGAAGTACTTAAAATTAGTTAAAAGCTCTGAATCTAAGCATCATTTTGAAGAAGAGATGAGGAGTGGAGGAAGGTGTTGAAATCAAGTATCGTGGTAGTCATCTAGTGCCTTTGGTTATTTGGACATTAATTTCAGAATTGTCCCTATAATTATCTTAAATTAAAGATCTCTCAAATTACAGGCCACAGATATGCACTTTCAATGTTGAATAATTCTATAAAAGTGCTAGTTAAAATGCTGCTGTAAACTAGAATGAAAGGACGTCCATTTAACTCAGTGAGGTCAGGCCGGCTTTAGCCCCCAAGGGATCTGTTAGGTTGAATCTGAAGCAGCTGTTTAAGAGATTCATTTAAGCAAAAGCTTTGGTTTCTTGGCTGGCAGTGTCCTCAGCAGGGAAACCATGTGACCACCCGGGGTAAGGCCAAGTCCCGTCAAGGACATTCAGAGGTTTATGAAGTGGCTGCTTCAAGTCCACACCCCACCCCAGAAGGACTGTGTCCATTGCCCCGGGCTGGGGTGAGGGCTCCCAGTGACTCTGATGCGCAGCCAGGGAGGAAAACCAGCCAAGAATTGATTGACAGGAGGGTGATGACTTTGGTTTTACTTCCATTGTCTGTCCTGGATGGGAGTCCCACAGATTAAAAAAAGCCAGTGGGTAAAAATATTTTAGTGACCTGGTAAATGGCTGCTCTAAGTCCAGCTAACGCGCATAGCACATGAAACATGTAAACTGTTTTCAAGGATGTTCTCTGCTTTGGAGGCTTCCCTGGTGACCCTGCAGCAAAGAATCTGCTTGCAATGCAGGCGACCCGGGTTTGATCCCTGGGTCAGGCAGATCCCCTGGAGAAGGAAATGGCAACCCACTCCAGTAGTCCTGCCTGGGAGATCTCATGGACAGAGGAGCTTAGCGGGCTATAGTCCATGGGGTCGCAAAGAGTCCGACACCACTTAGCGACTAAAAAACAACAACAACAACTCCGCTTTGCTCTCTACAATCCTGTGAATAGATATCCTTGTCATTATGTGTGTGGTTGAATAAAGCTGGTTTAGAGAGATCAGGTGAGGGGCCCAGCTGGCAAGGGGCGGAGCCAGGGCTCAGACTGGCTTAATCCATCTGTCCCTTTGTTCTGAGACTGAAACAATTCTCTTCTGTAAGGGCCCATCCATTCTACCTTTTGTTCTCCGCTGCAATTCAGCCAGCTTGGTTCTTTTCTTATTCTTTCTTTACGTGTAAATTGAGATCAGTGTAATTGCCGAGAAACCAGGAATTAAGAGGGCAGCCATCCTGAGAGTGAAAAGTAAGGGACACAGTTGGTCAGTCTTGAAGCATGAAACACTTCCAGATGCCAAAATCACTTACCGCCTGCTTCACTTTGTTTGGCAAGGCTAAAATTAAATACTGCTTTCCAGTAGCTGCGGTGGGAATTGAATTTTTGCATCTTTTGTTAGACACTTTGGAAATGACCTTGAGAGAGAGGAGAACCTCAATTCATGGTCCTTGGGAAAAAATACCGTCAAGAGAAGAGCGGTGACACTTGAAAACAGTTTCCATTTTTTTAAATCAAAGGACTCGTAAATCACAGATTTTATTTCAAGGCAGGCAAGATTCAAGCGCAGGAAAGGGAGCACTTCATTGGTAAAAATGTTTTTAAAAATTTCAAGCAAGATTATTTTCTACAACTACTTGAAGAACTACTGCCACCTCATGGAAAATTTTGATAAACTTCCAGTTCAGTGGAGAATACACATTTGCTGTCTTCCAGGACCTTCTAGTCACCGGTACTGGGACCAAAACCTCTGGAAATCTTTGATCTGCAAACTGAAACTTTTATTTATTTTTTGTTATTTTTATTTCTTCTTCTTATTTTTAAAGAGTTTTTTGATGTGGACCATTTTTAAAGTCTTTGTTGAATTTGTTATAATATTGTTTCTGTTTTATGTTTTGATCTTTTTTGGCCATGAGGTGTCTGTGGAGGGACCTCACCCCCTTACCCCCCACCCCAACAGGGATGGACCTTTAACCCCTGCATTAGAAGGCAAAGTCCTAACCCCTGGATCTCCAAGACTGTTCCTGAAGCTTTTATGTCCTTGGAGGTCACTTCAAAAATGGTTAGCATGTCATAGAATCAATGGGATTAGCTATTAAGTAACAATACTTATTTTCAAAACATTTTAAATGAAAAAAAGTTTTAAAATTTAAATAGTTACTTTTAAAATAAAGAAACATGATTTAATTGCAATTGAAATGAGCAGAGAGGACCTAATGATGAACTGTGTTCCCTTAAGCCCTTCATCTTTAATATTTTAAGAACACTTCTGGAACAAAGAGACCAATGCTAGCTAAACAGGGCCAACCCCTTCACACCTGCCTGGTCTCGTCCACGCATGAAACGACCTTCCCACCACTGGGTTCAGGGGAATTCTTTTCCCAAAGCTCCGCTAAGACTATGGCTGCTTCCTGGAAACATCCTTCAGCCCATCCAGGCAGAGTGGGTCGTGTTTCCTCTTTGTTCCTGCAGGAAACTCTGCCCACTGTTAGGGTCATATTTACTCTTACTGTATTTACTGTTCTGGTGCCTTATTACTATTCCTTTTACTGTAATAGTTTTGTAGAGAGAATGAATAGTGTGAGAGCTGGGAGTTCCCACTCGAGTTCAAATGCTGGCTTTGCCTATTACTAGTTTATAGCCTTGAGCAAGTTTTCTCTGACGCATAGGGGAGATAATAATAGTCTTACCTCAAAGGGTTATTATAAGCTTTCAATGAGCTAGTATCTATTGGGTGCTTAGAGCAGGGCCTGGCACAGAGGCAACCCTCTGGAAGTGTGACCTCTCATTGCTACTGTCCGCATTTTTTTTTAATTTATTTTTTAATTGGAGGGAAATCACTTTACAATGTTTGTGTTGGTTTCTGCCATACAACAACACCGATCAGCCATAATCGTACATATATCGCCTTCCTCTTGAACCTCCCTCCCCTCCCCTCATCTCCCCTATCTAGGTCATCACAGAGCACCAGGCTGGGTCCCTGTGTTATCTAGCAACTTCTCACCCTTCATCTCCCCCCGTCTAGGTCATCACAGAGCACCAGGCTGGGCTCCCTGTGTTATATAGCAACTTCTTACCAGTGTCCACATTTGTTTTTTGAATTTTGGCTGCACCATGCAGCATGTGGGATCTTAGTTCCCTGACAAGGGATCAAACCCAGGCCCCTGCATTGGAAGCACAGCATCTTAACCACTGGACCACCAGGGACGACCGGACTGTCCACATTCTCATACCCCATGTGCAGGTCTGTCTCTCCCTAGGACGGGCCTTTTTCATCTGATTCCTCCATTTAGAACAAAGTGGGTCAACCAGTTGTGTTTAGTGAATGCAGGCATACACAAACCGAGGTGCTTAAAAGCTCATTTTCCACGCAAATACTGTCCCAGTAGTGATCTCTGACAGTGTGTGTGTGCTGGGACCAGAGCCCTCTTGCCCCTGCCCTGGCATGTTCCAGCTCCACACTCCAAGTCCAGTTCTAACATGTACATGTTACACCGGGCTCCAGGCTGCCCTGGGCACCAAAGTAGACAACAGAAAACATGTAGTCCAGAACTGAACCTGTTACCATGATGGTAACGCATCTGGGCCAGAAGCCCAGCGTGGGAACCGAGCTTTCCTTTCCAGATCCTGAGCTATAGACACCCCTGGCTGCCCCCAATATGTCCGTCTTCCCCTCTTAGTTTTTTTTTCTTTCTTTTTTTTAAAAAATGTTGTATATGAATCACTGGTGACTCAAGACAGTGAAGAAACTGCCTGCAATGCAAGAGTCCCAAGTTTGATCCCTGAGTCAAGGAAGATCCCCTGGAGAAGGGAATGGCTACCCACTCCAGTACTCTTGCCTGGAAAGTTCCATGGAGCTTGTCGGGCTACAGTCCATAGGGTCGCAAAGAGTCATACACGACTGAGCAACTAACACATTGTTTCACTTTATAAGTGCAATGAAATAGTATATATACACAAATGCAAATATATATATTTAATATATAAATATAAATGTTTGGATGTCTATCATTCAGTCTTTATTCAAATTCAATAAAAAAAGATCTTTATTGAGTTTGTTACCATGTTGTTTCTCTTTTACGTTTTGGAGTTTTGACCACGAGGCATATGGGATCCTAGCTCCCCAACTGTGGATCAAACCCACATCCCCTGCATTGGAAGGCGACGTCTTAACCACTGGACCACCAGGGAAGTCCCTCTTAGTTATTGTGTTAACCTCCTCGGGCTGCCAGGATAAAGTAAACTAAACTAAAAATAAAAACATCAGAAATGTATTGTCTCATAGTTCTGGAGATTAGAAGTCCAAGATCAAGGGACCAGCAGGGGGGGTTCCTTCTAAGGGTGGGAGGGAGCGCCTCCTCCAGGTCTCTCTTCCTTGGCTTCCAGTGGTTTATCAGTGGTCTTTGGAATTCCTTTGCCTTCACGTGGCATTCTCCCTGTGTCTCTTCACATCGTCTTCCCCAGGGCTTGTCAGTTTCTGTGTCCAAATTCCCCCCTTTATTTGTGCATTTAGGGTCTTCATTGCTGCGAGGGGGCTTTCTCTAGTTGTGGTGAGCGGGGGCTACTCTTCATTGCCCTGCATGAGCGTCTCCTTGCAGTGGCTTCTCTCGTTGCAGAGCACAGGCTCTAGGCTCAAGAGTTTCAGCAGCTGCGTCCCGAGGGTTGTAGAGCGCAGGCTCAGTGGTTGTGGCGCACAGGCTTAATTGCCCTGAGGGGAAGCTGGGCCAAGGGAAGCTGGGGCCAGGGGATGCAAAGCAGGAGCCTTGACCTGTAACCTAGCAGGGCTGGTGGAATGTAGCGTCGGCCCCGGGCTCCCAAGTGATCCTGGCTTTCAGGAGCAGGGCTCAGTTACTGCGCCTGCTCTGGGGGTGGGGTGGGGCTTGACTTGCAGCTGGATCCCACCGTACCTGCAGCTGAGCAGGGCTGCAGCACACAGGATCCAGGTGTCCAGACCAAATCACAGACAAAATCATGCCACTGATCTATGGCTTTCCAGCGAGTCTTCAATTTCTGGAGGTTTCACGCTCCCCACTCTGTGCCACCGAGGGGTGGGGGTGTGGGACACAGGGGTTCTGTCCTGGCCCCGCCTCCTCCAGCGCTTCCTCCTGGCTCCAATTTCCTCTCTGTGGCAGCCAGGGGCTTCCTGTCCTCTCTGGCTGTCTGAACAACTTCCTCATCTTGCAGCAGGTGTCTGGATTGCTTCTGAGAAATGCAGACAGGCTGGGAGCAAGCAGAGAGCCTCTGGGATTGTTCAAAGGTGCTCCCTGGAAGGAACAACAGCTCAGCTTGATGGGGGCTTGCTAGGCTCAGCCATGGGTAGCGGGGGAGCTGAACTGAGCCTGTCTGCTCTGCTTCTTCCTCCATCTCCCCCAACTCAAAGACCACCTTCTCTTTGCAGATTAACAGAGTCTGGCTGCCAAGGTAAGGTTGCCAGAAAAATACAGGAATTTGAATTTCAGATCAACAACAAATAATTATTTTTAGTATAAGTTCTATCTCAAATGTTGCGCAAGACTAAAGAATGATTGGGTGTTGATCTGAAAGTCACATTTAACAGAGCATCACAAATTTTCATTTGCTAAATCTTAGCATGAGATGCTTCTGGCTTTCAGTGTTCAAATCAGATTTCTCAGAAAGAGAACAAAAGAAAAGAAAAAAAAAACCATCTGGTGGAGAGAGTAGTGTCTGACAACAGCTGCCCCTGCTCAGGGTCTGAGGGTGGAGCGACCTCTTCCCAGTGGGGGGCACCCCCGAGATATGGAGAGAAGCCCAGACTGGGAGTGGGCACCCAGGTTCAATTGTGACTCAGCCACCAACTTCCTGTGGGTCACCCTGGGCAGGGGGTGGCCCTGCCTGGCTCCCAACATGCTGTCTGTGGCCTCAAGCATCCACTTATTCATCCCACTGGTCCCAAGAAACCCTTCCGTGTGTCAGACTCAGGCTTGGGAGAGGAGCATGCCTCCTGGACCTTTGAGCAGCTGGCCAGCAGTTGGTATGTGTAAGATGGAGAAACAAAAAAGGATCCTGGGACTTCCGTGGTGGTCCAGGGGTTAAGACTTTGCGCTTCCAATGGAGGGAGTGAGAGTTCAATCCCTTTTTTGGGAGACTAAGATCCCACATGCTGTAAAGTGTGGCCAAAAAAAAAATTTTTTTTTTAATGAAAAAGGATCCCCATGATCCAAGGAGATAGAATTTCCTCTTCCCTCCTCCAGACAGAGAGTTATTCAGCTCCCACTGGGCCCTGAACCATTCTTTTACTGGTGCCCGTGGCCTCTCAGTGATCTACAGGGGCTGCATCTTGGTGGCATCACCTACCGTGGCATTTAGAGTGCTTAGCACTGGCACTGCCATCACCAGCAAAAAGCCCTCTCGGCAGGTACTTTTTCTTTACAAGGAGGGAGTTTCAAGATGCTCTGGAGGGACTTGCAGGATTGGGTTGGATCAACACAAGCTTGAGTCTCCCAGACACCCACCTGTAAGTGTCTATGGGCTTCTGATCACCTGGGTTTGGGCCAGGGAATCTTTGATGGCAAGCTGAGGATGGTATGGTCAATATTACATGCTTTTCCCAGCATGGATGGATGGTAGGAAAAATGGTCTTGTGTGTGTCCGTCGCTCAGTCATGTCTGACTCTTTGCGATCCCATGGACTGCAACCCACCAGGCTCCTCTGTCCATGGGATTCTTCAGGCAAGAATACTGGAGTTGGTTGTCATTTCCTCCTCTAGGGGATCTTCTCAACCCAGGGACTGAACCGGCGTCTCTTATATCTCCTGCATTGGCAGGCGGGTTCTTTACCACTAGGGCCACCTGGGAAGCCCAGATGATGAGGTACAGAGAGCCAGATCCAGAAGGGTCCAGAGCGCAGGGACTTCTGTCCCAGTGGAGTTTGAGGTGTGCTAACCTCCTGGCATGTGGAGGCATTCTGGCTCATCCACTCGGAAGCTCTCTGAACCTGTACCGCAGGGATTTTTGTGATGACTCCATTATGCAAGCAAGACTGATGAAATCATTGGCTACTGGTGAATAGTCAAATCCAGTCTAAGGTTTGTTCACCTGTCAACCAGCCCCCTTCCTTAGGGGCGGTCCAAAAGTCACCTCATTAACATAACATAAGATATGTTTCAAGGGCTTGTTATGAACTACAAAAGACATTTTGTTGTTTCATCAGGAAATCCCAAGGATTTTAGGAGCTGATACTGGGAAAACAGATTAAAGCCAAAATATATATTTCTTCTCATACAGCAATATCACACTGGTTGCATGATAATTTTATACTTAACTTTTTGAGAAACCCACAGAACCTTCACCATTTCACATTCCCAGCAGCAATGAAGGAAGATTCCAATTTCTCCACATCCTCATCAACCCTTGCTATTTTCTGTTTTATTTTTTATAATAGCCTTCTTTGGTTCACAGGTCAAGAATCTACTTGAAATGCAGGAGACCCGGGTTTGATCCCTAGGTTGGGAAGATCCCCTAGAGAAGGGAATGGCAACCCACTCTGATATTCTTGCCTGGAAAATTCCATGGACAGAGAAGCCTGGAGGGCTACAGTCCATGGGGTTGAAAAGAGTCAAACACGACTGAGTGAGGTACACAGCTAGAAGGTGGTACCTCACTGTGGTTTTGATTTGCATTTCCGTAATGATTAATGATGTTGAGTAGCTTTTGATGACTTGATGGGCCATTTGCATATCTTCTTTGGAGAAATAGCCACCCAAGTCTTCTGCCCATTTTTCAGCTGGGTCGTATGTGTTTTCTGTTGAGTTGTTAGAGTTCTTTAGATTCTCCCCACAGCAACCAGAGTGAGTTTTTAAAAAGCATCAATGGGATGGTATTGCTCCCCTGACGAAATGAAACTCTTTGGCAGTAGCCAGGGGACTGTGGATGAAGTCTCGCCCCCCCAGCCCCATCTCACGCTCTCTCCCCTTCACCCATCGCTCACCCCACAGACAGCAGCCCGCATCCTCCCCACTCCCCTCCCCAGAGCCCCACGCCCTGCTCCCTCTCTCTTGAGGCATTTGCCTGCCTTCTGCTCTTGCTTGGCTGACTCCTACTGACCTTTAAGGGCTCAGTTTCATCCTTGTCTCTTCCCTGGCCAACTTCAGCCTTGGTTCCTTATATCTTGTTCATTTTCTTCACAGCTCTGGTCTTGTAGTTACATGTTGGCTGTTTTTTTTTTTTTTTTTAATCAGAGGTGAGATGGTTAGATGACATCACCGTCTCAATGGACATGAATTTGTGCAAACTCTGGGAGAGAGTGGAGGACAGAGGAACCTGGCATGCTACAGTCCATGGGGTTGGAAAGAGTCAGACATGACTCAATGACTGAACAACAATTTATTTATTTATTTGGCTCTGCCAGGCCTTAGTTGTGGCACATAGGATCTTTTAGTTGCTGAGCAGGGCAAGCTCTTGGAGAAGGAAAGAGTGTTAGAGACCTCCCTCCCCCTCAAAATGAGGCTTCAACAACCTATCAAATGGGAGAAACTATTTGCAAATCATACAGTTGATAAGGGGTTAATGTGGTACTAGTGGTAAAGAATCCTCCACCTGCCAGTGCAAGAGACATAAGAGATTCCGATTTGATCCCAGGGCTGGGAAGATCCCCTGGAGGAAGAAGTGGCAACCCACTCCAGGATTCTTCTCTGGAAAATTCCATGGACAGAGGAGCCTGGCAGGCTACACTCTATAACGTCGTAAAGAATCAGACACAACTGAGCGACTTAACACATACAACACACATCCAAGACGTATAAAGAACTCAAAAGTTAATAGCAAAAGTAAACAATCTGATTTAAAAATGGGCAGAGGGGGGATTCCTGGTGGTCCAGAGGTTAGAACTCCATGCTGAGGGTCTAGGTTCAGTCTCTGGTTGGGAAATTAAAATCCTATAAGCCACGAGGGGGCAGGCCAAAAAAAAAAAAAGAGGACAGAGGAAGTAAGACAGAGAAAGACAAACATCATATGATATCACTTAAATATAGAATCAAATAAAAATGATACCAATGAACTTCTTTTCTAAAATGGAAACAGAGTCACAGATCTCAAAATCTTTAGAAAATTGGCATGAACATATATACACTACTGGGGACTTGCCTGGCAGTCCAGTGGTCAAGATTTTGCCTTCTAATACAGGGGGCATAAGTTCAATCCGGACTCCTCATTCTCACTGTGGGGCTTCCCTGGTGGTTCAGATAGTAAAGAATCTGCCTGCAATGCGGAAGACCCAGGTTCAATCCCTGGGTTGGGAAGACCCTGGAGAAGGAAATGGCAGGCTACAATCCACGGGGTCGCCAAGAGTCAGACATGACTGTGCAACTATCACTTCACTTCACTCTCACTGTGGAGGGCTTGGGTTCAAGCCCTGGTCAGGGAACTGATTCCGCAAGCTGTGTAGTATTGCCGAAACACTCCCCCAAAGCAAAACACATATACACAGTACTATACAGAGAATAGATAACTAGCAAGGACCTACTGGATAGTGTAGGGAACTCTACTCAATATTCTGTAATAACCTAAAGGAGAAAATATATAAATATATACACACACACAGTGGATTATCAACCACAAAAAAAGAATGAAATCCAAATATTTTCTACAACGTGGATGGACTTAGATGGTATTGTTCTTGTTGACAAGTCGTGTCTGACTCTTTGCAACCCTATGGACTGCAGCACTCCAGACTCTTCTGTCCTTCACTGTCTCCTGCAGTTTGCTCAAGTTCATGTCCATTGAGTCGGTGATGCTATCTAATCATCTCATTCTCCGCTGCTGGACGCAGAGTCGGACACGTCTAAAGGGATTGAGCACACATGCACATTTAGGAGATGTTAGGAGCTACTGTTTCAGGCCGTGTGTTCAATAAGCTCTTTTTTCTTCCCCCCAGAGGACAATAGCACATTGTGCGGTGTCTTCTGAGAGCACCTGCTGGGCCAGGACTGCCTGGGGAGGCTGTACAGGAAGAGGATCTTCCTGCTGGACCGCAGAGTGGGGCAGACCCTTGTCAAGCAAAGCAAAGGGGGCAGGCCAGCCAAGCTGAAAGCTGGGACAGAGGCGTGGAGGTATGTGAGCCTCTAGAATGTTCTGAGAACAGCGAGGACATGGTTTGGCTGGAGCCCAAGGCACACTGGGAGATACAGAAGGAGCTGTGGGGGGCTGGGCCCCAGATGCCAGAGCCAGGCCGGAGGATTTCCTCCCGGGGCAGCGCGGGCGGGAGTGTTCAGAGCTGTGGTTGAGGAAGGTTCCTCTCTGCGGCACTTTCTCAGATGCCAATCCCAACATCTGTGAGCCAAGGACTCGCTATAATTGGGGATTGTGACAACACGTCTAATTAACAGTTTTAAAAATATGTGTATGAGCCCGCGTGTGAATGTGTAGACGTGTGAGTGTATGTGTTGTGTTTTCTCTAGTCCTTCCAGCTGTGGCCTCCTGTTCATGTCCCTTTCCTGTGGACTGAGAAGAGTGTCTTAGCAACTTTTCTGGGCAAGCCTTGAACTGGCTGGTACCCACTTTCCCCCCCGGCTCTTTTTAAATGTACCTCTGTTCTTCATCAGACAAGGAGGAAATCAGAAGAGAACCCTCCCAGTTGGAGGTTGCCCACTGCTTTTCCATCCGGAGTTGGGGAGGATCAGCTCCATGTAGGACCCACCCTGGGGCAGTGCTTGGTGGCCTGAATTCTCTGAGTCAGCCAGGCTTAGTTTTGAATCCTGGCTCAGTGCTCAATTTTTCCTAGTTGTGTAACCCCAGATAATAGCCCTTGATCTTCTATGAACCTCAAATTCTTCATCTGGAAGAGGAAGAAGGAATATTTACTTTGCAGGGCTGTGAGGATTAACATTGCACACAAAAGGTCTTACCTAATGGCTCTGACATTGTAGACGGTTAGCACAGAGTGGTTATTTTATTATTATCTGCAAGAGTGTAAGCCAGGTGGAATGTTTTTGGTACCTCTTGTAGCACCGAGTGTTTATCCTGGCTCCCATTTCCTGCATCTTAAGTGGGTGTTTCAGGGACACGGATATTGAAACAGTGGGCTTCTGGAGTCCAAACACTTGACTAGAATTCAAGCAAGCAGGCTTTCATGGTGGAAAAATGGGCAGAGGCACCTGTCATGGTTCCCCAGAGACGGACTTGGGGAAGGGTGGTGGGGGCAAGCTTATTGGATTCACTAGGAAGGAGGATTTAGAGTTACAGGAGAGGAATTTCCTTGCGGTCCAGTGGTTAGGGCTCCATGCTGAGGGCGCAGGTTCGATCCCTGGTAGGGGAACTGAGATCCTGCAAGCAGTGAGGTGCAGCCAAAAAAAAGTTAAGGGAAGAATCATAATACATGTTTTTTGTTTGTTTTCTTTTTCTTTTTCTTTCTTTTTTTTTTTTTTAAAGGAGATGAAATGTAAAACTTATGAAGTAGAGAGTATCTGATTTAGACTAGGTGGTCTGGAGAGGCCCCCAAGGAGGGGACATTTCAGTGACAGGTAAAACGGGGAAGGCGCAGCTATGTGAGCTGGGAAGGAAGAGAGAGGTTGCTTTGTGATAGAAAGGCGGTGCTGGGGAGACGGCCAGGGAGACAAGATCAAGGGGGCACAGAGGACAAATCAGCCAAAGAGAGTCTTGGGGATTCTGGGGTCTGCTTTAATCCACATCTCAACTACCACCTATCTTTCCACTCCTGCATCCTCCAGTCTCGATCACCCAGAAACAAACGCCAGCAAGAACCCGCCCCTTCCTGAGACCATCAGCCTCTAGCCCTGCTCCTTCCCTGTCTTCATGCTTCAGTTTCCTCATTGAAAAATCCTGAAGACCATTTCCCCCAAAGAGCACCGACCTCTTATCCAGCCACTAACACAAGGCTTCAAAGAGGTGCTACAGTCCATCTTTTCTTTCTTCTCTGCCGGGGCCAGGTGGAAAGGAGGAGACCTTCTACCTTGGAGGTCAGTAGACAACCCTCAATAAAACTTGGACTTTTTTTTTTTTTAATGTATTTTGGCTGCTCAGTAATTGCAGCAGGCAGGCTCTTAGTTCCCTGACCAGGGATCAAACTCAGGCCCCCTGCATTGGGAACCTGGAGTCTTATTCACCGGACCACCAGGGAAGTCCCCTGGCTCCTTATTTAAAGAAGTATCTGGAAGGGCTGTTGTGAAGCCCCTGCCAGCAGAGCTCACCTTCCTCTTTTCAGTAGAAGCGGGGCAGCCGGCCAGGTGAGGGAAGCTCCCTGCAGGGGAGCAGGTGTATGGAACTGCTGCCCTTCCCCCCTCCAGCCTCACCCTCGCTTTGTCCCTGCTCCGATGATGATTGCTTTATTACTGTTTTCAGTCTGATATAATTCTGGCATTTTCCATAATCTTGATCTTTTCATTGATACCAGATTTCTATACAAAGTTTTGTATATAACATGATTATGTACCCACCAGAATACATTCCCCAGCAATTAGAACGTTTAAGATGCAGCTCCTAATGTTGCTTCTGCACATTCCTCATTTATTACTTTTGAAAGTGTTTTGTGATTTTTTTTTTTTTTTGGTGCATGTGTTTACACATTCAATAACAATTCTCATTTAGAGTTGCAAAACACGAAGCCAATTTTGAACCCAGACAGATGGCAGCCAAATGAAGTTTAATTAAAGAATGAGTGCTTTGAATCAAATCACTTTAAAAAAGTACAGTACACTGAAATTCTGGGGAGGTTGCATAAACAGCATCTGGGCTCTCTTGCGGAAAGCAGGGCCTGCTGGCAGATCTGGGGGGCGGGGGAAGGGCTGGGTGGGCACATTCCGGACTAAGCAAGCAGGCCGGGTAGCGGGTGGAGGGGAGGCGGCCAGAGGCCCCTAAGCACATCCTCGGTACTCAGCCCGGACACATCTCCTAAAGCCCTGAGCCCCCGGGACGGGAAGGAAAACGGATATAGGTGGCCTCTTTGTTCAAAAGCTTTGACTTGGGAAGGGGGATCCCCTTTATTTCTGCAATGAAGCCTGGCACCAAGGCACAAAGTTTCGCTGCACCAATCCGCCTATTTGCATGCGTCCGAAGGATGACAAAGGCGGAGAGTCCTGCCTTTAGGGGTTTTAGCGGCCTTCCCCAGGGCTCCCCGCCTCTCCGCGCAGCCGCCGGCTGCACCGTCTGGAGCACGCAAAGCCCCGCCCGCTCCGGGCAGGAGCCACTTCCGGCTCTGGCCGCAGATCTGAGCGCGGGGGCGGGGCGGCCTGGACCGGTCTAGACAACCGGGCGGCGCCAGCCCGGCGGCTGGGGCGCCAGGTGGGCCCGAGCCACGGGCCGGCCGGGCTACAGGGACGCAGGCCAGTGGCCAGGCTGGAGGCGCGCTCACTGCCTGGTGGCTGCTGTGGAGAAGAAAAGGGCACAGATCGGTGGGGTGGGAGGCAGAGGAGGGAGACAGAGGGAGGGCCGGGCACTGAATGGTGCAGGGGAGGGAACGCAGTGGGGGCTTTTTAATGCAGGGAGAGCCAGGATTAGATGGAGGAAGGCTGAGTGCCAGGAGAGAGGGTCTGATGGCAAGGTGGCAGTTACCATGCGGTCCTTGATCTCCTAGGCAGTTGATGCCTTGAGGGCAGTGGGTGGTCAATGGTAGGGGGTCGCCCCTCCCCTGATCCTGGAGATTAAAGGCGGACTGGGTTTAAAGCCAGGGAACTGAAGATGGAGTGGAGGGCCCCGGCAGGTCCTGGGGCCACTGGAATGTGGCAGAGAGAGGAAAAGTCTGGGTGGGGGCATGCCAAGCTTGTGGTTCCGGCTTCTTGTGTCTTTCCAGGAGGAAGTCTGGAAGGCTGGGACAGGACCTTGCCTCTCGGCTCTGGGCACTGGGCTGACCCAGAGGGCTGGCGGGAGCTCCTGGCCTGTTTGGATTGTGTACTTAGCTGACTTAGGACTCAGTTCCTCCACATCGCAGGCTTCCTGCTGGACCCTGGCTGGACGCCGCAGTCCACCCTGACCCCTCCACGCCCCAGCACTGGCGTCTAACTGACCTCCAAGTCCTGTTGGCTGACCTCCTTGTTATTCTTCACCTGGCCCAAACCCCCACCAGCTCTGGCTGGAACAACAGCAAGAGCCTCCCACATGGACTCCGGCTTCTCTCTCCTCTGCGGGGGGAAGGCATGCCCTTCCAAAATGTGCAGACCTGGTCTTGGTTCTCCCCTGGTACTCCGTGCTGTAGCTCTCCCCAGCGTCCCTCCTCACCTCTGCCCAGCCCTCAAGGTCTTCCACCAGGACCCGGGGGAAAAGGATACAATGTAGCTGCAGAGCAGCAGGCTGGGCCAGCAGAGCCCACACTGCATTTCTGCCGGGGTTCACCCCTCATCATAGTACCACATGCAGGGCACAGCCTGTGGACCACCCCTGCCCACCTTTCCATCTCACTTCCAGCCACTCTCCTCCCTTCCCCTGCTCCAGCGACTCCTTCTTGTTCCTAGAATGCCCAGGTTCTCAGTCCAGTCTCCCTGCCTTTACACATGTGGCTCTTCCCCACGACAGTGTCTAGCCCCAGCCCTCCCTATTTGTCCTGCCAACTCCTAAGACCCTGATGCTGGAAAAATTGAAGGCAGGAGAAGGGGGCGACCGAGGTCGTGGTGGTTGGATGGCATCACTGACTCAATGGACGTGAGTCTGAGCAAGCTCTGGGAGATAGTGAAGGATGGGGAAGCCTGGTGGGCTGCAGTCCGTGGGGTCGCAGAGTTGGACATGACTGAGCAACTGAACAGCAGCATGCTTCAAGGACCGTTTCTTGAGTCTGTGCTAGGTAAAGGCACCCTGCCATGTGCTTCCAGGGCGTCCTGTCCTTCCCCGGCTTCCCCATCAGGACTGAAGGAGTGGCCAGTATGGCAAGCCTGAATGACTGCCAGACCCTTTGGACTTGTTTTCTGAAGTTCAGTCTCATCACTTCCTTCACCTTTCCACCTGTCACCAAACTGGTCTTTCTGACCAGTAGCTGTGACCCACCACTTTGCTTAAATACCCTGAGCTCTAGCAAAAACCTGGGGCTTCCCAGGTGGTTCAGCTGTAAAGAATCTGCCTGCAAATGCAGGAGACATGGGTTCGATCCTTAAGTTGGAGGGTTCCCTTGGGAGAGGAAATGGCAACCCACTCCAGTATTCTTGCTTGTAAGATTCCATAGACAGAGGAGCCTGATGGGCTACAGCCCATGGGGTTGAAAAGAGTCAGACACGACTGAGCGACTGAGCTTGTGCACACAGTAGCCAAAACCCGCCTCAGGGACTTCCCGAGCAGTCTGTGGTTGAGACTCGATGCTTTCAAAGCAAGGGGTGCAGGTTCAATCCCTGGTCTGGGAACTAAGATCCCACGTGCCGCACAGCGTGGCCAAAAAATAAAAAAAAAAAAGAGCCATGTCACCTTTCCGGGCCCAACCCAAACGGCCTGTCTCCAAGATGTCTTCTGTCTAGCTATGGAGATTCCATGTCTCCTTATCATATCTGACCTTGACTGCACCTGTTATTGGGGCCAGGACAAGATGACCCTCCACCACACGGCACGCTCCCTGAGGCCAGGGGCTCGGCCCTGCACTTCACCTTCTTCTGGTACTGCGTCCTGAGGTCATGTGACCCCAGCAGCAGCAAATGAATGAAGCCTGTACCCAGGGCCCTGTGGTCAGGGCCGTGGCCTCTGTTCTTGGCAAAGACGGAAGGCCTGGGCAGGCCAGCTGAGCCAAACTTCCTGACCTCATTCCAGGGACGGCAGCTGCAGCCACAAATTCCAAAAGAGAACAAGTAACAGTTAGGAACAGAGGCAATGCTTTTTTTTTTCTTTTTTCTTTTTACTTATTTAAAAAGGCCTTGGTGGCAGGAATATAGTGTAAAAATCATTGGAAAAACTAAAAGGCATCGATACATATCCGAATATACACTTTGTACATAAATTACATTTCCTTTAGTCTTTCTGAGTGAGGTCCTGATTCAGCACTGAGGTCTAGTAATTCAGAGGTCCCGGGAGTTGCACGTTCAGGCCGGCATAGTCCACCATGTACATTGGCCATTGCTAGAGAGAGGGGGGACAGACAGCCTGGGTTAGGACTCCAGGTGGCTCCGAGAGCCCCCCGGGACGATTTCTGAAGGACTTCCTCGGATGCTATTTATTTTGAGGCTGTGGGAGGCCCAGAGAGGGGGGTGTGACCTAAGATCTCACGGTTCACCAGTGACTGTGGGGCCAGGGCTGGAGCTTTCTGACCTGTTCCCACCTGTGTCCCAGGGACCAACCGTGTGGGCAAACGTGGGGAAGAAATTGGGGATCGCTCAGAACAGGTGGCCTGAGCCCCATAAACTTAGCCCCCTCCAGGCCTCAGGCTCCAGAGCAAGCCTTCCTGTCTCTCTGCGTGGCGGGAGGGTTGAAGGACCCTCTGTGAGCACCCTGGCAGGGACAGAGGCAAAGCCTGAACTGCTGTGCATTTTGGGAAGGGGTCCGAGCATAAACAAATCCTAAAGTCATTTTCAATTGGCTTCCAATTATTCTCCCCATTTGGACTTGGGATTCCAAAGCTGATATTTTGAAATCAGAAAGAACCCTTGGATTGTGCCTTTAATGAAGCTTTCCCCTCGAGAGGAGCCACGTGACAGAGCAGGTGGTGCTCTGGAGGTGGGGCGTCCATCCACCACTGGCCAGCGTGAGGCTGCAGAGTTAATGGGCTTCTGTCCCCGGTTTTCCTCATCTACATATTGTGGGTAACACCCATGCCTCGCAGCCCTGTGGCTCAGAGCATGTGATGTGAGCACAGAGATTAGGCTAGCATCCGACTGCCCTGGGAACCCGGGAATCTGCACAAGGTCCTATCGAGTGGGAGGAGGTGTCAAGTCCCTTCCCACTCTGAGGCCTCAGCTTGCCCATCTGCACAGTGGGCCTGTGAATTCCTTCCCTGGGGTGCCTGTGAGTGTCTGATGAGAGGAGAGGTGGACTAGTTCACGGGTGGGGCAGGCAGTTGAGTCTGCAGACCCTGCTCAGCACCCAGCGTCTCCCCGCACCCTGGACCCACGCCCCAGCGTAGACGACCCTGCCCGAGTGCCGGCTGAAAGCCAGAGGGAAGAGCAGTCAGGTCCTGTTCTGCGCAACTTTACCACGAGTGAGATCTGGTTGGTGGATGCTACCGACTCCGGGTTAGAGGAGGAGGAAGAGGAAGACGAGGAGGAGGAGGAGGAGACGGAGTTTCCTTCGGAGACCCGCTTTCTCTTGCGCTTGGGAATGCTGCTGTCTTTGGCTGGTGGGAGAAAGGGTTGCTGATGCTGGGTGCCAGGGCCACTGTGTCTCGCCTTCCTGACTCCTCCTTGGAGAAGGCCTTATTGGCAGGTTTGAAGTCCCCTTCTCAGCACTCAAGGTTCCTGATCCCCCAGCGGCTGAGGCCCATCTCCGCAGCCACCTTCCCTGAGCAGCCCCCATGCCCGACTTGCCCACTGTCCTCCTCCCGCCCACTGTCTGCTTTGCTGACACTATGGCCTCCTCCTCCAGGGAGGCTTCCCCAGCAGGCTCAGCTCAGGCCCAGGGTTTCCTTATACCCTTCTCGGACCAGGCAGAATCCAAGGTCCCAGGCTCCCCAGAACTCCCAGACTCAGAGCCATACAGCCTTGGGTCTCAGGGAGAGTCACTTAATGGCCTTGTACCTTCAGTTCTGTCGCAGGTAAAATGTGAGTGAGATTCTGCAGGTTTGCTGGGAGCATCTCATGAGATAATGTACCTGGTCCCCAGTAAATACTCAACAACTGAGAACTGCTATCAGTATGGTTGCTACTGTTACCGCCGACGTGTGATGGCCCAGATCTGACAATGCTGTGGCAAACGACAGGTCACAGGCCCTGGTGGACAGGCAGCGTCCCAGTGGAGAGAAAGCCTAGTTTAGAGCCAGAAGCCCGAAGTTCAAACTCCATAGCTGCCACTTACTAGCTGTGTGACCCTGGGAAAATGATGAACCTCTCTGAGCCAAAAGGGGGAAACTGTATGATACGAGACTCAAAGGAGACTAAGAGTTTGAAGGAACCCAGTACTAAGCCCAGCGCAGAGCAGGACCAGCAGGGGTTGTGCTGTTACTGAATCCAATTCATGTGATTATGAAAGACTTAGCAAAAAGATTTGCAGTTATGTGTGGGGGACTTCCCTGATGGGCCAGGGGTTAAGAATCCGCCTGACAATGCAGGGGACACGGGTTCGATCCCTGGTCCGAGGAGATTCCACATGCTGGGGGGCAATGAAGCCCGTGTGTCCGCACACCCCAGAGCCTGTGCTCCTCAACAAGAGAAGCCACCGTGATAAGGCGCCCTCGCACGGCAACCAAGAGGAGCCCCTGCTCGCCACAACTAGGGAAAGCCCGCCCAGGGCAATGAAGGCCTAGTGCAGCCAAAAATTAAAAAAATTAAGATTCGCAGCGGTGTATTGGGAACTTCCCTGGTGGTCCAGTGCCAGGACTTCACGCTTTCACTGCAGGAGCTACCAGTTCCACCCCTGGTCAGGGAACTAAGATCTCCCTGCACGGTGTGGCTCCTCCCCAAATATTTGCAGCTGTGTGCTATGTAAGTGGAGATTTGGGCTTGACTGAGTGGATACAGCTTACTGACACAGCCCACGGAAAGGTCTTAATGACACGGATGAGGGCATGCTGGGCCTGGGTGGGCAACTGTCTAGCTGGTGAAGCAAAGCCAGAGGCTGGGGTCTGGATGCGGTATGAGTGGAGATCCTGGGAAAAAGAAGACTGTGGAGGCAGAAGGAACCCAGGCTGTGAGCCAGGGAGGAGGGATTTTTGCAGGAGGCTCCACGTGCAGACAACTCAGAGGTGCTCACCCTGGGCTGTGGCCACCGTGGGGGTCACTGTAAGACCCTAAAGATGGCCATGGTGGGGGGCAGTGGATATGTCTCTGATAAAGTGAAAGTGTTAGTTGCTCAGTCGTGTCTGATTCTTTGTGATCCCACGGACTGCAGTCCACCAGGCTCCTCCATCCATGGGGATTCTCCAGGCAAGAATACTGGAGTGGGTAGCCATTCCCTTCTCCAGGGGATCTTCCAGGCCCAGGGATCAAACCCAGGTCTCCTGCATTGGCGGGCGGATTTTTTTTTACCGTCTGAGCCACCAGGGAAGCCCGTTAAGTCTCTGATAATTTGTCCCAAACTCTCCTCCTGGAGGCCTCCATGGGGCCTTCTGCATGTTCGCCTCTGACTTGGGAGCAGCTCCCAAACCTAGTCACCTCCCTATCCCATACCATGCCCTTGGCATCAGCACATGCTAGAAGGCTGTGGCATTCCAGGGGAACTCTGACCATTTGGAGTTAGGACCTTAAGTCTCAGGCTGGGGTGGGGTAGCCTCGTTGAATCCTGTCACTGTCCCCACTGAACAGCCACGCTGGGGCCTCCAGTCCACGGTGGCCTGTGGTTCCGATGGATGGTCAGCACACCAGGCTCGAGGAGGCCACCAGCTCACTGTGTGGCCTTGCTAAGTCCCTTCCCCTCCCTGGGCCTCAGTTTCCCAGCTGTACCATGAGAGGTGGGACTAGATCAGCGCTGTTGTTTTTTAGCCTTGGCATGTGGCCTGTGAGATCTTAGTTGCCCAAACAGGGATTGAACCTGGACCCTCAGTAGTGAGAGTCCAAAGTCCTAACCGCTGGACTGCTGGGGAATTCCCTGTGAATCAGTGTTCTTAATCAGAGGTGCGCCTTCCAATCCCTGGGCTCCAGCCTCTCGAGTCCTGTGACACACCTGCTTGATCAGAATCCCAGAGCTTCCCAGGTTCCAGGACCCCGAAAAGTTCTAGAAGACTAGGGTCTAGTGCAGGTGTTGCTCTGAAAGTGCAGGCAGAGTCCAGGGGCCCAGCCAGTCTTGGGCAGCGCCCACCTGCCTCACCCCTGCAGGGCATAGGTCACCCCCTCTCCCCACCCCAGGTGGCGTCCCCATCCTACCTGATGCCCCTTCCTGCTTGGCTCCTGCCTGCCCCTCCTTCTCTCTAGCTGATCTGCCAGGCTCAGCTCTCCATGGCAGGGCCTCTCTGAAGGGTACCTGTAGGCTTCCTGGGACCTTCTGGGGATACCGGCCTTGCAGAAGGTCTCAGGGTTCCTGGGGAAGTTCCAGGCAAGACGACTACACTTTCCTCTATCGTGTGCCCCATGGCCCAGCTGTGTCTGGTCCCCGAGAAGCACAAGGGTGGTCTCTTTAGCCTCTGACTCACCTGGCACCTTGGCGTCACTGCAGATTTCTGCAAAAGGTCTGAAAAAGAGAGAAATGAGGTGGCAGTCAGAACACCAGGTTGCCCCTCCCCCTCCTCACCTGCTCCCTGAATGTGGGCAACATTGTGAGATGAAGAGGCTGCCACCAATGCTGGAACGTTAGCCAGGAAAGACCCAGATGAAAGCGGTCAGCGTCCCCGCCCAGAGCAGGGGGGGTGATGGCAAGACTGGCACTGTCAGTGCCGAGCCACGTAGGTCACCCCTCTGACTGGTTTCCTCTAGAAAGCGAGGGTGTCGTCTGACCGAGTGATCTGAAGTGTGTGCCTACATTTATGTAAATGGATATACGAGATAGTACTATGTTTTAAATATATCTTTTTTTTTTTTAAAGGAACCTGGATTCTTTTTTTTTTTTCTTTTAATGTTTATTTTTATTTAGTGAGTTTTGGCTGTGCTGGGTCTTTGTTGCCCTCTCTAGTTGCGGCAAGTGGGGGCTACTCTCTAGCTACAGTTCCAGGGCTTCTCACTGTGGTGGCTTCTCTTGTTTCAAAGCATAGGCTCTAGGGCACGCGGGCTTCAGTACTTGTGGCGCCCAGGCTCTAGAGCACAAGCTTAGCAGTTGTGGCACACGGGCTTAGTTGCCGCGCGGCGTGTGGGATCTTCCTGGATCGGGGACTGAACTCTTGTCTCCTGCATTAGCAGGTGGTTTCTTTACCACTGAGTTATCACGGAAGCCCTACTATGTCTATAACTTTTTATTTTAATGATTATTTTACTTGCAGCATTATTATAAGAACCTCCCCAAATTAGCTGTAACCTAATTTACATATATATGAAACTCCAGTACTTTGGCCACCTCATGCAAAGAGTTGACTCATTGGAAAAGACTCTGATGCTGGGAGGGATTGGGGGCAGGAGGAAAAGGGGACGACAGAGGATGAGATGGCTGGATGGTATCACTGACTCAATGGACGTGAGTTTGAGTGAACTCCGGGAGATGGTGATGGACAGGGAGGCCTGGTGTGCTGCAGTTCATGGGGTCATAAAGAGTCGGACACGACTGAGCGACTGAACTGAACTGATATATGGGAAACATGGAAGGAAAACCCCAGAGTGTCTTCTCTCTGGCAGGTACACCTACTGGGGGTGGGTGGGCATTTTCTCCTATTTTCCAGAAGTTGCTTCAGGGGGTGAACATGCATGAGAAGGGAGGGAAACCTCTACTTTTGAGGCCCTGCTGAATAATATGGGGCTTCACTTGTGGCTCAGCTGGTAAAGAATCCGCCTGCAACGCAGGAAACCTGGGTTCCATCCCTGGGTTGGGAAGATCCCCCAGAGAAGGGGAAGGCTACCCACTCCAGTATTCTGGCCTGGAGAATTCCATGGACTCTATAGTCCATGGGGTCACAAAGAGTCAGACATAACTGAGCGACTTTCACTTTCACTGAATAATATGATTTCTCCCCACAGATCAATAGATATTTTACTGGATCTTTACCACGAGTCCAAACAGTCCTCTGGCACATTGCTGTTTCTGTAGCTGGACAACTCAGATCAGTTGAATGATACAATTTTTTTGACACAATTATTTTACTTTATATTATTTTATTAAAAAAAAAAAAAGTTTTGGCTGCCCCCTCCCCCCCCCAAAAAAGTTGTATTTTTAAAATAAAAAAGCCACAATATGTGTGGCTTGTGGAATCTTAGCTCCCTGACCAGGGATCAAACCCAGGCCACTGCAGGGAAAACGCTGAATCCTAATCACTGAACCGCCAGAAAGGTTGAGACTCTGCGCTTCCACTGTAGGCAGCGTGGGTTTGATCCCTGGTCAGGGAACTAGATCCCATATGCTGAAACTAAGCACAAGGACTTCAGCTACTGAGCCCGGGAGCTGCCATGAAGACCCAGCATAGCCAAAATAAATGAATGAGTGAATAAATAAATAAAAATTTAAAATAAAAAAACCCTCAAAAACAGGGAGTGTAAAACTGGAAAGAAAATATGGGAATAGAAGAGAAAGTCAAAGAAATGCACCACCAGTGTTAACTCTAAATAGGTGGGTTATGGGTTATCTTCCTTCCTTCTACCTTTTATATTTTCCAAGTTTGCTGTGCGTATTGTTTCTAAATCCGAAAAATAATCAAATAAACTACTGTATTTAAAAAAGTATATAGGGATATACAATAAAATACAGACAGTGGCTATTTCTAGGGTTGGGGGTACTGAATTACTGTTATTTTCTAAATACAGTAAAACAGGTAAAAATGAGTGGCATAGTAAAAAAAAATCAAGTTTAATTAAAATTGAAAAAATAAATACCTATGAATGCTGAGGCTATGTGTTTCAATTGAAAGGGGTTAGAATCAGGACATCTGGCACTATAGCCTAAGTGTTGGTATCCCCGAAGAATTCAAATGTGGAAAAATACCTAATTCCCAGTGTGATGATATTTGTTGGTGGCGCCTTTGAGAAGTGATTAGATATGGAGGGTAGAGCCCTCATGAACAGGATTAGTGTCTTTATATAAGAGGTCTCAGATTGCTCCCTCATCCCTTCCACCCTGTGAGGACAAAGTGAGAAGATGCTCACTCATGAACCAGGAAGAGCCTCGCCAGGGACCAAATCTGCTGACACGTTGATCTTGCCCTTCTCAGCCTCCATAATAGTGAGAAATAAAGTTCTGTTGTTTAAGCCACCTGGTCCGTGGTACGCTGTTACAGCAGCCTGCACAGACTAAGATGTCTGGGTCCAGAGCCCAGCTGACCCACTGTGACTTACACTGTCCCTTTCTCACTCTGGATATCTGTTTCCTCATCTTTTAGGAGGAGACTGCTGGGACTTCCCTGGCAGTCCAGTGGTTAGGACGTGGCCTTCCAGTGCAACAGGTTCAAGCCCTTGTCAAGGGAGTTAAGATCCCAAACACCTCGAGGCCAAAAAACCAAAAAATAAAACAGAAGCGATATTGTTAACAAATTCAATAAAGAGTTTAAAAATGGTCCACATCAAAAAAAAGAAAAGATGAAAGACAGCTAGGCTGCCTACCTGATTCTGTGCAAGTGAGAGTTTCCTCTCTCTCCTTTTCTCGCTGTTTCTGTTTTGGACTCCTGGCTGGGCCAGCTCTGAGGGTTCCCCTCCCAGATCCAGACAGCACCCTCCCTCCCCCGTGCCCCCCCATACCCCCTGCAGCAGGTGCCGGGGGCACTCACTGGAGCTGGTTGATGATGACCATGCGGACGTGCTCGCGGGCCTTCAGGATCTTCTCCAGCCGGTGGATGTCGTATGTGTTGGGGTTCCGGAAAGGGATGTCGTCAGGCAGGCCCGTGACCTCAACGGCGTCTGGGCTGTCCCGGATCAGTTTGTAAGGGACCAGCACGGGCCGGTTCAGGCCCAGAGCCTCACCTAGAGTGCACAGGGGGTCAGGGTGAGGGAAGATTCCCTGGTCTAAGGCGAGCTCTCTGGGGAAGGGCTGGGACCCAGCATGGCCCACTCGGTAGCCACTGTACCCCAGAGAGTTTGTAAGTCAACACACACACCACTGGTTTGTTTGTTTGAACCCAATTAGCAAAACTAAAAATCCAGGGGTGGGGGATGAGGAGGGAAGGATTGGGAGTTTGGGATTAGCAGGTACAAGCTATTATATATATAGATAGATAGATAGATAGATAGACAGGATGGATAAACACCAAGGTCCTACTGTATAGCACAGGAAACTGTATTTAATATCCTGTGATAAACCAGAATGGAAAAGAATATGAAAAAGAATATATATATATTTATAAAACTGAGTCACCTTGCTGTACAGCACAAATTAACACAGCATTGTAAATCAACTAGACTTCAATAAGTTAAAAAAAAAAAAAAGGAATTCCCTGGAGGTCCAGCGGTTAGGACTGCTTGCTTCCACTGCAGGGGGCATGGGTTTGATCCCTGCTTGGGGAACTAAGATCCTGCAAGGCCAAAAAAATATATAGAGAGATGCAAAATCTACTCCTGTTGTGTTAGAAAAAATAAAAGACCTTACTTAGGTATTTATGGACAAAATGACGGGATGTCTTAGGTTTGTTTTAAAGGACTAAAGCTAGGAAACCATGCCTATGGAATTCCGTCCATGGGATTCTCTATGGACAATACTGGAATTCTCTATGGAGAATTCTCTAAGCAAGAATACTGGAGTGGATTGCCATGCCCTCCACCAGGGGATCTTCCCAACCTAGGGACTGAACCTAAGTCTCCTGCATGGGCAGGTGGGTTCTTTACCACTAGTACCAACCCAGGAAGCCCAATGAACTGGGCTTAGATATAAGATTGGCTAAATGTCGATAAACACAGAAGCCAGGTCTGTGGATTACACGGTGGGTCACTGAGTCATTCTCTCTGCTTTGAAAGCTGATTTCAAAATAAAAAGTGAAAAAGCCACAGCAAACCACACAGCAGAGTCGCTTCCTGTTACTCTCAAAACGAAACCCCAAGTCCTGGCCTGCCCGCCTCTCTGCACTCATCGAGAGCCTCTCCCCCGCCGCACCTTCCCACTCCTGGCCCACCAGCCTTCTCACTGCTCCGCAGTCACTGAGCTGTTCCCTACGCCTGGCAAGCGTCCCTCTGTTTGTCCCCGGTGACATGCAAGTTCCTGCTCAAACGTCCCTTCTTCCAAGGAGCTTTCTTGTTCACTGATCCAGCCATGGCTACGCCCCCATTACCCCTGCCTCCTCATCACACTTCCACACTCTCCCGCTTTCCTTCGTCACTCTCTGAAACTCTTTAAAAAAAAAATCGTCTTCTAACTCTCAACTACAATACAAAGTAGATAATACTGCTAAATTCATCACAAACAAAACGTATACAGAGCTGCCCAAGAGGCAAGAGGTGCAAGCAACAGGTGTCTTTCAGTGGATGAGTGGACAGACAAAATCTAATACAGATGCTGCTGCTGCTGCTGCTAAGTCGCTTCAGTCGTGTCTGACTCTGTGCGACCCCACAGAGGGCACATACTAGGGAATCTTATTCACCCTTTAAGAGGAAGAAAATTCTGACACAAGCTGCAACATGGATGAACCCCAAACACTGTATCTTTTCACTTATGTGAGGTCTGAGAGTACTCAAATTCATAGAAACAGAAAGGAGGAGGGGAAAATGGTGAGCTGTTATTTAATGGGTGTGAGTTTCAGTTTTGCAAAATTAAAAAGTGGTGGAAAAAAAAATGTATACAGAGCACCTAGTGTTGCCTGACATTCAGTAATCTAGAAACTGCTCCGCTGGTGGTGGCTGTATTATCAACTGTGCCATCCTGGTTCTTCCCTGGCACCTGGATGCCTTCTGCAGGGGACTTGGCACTTTGCATCTACTCCATGGCCAGTTCCCTCCCCACATTGAGCCCCCTTGATGGCGGGATCAGACTCCTTCCTCTAGATTCTCAGGGCTGAGAGTGTGCCGGGCAGACAAGTGTCTGTGTGAAGAGGCGCTTGGCCGTGGCCCACGGCCTCTGCCACACAGCCCAGCCCTAGAGGCGCTTGAGGCTGACCGCTATCCCAGCTGTGTGTACCGCTGACTGTTTCCTCTCCCCAGCCGCTTTCTTGGTTGGGGGTGAGAATGAGGAGTCAGCTCCCATCAGTCACAGTGCAACTATGTCCCCAGGGAGCAGACAGGCCAGCTGGGGACAACTGGAGGCCAGGCTGGCTGCAGAGGCAGGGGGACCCCAAGGAAGGCTGCCCCACAGCCCTGCCCTCCCTCCCTCGCTAGGCACTGACCGTATTTCTCGTTGAAGAGCTCCTTCACCTGCTCCCGGAGGATCACCTTCTCCCCGAGCCTGTTGGCATCATCTTCATCTATGAGAGGAAGGCAAGGGAGCGTGAGGGTCCCCACGGGCTCGGCCCCGGGACCTGACCTGCTCCTTCTCCCACGTGGCGGTCCAGACCCGTGCTGGCTGGCACAGGCTCTCCAGGGCCCGCCCACTCCCCTGCAGCCTGTTGCTGGCCTCAGCCATCTGTCCATATATCCATCCACCCATCCCGCATTCTCTGAACAGCTTCCCCAGCGCAGGCCTCGCATCAGGCACACAGGACCCCGAGGAGAAGGAGGCCAGGAGCCTCCTCCCAGGGACTCACAGCCTAGCAAGGTTGACAGCCAGGCTGCGTGCCCCCCCAGAAGTGTGACCGGGGACACCCCCGAGGAGATGGGAGAGGGGGCATGTTCAAGGGGGGGTGGTCTCTTGGAAGGCAGGATGGAGTGCGTGTGGGGAAAGACACCCCAGGTGTAGGATCAGCCCCCTGCACGGGCATCGAAAGGTGAAAGGTCAGTGTGCTGGCTGCAGCTGAAGCACAGGGTGGGGCCAGGGGAAGGGGATGAGGTGGGTTGGGGGGCGGGGAGGTGGGGGGGGCTTGTGCCAGCCTGACTGAGCTGGGCTTGCAGGAAGTCATCACCTGGCTGCCTCACAGACCCAGAGCCCAAAGCTTGCGACCAGGCAGGTTTGGGGGTTGTAGAGCTGCACACGTTTCCTGGTCAGTGTCCGGGGGGGCCCTTGGTGGGGCACCTTCTGCCCGGACCCTGTGCTCCCCTCCCTCAGCCCTCTCCTTGGCCTGGAAGAGCAGCTGGGGTCAGTGGAGCCCCCAGAGACAGGCCTGGGCTGGGCCAGAGAGAAGCGGGGCATGGACGGTGTAGAGGAGGTCCTGGCAGAGCGGCCGTGGGCATGTGTCCCAGGAGCGGGTGTTCCAGGAAGGGCCCCAGGGCACCCTGGCACAGTTCACCACACGGGCTGGGCCTCGGGGGGTGGGGGCGGGGAGCTGGAAGCCGGCAGGAAGCCAGGGCCTGGGAGGTGAGGGGCAGAGCAGACAGAATGGGTCGGCGAAGAAAAACAACTCCTGTTCTAATCTGGAAAAATCTCACAGAACTCAGTTCCATTTGGGAGGCCCAGGGCTCCGTGCCACTCAGACTGTCTGCTGCCCCCGCCTGCACTTCACACCCCGGGCACGAGGCCCAGCCTTTCCCTGGCTCCACCACCAGGGAGGAGCCTTGCCTGCCCAGCCCTGCAGGGCATAGAGCTTCCCACACCGCCTGACACCCCTCCTTCCCTCCTCCGTCACCCACTGCCCTCCCAGTCCTCCTCCCCCCAACCCACTGTAGCCCTGTCTGGTCCAGTTCATGCCCACGCTCCTGATTCTAGCATCCAGATATCCGAATCTCAGAGTTCCGGGATCTCTCTCTCTTCAAGCACGACCAGCCAGCCACCTGGGTGCCAGGAGGCACTGCCAGCATCAGACATCCCAGATAACATCTTCCTCCTGCGTCCCCATCTCGGGGAGTGATGGCTGCACCTGGCCACAGAGACCCCAAACTCTGCACCCGGGAGCCCTCGCACCTTCCCACACACCCCATCAGAGCCCTTCCCCATGGTTTTCAGGATCCCAGAGGTGGCAGCATCAACCTGACCTTCGTCCACGTCAGCAGACAATTAGGACAGAGTCCTGGATCCTGGGGCCACCTCGAGCCTGCATGGAGGTGGAAGACAGTCTCTATCCAGCTACTCCCCCTGCCACCAGGGACGGCTCCGGGACTCTGCATGGAGCCAGGGAAAGATCAACCTGGATCCACCCAACGTGCACCAGACACTCCGCTGGCAGCTTTCCCAGACACGGTCATGGCCGTTGCTCACCACAGTCAAGGCCACAAAGGTTCAGAGAGGTTAAGTAACCTGCCCAAGGTCACACAGCCGCACAGGGCCAGGAATACCCTATTTGACCCAGGAGGTCTTTCGCTCTACCAGGCACACTGGGTTTCCTGAATTTTCAGTTTCCCATCTCTAGAAAGCAGGGTTGATCTTTAAGGTGTTTCCTCTAAATCTCTCGTTCTATCAGCTCATAGTTCCACGCTTCTGTCTCCTCTCAAGCCCAGGGCAGGGACGGGACCCAGTCGGTATATGACAAAGCCTTCTGGATTAAAAGGAAGTAGACAGCGGACTTCCCTGGTGGTCCAGCGGTTAAGAATCCGCCTGCCAGTGGAGGGGACGTAGGTTCGATCCCTGGTCAGGGAAGATCCCACATGCTGCAGGGCAGCCAAGCTGGTGCGCCACTACTACTGAAGCCCAAAAGAAGCCACCACAATGAGAAGCCTGGCACTGCAGCTAGGTCATCCCCGCTCGCTGCAACTAGAGAAAGCCTGTGTGCAGCTACTAAGGCTCAGCGCAGCCATAAATAACAAACTAACAAAAGGAAGTCAACAGCACCTCAAAGACAAGCCCGCAAGCTCAGGTTCTCGTGGTTGCTGGATGTGACTGTCACCTGGGCACGTGGGTGTGTCTGGGAGCGTGGGGCTCACTCACCCACCCCGCCTTCCCCTGCAGACCCCTGCTGCTCCGCTGCCAGTGGGTGGAGAGAGACACAGGGCGGCCCTGAGCATCACACTGCCCGCACCTTGGGGGAGAGGCAACACCAGGCTCCGGGAGGGCAAAGAACTTGGAGTCGAAAACCTAGGCTTGTGTTGGTTCAGTCACGGGTGGGTCGTGTCACCTCTCAGCATTTCTGCTCACTGTCCTGAAACAATATTTGTCTTGGACAAATATTTCACAAGCACGGTCCCATGGGGATGCAGTGCTGACCTTGCGTCAGAGTACAGAAAACAGTCTGAGATGAGGCAGGCGACAGTGAGGAACACGGGGTGACCCTTCGGGCTTGAGAACTGTCAGTGAGAGCCTGGTGGAAGCACGGGGGGCGAGGGGGACCCCCCACCCAGGGGATCATGGAGGGCTTCTCGGAGGGGGTGACAGCTCTGTCCCCCAAGGCCCTGTGGGACTCAGCCCGATTGGCGCACGTCGGGGCTCCAGGCACTCCATGAATGCTCAACAGATGTCTTGCGAGTGTGTGTGCGCGTGCTCAGTTGTGTCCGACCCTTTGCGACCCCACGGATTGTAGCCTGCCAGGCTCCTTTGTCGTTCATTATCTCCCAGTTCACTCAAACTCATGTCCATTGAGTCGGTGATGCCATCCAACCATCTCATCCTCTGTTGCCTCCTTCTCCTCCTGCCCTCAATCCTTCCCAGCATCAAAGTCTTTTCCAGTGAGTCAGTTCTTTGCTTCAGGTGGCCAAAGTATTGGAGCTTCAGCATCAGTCTTTCCAATGAATATTCAGGGTTGATTTCCTTTAGGATGGATTGGTTCGATCTCCTTGCAGGGACTCTCCAAGTCCCTGGTTTGATTTCCTCCAAGGGACTCTGTGTACTTGGAGGAAAAAGGAGGGAAGCCCTCGTGGGATGAGGGCTAAGGAGGGACCCAATATTTGGGAGGTTGAACTTGAACCACAGGTGCCCTCACTTTACCTCCAGCCTTGCAGGGGGGGGGATGAACACACTCGGGTCCGGGCTCAGAGATGCCTAGGACAGAGCTGGTCTGCTGTGACGTGAATTGTGGTCACCGTCCCCAGCTGGCCTCCACAAGTCCTGGCGAGCCCCGGACATGGGGGAGGAAGGCCACGCTCCCTGCTAGCCTGCATGGCTCAGCCCAACGGGCCTCTTGGCAGGCTGTGGGTCGGTCACCTCCTTCCTGACACTGCCAGGCTCCTGCCACCACCATCATACGCCCACTGCCTGGAGAGGCGGCAGCCAGGCCGGTGGTCACCAGGGACCTCCCCAAGGACAGCCGTGGGCAGGGCGGGGCGGCCCTGGCAACCATCACCACTGAGTCTGGTCTGCTAATGAGCAAAACGAGGATCAGAGAACATGAGAGAGAGAGAGTGTGTGTGTTGGGGGGCATGGTGGTGGTGAGGCACAATTCCTGGGGCCCGTGTGGTTTCGGCCAGAATCCCCATGGTCTTTCATAGACTGAGGTACAGCCTTGTTGCTGGAATTTAAGACCAGTTAAGAACACACGCTCTGAAGTTTGGCTGCCTGGTCTCAAGTCTCGGCTGTTATCAGCTCATGATCTTGGGTCACCACTGCATTTCCTTGTTTGGAAAGTTGCTACAATGACCACATGGAGCTGAGGACATCCCGCCCGTGCCTGGTGTGGTCTCGGGCTAATTGTCATTACTCTTCTTCCCCAGGAGGACCTGACGGAGTGTCTGCAAACCCAGGCTGGCTGTAAGGACCCCGATGGTTGCAAACGTTTCAGAATGTTCTCCATTTGGAAACATCACAGGGCTCCATCCAGAGGCTGTGTAGCCTCCAGGTACCTGCTTGAATGCCTATGGACAGTGGGGAGAAAGGGCATCCCCAGGGCCAGTGACAGCAGATTCCAAGGCAATCTTGACTGCACCCCCTAATGCTGTGTGGTGTTTGGAAAAGCACTCAACCTCTCTGAGTCAGTTCTGACATCTCTCCAATGGGAATCCTGACCTGTTAGGGAGGGATTTAATGATATTACATTAAAAAAAAAAGTAAAGTAAGATCTTATACCATCAATGTCCAGTCATCACTGATATGATTACCAGACCACTGCCTCAGTCATCTCACGTACTCTCAGGAAATGAAATCTTACCTAGGAAACTCTTCCAGAAAATGGAAGTTTAATTTCTTTTAAGTCTCTGGGTTTGCTTGACTCATTTAGGGGAGGACGTTTTCTAAAACTCATCAAGCGGGCTTCCTCGGTGACTCAGTGGTAAAGAATCCGCCTGCCAATGCAGGAGACCTGATTTCGATCCCTGATCCAGGAAGATCCCACGTACTTTGGGGCAACTAAGCCCGTGTGCCACAACTACTGAGCCTGCACCCTGGGGCCCGGAAGCTGCAACAACTGAGCCCGCGTGCCCTAGAGCCCATGCCCACGACAAGAGAGGCCACCATAACGAGAAGGCCGTGCACCGCAACGAGAGAACGGCCCCCTCTCGCCACAACTAGAGAGAGCAACGAAGACCCAGTACAGCCAGCAATGAATAAAAATAAACATTAACAAAAACCCCACACCAAGTACCCCTTTCTAATTAAGCACACAGTTTGGGGGTAGGAGGAGGTCACCCTCATGACCGGAACCCCAGTGCCATCCAGAAAGTGCTGCTGAACTTGCCCAGGCTGCACTGACCCGTCCCCCACTGCCCTGGGCTGGCATTTCTCCTGCCCAGTTTTGCTTTTTCCAGTTTTCTGGGTTCTCTCTCTATGGTCTGCCCCAGGAGCTCTCATCTTGTCCTTTCTAATCGGCTGTCTGTTAGCCCAAGGATTAACTGAATTTTGCCTGAGGGAAAGCAAGCAACCAAGCTTATTAAATCACAGCCATGCTGGGTACATAGTTTTAAGCCAGGCAGCTCAGGGTGACGCCTGGGGTGGCCCCACAACGCTCTCCAGGGGCAAAGTACAAGAGCCCGGAGCAGCCTGGCCTTTCTGCGCCTAGTCTGAGGTGCCCAGCTCAGGTTGATGACTGTGTGCTGGGAATCACATTCCAAAATGACACAGAGGCAGCCAGCAGCGAGAGAGGGGACAGGCCAATCTCTGGGGGAAAAATATAATAACTATTTCTCCTCTCTCCTCTCAAAGCAGCCTCTCCTCTCTGCCAGGCTTGGACTGGGCGATCCAGCCATAAACCAGACCCGTGGACTTCCCTGGTGGTGCAGCGCCTGCCAATGGCAGGTGACCCAGGTTCAATCCCTGTTCCAGGAAGATCTAACATGTGGCGGGGCAACTAAGCCCATGTGCCCTAAATCCTGAAATAAGAGAAGCGACTGCAATGAGAAGCCCGCACACTGCAACTAGAGAAAGCCCATACACAGCAACAAAGACCCAGGGCAGCCAAAAATAGATAAACTCACTAAAATAATACCGATTGTTTTTAATTGTTATTTTTGACTGTCACCTGGCTTCCCAGGTGGTGCTAGTGGTAAAGAGTCCACCTGCTGATACAGGAGACGCAAGAGATGCAGGTTTGATCCCTGGGTCGGGAAGATCCCCTGGAGAAGGAAACGGCAACCCACTCCAGTATTCTTGCCTGGAGAATCTCATGAACAGAGGAGCCTGGTGGGCTACAGTTCATGGGGTTGCAAAGAGCACACACACACAGAATTATTTTAAAGTTAAAAAGTAGACCCAAGTGTCTACTTGGCCTGGCTCTCAAGAGGCCAGAAGATGGATATCCATAGGCACCCCACCTTGGTGGAATAGCTGCCTTGTGCAGGGAGCAGGGGTCACTCAGATAGGGGACAAGCCACACCTTTCCCTGGGCCCCTGTGACTTGTAGGATACTGCACTTTCCTGGCACCAGGCCTTCGCCAGGATGAAAGGATGCACTCAGTTCACCTCTTAACCCTTTCCAGCATCTGTATGTAGGGGCAGCAGGAGTTCCATCATCTGTTTTGCAGATGGACTAACTGAGGCTCAGAGAGGGGACAGCCGTGCTTCAGTGGGGTGGAAGCCCTCGCCCTCGCCCGTGATCTCATGTACCCAAGAGAATCTTTCGTATGTGTGCCAAAGGAAACATGCTCAGGCGGGCTGCAGAGCACTCTTAGTAGCAGCAAGTAACAGCAAGACCCAGACAGCCTAAGACAGGAAAATGAATGAATTGATCGTGGTATAGTCAGTACAGTGGAATATTACTGAGCCCTGAAAAAAACAGCTATGGCGACACATTTTAATGCTATGTTATGTCTTGTAATGAGACAGAAGCAAGTTCCAAACTTTCTATAATAGGATACCTTGGGGACTTCCCCGGTGGTCCAGAGGTTAAGAATCTGCCTTCCAGTGCTGGGGACGCAGGTTTGATCCCTGGTCAGGGAACTAAGATTCCACATGCGACAAGACCCCATATGCCGCTGAGCAACTAAGCTGGCAATGAGGAGCGCAAAAGCCACAACTAAGACCCTATGCAGCCAAAAATAGATAGATATATAAATTTAAAACAAATTCTAAAAAAAAAAGTTAAAAAAAAAGCAAAATGAAACAATTTTGGTTTAAGCAAGTATTTTATGCAATAGACATTAAAAAAAAAAAAACTCATGAGCAGTGATTAAATCACAGGGGATGACACCATCAAAGATATTTCTGGGAATCTGAATACAAACTGTATACTAGATGAGAGGGAGTTAGCAAGTTTCATAAGTGTGGCAACGGTATTATGGGTCTGCAAAAAAGAAGAGCATTGTTCTGGAGAGATGTGTGTTGAAATATTTAGGCGTGAAGAGTCAAGACGTGCCTGCAAGTTACTTTGATGGAGAAAGAGGCAGAGACAGAAACCAATGGGGATGGGGTCTGTGGGTGGGAGAGAGACAAGGAGGGAGGGAGGGAAGGAATTTGGCAAAATGTTAAGAATTAATGTGCTGTGTTTAGTCGCTCAGTCGTGTCCGACTCTGCAACCTCATGGACTGCAGCCTGCCAGGCTCCTCTGTCCATGGGATTCTCCAGGCAAGAATACTGGAGTAGGTTGTCATGCCCTCCTCCTGGGGATCTTCCTGACCCAGGGATCGAACCCAGGTCTCCTGCACTGCAGGTGGATTCTTTACCGTCTGAACCACCAGCTCCCAATGACTCCAGGAAATTCCCTGGCAGTCTAGTGGTTAGGACTCCGCTCTTTCACTGCAGAAGGCCCAGGTTCAACCCCTGGTTTGGGGAACTAAGATCCTGTAAGACGAGAGTCTTGGCCAAAAAAAAAAAAAAAAAGAATTAGTGAATTCAGCAAAAGAATATACTGACAGGCATTATACTATTCTATTCTTTTTTGCCTGTAGTTTTGCAATTTTGCAAGAAATAAAAACCCCCAAGAGAATGAGACACATAAAATTCAGAATATTTGTTCCCGGGAGAGAGGCAGACAAAATGAAGGACAGTATGTGGGTGGGTATGTTACTGGCACTGTTCTGATTCTTAGATGGGTTGTGGGTTCACAGGTGTTCACTGCAGTATTTATTAACAAGCGCCCAAACAAGTGTGTATGCATACGAATGAAAGAATAAAAATAAATGAATACTCAATGCAGTGTGGTATCTCGCATTGGGTCTGGAATGTGAAGAGGATATCAATGGAAAAACTGAAGAAATCTAGCCTGTAGTTTAGTCCATTGCAGGTACCATCTAATGTTGAATTTTGACAAGTGGACCATGGTTCTACAAGATGTTAGCGTCCTACAGGGGTCAGACCGTATTTAGGAATTCTGTACTATCTTTGCAAGTATTTGTAAATTAAAAATTATTTCAAAATAAAAAGTTACAGCCATCAATCAATTGATTGCTTGTTACATGCAGGGATGGATGGCAGGGTGAGTCATGTGCTGGGGACTATGATGGAGCTGATCAGTACATGGTGTTCCCTGGGTCAGGGGAGGGAAGAAGGCATGCCTTCTTTCCCAGGGTTCTCTAGGGCTGGGCTCTGTGCCTCCATCAATCCATCTCCCTTCCCCGGGATGGAGGTGGGTGGTGGGTGGACCACAACCTGCCTGGGCAGGTGATCCAGGTTCCTCTTAGAGCCCAGCTGCCTGGCCTCCAGCTGACACACTGCAACAAGAGCCTGAAACGATGGCCAATGGAGGGCTGTTTGGCCGGGGCCTCCCCTTCTGGGGCTCCTCCAGGCCCTCCCCTCTGCCAAACACTAGCATGCAAGCTCTCCATCGGCTAACGACACATACCTGGCGGAGACAGAACCTGGCGATTTACACAGTGATGCTCTTTACTCCTCACAACAAGCCTGACCTCTAGGTGTTATGATCCCCATTTTACAGATAAGGAACCTGAGGCTCAGAGGAGTCAAGGTGCCTGGCCACAGTCGCCAAGGCCACATGGTTTGCGACGGGTGGCACTAAGGCTCAAACCAAGGTCTCTCTGACCCCTGGGTGCCATTTTCCCACCTGAGAACAGCCCAGTAGCTCGGCAGAGGGCTTCCTCCCAAATTCTCTTGCTGCTGCTGCTGCTGCTAAGTAGCGTCAGTTGTGCCCAACTCTGTGCGACCCCATAGACAGCAGCCCACCAGGCTCCTCTGTCCCTGGGATTCCCCAGGCAAGAACCCTGGAGTGGGTTGCCATTTCCTTCTCCAAAGCATGAAAGTGAAAAGTGAAAGTGAAGTCTCTCAGTTGTGTCTGACTCTTAGCGACCCCATGGACTGCAGCCTACCAGGCTCCTCCGTCTATGGGATTTTCCAGGCAAGAGTACTAGAGTGGGGTGCCATTGCCTTCTCCAAATTCTCTTGCAGCTCCATTTAATTGTAAATTAAAAATCGCTTGCAGCTTGAACCTGCAAGCCAGGCTAGGCAGAGCAAACGTCAGGTTTTCTTGGGGGAGTGGGGGTCTATCCCGGATGGACGGTCCCGGGAGCGGACATACTCATGGCCCTTCCCAAGGGAAGTTACCTCCTTCCCTCTCCCCTCCCTTCCCTCCTTCACGGTCCCAACAAGGCCTAGGCTGACCTGTGAACTGTGGCCACAACCAGCCAGGTGCAGAAAGCCGCCCACTAAGTGTGATTGGCAGGGCATCAGCGCCCAACTTGGGCAAGGTGGGCAGAGGCAGTCAGCTGACCACACAGGCTGGGGCTCCGCTGTGCCAGGGGCCAGGGAGAATGGAAGTATTCTGAGGCCACGACCCTTACCCTACAACAGCGATGAACCCTGCAGCCAGGGGCCTGAGAACAGATGTTCCCTGTGGGCCGAGCGTGTGGTCTGTCTGCACGTGTTCACGATTACAGCCCCAGCACCCACAGCAACGCCCGACACATCACAAGCACTCGGCAGATAACTGTCCAAGAAATTAAACTCCCATGTGCCAGGCACTCTTCCTGGACCTCGGCAGGCATTCATTCACTTAATCCTTCCGACAACACTAGGAAGTCGGTCCTAGGAGTATCTCCCTGCTGCAGATGGGGGGACCAAGGCACAGAGAGAAAGCCACCTGCCCAGGTGACACAGGGAGTGAGCAGGAGAGCCACGATTCATCCCAGATCACTGACCAGCTGGCAGTACAGCCTCTCCGCCGAGGCTGCGAGGACAGGTAGAGGGTCTGAAATCGTACTGAAGGCTCATCATGACTCAGTTTCTGCACGTGCGGAGGAACCAGATCTTCCTTCTACCCCGTCCAGCTCTCTCTACACCCATAACCCCAAACCCATGTTTCCACCTGCCTCCCGAACACCTTTGTTCTGTACATCCCCCACCAGTCTCTCAAACCTGTCAAACCCAGGCCTCCCTCAAACCTGTCCCTCCTTCATCTCGTGGGTCCCTGACCCCACCCTCTCACACGGTTACTCAGGAGGGAAACCTCAGCTGAATAGTGGCCCCCAAAGCTGTCCATCCCCTAATCCTTGGAGCCTGTTTCTTCACGTGGCAGAAGGGACTATGCTGCTATGCCTAAGGATCTTGAGATGGGGAGATGATGCAGGATTATTCGAGTGGGCCCCAAATGTAATCACAAGAGTCCCTGGAAGAAGGAGGCAAGGTCAAAAGCAGGAGAGGGGACACCAGAGGTTGGATGGATATGCTCTGAAGATGGAGGAAGGGCCACAAGCCAAGGAAGGTAGGCAGCTTCCAGAAGATGGAAGAGACACGGAAACAGGTTCCCCCGAAGAGCCCTTCGAAGGAGCCCGCCCCGTGCACACCCTGACTACTCCTGCAAGGAAACGAACCTGCGCTGCTTTCAGCCGCTGAGTTCCTGCAGCCACAGGAAACTCCACCCCTCTGCACCCCTTTGCCTCCAGCTACATTCTTTCCAGGTTGTCCCAGGTGGTAAAGAACCCATCTTCCAATACAGGAGACAGAAGAGATGTGGGTTCGATCCCTGGGTTGGGAAGATCTCCTGGAGGAAGAAATGGCAACCTATTCTTGCCTGGAGAATCCCTTGGACAGAGGAGCCTGGCAGGCTACAGTCTATTGGGTTGCAAAGAGTCAGACACAACTGAAATGACAGCACAAGTGCACGCATGGTTTTTCAAGTAATCATGTACGGATGTGAGAGATGGACCATAAAGAAGGCTGAGGGCCAAAGAATCGATGCTTTCACACTGCGGTGTTGGAGAAGACTCTTGAGAATCCCTTGGACAGCAAGGAGATCAAACCAGTCAATCCTAAAGGAGATCAGTCCTGAATATTCACTGGAAAGACGGATGCTGAAGCGGAAGCTCCAATACTTTGGCCACCTGATGAGAAGAGCTGATTCACTGGAAAAGATCCTGATGCTGGGAAAGACTGAAGGCGAAAGGAGAGGGGGTCGGCGGAGGATGAGATGGTTAGGTAGTGTCACTGACTCAATGGACATGAGTTTGAGCAAACTCCGGAAGATAATGGAGGATGGAGGAGCCTGGCAGGCTACAGTCCATGAGGTTGGGAAGAATCAAACACGACTTAGTGACCAAACAACAACAAAACCCAGGTACATCCTGTCACCTTTGATGCAGCAAGAACTTCTCGGCTGGCCTCCCTGATTCCACCCTCCGCTCTGCAAGCCACTCAGATTTATCTAAACAGTCTGTCTGACCATGATCTTCTGTTGCTTTAAACTCGCTGAGGGCCTCTGTTGTTTGTGAGGCAAACCCATCCTCCTTCCCCTGGTGAACAAGACCCTCTGCTGGATTTTCACCCAGCCTTGCACTCCCCGGGTCCCCACTTGAGAGGTCATGGGGAACCTGCTGTTTCATGAAACAGACAACGGAAACCCGGGGCTCCTCTACTTTGTGGGGCGGAGAGGAAGCCTCTTCCCGCCCACCTTGTGGGGCATCTATAATCCGAAGCTATGGGGACTGGGGCCTGTTGAGAAGCCATCATCGCTCAGGGCCTGACCTCTGATGTCCCTGCAAGATGCTCAGCTACGTCTCTGGGCCGTGGGAGCCTCAGGGTCACAAGGGGAGAAGGGCCTCCCCCTAGGGAGAAGGGGGTTCTTCCACTCACCCCCAGGAGACCACCCCCTCTTGGCTCCTCCCGGTTTTTCCCTGACCTGCAAAGACTGAAGGTACCAGGGTCCTGACCCGCTGACTCCACTCATTCCTGATGATCCCATTCTGTTTGGGCTTTATTTATGTATTTTTATTTTTTGGCCTCACTAAGCTGCACGTGGGATCTTTGTTCCCGGACGATGGATGTGCCCCCCTGAATTGGAAGTGCAGAGTCTTAACCATTGGACCACGAGGGAAGTCCCCATTTGGGCTTCAAATATTACCAGCAGTGCACTTGTGATTCTCCAAATGACACTTCAAGTCTGGAGCCCCCTGCTTGTACGTCAAACTGCTCTTGGAGATGTGTGCGCATGCTTAGTCATGTCCGACCCTTTGCGACTCCAAGAACTGCAGCCCGCCAGGTCTTCTGTCCTTGGGATTCTCCAGGCAAGATCACTGGAGGGGGTTGCCATTTCCTCCTCCAGGGGATCTTCCTGACCCAGGATCAAACCTGCGTCTCCTGTGTCTCCTGCACTGGAGGGCAGGTTCCTTACCGCTGAGGCACCTGGGAAGCCCCCAGACTTAATAAGCCACAAACATGCCTGAGGCCTCTCCCACTCCCCACCCCAGCACCTCTTCCTGCATCTTCCGAATCTCAGCTACCTACCGGCACCTCCATCCCTGCAGAAGCTCATTCCAAATCCCTGAGGTCAAGCTCGACTCCCCCCACCTATCCTCTTGCTCTCAGCCCCCACCAGCAAGCAAACTGTTGGATTTAGCTACAAACTCTGCCCAGAGTCAAAAACTCACCATGGCTGTGGCCACCCCCGGGGCCTCGCTTGCATTGCTATGACCACCTCCTTACATCACCCTCCCTCCCTTGCTGCCTCCCTGTGTGTCCTCACCAGCAGCCTGAAGGGTCCTGTTAGATCCTAAACTGGATTCTGTCTCTCCTCTGCTCTGAAGGCTGCACTGGCTCCCAGCTCCCTTGGAATAAGGGTCAGCATCTTGATCCAGCCCCCACAATCAGCCTTCTCTCCCATTTCCACCCCACCTCCCACCCGGGCAGGGGACCTCAGGGTCTCTGCAGTCTGTACTTGGCCTGCAAGGTTCTTCCCTGCGCACCCCTGGCTCACTACTGCCCTCTTCAGGCCTTTGCTCACGGGCTTTCCCTGGCCACCCCCATATCAACCCACTGCGACTCCCTAAAAATAAACACAACCTCTCCCATCTGCTTCTCAGCCCTCAACATCTGGTACCCTTGATCCTTTGCACATCGTCTCTTCTCTGCAACCACACCAGAATGTAAAATCCCAGGAGGCAGCGTGAAGAAAGTGAAGGCATCAGTCACTCAGTCGTGTCCGACTCTTTGCAGCCCCATGGACTGCAGCCCTCCAGGCTCCTCTGTCCAAGGGATTCTCCAGGCAAGAATACTGGAGTGGGCTGCCATTCCCTTCTCCAGGGGATCTTCCCTACCCAGGGATCAAGCCCTGGTCTCCTGCATTGCAGGCAGATTCTTTACCGTCTGAGCCACCAGGCAAGCCTGGTCCAGCAGACACTTCGGGACTGTTCACGGACTAAGTAACTGGCCCTTTTTTCCCAAACTTGAAGGGGTCCCTTCTGCAGGCTGTGTTGTCCTGTCCCCAAGCCTGCAGAGGGACTGCAGAGGGCTAGGGCTGTGTCCCCATCCCCACCTTCCACCACCACGAGGTCTCTTTTGCCACCAGACCCTGGAGGTGGCTCAGACGGCAAAGAATCTGCCTGCAATATAGGAGACCTGGGTTCGATCCCTGGTTCAAGAAGATCTTCTGGAGGAGGAAATGGCAACACACTCCAGTGTTCTTGCGTGGAGAATCCATGGACAGAGGAGCCTGGTGGGCTATAGTCCATGGAATCGCAATGAGTCGGACACGACTGAGGGACTAACACTTTTACTTTCTTTCTTGGAGGTTGGGAAGAGCCAGTCCATCCAGGAAATCACGTGTGCTGAGCCATCCTTTGTGCCCCAGGCCTCCACTTTCTGTGGCTCAAAGACGCATTTATCAGCCAGAGAGCTTCGGTTGGGCACGAGGTGCCTGGTGACCCCAGAGCTGATCCCAATCCAGCCCAAATAAAGGCATTGATTATTCCCATCTGCTTGGGTGGTCCCAGCTGGGGAACTAGTTTCAGTGAGGTTTTCTGGAATGCTGCACAAGAGTTTGAAGCCCCTCACTGTTCCCTTCTGGGGCCCGAGCCCCCTGCCTAACAACTGCTGGGGACCTTAGGGTAGCCCTCCCCTCACCTGGCAGAGCTTGGGGAGGACAGGGCTGGGACCACCACCGAGCACCCCAGGGGCAGGGTAGGGGGCAGCCTGCGACCCCCGCTGGGCCTCCACAGGCCAGGAAAGGGTGGGGCCTCCTGACACCACATTGTTCCACGGCCCACGGGGCCGCCTCGCCTGGAAGAAAGGAGGCAGCCAGCCAATTCTGGGCCTGGCAGCCAGTCATCTGCCCACAAAGGCCTCCGGGCCCCACCCAGCAGATGCCAGCTCCTCCAGGGATGGCAGAAGGGAGATCATTACTGGAGCCTAATTAACAAAGAAAAGCAGAGATAATTAAGTGGAGAAACATGTGGCTGGCTCTGGAATTGTGGTATCTTTAGAAACTTGAGAAAGGACGATCTTATTTTGAGCTCTCAAGAGCCTGACGGAATTGGAAGGGTGGAGAGGGGGTGGGGTAGGGAAGAGAGAAAGGGTGTGTGTGTGTGTGACAAGGCTGGAGGGTGGACCACAGAGGCTGTCCCTGCTCCATGTGACCTCAAGGCCAAGAGATAGCAAGTTTACTTTCCCAGGTTAAAGACAGTACGTTAATTCATCCAAGGTCACAGACAGGAAATCCAAGGTCACCTAGCTCCTGAGTGGGGCCAGCAGGGGACTTTCCCCTGTTCCTATTCAGTCCCTTCCCCAGTACCCTCTGCTGAGGTCAACGTCAGGCCCTTTTCGGGAAAGCCCACCCCTCCCAGCACCCAATGAGTGGCAGGAGAGCTAGAAGAGGCCCCAGTGGGGACAATGACAAGAGGTGCCACGAGGGGCTGGGGCCATTCCTTCCTCATGGGAAGTGAAAGTAGTAGTCGCTCGGTCCCGTCTCACTCTTTGCAACCCCATAGACTGTGGCCCACCAGGCTCCTCCCTCCATGGGATTCTCCGGGCAAGAATACTGGAGTGGGCTGCCATGCCCTCCTCCAGGGGATCTTCCCCGTGGAGGGATGGGACCTGCATCTCCTGCATTGGCAGGCAGATTCTTTCCCGTCTGAGCCACCAGGGACCCTCTCCGCAAAAGGGATCACAGCCCTCCCCTTGGCAGACCCTTCACCCAGAGCAGAGCTTCTCAAACTGGGCCTCAGGCAACACTGGGGTGGGAAGTAGGTCAAATGGGATGCCAGCAAGTCATATTTTCTCAGCAGAATATAATCTGACAGAGTTCCTTAAATGAAAAGCCAAGTGGAGGGTTTATGGAGCGGGGCCCTTCCGAGGTAAAGCTGGGGCCGAGCAGAGCGTGGACCCTGGCCTGCGGGGATGCTCGGGATCTGGCCGTGGAGATGTCAGCGGAAGGGCTTGCCAAGGCCGGGTCTGCAGGGTCCAGTCCACGCTGCAAAGCCAGGCCTTCCAGGCCCTCCACGCTCCGGCCTAACTGGCCTCTTGGCCTTGCCTGCCCGCCCAAACACGACAGGCCATTTGTCACTCTTCTTCCTGCCTTGCTAGGGCACCCAGGACAGCCCTGGTTTGGCTGGGGATTTGTCCCACTCTCCAAGTAGGGAAAGGACCCAGAGGTCCAGGGGTGGTGCAGGTCAAGGGCAAAATCGGGCTTGCTAGCCTTACAGAGGAAGTCGGCAGCTCTGCTCTGACTATGGGGTCCCTAGCCCCTTTTCTCGGGTGGTGAGTGGGAGTAGGGGGGTGCCTGGCTGCTCACCACTGAGTTCCCTCAAGCTGGCAGGGAGAATGAGCTGCTGGAGACCAAAGAACCCAACCAAAAGAAGAGGAAGCTGGCTGAGGCCTAGGGGAACTGTGTGCTTGGCCAGAAGACAGCCAGGGCAGCCAGCTGTGAGCAGGGCAGCAGGGGTGGCAGCGGGTGGGGCGGCCCCTGGGTCTGCACCCTCCCTGGTTCCAAAGGGCTGGGGCTCTGGGCAGATAGGCATGGCATGCACAAGCCAGAGGTGGCTGCAATGGGTAAAGCCTTCCCCCGTCTCCTGCAGCGACCCGAGGTGAGTGGCTGCTTGGATGCCTCCAGTGGCAGGGAACTCACTACCTAACAAGAGTTTTTTTCTTTTTTTTAAACTTCTGTGCTTCAAGATCGGTTCTAGAATATTCACTTCCTTGATCCCTCTGGGGTCGCCTAGGCCTCCGCTGTCATCTGAGACCTGCAAAGAGCTGCCTGACTCAGCTCTTCTGACCTGCAAATCCCTCCACCTCCTTCCCTCGGGCTCCACCTCCTCTGTGCCTTCACAGGCTCCTCACCCTCAAGGTTCCGTGCAGGGCAGTGAGCTCCCGGGCTCTGCCCTGGGACCTCTCTGCCTGCTCCACGCTATCCAGAGTTTGCGGTTCCAGCTGCCACCTTCACCCAGGCTGGGCCCAGCCCCAGTGCCACCCTGCAGGCTCTGGGCACCACTTGGATCCTGCCAACTGCACAGGTGCTCCTGGGTTTCTCACAGCCCTACAGATCCCGCCCTGAAGAAGGACACTACCATCACCCTTCTGGAACCTTCTGCCCTCTCTCCCTCCTCACTCCCCACTGCCACCTCTAGATCCTAATTCCACCCACCCCTGGGTCCTGCAGCCCACGCTGCCCCAGTTTTGCCTTCTCCCATCTACCTTGGTGGGTAGAAGAGTGGTTACCATGGTAATGATAAGACAAGACAAATCCAACCCTATCATTTCCTTGACAGAAAAAGCTTCCAGTGCTATGGGAGAAAGCTTGAGTCACCAGCGTTTACGTCAAGGCCGGGTATGATTCCGGCCTCACCCTGGTGCTGCTGTCTACCCCCGCTGCCCAATGCCACTGGCCCAGTCTCCAGAATGGAACGGCCCTGAGCACGATTGCGGCCCTGTGTTAACCACCTGACTGCTTCCTTCAGCCTCAGTGTGGTCAGCGGCTAAATGGGAACGAAGAGAGTACCGACGTTGCAGGCTTGCTGTGAAGACACCACAAGCCTCGGGTCAAAGGCCCAGGGCCAGGCATGCTGTGGGGGCTCAGCGAGGCACTGAACTTCCCCGGGGCTCGGGAAACCCAGGCTGCGGCCGTCCTGCTTCCTGGGGATCAACCTGCTGGCAGAAATGCCTTCTGAGCCCCTGACCTTCCCTGTCCTGGCGACCTCTCCTCCCTCCAGCCACATCTAAACCTCTTGGTCATCAACAGTGGTGGCCTCTCCACAGTGTCCAGGTCATACATTCTTCTGGGACTGGTCCTTCCCATCTCCCCAGTCCTTCCCCTAGGACCCTGACTCCAATAATCCTTCCTCCCACACCCCTCCCCCCCAAGACAGTCTTCTGTCCCTATCACCCTTCCCCTGTCCCTCTCTGGGCAGAGGGCTCTGTCTGGCACGTGGTCTCAGCATCCCCCAAACCCTTCCTGTTCTCAGGGGGATGCCCCTCCTCTGGCCACCTCCCCATCCGCCCTGCCACTAGGTCACTCATTCCTCTAAAAATCACCCCATCACTATTCAATCTCCAAATCCCTCTGCTAAATCCCATTTCACCCTGCAGCTCCTACCCCATTTCTCCCGTGACCCTGCTGAGTTCCACGTCTTTTCTCTCGTTCTCCCCCAGAGCTCACGACTCCAATCAGGTCCCCTGCCCTCCTTGACACTGCTCTTGACCGCGCCGCCCCTGGACCCCTGGGCTGCTCCATCCCACGGCCCATCTCAGGTGCGCACCCGGCCTTGCAGCAGCTCTGGCCCCGGGTGATCTGTTTCCTTCTTCAACGGTTTGTCACTCACACCCTCTGGGGGGGGTTCACTTATCTCTCCTCTGCTCTCAAAGGGCCCCAGGGTTCATCCTCGGAGCCCTCATGACTGTCCATGCCCAACACCACTATGATCCAGCTTCAGGACTGACATACACGTGTCTCCAGTGGGACTCTCTGCAGCTGAATGCTCTGCCCCTGAGTCACACGCTCCCCCCAAATGGGACTCTCTCTTGCTTACAGATCCAACTGCCTTCCCAACCTATCCACTTGGGTGTCAAATCTGCCCACCACGCAGATCCTACCTCCCCTTCTCCTCCAAAGTCTTGACGCCATCTTTGATCTTTCTTTCCCACACCCCTCATCCACACTCAGAAATCCTGCTGGGGGACTTCCCTGGTGGTCCAATAATTAAGACTTCGCACTTCCAAGTTCAATCCCTGGAACTAAGATCCTGCATACAGTGAGGCTTGGCCAAAAAAAAAAAGCAATCCTGTTGACCCTACTTTCAAAATATGTCCAGGGCCCCAGCGCCTTTGCACTGATGGACTCTTCTCCCTGGATGTCTTGACCTAGACTTCTACGCGGCTTATACCCTCTCTTCATTCAGGCCTTTCCTCCTGGTAGCCTCTAAAACTGTGCTCTTGAAAGAAAGGCCTATTTTTGCATCTGTCTCCATAGTACTCACCACTACTGAATATATTATTTGTCCTTAGTTATCTGCCTCCCTGACTGGAATATAAGCACCATGATGGCAGAGTTGTTTTTTCCTATTTTGTATTCCCAGATATCGCTTGGCATAGAGAAGGCAGACATTCAATTATGTTTTGTTGTTGTGCAAACAAGTGAGCTCAGAGGACTGTGAGCCTAAAGGGTTAGACAGGACTAATGTTATAGATGCTGATAACCAGAAGGGGGCAGCAAAGACCTGCCTAGTGTGAATGGGGGGGTGCGGTGGGAAGAGCCTGGGAGTGGGCTGTGTGACCGCCAGTGAGCTCCTTAACCTCTCTGAGCCTGTTTCCTCCTGTAGGTTTGGTTATGGGGACAGGGAGGAGGTCAAATGTGTTGGTATGGGAAGGCTTGGTAGCCGGCAGACCATCGGATGAGCGGATGTTAGGTGGCCATGGTGTGAGGAGTTGCCCGTTGTCCACTCTTGGGGGACAGGGCTCTCATTTGACTACAATGCACCTCGATGACAGAGCATTATAAAGTGATTTAAAGAGATAGGAAAATGCTTATGTTTTAAGCATATGTGTTTGTAAGTTTATAGAAAGCACAAGATATACAATTAATAAGCTTGGGGGGAAATCTGGAAGAAATGTATCATCATAAAAGTGAACAGCCATTTATGGATGTCCCCGGTGGTCCAGTGGTTAAGAATCCGCCTGTCAATGCAGGGGACACGGGTTCTATTTCTGGTCCGGGAAGATTCTACATGCTGCAGGGCAACTGAGTCCACGCACCACAAGGTGATTGAGCCCGAGGTGTGGACCCTCGAGCGACAACTACCGAAGTCCGTTCGCCTAAAGCCTGTGCTCCACAAGAGAAGCCACCACATCCCAATGAAGAGCAGCCTCTGCTCGCCACAAATAGAGAAAGCCCACGCACAGCAAATAAAGACCCAGCACAGCAAAATAAAAGAAGAGAGAGAGAGAGAGAACCTCCTCCAGGAAGCCTTCCTGACCCCCTGGAATAACAAAATTGCCTGCCAACCCCACTGGCCGAGCCCTTCCCATCGCAGCTGGTCCAGACCTGGCAGCTTTACAAATACTTCTCTGAATCATCAGCAGGGGGAAACCATCCTCCACGGCTGACCCACCGCTGCCCACCACTCAGCTACCCAGATCACCTGGGGAAGCAGGTATGACCAACTCCATCTCACTGAAGAGGAAGTAGAGGCTTGGAGATGAGAAATAAGGATCCCAGGGTCACATGGTTAGTAAGAGGGGTCCGGGCTTGCAGCCTGGGTCTGTCTGTGTGCCAGCCTGCGCTCTCCCACGGCCCCCACACCGCCTCGGCCCCCAACCCCAAAACACATTATCTGCCACCCCTCCATGTGCCGGGCTCCTGCCTCTGGTACAGCCCCGGTTCCTCCAGGCTCTGGCGCCTGCTGCCGTTCCGCCTTCCCTCGAGACGCGATCTCCTGCTCCCATTCCCCTGGGAACCCCGGGAGCTGGCCCGTACCAGGCTTCCGTGACTGTCCGACAGTCTGGGAACAGCCCTTTCTGGGGCAGGAGCGGCACCCAGTGACCTCTGGTGAACCCTTGGAGGCCCCTGGGAGCCTGGACACCTTCCCAGCCCAGTGTGACGAGTGGCATGAGTAAGCGCAGGCTGACACCTGGCCCAGGGAGTCAATGCCTGGAAAGGCGCTGGCAGTCCCCTCTCCGAGGCCTGGGGCCAGCGCCACATTCCCATCTCCTCTTCCAGGCAGTCTGCCATCCTCTCCTGTACCATGTGGGCAGAGAAAGCATTTCCCAGGGGCTTCCCTGGTGGCTTAGACGGTAAAGAATCTGTCTGCAATGCAGAAGACCCGAGTTTGATCCTGGGTTGATAAGATACCCTTGGAGAAGGAAATGACAACCCACTCCAGTATTCTTGCCTGGAAAATTCCACGGACAGAGGAGCCTGGCGGGCTACAGTCCATGGTATTGCAAAGAGTTGGACACAACTGAGTGACTAACACTCATTTTCTCTACACACGCAGGGGCTATGGGGAAGGCTGATGGGCAGGTGGGCAGACTGGCACAGAGAAATGGGGGTCAGGTGGCTGCCACGGGATAAAGGCTGGGATTCAAGAAGCTGCTCAAACAGGAAGATGTACCATCAATACCCCCTTGCAGGAGGGCGAGCCGTGGTCAGTGGAACAGGTCACCCCCAGAAGGAGGCGAAGGCTGAAGGCTGCCTCTCTGCCCTCAGCGTTTCTCCCCAAACCCCGACTTGCCACTATTTGGTGGCTGCTCTGAATGACGTGCTACCTGCCTGGCATCAGATGGAGCAGGGAGCCAGGTGTGGGGTCAATGCTTCCTCCCCTAACGGGTTTGGCATCCCCGGAAAGTCACCGATGTTCCCTCGGCCTATTTCTTCATCCATAAAAAACGGACAGAAGGATTTTCCTGGTGGTACAGTGGATAAAAAATCTGCCTGCCAATGCGGGGGACACGGGTTCGATCCCTGGTCAGGGAAAATTCCACACGCCGCGGAGCAACCAAGCCTGCGTACCACAACTCCCGAGCCTGCACGCCGCAACTACTGAAGCCCACGAGCCCTAGAGGCTGTGCTCCACAAGAGAAGCCACTGCAATGAGAAGCCTGCGCACCACAGAGGCCCTGTTCGCTGCAACTAGAGAAAGCTCATGCGCAGCAGTGAAGACCCAGCGCATTAAAAAAAAAAAGGCAGGGGGCAGGCAAGGGACAGAAAAAGGTAACTGGGCCAAGCGCTGAACTTGTAGTCCAGCACACATCAGGGGTCAGAAATGACGTTTTCTTGTTTCATTTTCAAACTCAATAAAACACATGCATGCTCCCGGAGCTGCTGTATTTTCAGGCCTCTACAGGGCCTGGGTAGGAAGCCCTGGGCAGCACAGGGCGTGCAGCGGGGAGGCCAATGGACTGGCTCGCCGTGTTTCTCCAGCAGAGGGAGGCCTGCCCACTCCCACGGCCGCCGCTCGCAAGAGCAGGACAGACACTGCCCAGCACGGACACCTAACGGGCAGAAACGGAAGTCGGGGCGGGCAGCGGCTTGAAGCTGACTCAGTGGTACAAGTGCTGACAGGGTTGCGGGGCCCCTGCTTCGGGGCAGGCGAGTGGACCACAGGCCACCAGCCACGGCCCTGGAGCCAGGCAGGTCCACAGCCAGCTGGGCGGCCTGTCACAGGGCAGGGATGGGCCTGGGAATGTGATGAGAAGGGGATCCACAGGCCTGTGATGTCCTCACGAGCACCTGGGCCCTCCTTTCCGTGTTCTGTCCTGCAGACCCCGGCAGCCACAGGCCCCACCTCCCCGTGGGGGCGACCGGCTGCAGATCACAGGCCCAGAAGCCAGCCGGGCCACCTGCTGGCCGCGTGATGCAGGCACTTCGCTAAGATGCGAGTCTCAGTTTCCCCCTAAAAGATGGGCTTTTGTGCCAAACTCCCAGATGGAAGGAGTAAACGAGATGCCCCCTGTGTGTGTCCACTGCTGTAACCACGGTACTCAGAACACTGCCTGGCAATGGCAGGAAAGACCTCTAGAAACACGTGTAAAACGGACCCAGGTGAAGCGGTCTGCACTTGGTCTGATGCCCAGAAACGTCTTGGCAAGGTTTCCTCCAGGGCCACTGTCTCTACCTTACTGACATCATCTGATGGCACCTCTGAGAGTTCTAGAAAAACACCTTGGGCGTGGGCCTTGGACCCCTCCTACTCACCCATCCGACCACCTGCTTCTCCTTCCCTCTCCTCCTGGCTCTCCAGTCCGGCTCTCCTGAGGCCCCATCAAAGCCTTCCTCTCCCGAAACCCTCTCCGAGCACCCCTCCCTCTGCTTCTCCTCCTGGCGGTCCCTGCAGCCAATGGCAGCTGCCACATCACTATACGCCTTGTGAGTCTGACCCCTCCAGGTCACCCCCTCCCAGAAGCCCACCAAGCCAGGCCGGGGTGCAGGGAACAGGCCCAGGCAAGAGGGTCAGGGTGCACAGAGACGGGTGATGAGTGACGTGGCCAGAGCCGTAACATCAAATTCCGGTTGCTGTTTAGTCACTAAGTCGTGTCTGACTCTTTTGTGACCCCATGGACTGTAACCCACCAGGTTCCTCTGTCCGCGGAATTCTCCAGGCAAGAATACTGGAGTGGGTAGCCAGTCCCTTTTCCAGGGGATCTTCCTGGCCCAGGAATCGAACCCACATCTCTTGCACTGCAGGCGGGTTCTTTACCACTGAGCCAACAGAGAAGCCCTCAGATTCCTGTACTGCAGGCTCTTTATGTTCCCAGCACAGCCTCCCCAAGGGCCTGGGGCTGCCAGTGGCTCTGCGTAGGAGAGGAGAGGCAGCAAGGCTCTGGGCTCAGCACAGGCAGCCACCTCCTTGGAGGCCTGGGCCATCCCTAGGGGCTGATCGGGGGGTCATGTCACCTGTGTGGGGACAGCCTCTGCTTATTCAGGGTTTGGGAGGGCCAGGACATAGCCTGGGGGAGGATGGATGGGAGTGGATGCATTTTACAAAGTGGGTAAACGCTTACCCACATCTCACCACCAAGCTCACAGGTTCCCACGCAGGAACCCACCTGCCATCAACCTTATCTGCTCAGCAAGGCCCCTCATGGGGGAAATTGGGGGTCACTGACCCAGCGGGGCCCTTCCCTCCTGAATCCTGGCTGGGTGAAGCTTAAAAGTCACCTGTGTCCCACCACCATCCCTTTTTGCGTCACAGGAACCGGGTCCCGGTTCTAACTTGACCTTCCTTCCTGCTTCCCCCACCCCGGGGCCAGTTCCCAGGGCAGACATGGCGGGACTCCTGCTCCAGGGGCCCAGAAGCTGCGCCCCACAGTGAGCTTCACTCTGGCCTCTGCCCCTAGCACCGTGGCCCGCCCCTGCCCCCTACACCAAGTGGCCCTCCCATAGCCAGCGCCTCTTACCAGGCTTCGGGATGAGTCCTTGGAAAGGCCTGGAAAAGAAATAGAGACAGGAGTGTCAGGGGAGAGCCTGGGAGCTTGCAAGGAATGTGTGGGGCCTGCCCTGGACCAGCTAAACCAGTATCTGCAATTTTGGGCGGGGAGTGGGCTGCATGGTGTGGCCTGTGGGATCTTAGTTCCCTGACCTGGGATCAAACCCGGAGCCTGGCAGTGAGAACACCGAGTCCTAATTCCCGGACGGCCAGGGAATTCCCCAGAAATTGCAGTTAACAGGATGTCTGGGGCCCTGTGCGCACGGGCCCCTGGGACACCGGGACAGTCAGCAGGGCTGCTGTGCGCCAGGTGAGCAGGGTCTCCCGCTGGCGCCGCCCTGCCGGCTCCTCAGCACCATGCATATCTCTTGTCTCTGTCTCCTCCCCGACATGGGCCAAAGGTCTCTCTCCCGGAGGAACAGGAGTGCAGCGAGCAGCCACCGAGGCAGGGAGACGGGGGCCATGAAGGCTGCCCCTGCTATGGTGTATGGGGGGGCGGGGGACCTAGTCTCATCTCTGTGGGGCTCTCTGCACCCCAGCTGGCCTGCAGGGCCCCCTCCTCTAACCTTCAGGATCCAGGTGTTGCTGGGAAAGGATCCAGGTGGTGCTGGGAAAGCCGCCTTGTCCCACCGGAAGGGCAGGATCACCCGAAGGCCAGGCCAAGGGCCCGTGACGCGAGGCCCCGCCTGGCCCTTGCCTCCTCTCTCTTCCCCTGTCTCCTGAGTACCTGGTGACGGTGAACTTGATCTTGTCAGCCACTGCAAGGATCCTCTCCAGGTTCTGGGAGCCAAAGGTGCAGGGCTTTCGGAACGGGATCCCCGGGGGCAGCCCCTCGATGATGACCGAGCCAGGGTTACTCTTGATCCGCTTGTAGGGCACCTGGACAGGGTACTTGATACCCAAGGCCTCCCCTGCGGAGGAGAGGGACGGAGAAGTGTTGTCAGGAGCCACAGGCAGGGCTGGTGTGTTGTCAGCAGCCAGGGGTGCTCCGCATATACGTGTGATACACCCCTGCACATGGGGGCATGGGGGGTATCGTGCAGCGCTACAGACAGGCACCATCAGTAGGGGACCGGGAAGTGGGGGGCCTAGGGGGCTGGGGGAGTGGGTCTGTGCCCAAGCCGGGCTGAGGAACAGGCAGGGGATGTGTGGCTACGGTTGCTGGGGAGAAGACCGCTCCTAATGTGTCAGCCTCACAGCTCGAGAATCTGAAAGCCATCTTGCAGATGGTACGTTGTGGGCACACCTGGTCCTTCCCTACAATGCCTGACCCTCCTCCCGCAGTGAGGTTCCGCCTCACCCTGGCTCTGGACCGGCCTGGCCCGAGAGGGCAGATCGCATGTAGAAGCAGGGAAGCCAGCCAGGGTGTGGCTCAGACCTCAGGGCCCTCTTTCCGTATCCGGGGCTCAGCCTCACTCCCGCTGCCCACCTTCTGCAGAGGGCAGGGGCATGTCCATCCCAGGGCCTGTACTTTGTCCTACAGCCTGGGGGCTGTCCTGAGCCCACTGCTGACCCACGCTGAGCTGCTGTCTGCCGTCAGGCTAACATGAACATCCACGGCTCCCTGGCTAGGCAGGGTGCACCACGGAAGCATCCTCCTGGACCAAGCTTTGGACACCGCTCAGTGTCCCAGGTAGCCCGCTTATGAAGACAAGCCTGCAGAATCTCCCACGTCTTGGACAAGGAGAAATAGCTGAACTTTTTCTGGGCAATAAACTAATTTTTATCTCGTGGACACTGAGAATGGTATCCAGTTCCAATTCAGTCACTCAGTCATGTCTGACTCTTTGCGACTCCATGAACCGTAGCACGCCAGGCCTCCCTGTCTATCACCAACTCCCAGAGTCTACCCAGACCCATGTCCATTGAGTCAGTGATGCCATTCCCTGTCATCCCCTTCTCCTCCTGCTCTCAATCTTTCCCAGCATCAGGGTCTTTTCAAATGAGTCAGCTCTTTGCATCAGAATGGTATAACTGGTCTCATTTCCCTTTTTGCTCTGGCTCCTAGGAAACTCAGAGCCCCACATTCATTAAGGATAGAACTGCTGAGTCTTCATGTCACCCCTGGTTTGCGCCACTGCTTCAGCTTGTCTGTTCAGTGTTACTGAGGCACAATTCACATCTCATAACGTTTACCATCTTGAATTATCCAATGGTTTTATTATTAGCAGTAGTAGCAGTAGTAGTGATATTTGGCCACATCCATGGCACGTGCGGTCTTAGTTCCCTGACCAGGGATTGAACCTGAGGCCCCTGCATTGGAAGTGTGGCGTCTTAACCACTGGATTGCCAGGGAAGTCCCAGTGCTCAAGAAATGTTTGCATGCGGGTTGAGCGGTCTTCCCAGAGGAGACCAAGGCCCCACCTCTCTTCCTTTCTGGCTGGGGCACCCTGGGGCTCACCATATTTCTTATTGAACAGATCCTGAACTTGCTCCCTCAGCGTGTTGGCAATGTCGATCCGCGAGAGTCTGGCGTCATAATTTTCTGCCAAGTGAAAAACAATTACGGATTTGGGCTGTTAAATGAAAAGGCACTTGATGACTTTCACAGAATATGATTTTCTAATTATGGGAAACTCCTTCTTGGGCAATTATCAGCTCCTTGGAGGGGCCCCTCGGAGAACTCCAGCACTAACATCTTGACGGGGACGTGTGTTTGCTCCTGAAGGATGCACGCTGTTGCGACAACAGCAATGAGTCGGAAATTAACTGTTGACATTTGAAAACCACACCAATAAGCCAGACCTGGAGGGGCGAGACCCCACGAAGGGGAGCATCCCTGCATCGCGATGAGTGGAATGGGGCCTCGGTCAGGGCCAGCAGGGAGACAGGAGGCTAAGCAGGGACCTGAGGTCACTGACCATGACCCCGTGGAGCCAGGGAGCCAGCCTGGCAGTTCCCACGGTCACTCGCTCACTCACCCGGAGGGTATTTGCTAAGAAGCCCATGTGTCCACCTGCCACGAGGCCCCCGGATGTTGGGGGAGTTTAGAGCCTGACACTGCCTTGTGGGCAAAGAGAGGTGGGGGGAGGCTGGAGGGAGGGGATGGGTCTCTGGGTAGTTGGACCCCAGTTTGCTGAAAGGGCTGAGTATGAACAGCCATGGGGTAAGGTGAGAGACTCGACTCTCCCATCACAGAAAGTTCTGGCCTGGGGAGGAGAGAGAGGCTTGGTGGTAAGCAGGCGCCGCTCTGGGATTTGGGGCTCAGGTCCCCAGGCTCCTCCACCCCCAGGGGCCGGCCCTTCTTGTCTCTGGTCTGGCTGACCCCACTTTCTCCTTAGGGTCACAGGGCCCATCTGGGGAACACCCACCCTGGGGGACTTCTAGCCACTCTCCAGAGCTGGTCTGACGTGCACGTGCAGAGCCGCTCTCAGTCACAGCAGCCCCCACTGATGCTACACACACACACGCACACACGCACACACACACACACACACACACACACACGCATGATCAGTCATGGTCAACTCTTTGAGACCCTGTGTACTGTACATAGCCCACCAGGCTCCTCTGTCCATGGGATTTCCCAGGCAAGAAAACTGGCGTGGGTTGCCGTTTCCTCCTCCAGGGGATCTTCCTGACCTGAGAGTGAATCTGCGTTCACTGCATTGACAGGCGGAGTCCTTACCGCTGAGCCACCTGGGCAGCCCACTGATTTGATCTCAACCCAAAGGCAGAGTAGTCCTACCAGACCCTACTGTTGGGAGGGATGGGACGGAGCCTCCCCGACCCTCTGTTTCTTACCCAGGGTCCCCCCTTCAGCCCTGAGCTCAGGCTTTGCCCCATCCTCCACCCCTCTCCCTCCACACTCATGTCCTTCCACCCCTCCTCGGCCAGGCCACAATCCTCCCTTTCAGGAGAATCTTCCTTGCCCTTGGCAACTCCTCTCCTCTGATTTCAAAGCACGAAGGGCATGGCCAGCTGCCTAACACGAAGCGGGCAGGTTAGCTGCCTCCCCAGACTGACAGCGAGCGGCTCCTTCACCCCGCACCCCACCGTCCCCTGAATCCCTAGATGCCTGGCGGAGATTCTCCCTAGAGCTTATACACTACAGCCCTGCCTGGCTGCCCTCCCACCTGGCTCAGACCACCCCCCTCGGGGGGCCCTGAGGTTGGCAGCCAGCCCCTCCCACCCCCAGCCTGGCCCTCCAAGGCCAGGTCAAGGTCATGGCACTGGGACAGGGGACCCCATCCTGAGCTGCAACCTTACCTTGAAAGCCCTGTCTCTTCAGGCTCTCGTCCACAAGAGGGTCCCCGGAATCCCTCTCTGGGGGCGTTGGGGGAGGGGAGAGAAGCCAGGGTGAGCGGGTAGCTCCTGGGACCCGGGACAGAGGTGGCATCTGGTGGGGACAAACTTGGTGGGGAGGGTGGTGGGGGAATGCCAGGGGAGACGGAACCAGGAAGGAGGAAGCAGGAGGAGGGGTGGTGGCAGACGCCTGGGACCCTTCCCAAGCCCAGCCCGTGACCCTGGGCAGGGTACCTTGGCTGTCCGAGAGGGGCTCTTTGACTCCTTCCGTGAGCAGCTCAGGCCTGTGAAACACAAGAGGGGCTATCACTAAGGTCCCTCGAGGCCCCCCACCTCTGCCCTCTGGGCCTCAGTCTGCACATCTGTACAATGGGCCCTCTTGATTCTGGACAGTCCAGGTCTGGGGTCCCTGTGCCCAGGCAGGGTCCTGCCGACAGATCTGGGGATGTGAGATCCGGCAGCTGTGCTGGACTCTGAGGATCCAGCCAGGAGCGAGATCTTAGTTCCCCAACCAGGAATTGAACCCGTGCGCCCTGCATTGGAAGTTCAGAGTCTTAACCAGGGGACACCAGGGAAGTCCCAGGTTTTAGTATATTCACCAAAGTTGTTTATGCAGCCATGCTTGCATGCAGGCTAAGTTGCTTCAGTCGTGCCCGACTCTTTGTGACCCCATGGACTGCAGCCCACCAGGCTCCTCTGTCCATGGTTTTTTCCAGGCAAGAATACTGGAGTGGATTGCCCTCCCCTTCTCCAGGGGATCTCCCCGACCCAGGGACTGAACCCACATCTCTCACGTCTCCTTCATTGGCAGGGTGTTTCTTTACCACGAGCACCAACGGGGAAGCTAATTTCAGAACATTTACATCTCCATCCAAAATGTACTCTTTTTAAAAGTAAGATCACTAAGAAGTGGCTTTTTTTTTTTTTTTACTAATATTCTCAATAGTATTCTTAGTTAATTTTTCAAAAGGAGGAATACCAAAATAAAATAAATATATTCAAGTGCTCAATCTCTCTCTTCCAATTATCTCCTACAATCACCCCAACTAGTCCTTAATCCTAACATCCCAAAGGTTCCACTGGACAAAGTTAATCACTCTTTTCTAATTGAATCATTTTTTTCACTTGGCATTCAGGAAACTGGGATTACTTAAATTCATTTAAAAATCTGGTATATATATATATATATTTATTTTAAGAAATGAACTCCTGATACTGGCAACCATATGAATGAGTCTCAAAAGCTGAGTGAAAGAAGGCAGACCCAGTGAGATGCACAGTGCATGATGCCATTTATATGACATTCTGGAAAAGGCAAAATGACAGAAAACTGATCAGTGGTTGCCAGGAGCTGTGGTAGCCGGCAAAGGGGCACAAGGGAAGCTTCTGTATCTTTTTAAACATTTTTATTTGATTTTTAAATCTTTTGCTTATGTCACAGAGCATGTGGGATCTTAGTTTCCCAACCAGGGCTCAAACCTGCGCCCTCTGTGTTGGTAGCATGGAGTCTTAACCGCTGGACCACCGGGGAAGTCCTGCTTTGTATTTTGAGGGTAGTCATGTGACTGTATGAGCTTGCCAAAAATCAAAGAGCTGTACATTGAAAAAGGGTAAAATTAAACTTCAATAAATCTGAGACTAAAAAAACAAACAAACCCCAAAAAACTCCAAACCACCTTAACTGTGACAAGCCCTTTGCTAAGCTTTGACCTTCAGGGCCACCCTATAAACGGTACAGTGTGTCCCACCTGACACCTGAGCAACCTGCCCAAGGTCAAGGGGAGGAACAGGAAGAGCCAGACTCAGACCCAGGAGTGTGGGAGCCACCCAAGTGCTTCCGGTTCTCAGTTTGAGGGGATGGATGAGGCAAGTGGCGCCCCCACGTGTTATGTTCCTCCTGGATGCTGACAACTTCCCACGTTCTGTCTGCCCCCCGACCTCTCCCTTGTGTCTGAGCCCTGTAATCCACCTGCCATCCCTCTCTGCAAGGTTCCCCCACACTGCAAACATAACAAAAGTCAGATCCAACTCTTACGTTTTTTAAAAAAATGTTTTGGCCATGCCGTGTGGCATGTGGAATCTTAGTTTCCAGACCAGTGATCAAACCAGTGCCCCCTGCATCAGAAGTGTGGAGTCTCAACCACTGGACTGCAGGGAAAGTCCCTCAGCTCTTGACTCTGACCTCCAACCTCATCATCGGCATCTTGGACAACGGTATCACCAGCATCCTAGCTGCTCAGTCCCCCACCTTCAGTCATTCAGCCCCTCTTCCTCTCACACTGCGTCATATACACTGGCAAATTCTACCAGCTCCACCTTCAAAACATTGCCTGAATCTGATGACTTCTCACCATTGCACCTTTACTGAGTCCAAGATGCCACTGTGTCTTCAGGGCCAGGTACAGCCTCCTTACTGGTCCCACCCTTCTCAAAACTGTCCAATGAGTTCTCATTACATTTGAAATAAAATCCAAACCCTTTACGCCAGCCCAAGACCCTGTATAATCCAGCTCTTTCCACCTCTTGTGCCTCGCCACTCACACTCTTCTCTCGCTCAATCCGCACCAGTCACAGCGGCACCTGGCTAGACTTGAAACGCACAAGCATGTCCCTGGCTCAGGCCTTTGCACCTGTCATTCCCACTGCTTCCGTGCTCTTCCACCAGATATCTGCAAGGCTTGCTTCATTAGGTCTCTGCTCTGATGTCCCCTCCACTGACTGGTTCTTCCTGCCCCTCTCTGCCCCTTTAACCTGCATTACAGCATTTATCTCTACCTGATATTATATTGGGATTTTATTTGATGAGGTCAGCCAACTCAACAGCAGGACTCAGGGGCATTCACTGATGAATCCCTGCTGGCACATGGTGGGCACTCAAGGTGTATTTGTAGAAGGAAAGAACCACATATTCATATCTGTACCTGGAGTACCACCCTCCTGCTTAACCTGGTGCAAGCCAGGCTCCACAAGAGAGCTCCTTACCCGGCACCCCAATGCCAGCCTGCCACTCCAGGCATGAAGGACACCCTGAGTCTCCCAATTTGGGGGCCATCTACTACCCTGGGCAGAGCAAAGCTTTAAATATCCCCTCTTTCTTGTTACTTTCAACCAAACCAGACCTAAGTTTACAAGACACCCCCGTAACACAGAGAAGAGCAAAACAGGTCACCCCCAGGCCCTCCCTCCTCTTTAAAAAATTCAATAGCTGCCTTCATCTCCTCCAGAGGGACTTTATATCTCAGTTGGGCACACAGGCTGGATACAATGGAGCTCTCTAGGTCCTCACTGATGAAAACTAGATGCTTGAGGAAACAGAAGAAACCTGAAATGCCAACGCCTGATTTTCCAATCCAGGAAAAATGGGGCATTGTCAATTCAGATGCCTCCAACCCCCAGAGGACGCTCAGAATGGTCCAGGAGAGCAAGCTAGTAGGCATATCCCTGTCTTATATCCAGGCAAGCTGGGGACTGCTCTCCTGGGGACTGAGAGGGCATCAATCTGGTTGCTTTAGGTCCTTCAGGCCTCAGCTGGGGCTGGGCAAACTTGTACCTGCACAGCTGAGGCCAAACTTCATCTAGTGCCCTATCATCCAAAAAAAAAAAAAAAAAAAAAGGCACCTTCCCCAATCTAGAGGAAAATAGCTACTTGGTACTTCTCCTTGGTGCTGGGCAAGCCTGAAGCGGCTTCTGTGGACCCTGCCGGGCCTTACCTCTTGATGACAAACTGGATGCTGTTGCTGGCTTCCAGGATCTTCCGGAGCTTGGCGATCCCAAAGCAGTTGGGCCTGCGGAGGGAGATGCCTTCAGGCAGCCCCACCACAAACAGCTCCTCTGGGTACATCAGGAACTTGGAGTAGGGCACCTTGACAGGCTCCGAGATGCCAATGGCCTTGGCTGCAGAGATACGGCTGCTGTAGGGCCATCCAGATCTACGGGGCCACGAGCCTCGATTCCCACCTCCCATGTCTGCATGGGGGGGCCGGAGCCCTTTTGAAACTTAGCTCTCAGCTGAACCTTCCTGACCCTCCTGAGAGGTTAAGTACCGTCAGCCTCAGTCTTTTGGGTAAGCGTCCCAGAGCCCAGAGAGGTGACTTGTCTCAGGTCCCAGGGTCCCTCAGGTCCCGGGGATGGGAATCCAAGTCAGTGGGACCCTCAATCTTACGTTCAGTCTATGCCCTCATGCTCTGGCAGTGCAGGAGACTGGTACCAGCTCCACCCAAGTCCACTTGCCAGAAAGGCCCTCTGGAAGGTCCCCCTACCACCATAAATAACCCTAACCCCCTGTGTGGTCCAACGCCACACCTCAGGAACTGGAGAGATCTGAGGCCCAGGCCAGGCACTACCACTCACTAGTCATGGGGCCTCAGACAAGCCATGGCACTTCCCCAGGCCTCGATTTTCCACATCTGTAAAATGGGCATTAGGACACAGGGATTTTGTGAGACAGGATGGGAGAAGGTGTGTAAAGCACCTTGCCAGCGCCTGGCCAACCACAGGGGCTGAATGAAGAGCAGGCTTCTCCCCTGCCTTTCTAGCAGGAAAGATCTTGTCATGCGTGCATCCTCCTGAGGACCCTGAATGAGGGTGTCTGTGGGGGACAGAGGGGCAGTTACAGCTGACACAGCAGCCTCTCCAAGCTGAGGCTAAGGCAGGCCGTGAGTGTGAGTGTGTTGATGGAGGAGACAGCGGTGCTGTGTTTCAGAGGGTGGGGTTCTCCAGCAGTGCCTCAGTCTTCCCAGGCAGGATGTCTGGAGCTGAGGAGGGGGCTGGGCAGCAGCACCTGCAGTGCTCCAGCCCCCGCAGCTCCTCCCTGTTCAGGGAGCAGCTGGGATGGGGGGGTCAGTCCCTCTGATAACAGGGCAGCTGGAGGGAGACCCAGATACCCCCAACCCTGCCTGGCTCCTCGCTCACCGTATCGCGTGTTGAAAAGCAGCTCCACCTGCTTCCGCAGAGGCCGGATCACGTCGCCGTGACTGTCTGGAAGGCAAAGGGCAGTTTGCTGAGCCTCCCCAGCGGCAGCAGGACCCTGCTTCTCAGCTCGTGTCCCAGCTCTGCTGGCACCAAGGATGCCCTACGCTGAGACCTTGGAAAGGGGAAGGGTGGTGATGGCAGGTAACCTATTTCCTCAGAAGTGGCCTCTCTGCAGACAGGTCCACAATTCCTGGGCTCAAATATCTGCTTGTGAAATCGGGTCTGGGGCATAACCAGGCCTGAGTGGAAGGTTCTGAGGCCTAAGGATAACCATGGGACTTTCTATGTGAATGCCACTCTAGACTAGCACGGTGACTTATGTATGTATGTACGTATGCTCAGTCATGCCCGACTCTTTGTACCCCCTCGGCTGTAGCCCACCAGGTTCCTCTGTCCATGGGATGTTTCAGGCAAGAATACTGAAGTGGGTTGCCATTTCCTCTCCAGGGGACCTTCCTGACCCAGGGATTGAACCTGCATCTCCTGCATCGGCAGGTGGATTCTTGACCACTGAGCCACCTGGGAAGTCGACTTGATCACAGTGACTTGACCAGTGTGTGTACACTAGGCCTGCAAATTGAGTGTTCTGCCACCAGGTGGCAGTAGATCTCTGTTAAAATTTTATAGTCACACTCCCCACGTTTGGGATTGGGAGAGACACTCCTCTCCTCTGACACCCAGCCATTCCATCTCAGGGGCAGACACAGCCCCATCCTCACCTTGACCTCCCTGTCTGTCCTACTCGCACTCTTTGCAAGCTGGGAATGAGCCATGTTCCTGAGATTGAACATGTCTATTGGACCCAAAGCCAATTTTGTGCTTTCAGGCCTCAGTTTGACGTGTTCAGGAAGACTAGGCTCAGACCTCAGCCTTAAAAGCTTTCTGGAAAGAAGTAGGGTGTATATAGAACAAAATAATAAAGTCTTACAGTTTCTCTTACCAGGAACAGCTGCTCCTACCTCTGACCACATACTTCCTAGTTCTAGAAAACAGGTCTATAAACCTCCCAATTCAAGTAGCCTATAGGACACCCACCCCCAAACCCAGTGTCTGGAAGAGACAAAAAGGGAGCTGTCGGATGGGGAGGGGAGGAGGCCTGGGTAGGGAGGGAGAGAGAAGTGGGAAGCGGACAGTGCCTCACCCTCCACTGGCCTCTCCTCGGGCCGAGGGTCCTCTCCGGGGCCTTTGTCTGAAAGAGAAGAGGGAGCCGTGCAGCCACAGTCATCATCTCTGCACCTCCGAAGTGAGGTCAGACAGGCAGGGAGTGCAGGCCGAGTCCTGAGCATGGCACGGTGACCCCCAGACGGGATGAGGGACCCCAGTTATGTACAAGCACCCACCCTCGCCTCCATGTGAGCTTTCGAGACCGGACACCTTTGGGATGCGTGGCCTGGAGACCAGCCCACGCCACCCCATCTTTCCTCCCACTGCCTCCAGGCTCTGCTCCAGGAACAGAGGAAACGCAGCAATAAGACAACGCCTGTCCTCCTGGCACAACGCCAGACGCAACACGTCATGTCAGACAGCAGCGACGCCATAAAGACAGACAGAGGCACAGGGCTTTCCTGGGGGTTCAGTGGTTAAGACTTTGCCTTCCAAGCAGGGGTTGTGGGTTCGATCCCTGATCAGGGAGCCCACACGGCTCATGGCCAAAAATCCAAAACATAAAACAGTAGCAATATTATAACAAGTTCAGTAAAGGTTTTAAAATGGTCTGTATAAAAAAAAAATCTTAAAAATGGAGACGGATAAGGGGATGGGGATGTGAAGCTATCTAAGGTCATAAGGTTCCGGGGCCTCTGACAAGGTGACTTGACCCTGGCAAGGACTCAACCTTGTCCCCAGATGTGGGTCCAACAGGCAGCAAAGACACAGCACAGGGAACAATATGGGAGGTTAGGGCTTAGGCTGTAAGGGGGAGGGGGGAGATTGCCCTTGGGGAGCCGAGGAGAGGAATACGTGGGTCGGATCCAAGTGTCCAGGAAGGAGAGGGACATAGGCAGGGAGAGGGGAGCTGTGTGTGTGGGAAGGGTGGCTGCAAACTCAAGAGATGACAGATTTTGGCAGGAAGATGAGATACAAGTGCAGACAGGAGTGGGGTGCCGGGGTGGGACCTCCATCAGCAGCGACTCTTTCGTGCCAGCACTGGAGGAAGGCACCGGGGTTTGCAACACTTGAAACAGCCAGAAGGGAACTGCGGCTTAGGAAGCTTGCCCTGTGTTGCCAAGGGGCCAGCCCTCGGACGGCCCTTTTCAGCCCACAAGGCTGGGCCGAGGAGGAGGGGTGGAGGAGGTGGATCCTGGGTCTGCTCTCGGCCAGCTGGTGGAGAGGATGCTCGATGAGAACGGGTGCAGGGACTCTCATGACAGGGAGAGCTCCCATGACGTGGTCAAGGCCCCACTCTCTTGATGCGGGACAAAGGGAGCCTGCTTTTCGGATCCAGACGAGCTGGAGCCTTGGGGCTCAACCCCGAAGGTTCTGGAAGGTTTCATCTCTGCTCAGCCCCTGATTTTAAAAGGGCCAGAGCTTTAGGACTAAACTTGTCGTCAGGGAAACAGGTACATTGTGGGCAGTGGATGCTGGGCCCACCTGACTCCACCTAGACAGGCAGTTCCGAGGGCTGACATCAATTCCTGGAAACAGTGATGGAGGGTGACCAGGTGGATCACCAGCCCAGCCCCCAGCTCCACACACACAGCTCCCTGCTTCCTGCCTTCTCCCTTGTCCCCTCCCCTGCTTCTGTTCCCAGCCTTACCCAGGTGCTGATCCCAAGGGCAGCCCCTAAAAAACACCCCACACGCTAGGCTCCATCTCAGAGATTGGTCCTCAGTGGACGCAACCCACAACACACATCCTGGGGCTGTGACTTTGTCCTGTGCGTTTCAGTGCAGTGTTCCAGTCTGTCAAGGCCACGGGGAACATCATTCTTGGATGGATGGACCATTCCTCCCCCGGGATCTGCAATCTGCATAGTCCTGCTGCCTAAGGTCTCACTGATACACGTTCAGGGAAGGACCGAGCCCTCCAGCACACTGGGGGAAATCTTCCCCATGTGGAGGCTGGGATCCGCCTGGAGCCCCGTTTTCTGGCTTGAAATTCAAATAACTTTTTTTTTTTTTTTTTCAGTGCTGAGTAGCATGTGGGATCTCAGTTCCCCAGCCAGGGGTCAACCCCGTGCCCCTTGCACTGAGAGTGGGGAGTCTCAACTACTGAACTGCCAGGGAAGTCCTCAACTACCTTCATTTAAACTGAAAACACTGCTTAAAACTGTTTAGAGTCGAAATCCTTTTGTTTATAAAAGTCATAAGGAGCTTCTCCAGCCAGCCCAGGGTCAGTTGGAAATGTTGATGGCATAATGAGTCAACCCACTCCTGTGGCTGGCCCCACAGGGGGGCCTTTCTGAGGGCTCACAGTTGCCCATGTAGACATCCGCCCCGGAACTGTGCCTGGTACAAAGGCACAGTCCACCTGTCTTCGCTTTGGGCAAAGCGTCATCTCCAAGTCTGCTGTCAGCCCATCTTTGTCCGCCGTGACTTCTCACATCCTACAGACAGTGCATCGCGGGTATTACCTGAAGACCCATTCACCCACAGCAGACCTGGGGACCCGCGATGCCTCCTTCCTGCTCTGGACTCTTCCCTGTTTCCATCCCGTTCTTCCCGAGAGGGAAGATGGAAGCAGACGAGCAGCAGAGACGCCCTGCCTTTGTTCTGCCACCACCCATCTGGGCCTGTAGGAAACCTTATTTGTTTTTCTAGTCGTTTGTTTATTTTTGGTAGGGGAAAATTAAAAAGTGCAGTAAGGCATACAGAGCATGGTAACCAACTCTCATGGAGCCACCAGCCGGAATGAGTATATGTGAGCATTTTGTCATATTTGCACATGATTTTTTAAAATATTAATAAAACATTTGCGATACTATTTTTACATTTCAAATTTGGAAAACTGCTATACTGTCCGTATCTTTCTGCACTTGCTTCTCACACTGAACATGATGAGCTTTTTGTTTGCACTGTTCATTGAAATACACCTACTATACTTTTGCATGGTGTCCTTAAGTAACATCCCCCTCCACCCCATCCCCCCATCAAGCCCACACTAGACATCACACGCAAGGGTAACATAACAAACTCCAGCCCTCTTCCTAAAGTTTCCTGCCCTGGCCCTATAGCCCTTATTACAGAGTTTTCCAAACTCAAATCATGGAAGGACTAATATAATTTTCCACCAGATCTGCAAACCTTGTATAATTTACTATTTGTCTTTCTAATGACTTACTTTTCAAAAATGTTAACTATGTATCATTCTTTTTTTTTAATTTAAAAAATTTTGGATATACTGCATGGCACGTGGGATCTTAGTTCCCTGACCAGGGATTGAGCCCACAGCCTATGCAATTGGAAGTGTGCAGTTTTAACCACTGCACCACTGAAGAAGTTCAAATTCCTATTTCTTATTACCTGTGATAACATCTGTTGATAATGGCTGGAGCTGAGTGTGTGAGATTCATTGAATTATTCTCAACTTTTTGTGGTTTTGACCATTTTCAAAAAAACAAAACGTGGAGAACTCTGCCGTCCCCCTGCTAATCTCCACCTGCCCAGTCATTCCTCTTGTCTAAATCACCACAAGTGTCTGTCTTTCTCTCCAGCCCTCTAGCATCTATTCTCAGCTCCCACAGTCGGAGTGGGTGAGTGTGCGTGCTCAGTCATGTCTGGCTTTTCACGACCCCATGGCCTGCAGCCCGACAGTTTCCTCTATGCGTGGACTTCTCCAGGCAAGGGAGTGGGTTGCCATTCCCTTCTCCAGGGGATCTTCCTGACCCAGGGATCGAATCTGAGTCCCCCGCACTGCAGGCAGATTCTTTACTGTCTGAGCCACCAGGGGAGCCCAGTCCATCTCTTACCAGTCAGCATCTCCATCCCGTAACCAGAATCTTCCGAGGGCAGATGTCCAGGCATCGAGTCTGTCATTTCCTCAGAGGCTGGGGAAGGGTCTGGAGGCAGAACTCCACATGTTGACAGCACCTTCTGTCTGTCCCACCCTGCCATGGTCCCCAGGGACCCCCAGCCCTGCACACCCTTAGAGCAGGAAGCCTCCCCTTGGACTCTGGGAGGGTAGCTGTGCCAGGGGTCAGCGGGGCCTGAGGGGCCTAGAGCCCTGGGTTTACCCCATACTGCACCTCCAGAGGCCAAGGACATGCCCCACTTCACAGATGTGGAAACTGAGGCTCAGAGGGATCCAGGTCTGGAGTCAAACTCAAATCTTCTTATTTCAATGACCTTCTCTTTTTTCTTTTTTTAAAATTCTTTTCATTCTATTTACTTTTTGGCTGTGTGGCACATAGGACCTTAGTTTCCTGACCAGGGATTGGACCTGTGCCCCCTGCACTGGCAGCGTGGCGTCGTAACCACTGGGCCCCAGGGAAGACCCTCTGATGACCTTTGCTTCTCTCCACTCTGCCTCGCAAATCCCAGGGAATCCAGGCCAGAGAGGTGATGGCTGTGGGGACCTTAAGGAAGGTCAGAGCAGAGACCTGACTCCCAGCCCAGAGGGCAGGGATGGCTGCAGAAAGCACCTAGAACGCTGCACCCTTTCACGGTCAGACCAGACCGAGAAACAGCGGCCTGGAGACACCTTCTTGGCCGGGGCAGGTGCTCGGGAGACAGAGTGGGTCAGCCCAGGAGGGGACATGTTGGTTGCGGCGGTTCCAGGGCCCCCGTTTTGGGAGCTGCTCCATCTCTGAACGTTCAGATGTGGGCGGCAGGATCAGCCCTTACCTGGGACGGTGACCTGGATGATATCCGGATCCTCTGGCTCAATTTTGATGGGTCTCAGCCCACCCAGCTCCCCGGAGGTTCCTGCGAAACGAGGAGCAGATGAGGAATCCAGTCAGGTGGGGGCATGAACTTGGCCCGGTAAGGTAGGTCACTCCTGAACACTCCCCTGTCTGGGACTCGTTAGTAGCGCCAGAGAAAGTCAAGTCAGCTTTGGTGTCTGATCTATAGACAGAAGCAACGTATAGACCTGGCCACTGAGTCCAGAATCGCCAAGGATGAGGAGGCAGTGGTAGAATCCTACACAAAGCCACCGCATCCCACGTGCCCCTCCCTGGTCCCCAGCCTGCTCTGCAGCTGGGAAGGGGGAACAGTGGGGAGCAGAGGAAATTCCTTAGTCCTCCGGCAAAGACTGACGGCAGGAGGAGAAGGGGACGACAGAGGATGAGACGGCTGGATGGCATCACCGACTCGATGGACATGAGTCTGAGTAAACTCCAGGAGTTGGTGACAGGGAGGCCTGGCGTGCTGCAGTCCAGGCAGTTGCAAAGAGTCAGACACCACTAAGCGACTGAACTGAACTGAACCGGGCTCACGGTCTGAGCCTGCTTCCTGCCCAAGGCACCCACTGCCCTAGACACACACAGTGGGTTCCAGCTCCTCACCTGGCCCGCAGTCTTCGGAGAGACCACTCTTGTCTGACCTGTGGGAAGGAAGTCGAGAAACGACATGGCATCAGCCCCCGTTCTCGCCCTTCAAGCAGTCAGGGGGCCTTGGCGGCTGCCAATCCAAAACATACCCCCTGACCGCACCGGCTCCCACCCCAGCAAGACTCCCAGGGTCCCGTCGCCCAGGACAACAGTCTCCCGGCTGCCCTGGCCAAGGCCCTGCTCCCTCTCCTGGGGTGACCTTCCAGGTGCCCACCTTGCCCACCAGCTGGCAGCTCTGAGGCCTGGGTCTGGCCAGTCTAGGAGCCCCACAGCTTAGCATGGGGCGGGGGTGTGATCAGGGCTTGCTGGGCGGGACTGAGAGCTGTAGGGACCAGCAGCCTGGAGGGGGTTGGGGGCCCTGGGGAAGGGGAAAGTGAAGCTGGGGAGGGCCCTGGGTTGGATGATTCGGCGTCAGGGCAGAACCGGACCGGACGGGGGGACTCCGGGACAGATGGCCCATCCCTGGCGCCCAGGAGCCCAGGGCCTCCGTGGGGACATTGGTGAAGGGTGACCAGGCCATGAGTGGAGTGCAGGGCCCTGTGGCCACGCAGGGCAGACGGCGGTCTAGTCTGGGTGGCAGGGAAGGTTTCTTAGATCCCAAGGGGTGACGAGCATCCTCTGAATGGAAGAAAATTGGCGGAGTCTCTGTGCTCCTTCTGGGTCCCTGTAGAGTCTCCCTGGCCCGCACACGGTGTCTGTGTGGGACGGCCCCGTGCGGGGCGTCCAGGTGGAGGGAGCTGGCCTGTCCCTGCTCCTCCCCGCGGAGCTGGGGTGGGGATGGCGAATGGCCTTACCGGGCGGTCCCAGCCAGATCCAGGACGGCAGCACGGGCCACCTCCGTAGAGGCGTCCTCTGGCGGGCTGGCCGGCTCCAGCTTCGTGGGGTCTTTGGTAAACTTGTTCCCTGGTGGGGAGAGCCAGGGAGGGGTAGGGCAGTCAGGGAGAAGGCTCACCAGCCTTCTCGGCCTGGGGGGCGCCTCTCACGTGTGGCCTGGCCTCCGCCCCTCCCTGTGGTCTCCGTATCCAGCCGAGCTGGGAAGGGGTCCAGGGAGAGAGACCCCTCCTGGGACGAGGAGCAAGGATGGCAAGGATCTCAGAGGACTGGGCAGGAAGAAGAAGCTGGAAATGACCGCCCTGACTGCACATGTGCTACTGGGGCTCAGGGAGCCCTTGGGAAAGGGGCCAAGTCTCCCCAAGGATGTACCACGGGACCACCCTCTACATTCAGTTATTCCAGGAACCCAGAACACCAGCCCAGAGGATGGACCTCTTACCATTTCACGGATGTGGAAACTGAGGCCCATATGACCTTGCCCAAGGTCACAAAGCAGGGGGGAGGTAGGGACCCCGATACACTGCCCCCCAAGATGCGAGCTCCCTTTGCTGTGCCCAGCAGAGCCCACCTCTTCTTCGTGAGAGGCAAGAAGAGGCTCACCTCTTCTGGATGCAAACTTGGGTTGACCCCGGAGCTCACTAGCTGGACTTCAGGGAAAAGAACGGAACCCACTTAGGAGACCATTGAAAACTAAAGTTTAAAATGCTAACAGCTGAGCAGAGGACCTCCCACACGTTCGCATTTGACAACATCTGGGGCTGGGTGTCCTCATAGTCTGTCTGCACCTGGGAGCTGGGGGCCCCCATGTCTGCCCCAGAATGCAGAAGCCACCACCAGGCTCCGCTCCCACCCAAGGGTCCGGTGTGATGGCAGCTCAGGCACTCAGGGGCATCAGCTTGGCGGCTTTAGCACGAACTGGACGGTCCCCATACATACCTGTGAAAATTCGCTCGTCGAACATCCTGGGGAGAGAGGAGAGACGGGCATGAGAGGGGAGCCGGGCTCAGGTCCCTTCCGTGACGGTCACTCTAGTCCCACATGCAGGCTGCAGCTGCAGACCTGGGCACCGGGCTGGCCACATATGGGGGCAGGAGAGGGCACGGTCCAGAAGAGCCAGATACCCGCCAACAGCCAGACACCCCAAACCATTTCCCCACAGTCAGGGGAGGCATTGATTGGCCAGGCCCTGGGGGGTCCCAGAGGGTCCAACCTATTCATCACGACACCCGAGGGTGTGGGGGAGCTTCCTACAGACCCCAGTTCTCCTTGGCCACAGTTGGAGATAACTCACACTTCTTTCCCACCAGCACTCCGCAGCTTTTACCCACCAACACCTGGGTCTCAGTGACAGGAGACCCCGATCCCCCAGCACAGGCCGGGCTAGTCCCAGATTGTAGCCTCGTAGGGTGACGCATGGGACCTCTCAGGGGTGTCTCAGAAGCCTAAGGGACCCAAGCAGGGAGGGGGTCGGAAAAGACTTCCTGGAGTTAAGGATGAGGAGCTCAGGTGAGAGGCCTGAGAGGTGGGCCAGGTAGAGACACGGGGGAGGGCTGGCAGTTCCACCAGAGGTGTCCCGTGGGAGGTGACCAGCCTGCAGCACTGTGCCCCGGCAGGTGATCTCTACCCATGGGCAAAGGGAGCCTCCAGGAGGGCATGGCACCCTTGGATCACTCCATCAGCACATAGAGAGCGACTGCAGCGGGGATGGCTGATGGCCCAGGGGCCACGCAGGGACTCCTGAGTCATTCTGATAAGACACCTGTAATTCTTATTCCAGGAAACAAGGATGGAATAAAGGTCAGCAAGGCTAGCCGCCTGCCTCCAGGGCTGCTGTTCTCTCTGCTTTGCTCCCAGCCCCCACCAGGTGGCCCCCAGCAGGCTGAGGAGCTTCATGCAGCTGGTTGGGGGACAGGGGTGCGGCTGCAGTACAGCCTGTGTGCCAAGGGGCGGCTGGACAAGGGGCCAGGGCCTGGGTACTAAGCTCAGGCTGCAGAGGTGACTTGGGACAAATGAAGGGATGTATGTGTGTGTTAGTGGCTCACTCGTGTCTGACACTTTGCAGCCCCATGGACTGTATAGCCTGCCAGGCTCCTCCTTCCATGGGATTCTCCAGGCAAGAACATTGGAGTAGGTTGCCATGCCCCTCTACAGGGGAATCTTCCCAACCCAGGGGTTGAACCCAGGTCTCCCGCACTGCAGGTGGATTCTTTACCTTCTGAGCCACCAGGGAAGCCCCCAAGAGGAAGGGATGTCTGAGTCGAAATACAACAGGACCCGATAGTGCCCAAGGCAGACCCAGAGGGAAATTCAAACAGAGGCAAAAAGGTTGGTGACACAAGGCAGAGCCTGGGTGGCCGGGGCAGTGAGCCTCGAAGCAAGATAGATGCCTTCTCTTATTCTGAGAGGCCTCTGGCTCCTCCGATGCCCCGGAGGCTCATACTTGTCGGGGTCCCCCGAGGCTGAGCAGCAGCTGCAGGGAGGAATTCTGGGGACACCTGCCTTCTTCTCTGAACCACTTCCTCAGCCCCGCCCAGCGATGGGAGGCCGCCAGCGTTAATGGCAGTTTTATGATCTACGGTCACATTTACTTATCAGGGAGCACAGAGGAGGGGGCTCGAGACCTCGGCCTGCAGTTCCTGGTAGAACTGGAGGCAGCGGGCAGATGACAGGGAGAAGGTCTGACGTGGGAAGCCCCTAGGCCCCTTACTCACATCTATTTAGTCTCCAATCAGTGTTATGAGGCTTGAACAATCATCGGCCCCATTTTACAGATGAGGCAAGTGAGGCACGGAGCAGTTCAGTAACTTGCCCAAGGACACACAGCTGGGAAATGGTAGGGCCATTCAAACCTAGGTTGTCGGCACTGATATGCTCAAGTACTCTTCTATGTGGAGGGAGATGAGGTCAGGGGAAAGGCCTTGTATTTGCTGAGCAGCTACTACAGGCCAGGTATATTACATCCACCTCCTCATTTTAGGATGAGAAAAACCTGAAAGGTGGGGCATCATTTAAAAAAAAAAATATTTATTTGGCTGGGCCGGAACTTAGTTGCGGCATGTGGGATCTTTAGTCGTGCATGCAAATTCTTACTTGTGGCATGCGGGATCTAGTTCCCTGACCAGGGCCCCCTGCGTTGGGAACGTAGTGTCTTAGCCACTGGACTATGTCATTGGGGGGTGCGGGCACCATTATCTCTGTTTTTACAAATGAAGACACTGAGGCTTAGAAGAGAAGTGCTATTCAAGGTTATCACACAGAGTGCGATTTCAAGCCCGGTCTGCCTGAGTCCAAGCCTCCTCCTCCGGGAAGTCCCACAGGCTTGCTGCTCTGATGTCACCGAGTCTGCACCTGAAAACATGTTGTTTTGATTCTCCCAGGACTCATCACAGGAGTGACCATCACTCCTGGGGGCAGGTGAGGACTGTTTCATATTGTTTCATGAGGTCCTCAGTAGAGCTCAGTGAAGGGCTCGGCCTTCAGGAGGCGCCTGGCAAATACTAGTGAAGGGTTAAATGAACTACAGTTTGGATAGAGGGAGATGAAGGTGAGTCACAGCGAGGACGCAAATACCATGGTCAGGCATGTAAAGAGTCACTGCAATGTCCTTGCTGCTTTCTGCACCCCCTCTCTCGCTGCCAGGAGTCAACTGAAGGCAAAGGACCTAGGCAGCAGCAAGAGAGATTTAAGCTAGACAACAGTAGGCACTTCCTGAAAGAAGGGTGCTTGATTTCAATTCACCTCCAGAGTGATTTATCAATGGGATCCCCGCCCCGGGGAAGGGGTTCAGAGGGCACAAGAGGAGGCTCAGAGGTGGTCCCACTGCCACCGTGTGATGGCGGGCTCGAGGGGGCACTGATGGGGGGAAGAAGCCACCTGCTGCCGGAGGGGTAAATTCTTTCTGAGTGAGGACAAGGGACGGCTTCCAGGCAGGAAAGGGAGCCTTGAAAGACAAGACAGGTGGGAAGGAGGGTGGGGAGCAGTGCCAGGGAGAGGGAAGGGTTTCAGAAAGGGTGGAGACAGGTGAGGCAGCAGGAGCTCAGAGAACCAGGAGCAAAGGTGGAGAGAAAGCGAGGTGTGTATGGAGGTGGCTGACAGATGACGGCCTGGCACCCTGGGAGCAGCCACATGGTGAAGGGTTCTGAGATGGGGTCCCCCACTGTTAGAGCTGGCTTTCAGAGTCACCACCCCCAGTGGTGGCGAGATGCCTGCCCAGCTCTGGGCCATGCTCAGCCTCCTCTGCTGGCGACCCCTCCTCCTCCCGACCCCAGCCTCTAACATGGGGATCCCAGGGTCCAATGTGGGCCCTCTTCTCTTCTCACCTCTATTTCTCTACTCTGCCCTGTGATCCCTTCCTGGACCACACTGCCAACTCTCAAAATTTCTTATAGTTTTTTTTTTTTTGGCCATGCTGCGCGGCATGAGGGATCTTAGTTCCCTGACCAGGGATTGAATCCAAGCCCCCTGCACCAGGAGCGTGAAGTCTTAACCACTGGACCTCCAGGGAAGCCTGCAACTCTCAGACTTCTATCTCCAACTCAGACCTGAGCTTCCGACCTCTCAGTGGGGCTTCTGAAAATTTCATCTTCTAAGCATCTCCAAGATGAACTCAAGCAGCCATGTGGGGGTGATCCTTCTTTCCTGCCCCCCACCTCACTTCCACGGTCTACCCACCAGCACACGCCATGGGCATCACCGCTCAGATTCGATCCCCAATCCAGCCACTTCTCTCCCTCTGCGCATCATGCCAACCAGGCCTGAGGCCACAGCCACCAACTCACACCAGTCTCTCCCAGCAGCCAGGCTGGCATCCAGCAACCCTACAGAGGTCCTTCCCAAAGCTCCAGAATAATTCCACGCTCTCAAAGATAATCCCCACCCTCTGGAACCCCGGGCGTCTGGGCTGCTCACTGAGGTCAATTCTTTTGCCCAGATACTGCTTAGCTGGGTGCGGGTGGCCCTTCTCAGCCTCCAGGTCTGGCTTAACCGATGGGACCTTCAGAGGCCCGGTGACCACCTTCAACAGGTATTCAGCCCCCCTCCACCACCATTTTTCCTTTCTCCCAAGACCCTGTTTATTTCCTTCGCTCTAAGAAATCAGATGGCACGAGTCCAAATTTGGACAAGCACTTCCTTCATCCATCCATCCATCCATCCATCCATCCTTCCATCTGTTCCACAGATAGGTATTGGCATCTCGCACATACCAGGGACTGCTATGGGTGCTGGGCATTCGGCAATGAGCCACAGCCCCAGCTTACAGTCTAGCGCATCAAACATGCAAGCAGGCACGTGAGTCCACGCAAACGGTGGGAGCGCGTCCCCAGAGAGCTCCCGGAACAGATGCCTGGGAGGGGGCCGATGCAATCAGTGCCGCTGGAGGCAGGGGCTGGACAGAATGGCCTCTGGCCCCATCCCTTTCATCTCTAACTATTTAGGAGGAAGCATCCCGAGAAGTCTGGCCTTGCCTGGAGACGCAGGCTCGGCAGTAAGTTGATCCGGATGTGAGGGCAAGGTCCCCTGCGGGAGTTGGGAGACAAGGTGGGGATCGGGGATGGAGGGGCGAGAGGTAGGTCTAGGTCTAGAAGGCAGGGGCTGCCATTCTGGAGTCCGTTGTGCCTGCCCTCTCCCACCCACCTGCACCCGGGAAACTGATCACCTGGAAGAGCAGGAAAGGCAGACAAACTACCAGCAGGCAGGGCCACCCAATGGGAGGCCAGAAGGCGAGAGGCTGGCCCATCCCACCGGAGCTCAGGGGGGCTCCCCTCTGAAGGCAGTTAAGGGCAAAGGCCTCAGCTCTCCTTCACTGTTGCTGTTTAGATACACAGTCGTGTCCAGCTCTTCTGTGACCCCACAGACTGTAGCCTGCCAGGCTCCTCTGTCCATGGGATTTCCCAGGCAAGAATACTGGAGTGGGTGCCCTTTTCTCCTCCAGGGGATCTTCCTGACCCAGGGATGGAACCTGCGTCTCCTGCATTGGCAGTTGGATTCTTCACCACCGCACCACCGTGAAACCCTCGGGTCTTCTTTAGGGGCAGGAAAACACCTCTGAGAACTTAGCAAGTGCCCACTTGGGCCAAGCACTGTGCCTCCATTTTTCCATTTCATTCTCACAAGAGGCCAGAAGGAGGAGGCCACACAACTGTCAGGGAATCCCTTCGTTCACCCCAACCCCTTGTCACTGCCCCAGGGCCCCGCCTCATGCCTGTTGTTCCCCCCTGCCCCGCTCTGCCACCCCGGTACCCGAGCCCAGGCTCCGCTGCTCCCCGCCCCTACCTCTTAATGACAAAGTGGATGCTGTGTCGCTCCTCCAGGATCCGCTTCAGCTTGGGGACTCCATAGGTGCAGGGGCGCTTGAAGGGGATCTTGTCTGGGATGCCCACGATCTCCACAGCCTCTGGGTCGCAGGCGATCTTCCTATAGGGGACGGGGACCATGTGGTCCAGGCCCAGGGCTTCCGCTGGAAGGGCAACGGCAAGGCTGAACGCGGGACGGAGGCTGCAGGACAGGCGGGGCCCCAGGGCCTGGTCATCACCACCTCCCACCTCCCAGGTACCAACCACTCTGGCCACACAGCAGCCAGAGGGGATCCTCCTGAAATATGTCACTCTGCCCTTTAAAAAATGCCCATAGTCTCCCATCTCACTCAGCAACAGCCAAAGTCCCACAAAGCCCTATGTGACCAGAACCTCAGACCTTACCTCCCTCCTTTCACCACTCTCTGCTTGCTCGCCCTAGTCTCCCCAGCTTTCTTTTTTTTTCGTCATGTGAGATCTTAGTTCCCCGATCAGGAATTGGAGGGCGAAGTCTTAATCACTGGACCGCCAGGGAAGTCCCTCTCCAGCCTACCTGTTGCTTCCGTAACACGCCAGGCACACACTCACCCCAGGGCCTTTGCATGTGCTCTTCGGTCTACTCAGACACTCTTCTCCCAGATCACAATAGCCTTCCTTCCCTCTCTCTCTCCATTCAAGCATCCTCTCAGCTGTCACCGTACCAGCCTAAAGCAGCCCCCTCCATCCCTTCCTAGCCCACTCTGCTTTGTTTTTCATCCCACGTTTATCATAACCTGATGTTACAAACATATTTATCTGTGCGTTGGTTCAGTCTGGGACGGAACTAGGGCAGGACACACAGTAGCTGCTCCCTGTGTATCTGGGAGTCAATTTGCGGCTTCAGGAAGCTTCCAGGCTCATGCTGGGCTCTTGGCAAGATGCTTCCGGTCATACAGGTATGCCCTTTCCTCCAGGGAGGGGCCCAGTAGGCTGCTCACTCGTTGGTGACATAGATGAGACACCGCTGGAAGCTGGCAGCTTTGCCAACAGCAGTGTACATGGAATCTGAGCTTGGGAAGCGGTTCCTTGTTTTTTTCTTCCAGACCATTCGGTGTGGTCCTACCATTTCAGTCGCTCTTACACCCCAGCTTCTCCTTTCTGCTCTTTTTTAGTATTTTAAAATTTTAATTAACTAATTCGTCTGCATCGGGTCTTAGTTGTGGCACGCAGGATCTTTCCTTGTGATGCGTGGGCTCAGTAGTTGAGACGTACGGGCTTAGCTGCGCCATGGCACGTGGGATCTTAGTTCCCCAACCAGGGATCGAACCCACGTTCCCTGAATCACAAGGTGGATTCTTAACCACTGGGCCATCAGGGAAGTCCCTTAGCCCCTCCTTTCCATTTATTCTCTCACCCAGTGGTTTTGAATGACTAGTATATGCTTGATGGTGCTATCATAGGGCCCCGAAGCCTGGGAGACAAAGCTGGGCTGGGTGTCCACTTCACTTGTGCCTTGCCCAAGGGTGTCTCCAGCCTGTCCCAAGGCCCCGCCAGCTCCCCTCTGCCCCTCAAGCCACTCTCCATCCTGGCCTGGCTCCTTGGGTCACGCCAGGCTTCATCTGCATCCAGACAAGTGCCAGCCCAGACCTGGACCGTCTTTCCTGCCGTCAGCCACGCCGGGACCCAGGCAGGGCAGAGTCTCCATCCAGGACGCTCCCTGGGGCGCCGCCAAGACTGTTTCTCTGTTGACGCAGCCCAGGTCTGCGTGGGCGGCTTTGGCAGCCAGATCCCACTGTGAAGATCACACTTGGCTCGCTGTCTAATTAAACCCTCGAAATCTCAGCAGCTGTCAAACCATTTCTCCGCCCCCCCCCCCAACTGGTTCCCGAGCATCACCAGCCATCCCCCCAGCCTCGGCACTTGAGTGATGGGTTCTTGGGTTTTTCGAGTCCATGTGAATCCAACTCCGCTTGGGTTCATCTGACTTACTGGGCCTGTCCTGCCACCAGCCCGGACAGAGATCTGGTTTGCAGAAGCCCCAGCTGCTGACTGCTCGGAAGGGGAGGATGGAGCCCCCATGTACAATCCTTGGGCCCTTGTGTCATTTCACCCTCTCCTCAGTGGTAGAGACGTTGAGGCTTCCTGAAGGCTGGGGTCCCCTCATTCCTTTTCTGTTGTTTTCTGTTTGAAGCCCCAGCCCCATCACCGGCCCACTTCACCCGGAGCTGGGAGCTGAAACGGCCGGGGTGAGGACCAGGAACAAGATCTGCAAGTCCTGGGTCTGAGGGATGCTCAGGTGTCCAGCCAACGTCCCCACCCACCCAGAGGGTCTCCCAACACTCACAGAGGGGGCAGCTTCTCCCCTGGGGAGCCGAAGGGACAGCTCAGAGGGAGCCCTGGCCTGAAAAGGAACAAGGACTGAACCACTTTAACCCCAACACTCCTCCTTGGATTTGGCCACGGTGGTGGGCCCAGGTGCTGGCCTCGGGGACAGGTGCAACATTCTGGAAACATCCAGCACACACAACAGGCTAAAGACTGGCACCTGCCGTGCCTGCGTGGTGAGGGCAGAACCCACCCACTGCAAATGGAGCCAGCCTTCACCAGCTACCCTCTCCCTGCTCCCCCATCCAGCTCACACCTGCCTGGGGAGCAAGGGGAGAAACTCAGGTGCTGACAGCCTTCTGCAGTACACAGCCTCGCTCAGACCCACCCCAACCCACCAGCCCATCAAGCCCACGTGACTTAAGTCTCCCCACCCCCAGGGTGGATCAAAGAACACCTCCTCCAGGAAGCCGCCCCTGACTCCCCAAGCCTGGCTCTGAGTCATCTTCCCTTTCTAAAGCGCCGCCCCCCCGCCCCCCGCACGCTACTACACACCAGCACGTACTACCGTATACCACCGGGTACCACCGCAGACACATCTTTAGGCACCTGCTGAAGCACCTTGAGACCAGAGCTGCTCTGAGTGCCTGGCACAAGGTCAGGGCCTCAAAACGCACGACTGAGAAGTGAGCCAACAGATCAATGAGTGAGAGCAAAAATGAAGGGAAGAAAGGGGGCTTCCCTGAAGGTTCAGTGGTGAAGAATCCACCTGCAGTGCAGGAGACATGGGCTCAGTCTCTGATGTGGGAAGATCCCACACGCCTCGGGGCAACTAAGCCCGTGCCCCACAGCTACTGGGTCTGGGCCCTGGAGCCTGTGCTCGCAACAAGAGAAGCCCCCACACCACAGCTAGAGAGCAGCCCCCGAGCCTCGCAACTAGAGCAAAGCCTGTGCAGCAGCAAAGACCCCGCACAGACAAACTAAATGAAAATTAAAAAAAGGGAAGAAGCAAGTGTGGTATGTGATACAGTAAGGACACATGTGATCTTCAACTCTGGTGTGTGTGTGTGTGTGTGCGTGTGTGCACGTGCATGTGTGTGTGTGTGCGCGTGCGTATACTTAGTCCTTTCAGTTGTGTCTGACTCTCTGGGACCACATGGACTATAGCCCGCCTGGCTTCTCTGTGATAATACTGGAGTGGGCTCCCATTTCTCCTCCAGGGATCTCCCCGAACCCAGGGATCAAACCCGTATCTCCTGCGCCTCCTGCACTGGCAAGTGGATGCCTCGCCGTGAGCCACCTGGGAATCCTTCTGGCAAATTGCCAAATCCCTGGAGGGGGTCGTGGGAACTGCAGATGGGTAGACAAGTTGGACAGAGGTGTGGGGACCCTGGGGACCCATTACTTGCGAACGGCGTCTGAAGTAGGGGTGCGGTCTTGGGGGACTGAACCCTTAACCTGGGGGGGGCGTCTGTAACTACAGGGAGTTAGGGTCAGAATTAAAACAAGATGTAAGGCCCCCAGCTGGTATTCACAGAGAACTGCAGGGTTGCATGGCGGAACACTGATTTCCGCTGTCAGAAGTGTTGTGAGCAGAGAAAGAGGGGTTTTTTCAGCCAAGCAGCGGGGGAGAGGAGCCGGCCAGGTGGCTCAGCGGTCATGAATCCACCTGCCAAGCAGGAGACTCGGGTTTGATCCCTGGGTCGGGAAGAGCCCCTGCAGGAGGAAATGGCAACCCACTCCAGTATTCTTGCCTGGAGAATCCCATGGAAGGAGGAGCCTGGAGGGCTACAGTCCATGGGGCCGCAAAAGAGTCAGACACGACTTAGTGACTGAACAACAGCAAGGAGGGGAGGGAGGGCAGTGGAGCTGTCTTGATTTGGGGCTGGTCTGGTTATGGTGAGAAGGTCAAGGTTAGGGAGGACGGGGCAACTCCAGGGCACCTGGCAGGTGGCTGTGGACTCCCAGGGCAGTGCTCTCCCTGGCCCCACAGGTGCAACAGTTCCCCTGGCCCCAGACCCTCCTCTCTGTCCCTGCAGCTCTGGGTGGTGCCCCCTGCTTCGGTCTCCTTATGCAGAGGGACCACTCCCCGGGGGGCTGCACGATGCCGGTGAGTTCAGTGACATCACAGCTGCGAGCCAAGTGATCTGGGAGTACCTGCGTCACCTCACCCCACCCTGGCCAGGGCCACACTGCATCTGATCAGAGTGGGGCGCACAGGCAGAGCTCCACAGAGGCTGAGCCAGTCAGTGAGGGTGAGACGCGACTGCTGATGGGACAAAGGTGTGGGAGGGGACTTGGGGATCCCAGGTCTCAGTGTGAGTTTACAGGTCTGGCCCCTGCCTCCGAGCCAACCAGTGGCTGCCCTGCACACTTGGCTGAAGCACCACCATGTGGAAGACCCCCGACCCTGGCCCTGGGTACCACCTGTGTCTGTGTCCTGGAATACCGTGAGCCGACATGTGCTCTGAGCCCGGCTCTGGCCCCTCACGGGGACAGATACAGACATGGTACATCAAACATGCGGCACGGAACAGAGAGGAAACCATCAGGCTTTTAAGGGCCCAGACTGAGTTTTGAAGAACAAGCGAAGAGTCTCGTCTGAAAAACCTGCCAAGGGCTCGCCAGGCAGGGGGCATGCCAGGAAGGGGGCACAAATGAGGTGGCGGGATACGGCACAGTGCCACAGGGAACTTGTGGGCATGTGAGGCCGACAAACAATTTTCTGGATGGTCCCCTAGATGGGCAGTCGCCCCACCAGGCTTCCGGCCCGCCTCCCACAGGTGAGTCAACGTCTGGGGCTATGCCATCAGTCCCGCCCCCCACTACCTCGGGGAATCTGGAAGGGAAATATTGACACAACCACCCCCTCCCCAGACAGGAGATGACATTCGCGTTGACGGCGCGCGGGTACCAGCATATGGCTCCTGCTGTCATGTTGGGGAACACGAGTGACTGCCACATAATGAGCTGCTCAGCACGCTGCCGGGGCCACCCCACGGCCCGCGCCGCCCACTCACCATATCTGCTGTTAAACAGGATCTGCACGCACTCCCGCAGCGTGTTGATGTCCTCGGTCTCCTTTATGAAGGCGTCCCATTTCTCTATCAAAACACAGGAGGGACAAGTGAGGCCCATCCGAGCAGGGACCCCACGGTCTGGAGGCTGCTGGCCTCTGTCCACCCACCGCATGGGTGTGCGCAGTTTCTGGGGTCCTGCCTGACTCTGTGCGGCCCCATGGACTGCAGCACGCCAGGCCCTCCATCCACAGGATTCTCCAGGCAAGAATCCTGGAGTCGATTACCACGCCCTCCTCCTGCAGGGGGTCGTCCCGACCCAGGGATCGTCCCGACCCAGGGATCGAACTCATGTCTCCTGCATTACAGGTGGATTCTTTACCCACTGAGCCACCTGGGAAACCCCTTGTCTGCCCCATGAGCAGTGTGTATTATGCAGGCACAGCCAGTCCATCCTGGGCCTCTCCTGAGTCCTGACCTTCAAAATCTAACCCGTCACGTCTGGTGCATCTGGGTTCTCACCCAGCTTTGGCCTTGTCGCTGTCCCCTCGAACCCACAGCCCTGCTGGCCTCTCCCACAAAGCCAAAGTCTCTGCCTCAATTTAGCGTGAGTCACTAAAGAGATATTTGGTTCATTAAAATTATAAAAGGAACGTCTTTAATTTATTAAGTGGTTATCTGGGCTAAGTACTTTATACATATGTAACATCCTAGCTGGGGCTTCCCAGGTGGCGCTAGTGGTAAAGAACCCTCCTGCCAGCCTGGGAGATGTAGGAGATGCGGGTTCAATCCCTGGGTCGGGAAGATCCCCTGGAGGAGGGCATGGCAACCCACTCCAGTATTCTTGCCTGGAGAATCCCACGGACAGAGAAGCCTGGCAGGCTACAGCCCATGGGGTTGCAAACAGCTGGACATGACAGAAGCAATTTAGCACGTAGTATCCTAATTAATCCCTCAGAACAATTTGTAAACATAGATAGCAAACGCAGCATTATTTCCATTTTGTATGTGGGAAAACTGAGTCTCAGAGAGGCTGAGTAACTTGTCTGAGATCACCCCACTAGTACCTGGTTTCTTAACGAACCTCTCACCAAAGTGAGGCTGAGACCTCCACAAGGCAAAGTTGCTGCAAAGGCTTACTTCATCCTTTTTTTTTTGGTATAAATGAATCCCACATTCTCCTGTCCCCTATACTGCGTGGTACTTAAAAAATGTGTTCACAGAACTTCCCTGGTGGTCCAGGGGCTAAGACTCTGGACTCGCAAAGTAGGGGGCCTGGGGTTGATCCCTGGTCGGGGAACCAGATCCCACAAGCCGCAACTAAGAGTTCACGAGCCCCAATTGAAGATCCTGCGTGCTGCAACGAAGACTCGCAGAGCCGAACAAACAAATAAATATATTCTTAAGAAGCCTCTCCCTTGCTTGAAAGGGCTGAAATTAAAACAAAAAATATCTATCCATCTGGCCACATATTTCTTGGACACTTGTTCTTTCACGAGGTGGAGTTTATTTCCTCTCTCTCTGTTTTGAGTATGAACTGGATGAAGTTCTTGGCTCCTTTTTTTCTTTATGGCCATGCCATGCAGCTTGCAGGGTCTTAGTTCCCTGACCAGGGACTGAAGCTGCGCCCCTGCAGCGGAAGCATGGAGTCCTAACCACTGGACCGCCAGGAAAGTCCCAAATTCCTGGCTTCTAATGGGTAGAACCGGAGAAGGCAATGGCACCCCACTCCAGTACTCTTGCCTGGAGAATCCCAGGGACGGGGGAGCCTGGTGGGCTGCCGTCCATGGGGTCGCACAGAGTCAGACACGACTGAGCGACTTCACTTTCACTTTTCACTTTCATGCACTGGAGAAGGAAACGGCAACCCACTCCAGTGTTCTTGCCTGGAGAATCCCAGGGATGGGGGAGCCTGGTGGGCTGCCGTCCATGGGGTCGCACAGAGTCAGACATGACTGAAGCGACTTAGCAGCAGCAATGGGTAGAACATGGCAGAAGTGATAAGTCATTTCTGAGGCTGGGTCATAAAAGATGTGTGGCTCCCTCCTTACTCTCTCAGATCACCAATTCCAGGAAGCCAGCTGCCACATTGTGAGGGTACGCAAGCAGCCTGTAGAGGCCCACGTAGTAAGGAATACGAATCCTGCCGACAGCCACACGGGCGAGCTTGAGGTGGATCCTCCAGCCCCAGCTGACATCTTGATCAACAGCCTCATGAGAGATACCAAAACCATAGGCGCCTGGCTACACTGCTCCTGAATTCCTGACCCACAGAAACCATAAGGCATCAAGGCCTGGCGTTTTAAATTTTGGGGCAATTTGTTACGCAGCACTGTGTAACTATTACATGTTGGTTTTATGCACAAGTCCCTTGTGCAGTGCTGGTCCTCCTACCTCTCACAAAGACTCAGGGGACACACATCCATGTCGGGAAGCACCACCCCAGTCCTGGATCCCCACTCTGGACAGGGTGCTGCCACGGGCACTGCCCTACCTGACTTGTCATGGACGATGGAGAAGAGGATCCGCTTAGAGGCATGGACATTCTGAATGAGAGGACCGCCAGGACCAGTGGGCTTCTGTCCTGGACAAGGGAGCGGAAAGGTACAGGTTCAAGGTGGGTCCCAAGAGGCGTTCCCCTAGATCTTGCTTGGGTGCAGAGGTCGGGGCTCTGGGGTAACATCTCCCCCACCAGTGAGAACCCAGAACTGAGCCCCGTGATCAAGAACTCAAGGCAGCTTCGCTGACCAGAGGCCTGAGACATTCGGTAGCAGAGTCTGCTCTCTGGATGGCACACAGAGAAAGGCAGAATCCCAGGTCACCTTTTACAGGTGGGGACGCTTGTTTCAGGCATATAAGCCCTGTCCTCCTGCTCAGCCCACATGTCTGTGGAGGGGAGGGTGGACTCCCTTTTTCTCCTTCTCGTGACTTATAAGCACCCACTCTGTGCCAAGCATTGCACTCAGGGCTGTAGCACAGTGGTTCTCAAACTTGAGCACGCACTGGAGCCACCTGGCACACTTGTCAGTTTGCAGGTGGCTGGGTCCCACCCCTAGTGTGCTGGATTCAGCAGGCCTACAGCTGGGCCCGAGAATGTGCACTGCCAGCGTGCTCTGCCATTTCTTCACGACGACAACCCAGCTGGACAGGTACTCTCAGCATCTCCATTTTACAGAGGAGGAGACTGAGGCTCAGAGAGGCAGAGAGATTTGCCCTGGGACACACAGCCACTATGTCGAGGGGCCAAAATAAGGATACAGGTCTTTCTCATGCCCAGTTCTCCCTTATGTTTCCAGTACCCCTAATTCCACACTGGGTATGAAGTAGGTGCTCATTAAATGCAAGGACCTGATTGGTATGCCTACTCCCCCCCTCCAGAGACTCCCCCGGGGATCCTCTTGGGCATCTCTTGTCCCAAGTCACAGATGACTGGGCGGAGGCTGGGGTCTGACTGAGTCCAAGCCAGGATGCCAGCTGCCCCACCCCAGCCCCTGGCTCTGAGACGCCTCCTGTAGCCCTGAGCACCCTGACCTCCCCTGGGAAGCTGCCCCTGCAGGAGTGACCTCTGTCCCACTCCCAGACTCAGGAGCCCCGGAAGCAGCTTACCACAGCAGTCCGGGAAGTCCTGGGCAGCGGGGGCCTTGGGCTCCGGCCCGGGCCGGCCGAGGCCCAGGTCACTGGGGCCAAGCGGGCAGGCGGGTGCTTCCTGCTTGAGCTCCCGCACGGTGTGGTTGGGGAGGGCCGTGCTATACAGGAAGCTGGCCACGGACGAGGAGGTGGCGGTGGGGGGCAGGTCCTGGGGTGGCCCCTTGGGGGTCTGGCCGTGCAGGCCACAGTCCCGAGCCCCCTTGGCTAGCAGAGAGACGCCATTCAGCTCCACCAGGGCCTTTGAGTCCCGCCCGCCATCCTCAAGCGGCCTGGGTGAAGCAAAGGACACGTGATGGCTGTGCACCCCCGTCCAGCCAGGGCTACGTCTGCCCCCAGCCCTCCCTGCAGAGAGCACGACAGCCTATGAGGCACACGGGATGGGAGCGAATCCTCATTTACAGGCGGGGGTGCAGGCCTGGGTGGGGGTGTGACATGTGCAGGGCCCCATGCCTGGGCTCTCCCCAAGAACCACCCATCGCATCCTTTCAGCTGCAGCCAATCGGCTTTCATCTCCTAACGCATCCCTCCTCCCTGGCCGCGGTGCCCTAGCCCCGATGGGTGACTCAGGCTGCTTCCCGGCTGACCGGGCAATCGGTACCCTCCCCTGCCCACCAGCTCCTAATGGAACCCTTGCTTGACAAGCCCAAGGAGCACCACGATGTGGCTTCCCGCCTCCACACAGGCTGTTCCTGATACCTGCAGGGCTGCCGCTGCTATTTCTTCCCCAGCTGAGCCTCTCTACACACAGAAGTCCCCAGGGAAGACTTCTGTGACCACACCTGGCTTGGAGCATGCTCTGTGCTTGCGTTTCTGCCTCACTCCTGCCATCAGACTGGAAGCTCTTACAAGCAGGGACCCCGGTTGGGAATCTGAAGTCCCCTCCCCTCCAGCTGGGCCAGTGGCCGCAGCACGGAAGCAAGTCATCGTCCGGCCCAGACCCCACGGTCCGGTCACTGGCTCTCGGCCACTCCCAGGCTGGCGGCCTCACTCACCTCTTGAGCTTGAAGCGGATCCGGTGGCTGTGCTCCAGGATGGCCATGAGGGCCTTGGGGTCGTACTCGGTCGGCCTCCGGAAGGCCAGGCCCTCAGGCAGCCCCTGCACGGCCAGCAGCCCCGGCTCCCGGAGCAGCCGCTCGTAGGGCAGTGGCACCACGCTGGCCCTGCCCAGGGCCTCGCCTGTGGGCACGGGGGGTGGAGGAGAGAGGCCTGATGAGAGGGCAGCCAGGACAGGGCGGGGGCCAGGTGCGCCCCAGAGCTGGGGCTGTGCTGAGCCACTCCCTACGGTGCCGGGCCCCCAGGAGACTGGATCCCACAGGCCCCTTCGCCTGCCAACCTCACACAGACTGACCCCCCTGCAGGTGGAGCAGGCGGGGGCTGTGGACAGCCCCCCTGCGGCCGAGGGCCACGGCTGCCCATCAACAGGGCCTCCTGGCTCCCCTGCCACTCTCTTCTCCGGGCATCTGGGTGGAAGGGAAAGCAGGGCCGGGGGCTCAGGCAGGAGGTGAGGAGGGCGTGGTGAGAGACAGAGAACACGCAGAGGAAGGGCAACTGCCGGCGGGAGGAAGCAGAAAGGATGAGAGAGGGGAGGGCAGGGGAGGAAGAGAGGGATGGAGAGGAAGCGAGAGACAGAACAGACAGACAGGCTGAGAAGATGGGCAAGAGCTTCCCTGGTGGGCCCGTGGTTAAGACTCTGCACTCCCTATGCAGGGGCGCAAGTACCCCCCTACCCTGGCTGGGGTACTAAGTAAGATCCCACACTCCACATGCTGTGGCCAAAAAAAAAGATGGCGAGCATGAGGGAAGCGGGGAAGGAAGGGGTGGCCAAGGGGCCTGGGCTCACGGGCTTCTGCCACCCCCCACCAGGAGCCAGAGGGCTTCCCAGGTGGCGCTAGTGGTAAAGAACCCGCCTGCCAATGCAGGAGACGTAAGAGGTGCAGGCTCGATCCCTGGGTCGGGAAAATCCCCTGGAGGAGGAAATGGCAGCCCACTCCAGTATTCCTGCCTGGAGGATCCCATGGACAGAGGAGCCTGCTGGGCTACAGTCTGTGTGTGTGTGTGTGTGCCGAGTCGCTTCAGTTATGTCCGACTCTTTGCAACCTGTGGACTATGGCCTGCCAGGCTCCTATGTCCTTGGGATTCTCCAGGGAAGAATACTGGAGTGGGCTGCCCTAATCTCCTCCAGGGGAACTTCCCAACTCAGGGATCGAACCCGAATCTCCGATGTCTCTTGCACTGCATGTGGGTTCTTTACCACTGGTGCCACCTGGGAAGCCCAGGGGGCTAAGGTCCATGGGGTTGCAAAGAGTTGGACACGGCTGAAGCGACTGATGCACGGCACCAGGAGCCAGAAGGAAGCTGTGCCCCTAGTAGCCACACCTGACTCTGCCTGAAGCAGGCAGGCAGAGTCGGGGTGCAGTGAGCAGGGGCACAGGGGCTCTGGGCATGTGTCCTGTATCTGGCAAGAGTGTCTGCAGTGAAACAGCCCACCACGCGTGACCATCCTCCCATCCCAGGGGGCCCCCGTGCCCACCAGGGCCTCCAGACCCTGACTCTTCTTGGTTTCCTTCTACTGACATCTAGAGTCCAGCAGGGTTTCCCCACTCGCCCAGACCTCTGCTCCAGAAAGCCAAAGGCTGCAGGAGGGGAAGGAATAACGCAAAGGAGAAATAATGGGGGGCCCTCAGGGATGGAAGGGACCCGCCTGAGATCACCCAGGGAGCGTGGAGGTCACCACTGGGCTGGACGCCTGGCGGCAACCTGACATGTCCTGAGGGAGGCCAGGCCTGCTCATCCCTTCCCCTTCTCCCACTCCAGGGGAACGACTTAGATGGCCAGTTAGCCTTCATTCAGTCATTCAACAAACACCCCCTGGGCTTCTGCTGTTGCTGGGTTCTGAAACTGCAGGCTAAGAACAGCAGAAAGTACAAGCAGGTCCCGGATCCTGGAGAGCAGCTGGGCGAGGCCACAGGGCACAGCGGTGCCCACAGGGGACCCTAACCCAGCTCGGAGCTGGGGGCTTCCTGGAGCTGAGCCTCAGAGAGCAATGCCGTGTCCACCAGACAGAGGGGAGGGCCGGCCCGACAGGCGCAGCAGAGCAAAGGTGAGGAGGTGTGAAATGAAGCCGCAGTGAGTGGGAGAAGAGGAAGGGGGTCAGAAGGGCTGGAGGGGGGGTTGGCGGGCTGCGGTGGCGGCTGATGCCACGTCCAGGGTGACAGGGAGCCCAAGAAGGGAGCAGAGGAAAGAGCTCTGTGGTCAGACCTGTGCTTTAGGAAGATGCCTGGCACAGGGCAGGTGGGGGAGCGGTAGGGAGCTGGAGGTTAGATCAGGGCAGGGATGGTGGTTCAAGGAAATGGGGCTGGGCATGGAGATCCATGCCTGGGGATGCAGAATGGGGGAGAGCTGGGGGGTGAAGGGGAGAAGGCCCCCATGCCTTGAGGTTTTGCCCACGGCCTGCAATGGCGGGAGCGGGGCCTCCTCAGCTGGAGAAGGTGGGGCCGGGGGCTCCCACCCACCTGGGGGCCCCAAATGGAATGAGGAAGGATCTTACTATAAAGAACATCAAACACCTCCTCTACCATCTTCCGCAGAAGGTACACGTCCGAGCCATGTTCCAGGGCAGACCGTGGGACGTTCCGGCCGCCACCCTCACCCCGTGGCACCTTCTTGGGGTGCTCTGCCTCCGGCTCCTTCCACGGGGGCCCTCCTGCAGGACACAGAGCATGTGAGGCCGTGGTGAGTTCTCATCTCACCACCAGCCCAGTGAGCGGGGATGTCCCTGGCTTGGGTTGAGCCCTGCAGCTGGGCACGCAACACGGAGTGCCCACGGAGGAATGAATGAAGGATTAATGAGTGAGTGAGGTCTGCCCCAGCCACCCTGCCTAGGGCCAGGCTGGTCATCTGAGTGCCCAGTGCCCAGCACAGGGCCCTCAACCCTGCTTACCTCTAACTCACCAGCTGACCCTGGGTAAGTCCCTTCCCTCTCCGGGCCTCAGTCTGTGAGCTCTCATCCAGGAGACTAGCTGGCCTGGGGCAAAACTGGGGTTCAACGAATGTCCGGTCCAGCACCCCTTTCTGTCTTAACCAGTCGAGGTCCTACCTCTGTGCTCTGCCAAATGGGGAGATGATGGGGACCCCAGCAGGAGGCTGAAGGGGGCTGTGAAGCACTTCATGCCAGGCTGGGCCAGGGTGGGGGCCTGGGAGCCTGGGGAGGATGCTAGAAACTTCGTTGGAAAGAGAATGAGAGGAGGGCCCGGGGGCCGCCCCCTCTCAGCTTGGAGTCTGCTCTCCTTGGGGACCTGTGAAGCTTGAAATAAACCAGCCAAGTTCCCGGCGCTATAATTAGCGGCTCTGCCCGGCTCTGGGAAGCCAGGTGCACCTTCCCCAGGCTCCACGCTGGCTCCCAGCCTGGCCCACTAGGGCCAGACCCCGCCACTGCCCACCCTGCCCAGGCCCAGGTCTCCTGCCCAAGCCTGGAGAGGGGACAGGTTCTGAGAGCCGGGTGGGAGAGGGGTTTGGCTGGGGAAGCAGCTGGACCCTAGTAAGGATACCATGATGTGTCCCAGCACCGGGGGTCAGCCTTCCCAGAAATGGCTAACCCCAGAGTCCAGGACCTGGGGTGGGGTAATGAAAGGGCTACTGACAGCGAGGCAAACAATGGCTGGCGTTTACTGGGCATGAACTACGTGCCCGGCACTGTTCTAGGTGCTTGCCATGTATTATCCGTTTAATCCTCAGCTTGACCCAGGAGAGGGTAGTACCGTGGTCCCCTTTCACAGATGAGGAGACTAAGGCCCAGCAGGTGGCAGGGCTGGGACGCGGCCCCAGGCGTCTGGCTCCAGGGCCTGATTCTTAGCCCCAAGAATTCTGAGTCTCCCAAACCATGGGCTTGCATGCCCATGTGGGCTCTAACCTCCCAAAAGGGGAAGCCAACCCCCCTCCCTGGGGAGCTCACCACCAAGCTGGGGCACCAGGCGTGCAGATGGAAGTTGTGGGCACAGGAGGAGTGCATGGAGTGGGCTTGGGGCAGCCACAGCCTGGGCGCTAGGTGGAGGGGCATGGATGAGGCCGGGAGGGGTGTGAGTCTGAAGGATGGGGGGCATCTGCCAGGCACAGGGGGGTGGGAGGGCCTGTCAGGAGGGGGGAACAGGAGGGACGGAGGTGGCAGTGAGCAGGGACACGTACAGAGCCGGGGATGTGCGCTTGGGCACCAGGGATGCAGGGAGGAGAGAACGCAGAGGCCCGGCCTGCTTCTGAGGAGCCCTAGAAGCCCAGGCGGCACTGAAGAGTTGGGGGCTTCAGAGTGACCCCTCCGGATCGAGGCTACTGGCTCACAGCTCGGAGGGCTCATCTCTTCTGGGAGCAACAGGGGCCCTTGGCAGGGGTTCTAGAGGGTGCACAGGCTGCACCCCCCATTTAGAAAGGGCAGACCCCACCTCCATCACCCGTTGGCTGCGTTTCACACCCCCACCACCGTCCCCGGATACGTTCACTGCATCTCACGTTCTCATCTGTAGACTGGGGGCAACTGTCCCCTGGGCCCACTGGGAACTGCAGAGAGCTCCAGCGCCCAGCACTCTTCATCACTTCATCCCTAACTGCTCCCGTTTCTAGAGCATTCTCTACGTGCGGGACAAGTCCCCAGTCACTTCATCCCCAGGGGCCTCCAGGAGGCGGTTCCAAGATTCTGTTACCGTGACAGGGTCAGCGCCAGCCTCCCAGGGCTGATGTCAGGATGAAGGAGTTAGTGCTTCAAGGGTGTTGCATGCAGCAGGCGCTCAATAACTATTAGCTGAGCACGTGGACTCAGTCACCGCGTCAGGGATGCACAGGAATGGGGCCACAGCACTGGGCCTCAGTGTCCCCTTCTGTCCCTGAGCGGATGGAGGCGGCCGCATCTGGACTGCCCGGGGCTGGGTCAGCTTGTCTCTCTTGCCCGAGGGACTGCAGTGTGATTCCACCCCGACAATGCCACGTTGGGAAGCCTGCACCCACCCTGCTTGCCCCGTGTCTCCCCCGACACAGGACGGTCACCTGGTGTTGTGTCAGGGACCCAGTGAGGGGCCAGCTCTCCCATCCTCCAGGATAGCGGGCCCCGGCCCTCTGGAGCCCCGAGTACTCACGGCAGAACCTGAGGAAGTCTGACTGCAGCTCCTTGCGTGCGTTCAGGAACATTCTCCCCTTTTCGGTGCCAACCACGAAGGCGCTTTCATCATGCACGGCGACACAGGCCACCTCGGCATTCAGCTTGGACAGCGCTGAGCACTGCGCGGGGAGCAGGGATGTGAGCCCGGGAAAGGGCCCCCAACTCCGGACACCCCCAGGGCCAGATCTGGGGGGATGAGAGCTGAGGCCCCAGCTGCCTGAGATCCCCGTTGCAGCTCAATGTCTTGGGTCTTAGATGCTGCAGTGGGAATTAATGAATGACCCCCATAGAACTTGGCCAAGGTCGGGGAAGAGGACAGGTTATGGTTTCTGGAGGAGGACAAAGGCACACAAGGTCTGTGTCCCACCCCCAGGCCCTTCTGCTCTGGTGGGCTTCTGGCCTCAGGCCTGGCCCCAGCCCAGAGGCGATCCTGTCCTGGGCTCTAAGTCCCCGACGAGGAGGTGGGACGGGTCCTAGGAGAATCAAGGCTAGATTTAGGCTTTAATCCTGCACCAGCTTCTTTCTAAAAGTCATGCCCTCCTCTGGGCCTCAGTTTCTCAGTCTGTAAAATGGAGACAAACCATCCAGCTCCCAGAGGTGCAATGGCCTTGTACTGGGGATTCAGTGGGGCCTGGCTGGTGGGAATGAATCTCTAAATCAGGGCAGCCAGTGCAGGGATGAGGCAAAGAGGTTCTTTCTACAGCCCCAGAGTTGAGACTGGTGGGCCTAGGGCACAGGAAGTCCTAACACGGAGGCCCTGCAACCAAGACCACCAGCATCTCAGGCCTCTGACCCACCTCACTGGGAAAGCCTGCCGGCAAAGCTCGTGGCATGCAGTAGTCAGTCAGTCAGTTCAGTCGCTCAGTCGTGTCCGACTCTTTGCGACCCCATGGACTGCAGTACACCAGGCTTCCCTGTCCATCATCAACTCCCGCAGCTTGCTCAAACTCACGTCCATTGAGTCGGTGATGCCATCCAACCATCTCATCCTTGATCACCCCCTTCTCCTTCTGCCCTCAATCTTTCCCAGCATCAAGGTCTTTTCCAATGAGTCAATTCTTTGCATCAGATGGCCAAAGTCCTGGAGCTTTAGCTTCAGCATCAGTCCCTCCAATGAATATTCAGGACTGATTTCTTAGCGACTTAGCAGCAGCAGCAGCAGCAGCAGCAGCAGCAGCAGCAGCGTCTGATAGTGTCGGTTTTTATCTCAGTTAGCGCTCTGTGGACAGTCAGAAGTCTGGCTTCTAATCACAATTCCGCTGCTATGTGATCTAAGCCAGGTTCTAGATTTAAGAGCCTAGATCTGATAGAGTGCCTGATGAACTATGGAATGAGGTTTGTGACATTGTACAGGAGACAGGGATCAAGACCATCCCCATGGAAAAGCAATGCAAAAAAGCAAAATGGCTGTCTGGGGAGGCCTTACAAATAGCTATGAAAAGAAGAGAGGCGAAAAGCAAAGGAGAAAAGGAAAGATATAAGCACCTGAATGCAGAGTTCCAAAGAATAGCAAGAAGAGATAAGAAAGCCTTCTTCAGCGATCAACGCAAAGAAATAGAGGAAAACAACAGAATGGGAAAGACTAGAGATCTCTTCAAGAAAATGAGAGATACCAAGGGAACATGCAAAGATGGGCTCGATAAAGGACAGAAATGGTATGGACCTAACAGAAGCAGAAGGTATTAAGAAGAGGTGGCAAGAATACACAGAACTATACAAAAGATCTTCACAACAAAGATAATCATGATGGTGTGATCACTCACCTAGAGCCAGACATCCTGGAATGTGAAGTCAAGTGGGCCTTAGAAAGCATCACTACGAACAAAGCTAGTGGAGGTGATGGAATTCCAGTTGAGCTGTTTCAAATCCTGGAAGATGATGCTGTGAAAGTGCTGCACTCAATATGCCAGCAAATTAGGAAAACTCAGCAGTGGCCACAGGACTGGAAAAGGTCAGTCTTCATTCCAATTCCAAAGAAAGGCAATGCCAAAGAATGCTCAAACTACCACACAATTGCATTTATCTCACATGCTAGTAAAGTAATGCTCAAAATTCTCCAAGCCAGGCTTCAGCAGTACATGAACCGTGAACTTCCTGATGTTCAAGCTGGTTTTAGAAAAGGCAGAGGAACCAGAGATCTAATTGCCAACATCCGCTGAACCATGGAAAAAGCAAGAGAGTTCCAGAAAAACATCTATTTCTGCTTTATTGACTATGCCAAAGCCTTTGACTGTGTGGATCACAATCAACTGTGGAAAATTCTGAAAGAGATGGGAATACCAGACCACCTGACCTGCCTCTTGAGAAATCTGTATGCAGGTCAGGAAGCAACAGTTAGAACTGGACATGGAACAACAGACTGGTTCCAAATAGGAAAAGGAGTACGTCAAGGCTGTATACTGTCACCCTGCTTATTTAACTTATATGCAGAGCACATCATGAGAAACGCTGGACTGGAAGAAACACAAGCTGGAATCAAGATTGCCGGGAGAAATATCAATAAACTCAGATATGCAGATGACACCACCCTTATGGTAGAAAGTGAAGAGGAACTAAAAAGCCTCTTGATGAAAGTGAAAGTGGAGAGTGAAAAAGTTGGCTTAAAGGTCAACATTCAGAAAACGAAGATCATGGCATCCGGTCCCATCACTTCATGGGAAACAGATGGGGAAACAGTGTCAGACTTTATTTTTCTGGGCTCCAAAATCACTGCAGATGGTGACTGCAGCCATGAAATTAAAAGACGCTTCCTCCTTGGAAGAAAAGTTATGACCAACCTAGATAGCATATTCAAAAGCAGAGACATTACTTCGCCGACTAAGGTCCATCTAGTCAAGGCTCTGGTTTTTCCAGTAGTCATGTATGGATGTGAGAGTTGGACTGTGAAGAAGGCTGAGTGCCGAAGAATTGATGCTTTTGAACTGCGGTGTTGGAGAAGACTCTTGAGAGTCCCTTGGACTGCAAGGATATCCAACCAGTCTATTCTGAAGGAGATCAGCCCTGGGATTTCTTTGGAAGGAATGATGCTAAAGCTGAAACTCCAGTACTTTGGCCACCTCATGCGAAGAATTGACTCATTGGAAAAGACTCTGATGCTGGGAGGGATTGGGGGCAGGATGAGAAGGGGATGACAGAGGATGAGATGGCTGGATGGCATCACGGACTCAATGGACGTGAGTTTGAGTGAACTCTGGAGTTGGTGATGGACAGGGAGGCCTGACGTGCTGCAATTGATGGGGTCGCAAAGAGTTGGACACGACTGAGCGACTGAACTGAACTGACAGTCTCTCTGGGCCATGATCATGCCTTGAGTGGCAGCTCCAGCCGGGAGTCGCCCTGGTGAGGAAGCTGGAGACATCTCAGGGCTAGCAAGACTGTCCCCTGGGGCAGGGATGGTGTTCATTTCCTCTCTCTAAGATTAAAACCAAACCCTGCCGATTCTTTTCCCCGAGGCAACATGGTAAAACAAACAAACAAACAGATTCAGCTGTCTCCAAGGGGAGGCCACCAGGGCTGGAGGCGAGCCTCTGCTATGTGGTCACTTCACAGCCGAAGAAGGTGAGGTCACTGCGGGGACTGGATTCACCAGAGGCACAGAGAACGGGGGTCACAAGGAAGCTTCTGGAAAAGGGTCACAGACTGGATGGGGGGAGGTGATGAGCAGACAGCACTTTGCCCCCTGACCCCCTGCACTGCAGACTGCCTGAGGACCTGGCTCAAGGGCTGGAGGGTGCCAGCAGAGTTAAGGCACTGTCAATCAAGTGCCACTGCCATCCACGAGGGTCCCTCAGGACACCTGTAAAGGCCTCGTTGCAGGGCGGTGGGGGAGTCTGTCCTGGTCATGGCACGAGGACAGAGGGCCATCAGCTCCTCCAAGGAGCCTCTGAAACACCCTCCACGGCAGCACTGCCAGCCATACTCCGTCATGTCCGACTCTGTGACCCCGCGGACTGTAGCCCACCAGGCTCCTCTGTCCATGGGATTCTCCAGGCAAGAATAGTGGAGCAGGTTGCCATTCCCTTCTCCAGGGGATCTTTCAAACCCAGGTCTCTGGCACTGCAGGCCGATTCTTTGACGCTGAGCCATTGGAGATGGTCCCCTAGAATTTCTGCAGTGATGGAGATGTTCTATTTCTACACTGTCTGATAACATGACCACTAGCCACATGTGGGCCCCCCAAGCTCCAGAAATGATGCTTAGTGTAATGGAGTCACTGAAATAGTTTATCTGGTTATTCATAAACATTTATTTGGCTGCTCCGGGTCTTAGCTATGGCACAAGGGATCTGTGATCTTGGCTGCAGCGTGTGGGATCTTTAGTTCCCTGACCAGGGATTGAACCCGAGCCCCCTGCATTGGGAGCATAGTCCTACCCACTGGACCACCAGGGAGGCACCAGGGAGGGACACTTGTGACCATCCCAGGGATGGGACTTGAAGTGCGAGAGGTGACGAAACGAAGACAAAGGGTGAGGGGACGAGGGCTGACGTTTCACAGGCTTGATCTCACTTAAGTCTCCTGCCTGCTTGGAAGGGCAGAGGCCTTGGGGCAGGTGGGGGACACTGAGGCCTAGATCGGCGGGGCTCCTGTGAGCACCCGAGTTACGAAGGCCAGCTGTCCCACTGCCCCCCGGGGCACTCACCATGGAATCTAAGGCAGACACGAGGCTGGTGATGATCTCGTCTTTGCGGGTGAAGGCGGAGGTCCAGCGGTCAGGCCCGCAGCCGTTGGCGGGGATGTCACAGCGCTTTCCCAGCAAGGCCATGGTTGCCTGGATGGATGGAAGGAGGGAGGCGGGGAGCAGGCGGAGGTGGGCGGGGCGGGACACACATAGCGTCTGTCCCCCCCATAACCCGCCAAGCCCCCAAGACCATCTCCACCTCCCAGGTGGGATGAGTCGAGGACTGGTCTTCTCCTCCCCCAAGGGTCTTCCATGCATGAAGGACTCTGAGCTCTAACAGGCCTGGAGCCGCTGCAACCTGCACGGTGCGCACAGGTGTGGGAGACAGGCGGCAGAGTAACCAAGGGCTTGTCTCCCCAAGTCTGCACCCCGGAGCCAAGCCCAGTGTCAGGAGCAGTCTGCCTGGCAGGCCCTAAATGCCAGCTCTCCCTCCTCACACTGCTCTGGCGTGGCCCGCCCTTGCTCACACAGCCTCCATAGCTCCCTACTACCCACGCTAGCTCTCGACTCCTCAGCTTGGTATTCCAGGTTCCAGACTTGTCCCTTGCCTCAGCTCCTCCTTATACCCCCATGCTCTGAGTCCTCTAAATGTCACCATCCTCCAGACATATGCCCACCCTTTATGGGTCTTCAGCTGTCACTGGTTCTATTGTCCAAATGCCCTCCCTGGCCCCTTTGGCATCCATTGACTGCCTCCTTAGCTTTAAAAAAAAAATTATTATTTTTTTTAGTATTTGGTCACGCTGCACAGCATGGTGGTGGCGGGGGTTGGGGGGGGGGGCCCGTCTTAGATCTCTTACCAGGGATTGAATCCCTGCCCCCTGAATTGGAAACTGGAGTTTTAACCACTGGACCGTCAGGGAAATCCCTGCCCCCTTAGCTTTCAATTGTCACCTCTGCTGGGAAGGCTCCCTGGATTGCCCCCTCTCCTACCCCTTCCTCCCCATGATGGGCCAGGCATCACTGGTCTCCCCTCTGTCCCTAAGCGACCCCATCACAGTTCCCAGGGGCAAGGCTGCTGCTGCCCCAAGGCTGTGGAACTTCAGTCTACTTCCTGGCTGTCAGGACTGAGTCTCAGGGGTGCAGAGAGATACAGCAGGACAGAGGCCCCTTCATCCCAGAGGAGGTTTCCCCAAGACAGGACTTTGCCCCTTGTCATGAGACTTCTGGAGGAAAGAGCTGGGGTGCCCTCAGATCAGGGCCCCATATCGGGGCTGCACCTGGCGGGGACAGGCCTGCTGGTCCTAAATCACCCGGCCAGGCCAGGGCCCCACTAGATAACAAAGGTCAGCCTCCCTTGTCCCCTCCCCACCCCCCATCCACCCTGCCCCTCCCTTTCCTGATCGCAGGAATCAGGTCCGAGGATCCCTCCCCCAGAATGCCCCAGTGCCAGCATCTTCCTATGGGCCACCTGCCCCCTCGTCAGTCCAAGCAAAGGAGAGAGCAGAGAGCAGAGACAGGGACCCTCGATCCCCTGCCCAGGCTCAGGCCTTCTAGTGCTCTGTACAGAGGCCCCAGGTGGCCAGTTCCAGTGAGGGAGGAGGAAGCAGAGCTGCAAGCGTCAGAGGGAGTCTGAGTCCTACCCTGTTGGCTTCCTGGCGGGGCGGGCGTCTGTGCACAAAACTGGGGCCGGGGGTTGGAGAGCCCCAGCAGGTGACAGCTGGGCCTGCTGCCTTGGTGCTAAGTCCAGAGCGTCTTCTGCCACCAGAGCTGCCCACCCACCAGGCCATAACCTCTATGAGGGCAGGGACTGGTCAGCCAATTCCTGCTGCACCCCAAGGACCCAGCTCAGTGTGGTCCAAACCACAGACTGTGGCCTTTTAGTGGGTCGTGAAATCGATGACACAGAACAGCAAATGTCAGAGCCTGTCACACGTGACATGGTGAGACGTGTCCAACTTCAATGATGGAAACATTCAAAGGAATCAGGGATGTGCTAGAGCTTTTCTCACGAAATTAAGACGCTTGCTCCTTGGAAGAAAAGCTATGACAAACCTAGACACCATATTAAAAAGCAGAGACATCGCTTTGCCGACAAAGGTTCATACAGTCAAAGCTATGGTTTTTCTAGTAGTCATCTAGGGATGTGAGAGCTGGACCATAAAGAAGGCTGAGCGCTGAAGAATGGATGCTTTTGAATTGTGGTGTTGGAGAAGACTCTTGAGAGTCCCTTGGACTGCAAGGAGATCAAACCAGTCAATCCTAAAGGAAAGCAACCCTGAATATTTATTGGAAGGACTGATGCTGAGGCTGAAGCTCCAATACTTTGGCCACCTGATGTGAAGAGCCGACTCACTGGAAAAGATCCCGATGCTGGGAAAGACTGAAGGCAGGAAGAGAAAGAGGTGACAGAGGATGAGATGGTTGGATGTCATCAACTCAATGGACCTGAGTTTGAGAAAACTCTGGGAGAAAGTGAAGGACGGGGAAGCCTGGCGTGCTGCAGTCCATGGGGGTCACAAAGAGTCGGACACAACTTAGTGACGGAACAACAAGAGCTTGGCTCTGGACACTGTCCTGGCCCAAGCTGGCTACTTAGTTGTAGATGAATATTAATTTTAATAACTGGCCAGGTCAGCAGTTGCCCTAAGTGAGTATGGGTTCACGTCTAAATGTTTATGAAATGTATTTATTCTCCTAGGTTGTCTTACCTAAGGGGGAAAAAAATCCACAATTACAGTCAAATGTTTTAATATCCCATTATCAGTAACTTTGATAACAAGCAGACAGGAAAGCTATGGAACATTTGAAATACACTATCAACCATCTTTTTTTTTTTTTGGCCGCATGGCATGTAGGATCTTAGTTCCCCAAGCAGGGATTGCACTCACACCCCTTGCAGTAGATGTGAGGCATATTACCCACTGCACAAGTTCTTGCCTTATTTTTTAATAAAAGCTTGAAACTGGTAGCATTCAGGGATGCTGAGGGTTATGCCAGGCCCTGGATAGGACATGCTAATGGACCAAACAGCAGCCAGGGGCTTTCTGCGACACAAAGCCTAATCTGGGGGTATTGCAAGAGCAGCTGAAAGGGTGGCCTGACTGGGGTGCATGGAGCCTTGCCCCCTCCCCTCAGCCACCCCCCTGCCCTCCCCAGTCCCTTCAGCCACATCCAGAAAGGCCTCAGGCTGCCAGCCTCCCAGCTGCTGGGGCGCAAATCAAATCAGGGCAAAGCAGGAGGCACCAGACAGTGCTCCAGGCCTGGCCTCCGGGTCGCCCCAGACGGCTGCCGGCTCCTTCCGGCAAAGGTCCTAATCCGTTTAGGAAGGAGCCAGGGACTCAGGGAAGGAGGAGGGGAGTGCGGAGGGGGCTGGGCTGTGGGTCGTCCCCTGATTCCTTGTCCATCATGCTTCCAGGACAGAGAAGATTCTCCTGAGCTCCTGAGAGGGGCAGGTTCCTGTGGCTTGAGCTGCTGCCAGTGGAAGAGGGGTCGCCTAGAGTGCTGGAACAGGCTGGGAGCTATGAGCCTGGAACCATGCATATGTGGTGAGACCTAGCCCTGGGGCTGCCAGAACCACACGGTGAGGGGGGGGGGGCGCGGTCAACCATTGAAAGCCCCTATTTTCTCATATGCAAGGTGGAAAAAGTGAAAGTGAAGTCGCTCAGTAGTGTCCCACTCTTTGCGACCCCATGGATTGTAGCCTGCCAGGCTCTTCTGTCCATAGGATTCTCCAGGCAAGAATACTAGGGTGGGTTGACATTCCCTTCTCCAGGGGATCTTCCCGACCCAAGGATCGAACCCAGGTCTCCCGCATTGCAGGCGAGACTCTTCACCATCTGAGACACCAGGGAATCCCAATGTAAGGTATAAGGTGAGAAATGTGTCAGGTGGGGCTACTTCTAATCTGAAAATGAGGGAGAAGAAAACCATCCAATAAGATGAACAGACTGCACAGAACAGAGAGCACGGAGTATGCTAGCTGAGCAGGAGTACGGAGCTGTACAGGAGACGGTCCCCGGGGGGAACGGATGGGAGGCCAACGTCTGAGCCACGACACAGGTCACATGCCAGCGAGGATGGGGACACGATGAGGCTGGAGCAGCTAAGGGCTGCTCTATGTCACCCAGAGAGGCCATCAGAAGTGACATCCCCAGTGACCGGCTCCCAACCTGGGGCACAAGTAGCAAGGAAGCCCTGAATGACAAGGGACTTCCACTCACGCCCAGGTTCCTTGGGGGACAAGGTCTGCGGGGGCCGAGAGGCAGCAGTGGGGCTGTGATCATCCCACCACAAACATTTCTCCCAGGGTACCAGGGCCACACACCTGGCTTCTCCACCAGAGGCCCTCTCCCCGCCCCTGTCCCATTCCCTCCCTGGCCGGGAGGCAAGTCCATGGAATTCTCCAGGCCAGAATACTGGAGTGGGTAGCCTTTCCATTCTCCAGGGGATCTTCCCAACCAAGGGATCGAACCCAGGTCTCCCACACTGCAGACGGATTCTTTACCAGCTAAGTCACCAGGGAAGCCCAAGAATACTGGGGTGGGTAGCCTATCCCTTCTCCAGCAGATCTTCCCAACCCAGGGATTGAACCTGGGTCTCCTGCATTGCAGGCGGATTCTTTACCAGCTGAACTATCAGGGAAGCCCATTCCCTTGTGGCTCAACTGATAAAGAGCTATAATTACAGAAAAGTCGTTCAGTCGTGTCCGACTCTTTGCGACCCCATGGACAGTAGCCTACCAGGCTCCTTCATCCATGGTATTTTCCAGGCAAGAATACTGGAGTGGGTTGCCATTTCCTTCTCCAGGCAACTAGTAAAGAATCCTCCTGCAATGCAGGAGACTTAGGTTCGATCCCCTGGAGAAGGGATAGGCTACCCACTCCAGTATTCTGGCCTAGAGAGTTCCATGGACTGTGTAGTCCATGGGGTCGCAAAGAGTGGGCCATGACTGAGCAACTTTCACTTTCTTTCGGCTTACACATCATCTATTCGCTAGTGCTTCTCCACCTCTCTCCCTCCTCTCCTGAGATGCTGTCTCCTCCACGTCAACTGTTCAGTGCCCAACAAGCAATCCAAACACAACACAGCCCACATTCCCCACTCAGATCCTCTCCTCTCCCGCCATCAGCTCAGATGCAGCTGGACACCGAGGGACCTCATCCCCGAGTCCCACCTCTCTCACCCCTGAAACGATCCGGGGTTGGGGGCAGGGAGTCCCGCAAGCTCAGCTGTGGAACGCACCCAGGTCTGCCTGCTTCTCGCCGCCTCCCCGTCCAGGCCGCCCTCCTCGCTCACCCACTCCGTGGCAATGGCCTCTCACGGGTCTCCCTGACCACCTCCTGCCTCCACAGGCCCCCTGCAAACAGCAGCCACATCATCTCACGTGGCTTTCCCGCTAAGAAGCTTCCAGGGGGTTCCCACCACTGGCAGAAGGTCACCTCCCGGAGCGGTAGGCCCGTGGGCCCCAGGCCCGTCTGCCCCTTTCCTCGCCGCTCCAGCCCCACTGTACTGGGCTCCAGCGCCACTCTCTTTCCGTTACCCAGACACACCGTGTGCGCCCCTCGGGGGCCTTGGACTCGGCTCTTCCAGAAGAGAAGGTTCTGGCAGGTCCCTATGTTCTCCCGTTGCCCCCTTCGCTCCATCAGCTCCCTGACCCAGCAGCCACATGGCAGCCCACCCCCATCTCTTCATTCATTTCCTTCATAGTGTCTGAAGCGACCTGCTCACGTGCTTCCTGCCAGATTTCCCCAACTGGAACTCGGCTCCGGGAGATGGGAGGGTGTCTGCTTTACTGTATTTTCACTGCCTCAAACGCCTGGCTGAGTTTTCAAGGACACTCAACGAATATTAGGGGAGTTAGGGACTTCCCTAGCTCCAGGGTCCAGGGGTTAGGACCCTGAGCTCCCACTGTATGAGTTCGATCCCCGACTGGGGAACTAAGATCCAGCAAACTGCATGGGGTAATAACAAATGCGATGGTCAGCCACTTTGGCTGGGAGCCAGGATGTTCAAAAGCTATTGTCCAGCAATGACAGGCTTGCCTGGCTCCCAACAGGTCATCTGGGGGATTGCAACTTTGAATGTATTTGGATCACGGAGGAGGAATGGTCCAGAAACTGAAAGTGAGGGACCTGACAGGCGTCCTGTACAGGCGCTCCTGCCAGTGTGGTCCCAGGACTGGCAGCATCAGCACCACCTCAACGCTTGTCAGAACGTCCAGGGTGGCTCACCCGCCCACGTGAGCATCCTTCCTTGCTACATCAGCCTTCCATCACAGAGACTCGCCTAAGGCCCCAGTCAGTGGGTAGTGAGGATGAGGCCTGTCCATCTGTCTCTCTGACCCCAAACCTGGTCCTTTCCCCTCGACGTGCGCCGTGAGGACTCTACTGCTCACACCTGCCAGGATGCAGGAAGCAGGAAGATCAGCTGATGGAATCGACAGCTGATGCTCAGCCAGACTGACCAGCTCGCCCCGATTTGCCTGGGACTGTCCCGGTTTTAGCACAGAATCCCCTTAGTCCCAGGCAGAGTGGTCTCCCCAGGACACAGGCATCAGGAAGACCAGGAGCCCAGACACCCCTCTTGGCCACTGAGAACAAGGACAGACACCAAACAAAGGAGACAAAGCCACGGACAATAGGTCCTGCCTTTGGGTCCAAAATACCCAACTTCATCTAGAGATGAGAGAGGGTCTGGGGAGCTCCCCAGGGGAGGGGACAAAAGGGGGGTCTCCCAGAGGAGGGGGGGGCTGCTTCATCCAGGAGATCACAGCAACGGGGAGGAAGCCACTCTCCTGATGCGCTTGAAGGCCACATGGGTAGCAGACAGGACAACCTTTGGGGCTTTCATGAAGCCCCACAGAGCAGATCGGGCTTCCCTGGTGGCTCAGAGGTAAAGAATCCACTTGCTATTGCAGGAGACTCGGGTTCAGTCCCTGGGTGGGGAAAGGAGGGCACGGCAGCCCACTCCCGCATTCTTGCCTGGAGAATGTCATGGACAGAGGAGCCTGGCGGGCTACAGTCCACGGGCAGGCAACAAAAGGCAGAGTTGGGGGACCCTGGGTCCTTGGTCTGCAGGGATACTGCTGTGTGACACCGTCCCCGTCACCCGGTTTCCCAGCCTTGCTCTGCCCACCTGTGAGTGAGGAGGGCAGGCAGCCCGGCTGCCACCCACACCTGCCAGTCCGGCTTCCTAGACCCCGCTCCCAGAAGCCCCGAGGTCTGCCTTAAACTCAGGACACTGTACGTTTCAGTGCTCCAGGGATTCTGACACGCAATCGGGTACTGGCCCTGGATAATCTCCGGGGAAGTTTCCAAGCATCTCTGCTTTTCCTGCCCGCTGCCCGCCTCCCACACTTGCCCAGGATTCCTGGCCCAGACAGTGGCAGCTTTGCTGGCCACCGACAACTGGAGGCCTGCCCAGTGTCGGAGCCAAAGCTTGGCTGAGTGCTGTGTCCACGGCTGAGTCACGGCTGCCCTGATTCAAGGCAGACTTGCCCCTGGGAGGGAGGCCCCCACGGGAGCCGGGCCCAGAAAGACCACTCTGTCTGGCCCTGGGGCAAGGGCGAGGGCAAGGAGACGGAACTTCCGCAGGGGTTTCCAGTCCTAAACGCCCCACACTGGGCGCTTGGGCCAGCTGGAAGGCTGGGGGTGGGGGGCTGTCCTTGACCTTGTCCTCCCTGCTGTGCACGACCTGGGTGCTTGGGAAGACCTCACTCTGGTGGGAACCAGACCTCCAGCAACAGGTGGCCCCTTCGTCCAGGGGTTCAACACCCCAGTACTTTGGCCACCTGATGCGAAGAGCAGATTCATTTGAAAAGACCCCGATGCTGGGAAAGATTAAGCAGGAGGAGAAGGGGACAACAGAGGATGAGATGGTTGGATGGCATCACTGACTCAATGCCCATGAGTTTGGGTAAACTCCGGTGATGATGGACAGGGAGCCCTGGCGTGCTGCAGTTCATGGGGTCACAAAGAGTGGGACACGACTGAACGACTGAACTGAACTGCACCCTCCTTGCCCTGCTTCCCCCTCCAGCTCCCTCCTCCTCTCTTTGTCCACCTCCCCTGGGAGTGCCCATTTACCAGCAAGCTGACAGCTATGACCTCCATCCCTGGAGTGCAGCAGGGCCCATTCTTTCTTAAATTAGCCACTTTAAAAACATTTTATTTGTTTTGGGCTGTGCTGGGTCTTCACTGCCGTGCGAGCAGGGGTTACTGTCTGATTGTGGCGCCTGGGCTTTTTACTTCAGTGGCTTCTCTTTTTGCAGAGCACGGGCGCTAGGGTGCACGGGCTTCGGTATTTGTGGCATGTGGGCTCCTTAGTTGCGGTTCCCGGGGTTTAGAGTACAGGCTCACTAACTGTGGCACGTTGGGCTCAGCTGCTCCGAGGCATGGGGGATCTTCCTGGACCCGGGATCGAACCTGTGTCTCCGGCACTGGCAGGCAGATTCTTTACCACTGAGCCACCAGCTCAGCTCAGTCCAGTCCAGCCGCTCAGTCGTGTCCGACTCTTTGCGACCCCATGAATCGCAGCACGCCAGGCCTCCCCGTCCATCACCAACTCCCGGAGTTCACTCAGACTCACGTCCATCGAGTCAGTGATGCCATCCAGCCATCTCATCCTCTGTCGTCCCCTTCTCCTCCCGCCCCCAATCCCTCCCAGCATCAGAGTCTTTTCCAATGAGTCAACTCTTCGCATGAGGTGGCCAAAGTACTGGAGTTTCAGCTTTAGCATCATTCCTTCCAAAGAAATCCCAGGGCTGATGTCCTTCAGAATGGACTGGTTGGATCTCCTTGCAGTCCAAGGGACTCTCAAGAGTCTTCTCCAACACCACCGAAAGCATCAGTTCTTCGGCGCTCAGCTTTCTTCACAGTCCAACTCTCACATCCATACATGACCACTGGAAAAACCAGAGCCTTGACTAGACGGACCTTTGTTGGCAAAGTAATGTCTCTGCTTTTCAATATGCTATCTAGGTTGGTCATAAATTTCCTTCGAAGGAGTAAGCATCTTTTAATTTCATGGCTGCAGTCACCATCTGCAGTGATTTTGGAGGCCTCAAAAATAAAGTCTGACACTGTTTCCACTGTTTCCCCATCTATTTCCCATGAAGTGATGGGACCAGATGCCCTGATCTTCGTTTTCTGAATGTTGAGCTTTAAGCCAACTTTTTCACTCTCCTCTTCCACCTTCATCAAGAGGCTTTTTAGTTCCTCTTCACTTTCTGCCATAAGGGTGGTGTCATCTGCATATCTGAGGTTATTGATATTTCTCCCGGCAATCTTGATTCCAGCTTGTGCTTCTTCCAGCCCAGCGTTTCTCATGATGTACTCTGCATATAAGTTAAATAAGCAGGGTGACAGTATACAGCCTTGATGTACTCCTTTTCCTATTTGGAACCAGTCTGTTGTTCCATGCCCAGTTCTAACTGTTGCTTCCTGACCTGCATATAGGTTTCTCAAGAGCCACCAGGAAAGCCCTTTAATATTTATTTATTTGGCTGTGCCAGGTCTTGGTTTTGGCATGGCGGGATCTTTAGTTGTGGTGTCTAATTCCCTGAACAGGGATTGAACCCGGGCCCCCTGTATTAGAAGCATGGAGTCTTAGCTACTGAATCACTAGGGAAGTCCCCTGGGCCCATCTTAAAGGTGGAAGAAAACCAAGCCCCAGAGGGATGACATTTTTGCTAAAAGCGAGTGGCGAAGTCAGGACGAGATTCGGGACATCTGACACACAGTCTGTCCTCTTGCTGTGCCTCCCTGGGGCAGGACCCTAATTCAGAGGAACCTCAGGCACAGGGACAGCCCAGCTGGGTGGCTGGCTGATGAGACCGGTGGGCTGGCCCTGCTCATGGCTGGAGGCAGGCAGGCGAGAACCAGGTCAGGGCTTATGAACTTGACTGAAGGAGCCCGGGTGCCAGTCTTCCATGCCATGAGGGACCTGGGACACCAGCAGGGGACACACAGAGGGGGCCAGAGTCAGAGCAGGGGGTGCCCGGCGGGGAGGGGGAGAGCCACAGGGCTGCTTCTCAGGTCCCAGGACTGGGTTAGTCCCCAAAGCACTTAATTCTGACAACCATCCTCATTTTTTCCCCCTTTTCTTTTTTTCCCAGTCCTTACACTATCTTCATCTTTTTTTGGAACTTTTTAGGTTGTATTGGGGTATACGCTACGTCGCTTCAGTCGTGTCTGACTCTTTGCGACGCTATGGACTGAAGCCCACCAGGCTCCTCTGTCCGTGGGGATTCTCCAGGCAAGAATACTGGAGTGAGTAGCCACTCCCCCCTTCAGAGGATCTTTCCGATCTGGGGATTGAACCCCTGTCTCTTACGTCTCTTGCCTTGGCAGGCGGGATCTTTACCACCAGCGTCACCTGGGAAAACCAAATAGCTGATTAATAACGTTGTGATAGTTTCAGGTGAACAGCGACGGGACTCAGCCATACATACACATGGATCCGTTCTCCCCCAAAGGGCCTTCCCTGGTGACGCAGATGGTAAAGAATCGCCTGCTATGCAGGAGACGTGTGTTCGATCCTTGGGTCAGGAAGATCCCCTGGAAAAGAGAATGGCTACCCACTCCAGTATTCTTGCCTGGAGAATTCCATGGACAGAAGAGCCTGGCAGGCGACAGTCCATGGGGTCGCAGAGTCAGACACGACTGAGCGACTACGCGTGCACGTACTCATTCTCCCCCAAACCCCCCTCCCACCCAGGCTGCCACATAACACCGAGCAGAGTTCCCTGTGCTCTGCAGTAGGTCCTTGTTGGTGATCCACTTTAAATATAGCAGTACAACTGTCCTCATTCCACACAGAAGGATTTCAAGGCTTGAGCGTCCCAAAGCCAGGATGCAGCAAAGCCAGGGCCTGAGTCCAGATCACGCCGGCTAAGCCCGGTTCCTTCCACCCCACGATTGAGCCTTCAACTCACTTCCCCCTGGAGCAGTGAAAGATCTGTGGGCTTGGCTGGCTGGCAGAGAGGGGGCCCACCTGGCACCCTGCTTCCTCATCTGTGAGACCCCAGTGCAGGTGCAGGTGAGGAGACCCCTGGGCAGATGGTCTGTTTCTCCCTCCTGGGCTTGCAGGAAGTGAGCTTGTCCCCAGAACTCAGGGCCACTTTGGCGGAGGCCTTCCCTGGCCAGTGGCCCAACTGGGAATCCCCAGACCTTCAAAGTCAACCCAGAGCTTGAAGGGTGTGTCCTTAAAGAGGTGGAGGTGAGTGAGCTTCTGCGTTCAAAAGGGGATGGGTTAAAAAAAGAGAGAGAGAGAGACGGTGTGTACATAAGACACACAGAACAAGAGCAGCCCTCAGCCAGAGTGAGACAGAGAGGCTGGACCTCACCAGGCTGGGGACGGTCACCTGTCCCTCTGGCTTAGGAGTGAACCAAGATACAAACGCCACCAGCCCTCCTGCAAACAGCCTGTCCAGGGCAGTGATGAGTGACGAGCCACCCGCGGGCTGGGTGTGCAGCAGCCTAAGCCCTCCTCCCACGTGCCTACGTGTCCGGGTTCCCCCGTATCAAGGGCACGTGTGGTGGGCGCCCCTCCTTCCCTTCCATACACCGTTGTTGAACTCCGAGGTCTACACTGGGTGCTCGGCGGTCACGCAGCGAAGCCACAGCGGGAGAGAACAGAGAGCATACCCACCCGGCCATCAGTTGGGACGCAGTCCCCAGGCGGTGCGCTGTTGGGGGATCGGGGGCAGCCTGCAGCAGCTTGACAGAAGCTGGAGGCCTGGCTACTACTGTGGGGAGGCCCCAGGGGAGATGCTTCCTGGCCCTCCCTTCACCCCCATTCATTTACTGCACAGCTCCTAGAAGCACTCCCTGCTGGCCCAGACAATAGGGTTTGACACGAGGAAAAAAGGACTCTCTCTCTTTCATTTAAATAATTTGTTTGTTTAGCCTTAGGAGAGTCAGGGTTTCCAAACAAGGTTTCCCTGAGTTGACGACTGTTGAAAGGATTTTGAAGGGTGAGTACGAGTTCTCTGAGAACAGGAGTGGATAGATGGTATTGTCATTTCTGTGGAGAGAGGCATAGGCGACAAGCTTGGCTTGGAGATATACAGCCCTCATTCTATGAGTCAAGGGAAGTGTTTGGGATTGGTTGGTTTGTTCATTTATTTGGCTGTGCCAGGTTTTAACCACAGCACACAGGATCTTTTTAGTTGTGGCATGCAAACTCTCAAGGGTGGCATGTGGGATTTAGTGCTCTGACCAGCAAACGAACCTGGGCCCCCGGCACTGGAGGCACAGAGTCTTAGCAGTGGACCACCAGGGAAGTTCCCCCAACTATCTTTTGACCATAATTGCAGGAGAAACCCCAAGCAAGAGCCATCTTGCTGAGTCTAGTCAAAACCCACAGTGTGTGAAACTAAAATGAGAAACGACTGTTGTTTGATATTGCTAAGTTTGGGGCTATTTGTTATGCAGTGACAAGTAACTGACACACCCAAGGGCAGAGTATGAAGATGCAGGTGCATCCCCAGGGGGCAGCTGTTTGGGAGAATGGACAGAACTCGAATATATACTTAGAAGTCCACAGGCACGTGGGCAAGGCCACGCCAGTGTGGGGCAGAGCTGAGCTGGGAAGAGAAGTGAGGTTGCTGGGAATTTCCACCCCCTCCTTCTTCCTGCTGCTGCTGCTAAGTCGCTTCAGTTGCGTCTGACTCTGTATGACCCCATAGACAGCAGCCTACCAGGCTCCCCCGTCCCTGGGATTCTCCAGGCAAGAACACTGGAGTGGGTTGCCATTTCCTTCTCCAATGCATGAAAGTGAAAAGTGAAAGCGAAGGCGCTCAGTCGTGTCTGACTCCTTCTTCCTAGTTGGTATATATTACCAGAGAGTCCTTATAAGAATGGCTGCTCAAATTTGCCCTTAAGGACCTGTGGTAGGTCCCCCGAACAGTCATGTCTGAAGCCTGAAATGTCACCTTATATGGAAAAATCATTTTTGCAGATATGATTAAGTTAATGACCTTGAGATGCAGGGATTATCCTGGATTATCTGGGTGGGCCCTGAATGCCATTACATGTAAACTTTTTTAAATTAATTTTAAAAATATTTATTTATTTAATTTGGCTACTCTAGAGCTTAGTTGCAGCACGAAGGATCTTTTTGTTTTTAGTTTGGGCATGGAGGATAGTTTATAGTTAAAGTTGCTCAGTCAAGTCCGACTCTTTGTGACCCCATCCACTATAGCCCACCAGGCTCCTCTGTCCATGGGCTTCTCAGAGTAAGAATACTGGAGTGGGTAGCCATTCCCTTCTCCAAGGGATCCTCCCCACTGAGGGATGGAACCTGGGTCTCCTGTATTGTAGGCAGATTCCTCACCATCTGAGCCACCAGGGAAGCCCTGAGATCTTACAGTTGCAGCACTCACTCTCAGTTGAAGCGTGTGGGATCTAGTTCCCTGACCAGGGATGGAACCCAGGCCCCCTGTGTAGGCAGCGTGGAGTCTTAGCCACTGGACCACCAGGGAAGTCCCCATGCATCTCGATACAGCGACATAAGCAGGTGCAACAAACCCAGAAGGTCACGTGAAAACAAAGCAGAGAGATGGGAAGATGCTGGCCTTGAGGACCAGAGTGAGGTGGCCGCAGCCATGACACGCCAACAGCCACCGGAAACCAGAAGGCGAGTAACAGATGCGCCCCGAGAGCCGCTAAAGGGAGCACGGGTTTTGGCTGAGTGGTGCAGATTCAGTTCTGTCCTCCAGATCGGCGAGAGAATAAATTCGGGTTGTCTCAAGGCACCAAGTTTACAGTAATCCATTATAGGAGCCTCCGGAATGAATCCAGGACCCTTCACTCACCATGAAGTGTCTGACTCTTTGCAACCCCATACAGTCCATGGAATTCTCCAGGCCAGAATACCGGAGTGGGGAGCCTTTCCCTTCTCCAGGGGATCTTTCCAACCCAGGGATCGAACCCTGGTCTCTGGCATTGCAGGCAGATTCTTTACCAGCTGAGCCACCAGGGAAGCCCAAGAATACTGGAGTGGGTAGCCTATCCCTTCTCCAACAGATCTTCCCAACCCAGGAATCCAGCCAGGGTCTCCTGCATGGCAGGCAGATTCTTCACCAACTGAGCTAGCAGGGAAGTGTACGTTAGTTGCAAAGAGTCAGACGCAACTGAACAACTGACTCTCTGCGACCGCATGGGCTGTAGCCCGCCAGGCTCCTCTGTCCATGGGATTCTCCAGGCAAGAATACTGGAGTGGGTTGCCATTCCCTTCTCCAGGGGATCTTCCCAACTAAGGGACTGAACCCAGGTCTCCTGCATTACAGGCAGCTTCTTTACCACTGAGCCACCACATCCCCCCTCACAAATTCTGGGCCCCATCCTCGACCTCCTGGACACACATTCCTCAGCTCAGACCTCTACAAAGCTCAGACCTGGGTTTGCTGGAAACTTCTGCCATCCCTTCCCTATGGGAAATGCCAGAAGCCACTGCTGGGAAGAGCTAAAATTCTTCCAGATGCCGGGGAGCACCTGACTGAAGTCTCACTGCCCGATGTACCAGCTGGGCACTAGAGCCCGTGGGAAAAAAAAAATACTATCACCACGCAAAAGGCAAAGGCAAGAGCAGATATACCACCCAAACACGGCCCCCGCACCATCCGCTGCCATATGCCTGTGTTTCTTGAAAAAGAAGCTTGAGAGAACAAACAAAAAGTATTTTCTCCCTTCCTGGGGTGGGGGGGGGCAATCCCTTCCCCCACCCCCTCCCCAGCAGCCCTACTCTCCACTGCATATCCTGTCCCAGGGGCTCCCCAGTGGGGAAGGAATTACCTGGGCCCCTGAGTTCTCGCCCCCTCCCCACTGCCCACCCATCGCTGCAGCTGGCAGAGAACAAAAGAGGCCACAGCCCTGACTTCCACTATCGTCTGCCCAGGCTGGCTTGACTCGGGCAGCTGGAGCTGGGGGTCTTAGAGTGGCTGCTGTACTATGAAAGACAGTCCGGATTTTTAAAATTTAATTAACTGTATTTATTTATGGCTGCACCGGGTCTTCGTTGCTACACGCGGGCTTTCTCTAGTTGCAGCGAGTGGTGGGGCTACGCTTGCTTGCAGTACGCGGGCGTCTCACCGCAGTAGCTTCTCTTGTTGCAGAGCACGGGCTTCAGAAGCTGTGGCTTGCAGGCTCTCAGGTTGTGGCGCGCGGGCTTCGCTGCCCTGAGGCACGCGGGATCTTCCCAGAGTAGAGATGGAACCTGTGTCTCCTGCACTGGTAGGCGGATTCCTAACCTCTAGGCCGCCAGGGGTGTCCAGCCCAGATTTCTGGTTGAGACACCTGAATCACGGTCCCACCTCTGACCCCTAGTCCTTTCTCTCCTCCCTGCTGAGAGAGTGTCCACTGTGTCCTGCCACCTAAGGGCAGGTGCCCAGGGCGGGGAATTTTGGTGATGCTGAGGCTGAGATCAAGGCGATCCCAATCCCTCTCCTGGGACTGGTTTAAAGAGAAGCACAGAACCCACTTCTGGCCACTGAGACACGAAGCGCGTAGCCAAGTTTCCCCTGCTCCAGTACTCTTGCCTGGAAAATCCCATGGACGGAGAAGCCTGGTAGGCTGCAGTCCATGGGGTCGCTAAGAGTCAGACACGACTGAGCGTCTTCACTTTCACTTTTCACTTTCATGCCTTGGAGAAGGAAATGGCAACCCACTCCTGGAGAATCCCAGGGACGGGGGAGCCTGGTGGGCTGCCATCTACGGGGTCGCACGGAGTCAGACGCGACTTAGCAGCAGCAGCAGCTCTTAGAAAGGGACTGAAGTGAGGATGTCTGGATGGTCTGAAAGTGACACCTCCAACCATGACAGCCATCTGAGGACCGCGAGAGGCGCCACCCAGGAGGTGGAGCCATCACGCGGAGGGCGGCAGAGTTCACTGGTAGGGAAACCGGGACCCCTGGGACTCAGGATCCACCACCTCCAGGCTTCAAGCTGGATGATGAAAGTCTGTGTTTTGTAAGCTGCGTTCAATGCAAGTTTCTCCTCCTTGCAGCGAAAAGCATCCTAGTTGAATCAACCTTTACTTTTTGCTGTTTAGTCCGTAAGTCGTGCCTGACTCTTTCTGACCCTGTGGACTGTAGCCTGCTAGGCTCCTTCCTCTGTCTGTGGGATTGCCCAATCAACCTTTACCAGTTGTAAAAAAAGAAAAAAACACTCGCTGAATTCTCTGGCAGTCCAGTGGTTAGGACTTGGTGCTTTCACTGCCGGGACCCCAGGTTCGAGTCCCAGTCGAGGAACTAAGATCCTACAAGTCACAGCCCCCCAAAAAAATGATCCATTCGTTTTTGTCTCCTGGTGTATTATATAACAGACCAACACTCCCTTTCCAACTGACCACTAGAGAGTGGCCATCCCATTGGTGATTAATGAACAGGAAGAATCTAGGGTTCTGGGGCCGCTGGTGCAGCCGGCTCACTCAGCCCCTACCTGATGCTCTTCTCTCCTGCCCACGGAGCAGGCACTGACTGTCCCAGCCGTCCCCCTGCTGCCCGATGGCCCGCACTCCCTTGAGGCCAGGATGACCAAAGCCACCACCTAGGATGGAAGAGCCAGGGCAGGGAAGGCACTGCTCTCCCTGAAGTCGCAGAAGGCTGCCCCAGGGCTGGGCCACCGCCTCCAGACTCCTCATTACAGGAGAAAACAAACCCCTCATTTCTCAAGCCTCTGTTTATCACATTACCTACAATCAATCCCAATGCTAACGGAAACGGATTCCACGGCATGCATTTTCATCAAATTCAGATTCACTTCTGCTTCCGCGTTAGGATACAGCTCTTGTGTTACTGTCTTCTTTCTACCATCTTCCTATATAGTTTTTATTTCTTTATCAGGCTTTCAAATCACTTCTGAAATAAGGCGGGATATAAAGCAATGAAAATAAATCCATCCATTAATCCTCTTGTTTCTTTGGCTGCGCGAGTTCTTATTGTGATGCATGGACTTTCTCTAGTTACGGCGTGGGTGGCTTCTCTAGTTGGGATGTGTGGCTTTAGTTGCCCCGGGGCACGTGGGATCTTAGTTCCTGGACAAGGGATCAAGCCAGCGTCCTCTGCACTGCAAGGCGGATTCTCAACCACTGGACCACCAGGGAAGTCCCCCAATAACTTTTAGAAAGCCCTGATCCTGGGCACTGTTCCAGGAGAGAAAAGCCCTGCCTTGCAGGAAGTAAGTTATTTCACCTCCCTAAACCTTGCTCCCAATGCAGCAGGCCCAGGCTCGATCCCTGGTCAGGGAACTAGATCCCACATGCTGCAACTGAGAGTTTGCAAGACACAACTAAAGATCTCACGTGCCACAACTAAGACCCGCTGAAGCCAAAAAAAAAAAAAGACCACACACACACACACAACAAAAATCTCAACTAAAACAAAAGTAATAACATTAACAGCAGCAGCTACCATTTACCGAGCACTAGCAAGGGAGCCCATGATGCAGGCCTGGTGATGCCCATCGTCCCCCCAGTCCTTGGTTCCGTGACTGGTTCCTGTAGCCCCACGCCAGTACAGGGCACTGACATCACTCTGGTGGAGGGTACAGGGACACAGGCTTTGACTCTATACAGGAAGTGCTTCCCCACGGGGAGGGCTGTTCCCAAACGGTGGGCCCAGGGGCTCCCCATCCCTGGGGGTTTTCCAGTGAAAGCTGCCCACTTACCAAGCCCTCTTAGAGACTCGGGTCTGTGGATGTTTTTAAAGAACAGATGGGTACCACCTGCAAAGATCCTTCCGTCAAGTCACCTGGCCTGGGGGTAACGAGGGCAGAGATCAAGGACCGTTCACGTCCGCTTTATGTAGAAAGTGAAGCAAGTGGGACTTCCCTGGTGGTCTAGTGGCTAAGACTTCACGCTCCCAATACGGGGGGCCCGGGTTTGATCCCTGGTCAGGGAACTAGATCCTGCACAGCCAAATGAAGACTGAAGATCCCCTGTGCAACTAAGACCCGGTGCAGACAAATAAATATTTTTTTTTTAAAGGGAAGCAAGCTGGTCAACAGGACCACAGGAGCAAACTTCACCCAATAAGAAAAGCACTCTTAGTGTCTCTAAGGGTATAGAGTCCTAGCATTCAGGGCAGGATGGACTCTCATCCTGCCACCTCCATGTATCTCTGGGGAAACCAAGATCCAGAGGGCACAGACTGTACCCCGATCCCTGCACACCCGGCGCACGGTCGCCCCAGAGCATGGCATGCTCTCCCCTGAGCTTAAGTGCTGCACTGGTTGCAGAGTCCTTCCTATTCATCGGAGCAGGGCCTTTATGGAAACAGCACTTCATGTCTTTGAAAACAGTCAATAATTCAGACGGTATCTTGTTTTCAGCGTAGTGATCACATGCTTGTCTTCACTGCGTTCTCTCTGGTGCCTGGTCTGTTGAAAAAGACATCAGACGTATGAACTAACCACAGCGACAGGCCACGCCACGGCTGAAATCTCTCCAATATGATGAAGGAATCCAGGCGCGAAAGATCAGGCTGTAGGAGCCCCTTTACATTCATCTCAAACACAGGCTGAACTCCGATGTTACAGGTCAGGATGGTGGTCATGTTGGCAGGAAGGCAGGGTGGAGTGATTGATGGAAGAGGGCATAATAGAGGCTTCTGGGGAGCTTGGATTGCTCTGAGCTTGATCTGGGTGGTAATCTGGGTGACTTGGTTTCTAACATTCATCGAGTTGCTGATTTATATATAGCTTTTATTTTTCCCCTTAATCTCCTGGCCACAGATTTAGGATCCCCAGTTACACAGCAAAGTTGTCTTGGACTTCCCTGGTGGTTCAGTGATTAAGAATCCACCTGTCAATGCAGAGGACACGGGTTCAATCCCTGGTCCGGGAAGAGTCCCAGGCCAAGAGGTAACTCAGCCCGTGTGCCACAACTACTGAAGCCCACATTCTGGAGCCTCTGGTCGGCAACAGGAGAAGCTACAGCAGCGAGAGGCCCATGCACCACAACGAGTGGCCCTGCTCGCCATGACTAGAGAAAGCCCACGTGCAGCAACGAGCACCCAGCACCGCCGCAAACAAACATAAATAACTTCTTAAACACCTTAAGAAAAAACCCAGAAAGAAAGAAAGTTGTCTTGATAAGTCTCCAGAGCTTTAACCAAGTTGCCACCCTTTGATCCAACCCTGAATATTCACTGGAAGGACTGATGCTGAGGATGAAGCTCCGATACTCTGGCCACCTGATTCAAAAAGCCGATTCATTGGAGAAGACCCTGATGCTGGGAAAGACTGAGGGCAAGAGAAGCGGACAACAAAGGATGGGATGGTTGGATGGCATTACTGACTCTTCGGACACGAGTTTGAGCAAGCTCTGGGAGATGGTGAAGGACAGGGAAGCCTGGTGTGCAGCAGTCCACAGGGTCCCAGAGTCAGACACAATTGAGAGATTGAACAACAATCCTTTGACCTAGTCCTTTTCTCAATTTAGACTCTTTTTTCCTGGCCACACCACTTGTAGGATCTTGTCTCCCTGACCAGGGATTGAACCCAGACTCAGCAGTGAAAGCTCACAGTTCTAACCCCCTGGATCATCAGGAAATTCCCTATCAGTGTATCCTGAGAAAATTACGCAAAACACGAAGATTTATGTACAAGATGTTTCACCCAAGCAGGTTTGACCTCTGTAAATAAACACACCAGCACACAAGAATGAGAAATGGCAGGCAACCTAAGTGCCCCACGGGGGCTGAAAACCAGCTTCGTACAGACAGACGATCTCATGGAAAAGCCTAGATGGAGATTCTAGACGTTTTATCTCCAATGGGCGGCATCCACAAATGGCCTTCTCCCCTCTACTGTTCTGCAGTTTTGTGGTCTGAGATGAGGAGTATGACTTTTTGCCATTTGGAAAGAAGTAACAGAAAACATATTCTTAAAAAGTTGTTGTTGTTGTTGTTTTTTTAAATAACCAACCCACTTGCCGCCCCATGCCCAGCACAGGAAAGCCGCCCAGGCCAGGGCAAAGCACAGACTCAGGGACACACGTGCATCACGCCACTTCCTGGGAAAACCACAGAGGCCTTCCCCATTCCTGGAGGAGGAGATGGGGCTTGGCCAAGCAAAGCCCCGTCTCCGATGAGCCCTGGGTCCTGGAAGGCAGGGCTTTACCCCTCCCAGGTGGGGAAGGGGACTCATGATGGTGTTCTCTTCTCACATGGGGCCCCCCAGGACCAGGCTAGGGCCATGCCTGTGCTCTGGGCACTAAGACAAGGAAGGGAAACCCTCAAACCCAGGCTGTGCCCCAGAGGAGACGGGGCGGGTGCTGTTGGCAGCGTTGAGTGTCTGGGTCACCCTCGGGCCTGCCCCAGCAGGAGGGGAGGCCGGGCTCTCGTGGGCAGACAGCTCCCCAGGGTCAGGTTTCCACTTCGTTATTTAAAGCCCGGCTCCGGCTCCTGGCGGGCAGGCAGGGGCGGCCACCGCCTGCGTGACCAGGATGAGCAATCGCGATCCTGACTCGGGCCCGCGTGCCTATGGCAACTGGCCTTGTGGCCTTGGAGACTAATCTCCAGGCTGCCAGCCGGTAGGGGCCTCTCCGGGCGGGGCGGCGGCTCCCTGTGGAGGCCCCGGGCCGGGGAGCAGGATCAGGCCCTCTCCCAGCCAAGGATGGGGCATCTGGCCTTGCAGCAGGGCCAGGCTCTAAATGCACAGGTTCCCACAGCCCCTGCCGTGCTCCACCTCTAAGGCACGATCATGCACGTGGGGACGTGACCACACGCACACACACACACCAGAACCATCACACTTCCTTCCAGAGAGCAGAGACAGACAGCAGGCGCTCCTGCTCTGGAAGAGAGTCCCAGGCTGGGAGTTGAAAGGACAGTTAAAACAGGTTCAGAAAGAAGAGATTAAAACAGGATAACACTTCTTGATTTGAGTGCTGGTTACATGGGGTACTGGAGAAGGGAATGGCAGCCCACTCCAATATTCTTGCCTGGAGAATTCCATGGCCAGAGGAGCCTGGTGGCCTATAGTCCATGTGGTTGAAATGACCTGGACATGACTGAATGACTAACACATACTTGGTGGGGTTATATACATAGGTCAAGGGCTTCCCTGGCGGCTCCGATGGTAAAGAATACACCTGCAACGTGGGAGACTCTGGTTCGACTCTTGAGTTGGGAAGATCCCCTGAAGGAGGGACTGGCTACCTACTCCACTATTCTTGCCTGGAGAATTCCATGGACAGAGGAGCCTGGTGGGCTACCGTCCATGGGGTTGGAACAAGGAGGACATGACCAAGTGACTAACACACATATACAGCTGAAAATTCATCACACTGGATACTTAAGATTCATGCATTTTACTGTAAGTAAATTATACTTTCATCAAAGGTAAAAATGAGTGACACGCAAGAAGCACGGGATGGCAGGAGGCGGAATCAGGGACGGCTCCTTGAAGGAGGTGACACCCAACCCAAGTGCAGGGTCATGTCACAGGGGAGCAGGGGTTTGCGGGGGAGGGCAGAGCCAGGGGAGCGATACCCAGGCACTGTTCAACAAGGGGGACCACTGCCCTGCCCCCTGCTGGGCCCACCTCCTTGGAATCAAATGCTGAGCAAATACGGCAGGACTGTTTGAAGGAGAGCCAAATTACCGGCTGCCCGGGAAACCCAACCAGCCCGAGCAGAGCAGTGGATGGGGTGGGGAACCAGCCAGGCTCCCCACGGCTGGAACATTCAGGGCAGGGCAGGAAGCGGTGGGTGAAGATATGGGCACGGCCACTGGGGTCAGGCTAAGGACCTCAGAAGGGCATCATCCTTTAGGGCAGCGGTCCCCAACCTTTTTGGCATGGGGCACTGGTTTCGTGGAAGACAATTTTTCCACGGATTGGGGGTGAGGATGGTTTCAGGCGGAAATGCACGCGATGGGGAGTGGCAGACGAAGCTTCACTCGCTCACCTGCTGTGCAGCCCAGTTCTTAAGTTCCCCGGACAGGTACCACAGGTTGGGGATCCAGCTCCAGGGCATGGGAACCACCAGTGGGTTGGGAAGTTCAGGGGGGTCCTGGCAGGTGAACTTTAGGGGGCAGGACCAGAGATGGGGAAGTGGCAGCTATCAAGCTTCTGCAACAGTCCGGGCCTGAGATGGCCACATCTCAGGGCGAGGTGGGGGTGTGGGAGGGGGCGGGTTTGGCAAAGGAGTGGATGGATGTGATTTGGCCAGCAAGCAAGGCAGAGTTCCGCAGTTGAGGGGTTGGGGGTAGCAGTGGGGCTGAGGAAGCCTAAGGAGATACTGGAGTGACACCTGGGTTTCTAAGCCTGCTGATGGAGTGGATGACGTGCCCCCAGCTGAGCAGGGAACAGAAGGAAAAGGCTGGACAGGAGGCCGAGGGGGCGGGCCTGGTATCCCCAGGGATGACCACAACCCAGGGTTGATCAGGGCTTGACTGGGAGCCCTGGGCGGGAGGGACAAGATCTGATACGGGGTAGGAAGGGTGGCAGCCAAGGCCGTGCCTGGACTGGCATGCCTGGGAGAACACAGTGGGAGAAATCAGGGAAACCGGGACTAGAGAGGGTCAGAGTCAGGGGAAGGGAGAAGGGTAGAGGTCAGAGGTCAGGGGGCTGGGCAAGGAGCCTAGAGGACCACAAGGTGGGCGGGCAGCAAATGGGTGGGCTGAGGGGAGTGGAGGCAAAGAGCTGAGTGGAAGAGGGTGGAGGCTGGTGGGGTCCATGTCAGAAAGGAGGTGCACAAAGTGCTGCTGCTAAGTCGCTTCAGTCGAAGCCAACTCTGTGCGACCCCAGAGACAGCAGCCCACCAGGCTCCCCCGTCCCTGGGATTCTCCAGGCAAGAACACTGGAGTGGGTTGCCATTTCCTTCTCCAATGCATGAAAGTGAAAGTGAAGTTGCTCAGTCGTGTCATGACCCCCATGGACTGCAGCCTACCAGGGTCCTCTGCCCACGAGATTTTCCAGGCAAGAGTACTAGAGTGGGTTGCCATTGCCTTCTCCAACGGAAAGTGAGGTGGGCTCAAAAGGGCTTCACTCTTTTTTTCTTAATTTATTTGGCTGTGCTGGGTCTTAGTTGAGGCACGCAGGATCGTAAGCTGAGGCACGTGAGATCTTTCAGTCGAAGCGTGTGGGATCTTCAGTCACAGCATGCAGGATCTCAGTTGAGGCATATGGGATCTAGTTCCCTGACCAAGGATCGAACCCCAGCCCCCTGCATTGGGAGAGCAGAGTCTTAGCCACTGGCCCACGACGGAACTCCCAGGGCTTCCTTCTTTAGGATGAGATAACTGACCCGAAGGGGAGGAAAGGACTCTCAAGGCTCAGTTAACAGCGAGATAGAGGCTTCCCAGGTGGCTCACTGGTAAAGAATCCACCTGCTAAGCAAGAGACTCGAGACACAGGTTTGATCCCTAGGTCAGGAAGATCCCCTGGAGGAGGGCATGGCAACCCACTCCAGTATTCTTGCCTGGAGAATCCCCATGTGCAGAGGAGCCTGGCGGGCTACAGTCCACAGGACTGCAAAGAGTCGGACACGACTGGGCAACCAGACAGCAGCAGCAACCCAGACAGAACCAGTGCAGCTGGAAGGAAACAAAGTCTCCGCTGGGGACCAAGCCTCCCAGGTCCTTCCAGATGGACCCAAACCCTCTAAGTTCTGGAACCAGACGGAAGAACCCTTATACCAAGCCCTCCACCAATCCAGGACAACGGAGCATCCCGATCCCACAGCCGCTTCATTCCATTGGACGGGAAGGTGTGTGTGGGCAGGCGGAGGCTGGATCGGAAGGCCAGCCCGGGAGGCAGAGAAAGTGGTGGTTTCTCCAGTCTCCCAAACAGGACATGCACGCGTGGGGAGGGGATTTTTTTTTTTTAATATTTGGCTGCACCAGGTCTTAGTTCTGGCACACGGGATCTTCGCTGAGGCAGGCAGAGTCTGTTTAGTTGCAGCATGTGAGATCTAGTTCCCTGACCAGGGATTGAACATGGGTCCCCTGCTTGGGAACGTGAAGTCTTAGTCACCGGACTGCCAGGGAAGTCCCGAGGAGGGGATTTTGGTTTGCCCATGGCTGTCCCCCATAACCACAGCAGGCAGTCCATAATACTTGCTGGGTGGATGAATGAGTTGCTAAAAGGAAGCAGAAGTCTGAGAGTGAGGGAAAGGCAAAAACCAGGCTGAGCCAAACTCTGCCACCCTTGGCATCCGAGGCCCTCCCCCGGCACGTCCAACCCCGTCCCACGTGCATCAGGCTGGCTGGCCTGAGTCCCCGTGCGGTCCTGTCTGCCCCTCTCAGTGTGAGGAGGTGGGGGGAAATGCCTGGGCTTCAGGGTGCACCAAAGCTGGGGTCTGGTATCCCCCCAGCTATCACCGGCCTGTGACTCCCACTGGGCACCCAAACTCTCCATGCCTGTTTCCTCCTGAGCAAAACGGCACCACCACATCCACTGGGGACCATGTGTGAGCTAAGATGTGAAAAAGTGTCTGCCTCCAGCCTGGAGATGATTCAGGCTCTTTGAAGAAGCGGCTGGGATGGTGGTGACGACTTCACATTGACGTCACCTGCTGAGTGGCTGTCTCTCCCGACATCACCTGTCTCATCAGCTCCAGGTGAGCTCACCCAGGGCTCCTGACGGGCAGCACAAGGGCCCTTCTGTTCCCCTAAGTGCTGGGTGGAAGGGAAACGAAGGCCTGGCACTCAGCTGCCCTGGGCAGCTCAGGGTGTACCATTTGCACTGGTTCTCGGGCATGTGTAGAGCTGGGGGGCTGGGTGTCTGGAGACGGTGGGGAGAAGCCGGCACTGGGGTGGTGCCAGCCCCCGCGGCGACCGCGTCTCCCAAGAGCCCCCTCGCCAGACGTAAACAGGACTTCTCAGAAGGATGTGGACGAGGAGCCTCAGGCCTTTTCTTGTTAGGAAAAGACTGAGCCAAAAAAACAAAAAAGCTAATCACTTGTGGGTGAGCTAATCCCCTGGGCTGGCACCCAGGCTCCCAGCCCCCACAGGCAACCTGGCCCCGCCCACCGGCTCCCTCCTTCCTCCTGTTTATGGGTCGCACTCCACCCACCGCCCTGACCTCTGAGCCAGCAGGGGAGGAGCGCTAAGGTCCCAGGGAAGGGACCTGGCTTCTTACTTGATGACACCCTGAAGTGGAGCCTGGGCACCACCCCCCCTCCCTGAGCCTCAGTTTCCCCATCGGGAAGGCAAGTCCTTGGGCGTGAAGTTCTCAGATCCAGATGGAAGGTGCATCACCGCCCCGCCCAGCCACCCGCCCCAGAGCACCCACCAGAGTCACTCGCTCCTCACTGCTGGCCTGTCCACAGGCCTCGACCCCCCCAACTTGGATGCTCTCCCCGTCACCTCTTGTTCCTGCTCATTTTACTTATTTTTTAAAAATATTTTATTTGGCTGCGCCACATCTTAGTCGTGGCACATGGGATCTTCAGTCTTCGTTGCAGTGTGTGACATCTTCAGTTGCAGCCTGCTAACTCTTAGATGTGACATGCGGGATCTAGTTCTCAGTTTGAACTCAGGACCCGTTCATTGGAAGCTTGCCACCAGGGAAGTCCCTGTTCATGCTTTTTTAAATCCTGACACTACACCCCGCCCCCAGGACCCTTTCTTGTTGACCTCCCCATTCCGGGAGCTCCCCCAGTCACAGTCCTGTCCACTCTCCTGAGCCTCACATCCACCAAAAGGATACCGTGGGATTCTGACTGATATGGCTGTTCTCAGTCGTGTCCCACTCTTTGCAACCCTGTGGATTGTAGCCCACTAGGCCCCTCTGTCCGTAGGATTTCTCAGGCAAGAGTACTGGAGTGGGTTGCCATTTCCTTCTCCGGGGGATCTTTCCGACCCAGGGATAGAAGCCGCGTCTCCTGCATTGGCAGGCAGGTTCTTTACCACTGAGCCACCAGGAAGCCCCGGGACTCTTAACTGCATGGTATCTTCATGGCACCTGCTGTGAGCGGGACCCAGAACTGGGATGGATCAGGCCCAGTTCCCACCCCAGAGCTCCCAGGTGAAGAAAGAGAAGCCAAAGGTTATAAGTGGTGACCCACACATGAGAGGAGGTGACCACCATCCAGATGTCCGTTTAACAGGTATGTTAACTGCACCTGCCACCTCCCCAGCGTGTGTACACACACCCTCTGTCTACACACGTACACACGTCTTAGCCAACACTTGCCAATGCCCCAAGTCCCATCCATTCCTTTCACAATTATTTAAGTACCACCTGCACACCCACTGTGTGCTCTAGATGAGGAAGGCCATCAAACAAGGAGACACAGGGGTGTCGGTTGCTCACACAGTTGTGTCCCACTCTTTGTGACCCCATGGACTGTAGCCCGCCAGGCTCCTCTGTCCATGAGATTCTCCAGGCAAGACTACTAGAGTGGGTTGCCATCTCCTTCTCCAAGGTATCTTCCTGACACAGAGATCAAATCCACGTCCCTTGTGTCCCCTGTGGATTTTTTTTACCACTGAGCCATCTGGGAATAACCAGATCCCCAGGGGGGTGACATGCATTTTGTGGCTGGATGCTCACAGACCCCAACACACCAGTGCCCACCCACCACCCTTCTCCAGCCACGGCTTACACATACCATCACGTCTGAGGGCCCAGCACCATGGGAGGGAGGCACGATCTAAACCATCATCCGCCCTATGCTGGATGGCTGAGGCCCAGCATGTAGGTGACCTGCCCTGTATCACACAAGCCAGCGAGAGCCAGGGCTCCCAGCCTCCTTCTGGCTCCTCTTCCTGGCCCGCCTCCTGAGTATACTCAGACTCATGCAGACACCACTTCCTTCTCCAAACTCGTCGCCCCCATCTCTACCCTCACTCAGGTAAGGTGAGGTGAGCCTGGCTACCTTGATCCACCAGGGACAACCCAGGTCTCCCCTCAAGCTCTAGCCAGGTGATGTGATCCAATAAAGTGACCCGTGTCTGTTCTCGCCCAACCCCAGAGTCAGGGAGAGCATGGAGGAGCCCAGCTCAGGTCACACCATCCCCTCCTTAGGTCCTGATCACTGCTGATGGGCAGACCCCCATCAGCCCATGGTCTCAGGAACGTGCAGGGGTCCAGCCCCTGGGAGATCTGGGTCCAGCTGAGGCGCCACCACCCACCAGGAAAGTGATGTTGGCAACCTGCTCTCCCCCTCTGGGCCTCAGTCTCCCCCTGCCAGGTAAAGACATCCATGGCACCCTATTCCTTCCCCCCTCAGAGAGCAATGGTGGGAGGTTAAGAGCCAGGCCCCCACAGAGCTGTTCGTCCAAATCCCACCTTGGCCTCGGGTCTGGCTGAACTCCACGAAACCGGAGTCACATCATCAGCAACCCCGTGTGGCCACCCAGTGCCGTGCTGTTAGCATCTCTCTCTCAGTTCCCCACAGCCAGCCTCCAAGCACAAAGCCTCTCCCCATCTGACAGATGAGAACAGGGATGCTCAGAAAGGCTGAGTAACTTTCCTGAGGGCACACAGCGCAAGCCTTAGGGACCAACTCAAAGCAAAGCCTGTCAGAGGAGCAAATATGCGCCTGACCCCCCCCCCCAACCCTTCCCCTGAGCAGCGCCCCCCAGCACGACCCACTGCCCAGTGACGTGTGTAGATGTTTGTAGAAAGGGCTGAGTGGTTCTCCCAGGGTTCAACATTCCGAACTATCTTTTCTGCCTCCCTTCAGAGAGCAAGGGGCTTCGGGGCAGGGGCTGGGCCTCCTTTCTGGGCTCACAGGGAGGCCCAGGGTGGGCTTCCCGGAGTTGTTGGGGGTCCTGACCACCAGAAGGGACCCCAGAGATACAGAGATGTCATCCTCTGAGCCAAAAACAGGGCAGAGGGCTCTGCCAAGGTCATGGGGCTTCCAGGATGTTTGGGGGCGGGGGGTGGCATGGAGAGAGCAGAGAATTCTGGGAGCTGCCAGCCCTCCAAGTGGTCCCCAGGCTCTGGGTCACCCAGTCTGCACCCTCATGTCTGAAGCTGTACATGCCGAGCCAAGAAAAGAGAGCAACGAGGCACTGGTTCATGCTCTAAAAGCAACCTGTCTGGAGCCGGGCATGAGAAAACCACTCCTCTCTGGTCCCAGCAGAGGGGCAGGTCAGCGTCCCAGACGGTGCCCCTGGCAACCGTATGTCCCCTCCCACTGGGCTCCCAGGTCCCACTCCCCCACCCCCGACCAAGGCCTGCAGAGAAGCCTCCTGGTGGGGCTGACATAGCTCTGAACTGGCTCCCCAAGGTGGGCAGCAGGCCCCTGGACGTGAGCCAGCTTGATGCCATGCCTACCTGCCCACCACCCCCAGAGTCTGAGCGGCGCCGTGAGGATGAGCATGGTCCACATGGGCAGTGACTCAACATCACACCAGATAAATGCAGGGCCCGTCTCACCGAGACTGGGTCCCCCTCCCCTGGGAGCCTCACCACCCCCAAGACTCCATCTGCCCACCCCCTACCCCGGGCTCCAGGGGGCTCTCCTGAAGGTGGTTCTTCCAGTTCGTCAGCCCCACCCTACAGACCCCAAGGACTGCCTCTCCTGGGATATACCTGTGCACGTAATGAGGCTTGAGGGTTCCCCGAGGTGACACCACGGGCTCCCGGGGGGCAGAAACCGGAGCCCCTCTCTCCTGCCTGGTCCCAGGGGCCATCAGCCTACAGTCCATTGCATCAACTTACTGAGCAGCCTCTTGCCTCAAGGCAGAATCCACAGTCACCGAGTCCCACTGGGGACTCTCCTCTCATCTGGGGGTGTTTCCAAAGCCCTGATTGCTCTCACCCCTCTACTGCCCCCCGATTCACCATGGTCTGCTCCCAAACCTCCCACCAGCTGTTCTGCTTCCAAGTGCCCGCCCAGCCTCCTGGATCAGGCAGCCAGGGGAGGCTCCCGGGCACCTGCAGTGGGGCAGGGAGCCCCAGACTGAGGGTCATGAGACGTGGTTTCAGATCCTGATTTTTGTAACTCTGGGACCTTAGCCATGGTGTCTTCCCAGCTCAGGGTCTCAGCTTCCCCATCTGAAAAGGAAAAGAGGTCAAAGTACTCCTAGGTACCCACCCCCACCCAGGAGGCTCAGGAGTGGAGAAGGGTGCCTGAGGGAGGTGGCAGGGGGACCCCCACAGAAGCCCTGGGCCCCAGCCCTGGGCAGAAGCACATCAGCCATCCTGACAGACAGACCCCAACCAGCTGCCAGGGGATGGGTGTGTGTGTACGAGCGTCTCTGTGTGTGCGTCTACTTGATGGGTCGGGATTCTCTTTGGGTGATGAAATGCTCTGAACTTAGACCATGGTGAACGCTGCACAACTCGGGGAAGACACGGAAACACTGAAGTGTACCTCCCACTTTTTATCGGCCATGCCAAGTGGCACGTGGGCTCTAGTTCCCCCATCAGGGATCAAACCGGTGCCCCTGCACTAGAAGCGCAGAGCCTTACCCACTGGACCACCAGAAAGTCCTGAAGAGGATGTGTTAAAGGAAATAATTTTCAAATAAACTAAAAGAAAAACCCAACAATGCTAGAGAAGAAAAGAACAAAGTCCCCGAAGGCACGGCTGAGCCCCTACGCAAGGCTCTGAGGACCAACCTACAGGCTTTTTCCTGGGAAGAGTACATAAACTCACTTTTTTAAAAAACTATTTATTTTTATCTAATTTATCTGACCGCACCAGATCATAGCTGCGAGACATGAGATCTCCAAACTTCACTGCGGCATGTGGGATCAGGTTCCCTGATCAGGGATCGAACCCAGGCCACCTGCATTGGGAGCGTGGAGTCTTAGCCACTGGACCACCAGGGAAGGCCCAAACCCCTCCTTCGGGGGTTTATGCCTCTACACTCGGGTCTTCTATTATGTGGGGCCAAACATCCTCCTGACTGATGTTCTGTGCCACCTGCCAGGACTAGAGGGGGCCCCACACACTTGGCACTCGGTGTCTAAGGCTGGTGGTCAGGATTCAGCCAAACGTCAAGTTACTGGGCACCATCTACCAGCCGCAGCCTCTGGATCACCACACAGCCATGCACACAGGCACACACACACGTGCACGCACAAAAGCGTGTGTCTAAATAGCCCAGGGGATTAACTGTTCTGAGGCTTCACACTTGTGCACTCTCCACACACACCACCTGCCCTTCACGGAGGGGGGAACCCCCCCAAACTGGGCTGCACCCAGCCCAGGGAGACAAGGTGCCCCCCACCACCATCACCCTCTAGATCCCTCTGAGAATCACAGCCAGGCTGGGAGTGGCAGCAACTGGGGATGGTGGAGCAGGCCAGTCAGAGTTGTGATCGAAGGGTGGAAAAGCCTCTTGCCCTTCCAAGGCCCTGCTGTGAATGTCCCAGCACTCAGCTTGCTTCTAATTCACTTAACAAGTTGGTCCAGGACACTCGCTGTGTCAAGCAGGGGGAGCTGGGGGCAGGGGTGCAGAGGGACAAGAAGCATGGCCCCAACCCCTTGGAGGGGGACAGACAAGTAAAAGGGCAGCTGGAACACAGCAAGTAAGGAAGGCTGGGCAGTAGGAATGCAGCGCAGGGGTGCCTAACACAGACCTGGGAGGAGGTTATCAGGGAGGGCTTCCAGAGGGAGGTGACATCCAGGCTGAGACCTGCAAGAATGAGCCCAGAGAGATGGACGGGCAGCAGAAAAACCTGTTCCAAGGAGAAGCAACAGCACGCTGGGAAGCAAGCTGGAATGCAATATGTTCTAGAAAACGATGGAGCTCAGCATGGCCATCACAGAAAGAGGCAGGGCCTGGCAGGGAGGGAGGCAGTCAGATGAAGGTCCTTGCCTGGACCTGAAAGGAGGTCCCGAGTGTCCCCATGGAAGGTCTTGCCACATCTGGAGTCCCACTTCCCGGCTCTGGACCCTTTCTTACACTGCTCACTCCCCACCCCTGATGCCCACCCCAGCCTACTCCTGGGTCAGAATCCCACCCACCCTCCAGTCACCTCCTGCAGGCTGCCCTCAGCAAGCTGAGGAGCAGGTGTGTCTCCAAAACCCAACCACAGGGCCCACAGCCAGGCACCGAGGTAGGGCTTGGCATCTGGGACGTCTGATCACCCACTCCAAGGGGCTGAAGGGTGGACAGGCCGCGGGGACTAAGCGCTTCAGCCTCTGGACTTTTCCCAGCCTGCACAAACTCAGGCACTGCACCACCCATGCTCCATGAGCAGAGTAGCTAAGAGCAGAACAGGACAGTGGTGTCCAGCTCCTCTCGGGGCAGGCCTGGGGCTCTCCAAGGGCCAGCCTCTGGGACCAGTATCTGACCAAGTGGAGAAAACATTCTTCTCTGGGATGAGGACCAGCTTCCCCTAACTGAACACGCAGATCCTCCTAAGAACCCGGCCATGCAGGGGTAACCACACTCCTTTGTTCAGATGAGGCTCAGAGAGGTAAAGTCACTTGCCTGAAGCCACACAGCTGGCGAGTAGTAGAAGCGGGACTCAAACCCTTGCCTGTCTGGTTTCAAAGGCACCCTGCTGGAAAGCGGGGAAGCTCTGGCATAGTGAAAGGAGCCCACCCCCAAGGAGGGACACTGGTCTTCCACCCAGGGCAACCAAGAGCATCTCTCTCCCGGATAGGCTGAGAACGGAGTGTCTCGGGCAGTGACTGGCCCCAGGCGGGTGGGTGGTGGACCAGAATCAGAGGGAAGATGTGGTTAGCTCACCTGCCCGGAGGGCTGCACCCCCAGCTGGAAGCCAGGTACACGTGGAGAACAGGGGCAACCAGCTCCCTCCCAAAGGCCCTCCCTCTCCGGAGCTGGGCCTCTCTGCTGAAAGCGGCCACACCTGAAAAACCAGCTCCTGGATCAACATGAAAGCCACCAGCCTCGTCACAAGACCCCCTCGGAGCCCAAAAGGACCACCTTGGAGCTGGCTGGCTGGCTGGGCGGGCAGCGGTCCTGCCTGCTCCAGGGAGCCACCCAGGGGCACCTGAGAGCCCTTCTGCACAGGCCCTCCACCACGTACAGCCCAAGGGTGCCTCTGGCCTTTGAGGACACGGGGGAGGGGGCAATGGTGGAAAGGTGGGGGCAGCTCATCAGGAAAAGTCCATGACCTCCTCACAAGAAACGACGCTAAAACCTCCAATCTCATGCTGCTGTCTCCCACGGTGCTCCCTTCCCTTAGGGAGCCATGACCCCTGGGGCACCCCCAAGCGCCTACTGGGTACTTGCTTCACTCAGGCGCTGCCATTCATGAGCCCACAGGCAGAGCTGTGTCCATTTCCTAGAGGGACAAACTGAGGCTCGGCCGGTTAGGCAGCTGTCCAAGCCACGCACAGTGGGCGGGCAGCAGACCTGGAATCGGCCTGACTAGTCTGTGACCAACCAAAGTCTCAGCGCCGCTGCCCACGCGAGCATTCAGGAGAGCAGCCATGGCCAGCCATGGACCTCAGGGTTTGTCAATCAAGTTTTATTTAGGGCCCTGACAGGTAACTCTTCTCCTGGGTCAGGAAGATCTCCTGGAGGAGGAAAGAGCAACACACTCCAGTATTCTTGCCTGGAGAATCCCATGGCCTGGCAGGCAGTCCATGGGGTTGCAAAGAATCGGATGCGACTGAGCAATTTTAATTTTTTGAAACTGAATTTTTGAAACTTTTCAACAGGTAACTAGAACAGAAGTGGCCCCAGCGCAGAGGCGGACACCAGTCACTGGAGGCCCACATGGCCCCACCTCTGTCCCCTGGATGGGGTCCCGTGCCCTCCAGGGCTCTGGGGAAGTCCAGGGGCTAGTGGGACCCCAAGAGTCTCACACTCGCCCTGGAAACCAAGGGCTGTTCTCTTGTTCACAGATGACTACCCCAAAGCACAGAGACACAGGGTAACTCACTGAAGGTCACACAGCCCGGCTGAAGTGAACGTGAAAGTCACTCAGTCGTGTCCGACTCTTTGCAACCCCATGGACTATACAGTCTGTAGAATTCTCCAGGCCAGAATACTGGAGTGGGGAGCCTTTCCCTCTTCCAGGGGATCTTCCAACCCAGGGATCAAACCCAGGTCTCCTGCATTGCAGGCGGATTCTTTACCAGCTGACCCACCAGGGAAGCCCAAGAATACTGGAGTGGGTAGCCTATCCCTTCTTCAGGGGATCTTCTCGACCCAGGAACCAGGGCCTCCTGCACAGCCCCATTGTTTGACCCTAAATCATGCTCCCGTTTGCTCGCCTTCCCTACCCCCTTGTTTCAGGAAAACACAGAATATGTATCCCAAACTGCACAGCCACAGAAGGGGAGACCAGGGACTCACGGCAGGGACTCCCAGGCTCCCTGGGGAGGGGGGCACGCGGAGATGGCTGAGACACCTCCAGGCCCGCCCTCTGCCCCCACCCAGAGCATCCGCTGTTCCCAGAGCCCACCTGCACTACGGGTGGGTGGAGGACCACAGCCCTGAGGGCGGCCGCAGGCAGGTGTAATTTCATCAGGAGCCTCCCGTCTGTGCAAGTCACCAGAAACGGAGGATGAAATTCCAGCTCTGCGGACAGAGACGTGCAGCGATCCTGGCTCAGGGTCGGCTCTCAGTGGGGGTGGGGGCACGGATGGGGTGCCTCTGTGAACATGATGGAAAAGGCACGCCTTTTGCTGGGCGGCCCCAAGCCAGGTAAGGGCTCAGCAAGCTGGGAGGGCCTGATCTCCATCACGAGAGCAGCAGGGCTCTGTGCTACAGCCGTGGTGTGGAATATTACTCAGTCACCAAAAGGACCAGTTCCGGGTGCCCAGACCAGGCATCATGCAGAGTGAAGAAGCTAGACGCAGGCTGCATCCTGTGTGATGGCGTGTATGCGATGCACTGCGGATAAAGCAAAGCTGTACAGACAGAAATCCAACCAGCGGTTGCCAGGGGCTGGGGGAAAGGAGCGGGCTGCCTGTGTACAGGCTTGAGGGGACTTTTGGGGGGTGATGGAATGTTCCATGTCTTGACAGGGGCTGGGCTGTGTGAATGCAGACAATGGTTGAGCTCCTTGGATGGCACACTTGAGACCTGGGCCTTTCACCAGCTATTCCTCACCCCTCGACAATATATATGGGAACACGTGGGGTGGGCCCTTCCTATGTGCCAGCCTGGGGCTGGATGCCAGGACCTGAGCCATATGCTTTTCCAAGTTTCTCACCAGCCTGCAGAGGGACCGATGAATGGATGGACAGATACACACACCCCATATGGTAGTAGTTTTGCCAGTTGTCAGAAAACGTACCTTGATACCCCACCAGCAAACAGGCCTGGCCCTGCCCAAGCCTCCAGGAGAGAAGCAGCCTGGAGGGTCTCTTCCAGCTGCAGTCCAGGAAGGGACATGGCCCCGGCTGTCCCCAGCTCAGAGCTGGCCCTCCTCCCCCAGCCACACAGCCTGGCCAGGCATCTACAAGCTGCCCAGGACCCCAACTCCTCAGACTGGGGCCTCTCATCTCCGGCTTTCCACCCCATCTCCACTTCGGACCTGCACTGGTGTGACCCACTACCTCACTGGAGAGCCCCCAGCATGTACCACCAAGCGCCCAACTCAACCCACAGGGCCAGCCTAGGGCTTCAGCAGAAGGGGGGGGGCATCAATGCCATCTTATGTATGAGCACACAGCCCAGACAGGTGGCGGGGGCCCCCCCAGAGACAATATCCCCAGCCTCAACGGGGGAGCATCAGAGAAACAGCCTCCCAGTGCTGGGGGTTGGCTCTGTGAATCTTGGGACCACAAATCCTAATTTGGTATCTAATAGGATGTCCCTAGCAAGTTCCTGCTCCTCCCAACAAACTCTTTTTTCAAACTTTTTATATCAGAGTTGTTGTTCAGTCACTAAGGTGTGCCCAACTCTTCACGACCCCATGGACTACAGCATGCCAGGCTTCCCTGTCCTTCACCATCTCCCGGAGCTTGCTCAAACTCACGTCCATGGGGTCGATGTTGATTAACAATGCCATGTTAGCCTCGGTGTACAGCGAAGTGACTCAGCCACACACAGAGGTGCATCCATTCTTTCTCAAACTCCCCTCACATCTAGGCTGCCATGTAACACTCAGCAGAGTTCCCTGGGCTACACAGGGAACTCCTCTTAATACCCCATATGGACCACAGTTCTCGAGAAGGAAACAGCAACCCACTCCAGGATTCTTGCCTAGAGAATCCTGGGGACGGAGGAGCCTGGTGGGCTGCCGTCTATGGGGTCGCTCAGAGTTGGACATGACTGAAGCGACGTAGCAGCAGCAGCAGCATGGACCACAGTGGCACGGAAGGTTCTGAAACACAAGGCCTCCCAGACTGGGGGTCCCTGAGCTCCCCCTGCCACACCACCCAGGTCTAATAGATCTGGATCCTTGAACCCCAGACTGGAGAACCGAGCAAATCACACACAGCACCACCTGATTCAATCTCACTCTAGACCATCCCCGGAGCCTCAGGGTGAGGCCCCAACCTAGGCCCCAGCCACACCCGAGTCCCCCCGACCCCAATCGTCTCCCAGAGGCCGCAGGGGGAGAGTTACCAGATAAAACACAAGACCGCCAGTTCAGTCTACACTTCAGCTAAACAAGCAAATCTCCACGGGCTTCCCAGGAGGCGCCAATGCAGGAGATGTAAGAGACGCGAGTTCGATCCCTGAGTTGGGAAGATCCCCTGGAGGAGGGCATGGCAACCCACTCCAGTATTCTTGCCTGGAAAATCCCATGGACAAGAGGAGCCTGGCAGGCTCCAGTCCATGGAGTCACAAACACTCAGACATGACTGAAGTGATTTAGTACGGACGCACATAGCCCCCATACTGCATTATCCGTCAGTTAACCAAAATCCAAATTTAACCGGACGTCCCTATTTTAACTGGCTAAATCAGGCCACCCGGAGCAGGTGGTCCTGAAGGAGGGAGACAGGTGGGCACACAAATAGCTCTGGGGCAGCCAGGCCCAGCTCGGGACCAAGAGGAAGGGTGTCTGGAATGAGAGTTTTGTTCCCTGCCTGACACACCCCCAGCGGTCACCCCCAGCCAGCGCCTGGACAAAGCACAGCCTCCCCCAGCTCATTCAGGACACCTAACTCACCCCAAAGTGAAGAAGGGCGGTGCCCTGGATGCCATCCTCCCCCAGGGCTCTGAGCCGCTTTGCTGTCATCGAACATAACCCCTGGCCCTGCAGCTGAAATGACAAACTATCAGAAATTCCCTGGAGGTCCAGGGGTTAAGACTCTGGGCTTCCACTGCAAAGAGCAAGGGTCGGCTCCCTGGTCCAGACACTGAGATCCCACACGCTATGTGGGAAAAACCTCAAATGCAAAAAAACACTTGAAATGACAAACTATTGACCCCAGTGAGACGGTCCCAGCCAGACACCCCTGCCCGTGAGGAACCTGGGTGCCCACTGAAGCTGGCTCCCCTTGGGACTCAGCTGGACAACTCAACACTTACGCCCAGAAGTCTCTCTTGTCATCCTGTCACCAACAGGGTGACTTGCCTCTGTTTTCTGACCAGGTTCGTCTCCTTCACCTCTCCCACAGAAAACAATCCTTCCACCTTCCGGCCTCCATAAGGGTTTGTATCTCATGGGCCCCACATACACCCCTGGGAGATCCTGAGCCCTAGGTCCTCGGCACTCTGCTCGCCAGGACTAGCGAATTAACCCTGCGGGTCCTGTTCCTGGTGCCCCCCAAGGCCTCCACAGACCCCCTGGAGCTGGGCGCACACTGCTGGTCTGTCCCAAGGAACGTGACTGTGTCCCTGGTTGCCGGGCATCAAAGAGAGAGATGCCCACAAATGGCACAGACCGAGAGAAACTGCATGGACGACACTCGGGGAGCAGAGCCCCTGGCTCAGGTCTGGGGTAATGGGAGGAGGAACGTCCCAGAGGATGTAGGGCAGGAAGCCTGGGGAAAGACCCTCGAGGGGGTCTTTCCTACCCCAGAGATGGAAGCTCAGGAACAACACGAGAGAGCCTGCTTAGCTATTCAGACCCTGGGGCAGGATTTCATTCATTCATTCATTCACTTAGTAGGTATTTGGGGAGCAGCCCTGGAGCTCCAACACTTTGGCCACCTGATGCGAAAAGCCGACTCACTGGAAAACACCCCGATGCTGGGAAAGAGTGAAGGCAAAAAGAGAAGGGAGCGGAAGAGGATGAGATGGGTAGTGTCACTGACTCAAGTGACACTGAGCACTTGAATCTGAGCAAACTCCGGGAGACAGCGGAGGAAAGGGGAGCTTGGCAATGCTGCAGTCCGTGGGGTCACAGAGTCTGACACCGACTTAGCAACTGAACAACAACCCAGGGCACCATGGACCAAAAGCAAGCCTCGGTCCCTGTCCTATCCCCAGTATAATCGGGGACGTGTAACTCTTGAGTGAGATCAATACCGGGATGGGGAAGGACAGGATGTCATGGGGACACAGAGGTAGCACCTTGGCCAGTCCGGGGGACGTTCCTGGGCAGGTTTCCAGCCCAAGGACCTGAGAGCCAGCTGAGTCCTGACAGAGGAGGGGAGAAAGGCAAATTCTACAGCCCCTACCCACCTTCATCCTAAGAAGGGAGGGCCATTCAAGGAAGCCCCGCCCCCTCAGGTGGGAAGAAGCCGAGGTTCCGACGAATAGCAGGAGCAAAGGCCTTTCAGGAAAGGTGCAGTTTTCAAAGAGCGGGCCCAGGAGGCAGTGGGGGGCCAGAGGAGAGCCAGAGGACTCGAACCAGAACCCAGAATGAGGATGGACCGGCAGATCCGGTCTTCGGTTCCAAGGTCAGGCTGAGGACACGAGAGCCTCAAGCTGTCACCCACCACATCACCTGGGGTCTCCAACAACAGGCCGTTACCAAACTGGGGACACCCCAGCTGTCAGGGAGACGGGGAGGCTGCACAAACAGGTGCCTCCCGGACCCCTATCATGATGTCTGCCTTCCCGACTATCTGCAAGCATCAGATGCTGACAACTGGCAGCTCGCGGAGGCTGCCTGAAATGAACAAATGAAGCACACTTGCAAATACATGACCCTTCCTCCGGCATCCAGAAAACAGTCCTCCTAAGTAGGTTAAGCCTGCCCCTCCAGTGCTATCTTCCAGACCCAGTTTTGCAAGCTTTCTCCCCAGGTCCTCCCACATTTTGAAAGAGCGGGCACCCTCGTCTCCTCCGCTGGGGTCCTCTGGGACCCTCTGAGTCAGAGCCACAACTTTCTAGGTCACCCTCAGAGCAGGCTACAGGATGGGGTGTGGTCTGAAGCTCCCCATATCCCCAAAGCAGATTGAGGATTCCGACATCCTGTCCTCTCACGGCCAGGCCTGTCCCTTGGTCCACAGGTCCCTGTTCAGAAGAAGGTAGAGGGTGACTTCCACCCTCCTGGGCCCCCGCTCCTGACCTGATGGCCCCCATCTTTGCTGCCCTTGTGCCCGGCCCCTCCCTGCCAGCAGCCACCAGCCTTCCTGCCACCACTGCCTTCCTCTCACGCTGAATAAATAATCGATGCTTATGCCCTTTCCCTTTGGGAATGACGCTGCTGAAATAAATGGGTTGCTCCGAGGCACCTCCCCAGTCCCAAGACCCCGAGTCAGTAGCAGGGAGCAGCAGTCCTCCCCACGGGTGCAACCGAACACATGAGGGAGACGAGGGCCAGCGGGGTCGGGGCGGCTTCTGGCCACCTCTTCCTTCTGCTGTGAGCAGGAAGAGGAGCCCCTGCAAATGCCCACTCCTCGAGAAGCCGTCCGGGCCTGCCCACCTCAGCAGCAACATACTCCATTCGTGACCTGGCGAGGGGACCCCTACATGCCGGGCCCCCTCACTCGGGCTGTGACTGGGACCCGGGAGCCTCCCACCCCAGGTCTAGTCCTGGGAGCCTGGGTCCCAGGGCCGGATGTCCAGGGCTTGAGCCCCTCTCCAGCAAGGCCAGGAGGGCAGAACTCTCAGAGGCACGGTCCCCCTCTGTCCTGGGCCCAGGCCAGGGAACCTTCCCTTTTCCTGGCCACAGGCTGGGGCACCCAGGACCCTTCATTCCCAGAGACTCAGGATGGTGGTGGTGGTGGTGGGAGGCATCTAGCCGGCTCCAGGGGCCTCCCCACCTATCTGTGGGAACTCAAGAGACCACCCACAGACAGGGCATCCCCAACTTGCTCCTCGGAAACCTTTGTGATCCCCTACTGCCATCCTCTGAGCCTCCTTCCCTTGAACTGGATCAGGAGCCCAGCGGCCACCACTCAGACCAGCCCCTCCTCCCCAGGGACCCCAGCAGGAACCACTGAGTTGGAGCAGTACTGGCTGTATGGGACTCAGCCTGTGAGTGGGGGGGGGTGGGGCACCGGCCAGGAGATCGGCTCGGCCCCAGCCAGGCGGAGGTAGGGGAGAGTTGGGGGGGCGGGGGCCCGCGGCCTGCCCAGCCCCCCTCGGCTCCCACACTGGCGCCCGCCGCCGCCCGGGTAGCACAACTGACCTCGTTCGCCAACTGCAGCAGCCTGCGGGCGCCCGCTGCCCGTCCGGGGTGGCCCCCCACCTCCGGAAGGGCCCCGAGGTGGTGGGGGGTCGGGGGCGGCGGCGGTGACAGCTCCCGGCTCCCCCTCTCGGCAGGTGGGGGCAGCCGTCCCTCCCCGCCCCCGGCCCGAATTATAATCCCGGTCACGTGCCTCCCGAGGCACCCAAAAGCCGGACCCAGATTCTGGAACACCTGGAGGGGGAGGGGCGGGCCCCCCCCCCCGAGGGTGGGAGGAGAAGGGGAGAAGGGCCTCGGCGCCCGCCCTCCCCTCCACCCCCCGCAAAAGTTTCTCCTACCTTGGAGGATCCTCAAGCGCTCCTGCCAGCGGCGCCCCGGCCCCGGCCCGCGGCCAGGACTCAGCCTCCTGCCGCTGCCTCCTTAATTAATCCGGGAGAATGGGGGAAGGAGAGGCGGAGGGAGGCGCGGAGCGGCGGCGGGGGCGGGCGGGAGGCGAGCGGGGCGCGGGGCGGGGAGGGGGCCCGGCGGGGGCTCTCGGGCCGGCCGGGGGGCTGGCGCTCGGCGGCCCCCACCCCCGGCGCGGGCTGCGGCGGAGGGCGGGGCGCGGCGCGGGGAGCCGAGCCGAGAGCGGGAGCGCAGGGAGGCTCTTTGTTCTGTAATCCCAGTAAGATTGCCAGCCATTCGCCCCGGCCCTAATCCCAGCCCCGCGCAACACCACCCTCCATTGGCTGCCATTTACATACGGGATTAGCCCGCCCCGCGCCCCGGCCTGGGCACCGCGGGGGGAGCGCCGCGCCCCCCGCCCCGCGCCGGGCGCCCCGAGCGCGCGCCGCCCCAGCGCCCGCCGCCAGGGGGGCCCGCAGGAGGGGCGGCCCCGGCGCCCCCTGGCTGCCCGCGGCGCCCCTCCGCCTCCCTAGAGCCCCGCCGCCCCGACGGATTAGAAAGCCAGGACTCGTCCCCGGAGACCCCCCTCACCCCCGCCCCGGGCGCGGGAGCCGGGCCCAGAGGGTCAAGGTCACTCAGCGGGCGCCGGGAGGATCCCCGGAGACGCCAGGGCCCGCGCGCTGGGGAAACTGTAGTGGCAGCGGCTGGTCACCTCTGCCGTGCCCAGGTTATTTCCCCCCGTGGCGTGGCCCGGGTGCCTCTTTCAGCCTTTGTCCCCTGGGATGGGAAGGAAGGCAGTGACAAGCCCAAGGTCGCAGCTGATCCGATTGGACATGCCAGGTCCCATCTTGTCTGGGCAGCGCTCCTTCCCAGGCTTCTGCCACCCCTTTCCCCTCCATACCAGCCTCCCTACGGAGTCAGAAGCACACCTCCCATCTTCTGCAGAGCATGCATCTTAAATCGTTGGGAGGAGCCTGGAGATTCACCACAGTGTCCTGAGCCCTGTGCTAGACCCTGGCTATGCTGGACACAGTGAGGAGGGACAGGCAGGCCGCCACCCCAGGAAGCGCCTGGCCTACAGGGAGAGAGCCAGACTGAGAATCTACGAGGTCCTAGCAAAGCCCGCTCGCCCTTCTGGGCGCACAACTGGCGCTTGGTAAAGGCTAACCTTGGCTGGTCTGGTTTCCCCCTGGCCAGCCCACCAGACAGAGCTTCTCCCTGGCAGGGCCATGTCCACTGTGCCCAACCCAAAGTGAAAGAAAGTGAAGTCACTCAGTCGTGTCTGACTCAGTGACCCTACGGACTGTAGCCCACCAGGCTCCTCCATCCTTGGGATTTTCCAGGCAAGAATACTGGAGTGGGTTGCCATTTCCTTTTCCAGGAGATTTTCCCAACCCAGGGATCAAACCCAGGTCTCCTGCATTGTAGGCAGATGCTTTACCGTCTGAGCCACCAGTGAAGTCCGTAAGGACCAAGCCAAGAGGGGCCCTTGTGCCCATCAAACACTTTGCCCACAGAAGGTATTGGCCATAGCAGGGGATTGGGAATGAGGCCACAGATGCCCCTCCATCCCATGCCACCCCTGCCCTCTTGGGGACACCTGCCATCCCCCTTGTCACCCTGACGCCTGGGGATACTTCGAGGCACCCTGTCTTGTGGTCCCCCTCAGATGCACATCCCTACCCACCCTGTGCTGGCCCTGGTGTGGCAGAGTGTCTAAGTGGAAGGGCCAGGGTCTGGAGCCTGACTGTGTGGGCTCAAATCCTGGCTCTTCCTCTTAGCACCTGTGCCCTTGGGCAAGGCAGTTCACCCCTCAGAGCCTCGATTTTCTCCCCTTCCCACAGCCCCTGAGTCAACCACAGAGTTGCCTCTGTGGATAACAGTGATGATGGTGAGAGAGTCATTTCCTAGGCAGGTTGATAAGCAGTCTAGGGGTCCCCAAGGAGAGAGGGGTCTGGAATTCTCAAGGAGGAAGAAAGAACAAACTTTTTTTTCTTCTGCATTCCTTAGGGTTATATAACAATAATGTATTCTGCCTGAGGACAGTCTTTGGATTAAACCTTCTGGCTAAACCTGTTATCTTAAAATGTAAATTATGGGAGTAGGTCTGGTGAGGTCTTTACAAGGATTATATAACAATAATGTATCCTGCCTGAGGACAGTCTCTGGGTTAAACCTTCTGGCTAATTCTGTTATCTTAAAATGTAAATTATGGGAGTAGGTCTGGTGAGGTCTTTACAACCTCCAGACATTCTTTTGATTCACTGGAGAGTATATAACTCCACTGCTAACACTAGCAAGGGGATACTCTTTCTGCCCCCTTCTGATGCCTATATCAGAAGCTTTCTCTATCTCCTTTATACTTTAATAAAACTTTATTGCACAAAATCTCTGAGCAATCAAGCCTCATCTCTGGCCTTGGATTAAATTCCTCTCCTCCGGGGTCCAAGAATCCCAGCATCTTTTCGTGGTTCAGCAACAACCTCTCAAAGGGCATGCTAGTTAAGGGTCTACTAGGCATATTACCTAGGTGTCTGGTCCTGACCTGAACCCTGCAAGGGCTGTCCTGTTGGCCTCATTTCACGATGAGCTGAAGTGATTGTTTCCGGACATACAGCATGTGAGTGCCATTGCTGCGTCTGGCTCCTTAGCCCTTGTTCCACTGACTAATGCTCCCTCCATTACCAAGAGGATTTGGGGGTTAGGCATGGCTTCAGTGGGCCCAGCTGGGGGAAGCTGGTCCCAGGAAGGAAGGGCTGGCTGGTTGGGCTGTTGGTTTCTGGACAGAACGCTTGCTGGACCTGAAGTCCAGGGACAGAGTGCCAGAAACCTCTGGACCCCAGGGCTTAAAGGAACTGAAGCCAGGGGCGTGCTCAGGCCTGCCCTCTGCAGGCAGAATCAGGAGCGGCGGACACGTAAGTGAAGTGCTGGGAGGGAAAGGTGCCCTCTTGCCTCTGGCCTCTGGGCTGCTCCTCCCAGAGGCAACAGCCTGCCTGCCCCCAAGCTCACCCAGGCCGATACTGGGGGCAGAAGACCTTGGCCTACCATGTCCAGGTCCCACTCAGTAGGGTATGACTGGGGTCTGACCGCTGGCTCCACGTTCACTGGCTGTGTGACCTAGGCCCAGTTGGTTGGCCTCTCTGGGCCTCAGCTTCCTCACCTGTAAAATGGAGCCAAGGTAGTCCTTTCTTCACATGATTGCGATGAGGATTAAATGACATATTATACAGGAAAACGTTTACCAAAGAGCCTGGTGTGTAGCAGGTGCTTAATAAAGGGCGAGTCCCTCTTTTTCTTTTCTTGGCAGCACCCTGTGGCTTGCAGGATCTCAGTCCCCCTTCAAGGGATCAAACTGGTACCCCCTGCAGTGGAAGCGCAGAGTCTTAACCCCTGGACTGCCAAGAAATTTCCAAAGACAGTTCTCATTTTTAAAATTTGTTGGTTTCATCTAGGGGCAAAGTCAGACTTGGAGTTTTTGCTGAACTGCTCTTCATGAGGAGGTGGGATTCTAAGGACAAGGTTAGGGACATTCACATTTCTGTCAAGTTCAATTCCTTCTCCTGGGAAGGGCAGCAACAGCTGTTTAAGCAGAGGGGAGTTTGTTTGAGAAGTCCTTGCCAGTGGCTACCTCCCGCCTACAGGAAGGTATCCTGCTGGCTTTATGAAGCTCATTTGCACTGGCCCTGCCCCATCCTTGCCCTGGCCTGGTCAGGTCCCCCTTCTATGTATGTAGATATGGAAACCAGGGTTCTTCTCTCCTCCTTCCTCCTAACTCCCTCACAGCCCCAGGGTTGGGACTTACCAGGTGGTCCAATGGTTAAGACTTCACCTTCCAGTTCAGGGGGTGGAGGTTAGACCTCTGGTCAAGGAGCTGAGATCCCACATGCCTCCTGGCCAAAAAAGGAAAACAGAAAATGGAAACAATATTGTAACAAATTAAATTGTAAACTGTTAAAATGGTCCACATCAAAAAATCTTTAAAAAGCAACAACAAAAAAAACCCCAAGATTACTCCCATTACAAAGCCCTTTCTACACCTTCTTTCACTTAACCAGGTGGGCCCGCCGGTCCCCTTTCCACAGGTGGGAATATAGAACGGTGGGTCATGTGTTGAAGTGACAGGGCATCTGGGCGTCCTGTCCCCCCATTAGCCCAGGAGCTCCCAGGCCCAGCATGTGTGGCCCAGGGTCTCTGACCAGCAGGCAGGCCACCGGAGTGAACTGCCCTGTGAACTCTGCCCTCTGCTCCCCTGGGGTTTGGGCCCAGCCTGGATCCCTACCTTCTTGCACAGTTTCCTTTCCCATCATTCTGGGCCACTTCTGGCTCCTTGTTCCTTGGAATGGAGACTCTCTGGGGTAGGAGGGGATGTGGATAGAAGGACAGCCCAGCCATCTCCATCAAAGCATCTCTTCTTTGACCCTGGGGCAAGTCCAGAGGAAGCCAGGGGCTTGGCTGCCCTGGATGTGACCACAGGGACCAAAGCTGAGGACGGTGAGCCCAATGCCCTCATGTTACAGGTAAGCATCCCTCAGTACCGAGCCGGGCAGCACTGACCCACAGCAGCCCCGCGGTGAGTGATGGGGTGGACTTCAAGGTCTCCCAGTCCCCCACCTGCCATTCTTTTCTGCCATCTCCTTGGCTTTCTTTGGATTTCCAGGATGATGATTTTATCTGATAATTACTATTTAGCCTTTAAAAGTGAGACTTGAATGGTTTCTGGATTTAACTACTCCAATTTCTCTTCTGAGTCACCTATCTCTTATTCCATCTTGGAAACCAAAGGGAAAAGAGATTCAATGTATGGAAATGTGCTTTCGAGGCAGCATGCAGGATCCATGAAACAAGGTCAAGCAAGGTGAGCAGAGAATCTGTAAGTCTAGATGTTAAATGTTATCCCTACCAGCTAGGGGGGCTTCCCCTGTGGCTCAGCAGTAAAAAAAATCTGCCTGCAGTGCAGGGGACAGAGGAAATGCAGGAGACATGGGTTTGATCCTTGGGTCAGCAGGATCCCTTGGAGGAGGCCATGGCAACCCACTTCAGTATTCTTGCCTGGAGAATCCCATGGATGGAGGAGCCTGGCAGGCTACAGTCCATAGGGTCGCAAAGAGTTGGACACAACTGAAGCAACTGAGCACTCACAGAGCTAGGGTGCTCAGATGGTTTGAGGGCTGTGAAGGGACAAAGGGTTGGTGATGGGCTTGCTTGAGGTTCCCAAGTTTGTAACCCAGATTTCCAACCCCCTCCACCAACAAAGGACCATTCCCCAGGCCTCCGGGCATCTCCTTTCATCCCCTGCCTGGGCCCCATCCTCCCAGATTTTTGTTCCCTGGCTCACCCAAACTGTTCAGGGTAGAAACCATTTCCCTCACTGGGGCATCTGAGCAGAAGAGGAACCTACTAGAATGTTACAGACCCCCAGAAGTGAAGCCCTAGTCCTGGGATTTCAGGCACTCTGGCAAGCTGGGGTGGACACCTGGCAAGCTGGGGTGGACACCGGGATGCAAGGAGTTCTTCTGTTCACAACACAAGCAGGTAGATCTGCAACCCCAGCTCCCAGGCCCCAGGGTTTGGCTCTGGTGTATAGTCTATGGCAGCCCAGGCCAACAGAAATAGGACGTGAGCCACAAACACACACCCCGGAGGAAATTTTAAATTTCCTAGTAGCCGCGTTAAAAGAATAAAAGAACTAGGTGAAATGCATTTTAGTCATTTATTGGATTTAACCCAGTGATCTCCAGTGGCTCAGTGATAAAGAATCTGCCTGCCAATGCAGGAGATGAGGGTTCAATCCCTGGGTCGGGAAGATCCCTGGAAGAAGGAAATGGCAACCCACTCGAGTATTCTTGCCTGGAGAATTTCATGGACAGAGGAGCCTGGTGGGCTACAGTTCATGGGGTCACAAAGAGGCAGACACGAGTGACTTAACAACAAAGACAACCCAAAATGTGTTCATTTCAGCATGTAATATTGTTTAAAATTGAGACTTTTTTGGAGACACTTTAAATTCTTTTTCTTGTACTAAAGTCTTTGAAATCAATGTCAATTTCACACTTATACCGGCAATCCAGTGGTTGGGACTTGGTGCTTTCACTGCCATGGGCCTGGGTTCAACCCCTGGTCAGGGAACCAAAATCCTGTAAACCAAAAAAACAAAACCAGAAACCAGTAACTTTCATTTACTGAATGCTTACTGTAAGCCAGTATGTGTGCTAAGTCGCTTCAGTCATGTCTGACCCTTTGCGACCTACACAGCCCTCCAGGCCCCTCCATGGGATTCTCCAGGCAAGAATCCTGGAGTGGGCTGCCATGCCCTCCTCCAGATCTCCTCCCCCGGATTTTCCTGACCCGGGGATTGAACCCGCATCTTTTATAATGCCTACATGGGTAGGCAGGTTCTTTACCACTAGCACCACCTGGGAAGCCCACAGTAAGCCAGGCATGGTGCTAAACATCTTCCATCGTGCTCATTCCTTCCGTGGAAGACACAGGCTCAGGGAGGTCCCTGAGAAACACGGTCAAGTTCACCATTCCATCTTCCCACCCAGAAGCCAGTCTTCCACGAGCTCAGTTTGAAGGAGCTGGAACAAGGCGGGCGGGGGGGGGGGGGGGCGCCTTTGCCCCTCGTGTCATCCCCAACATGGGGCCCCTGCTTCTTAGGTCCTGGCATGCCAGCCTCCCACCATCACCCAGACCCCGGCCCCCAGCAGGAAACAGCAGTACCAGGCCGCTGCTCTGCTAAGCAAATTTAGAGTTATAAATTAGTGAAGATTTTTAACAACTTCAGGGCCAGAAGAGGAAAAAACAAGGGGAAAACACACTTCAAAGCAACTTCCCCAGACACTATAGGAAAAGAGCAAAGTCAGTAGAAAAGCTTCAGGGGACTTCCGCTCTGCACATGTGTCCATGGAGGGTGGTGTGGAGGGGGACTGCTGCTAAGTTGCTGCTGGGCTCTCCACCCCACCCCCACCCCACGCTGCTGGTCTTGATCACAGCAAGATCAGAAACTCAGCTGCTTCATTTGGGTAGCTTCTTTTCTCCAAGCTTCAGTTTTCTCATCTGCAGAAGGGGTTTCTACCACACCCCAAGGCCTTCGGTGAGTTCAGCCCCAGCCCCGTGGTTGACACAAGGGCGGGGCCCAGGTGCGGCAAGTGGATGAGCTGGAACTGGGGGTTGGTGGCGTGACATCTTCTGTCTGAGCTCGGCTCAGATGGATGGGGGGGGCCTCAGCCTCAATTTCCCCCTTTTGAGTCTTATTAAAAGCGCAGGTCCAGGGGCTTCCCTGGAGGCCAGGTGGTTAAGAATCCACCTTCCAATGCAGGAGACGCGGGTTCCATCCCTGATGGAGCAACCAAGATCCCACAAGCTGTAGGGAGGGGCACCTAAGCCAACGCACCACAGCTAGAGAAGATGGCGCGCTGCAGCGAAAGATCCCGCGTGCCGCAACTAAGATCTGATGCAGCCAAATGAATAAATAAATATATATATTTTTAAAGCACAGGCTTAGACCCCTTTCCAGAGGTGGGTTGGCTCAGACACTGGAGGGGTCAGAATTTTTTCCTCAGCTCTTTCTGATACACATTCAAGTTTGAGGAGCGTTAGCTTTCATGTTCTCCAAGGGTTGTCTTTTGCTTTGGAGCTGTGGTGTTGGAGAAGACTCTTGAGAATCCCTGGGACAGCAAGGAGATCCAACCAGTCCATCCTAAAGGAAATCAGTCCTGAATATTCATTGGAAGGACTGATGCTGAAGCTGAAACTCTAATACTTTGGCCACCTGATGCAAAGATCTGACTCATTTGAAAAGATCCTGATGCTGGGAAAGATTGAAAGCAGGATAAGGGAACGACAGAGGATGAGATGGTTGGGTGGCATCACCGACTCAATGGACATGAGTTTGAGTAAACTCCGGGAGTTGGTGATGGACAGGGAGGCCTGGCGTGTTACAGTCCATGGGGTCGCAAAGAGTCGGACACCGACTGAGCGACTGAACTGAACTGAACTGAAGGGTCGTCTGGGCTCCGGCATCTGTGGTTTAACCACTCTCAGCCCCGCGGGTCCAGTCCACAGCTGCGTCCCTTGTGCCACATGGCACTCCGCACGGGCTCCTCTATCGCAGACTGCCAGTGCCCAGCCCAGGAGCCAGGCAGGCCTGACATATCAGGCCTGCGATGGGGGATTCCACACGGAAACACCCTGTGTGTAGCAGGCATCCTGTAGACCCAGTTGCCAGTGGCCCCTGGGAGCTCTGGGCCAGGCATGAGCGCACAGCGTGGGCTGTGAAGCAAGAAGCAGCCCTGGGCACTGGAGCCAGGGGGTCACCCAGCTCAGCCTGAAGAGGAATGGGTTGCCGAGGCCGTGTCCTCCGGCCCTATGGGAAATAGTGAACCAAGAGCACAGCCCCCTCTGGCCTCCACTCCATGGGCCCACTGGTCCAGGGCTTCAGCAGGTGCTAAAACAGTCCTTTTTGCCCCAGGATTTTCTGCTGCATCCCCTCCACTCCAGGAAAAGGCATGACATAGGGTCTCCCTGTCTCACCTACCATCCTTCCATACCACCCCATCCTCTGAGTGGAGGTCTGGTCCAGGCCTTGAAGCCAAGTCTTTGCTTGTGCATCAGCGCTTGCAGGCAGGTCTTTGCACACACAGTCCTTCTAAACCCAGCGCCCTACCTGCCCCACTAGGTCAGCTTGCCCTCCTCCAGATCTCAGTCTTCCTGACTGCACTGACCTGGGCCCCATCCCACCAAGGCTTTCGGAGCCCCTCAGGAAAGAGCAGGGGGAAACTCTGGCTCCAGTTGGAATTGTATGTTGGGTGCGTAATGATTGGAGCCCTGTCCGATTCACCCATTAAACTCATGTGAGGGTGGACGTGGGGAGGGGTCCTGGTGTGCCTCCGGGGTCCCCCGCACCCAAGCTGCCACTGTAGAGCTCTACAAACGTTTGCTGAATGAATGAATGGATGGATGGATGGATGAATGAAAAGGGCTTCATCTGTCTGCTGTTACGTGACTTGCTGGTCTCTTTTCTCTCTTGCTCTCTCGGTTACTCTCCGTCTGTTGCTGTCTTTTCGTGAAGTTCTCTCCAGCAAAATGTGCGTGTGAGTCTGTTTCTCTGTCCTTGTGCCTGCCCTGGCCTCTGTCTCTCCTTCTCCCTCCTCATCTCCGTCTCTCTCTGCCTCTGTGTCCATCTCTCTGTGCCCATCAGCTCCTTCGTGGGATGCTCCCTGGCCTCTCTGTCCCTCCCCAAGCCTGTATCTCTCCCAGTTCGCCCGGGGCCTGTCACTTCTCTCTGTCTCTGCGTCTCTGTGTTTCTGTCTCTCTGTCTGTGGGGGTCCTCGCGTCCCTTGCTCTCTGCAGCTCTCCTTGCGCCTCGGTCTCTGCCGTCTCTGCTCTCTGCCTCCTCCTCTGACTCTCCTCCGCTGGAATCTTTCAAGAACAGAGAGAGGCATGTAATTGAGCTGGGGCCGTCTCCATGGTTGCAGCTGCAGAGTAACTGAAAGATCAATTTGGAACGACCGTCTCTGTAATAATTGCACCGTAATAGTTTCTGGGAGACAGAGTGGGGCTTGGAGTGAGGTGGCCAGGATGGTCGGGGACCCTGGGGGGAAAGGGCCACTTGCAGCCACCAGTACCACAGGGCCAGGCTACGGAGGGAACGCTTGGCCTTGGCCAGAAACAAGAGAGGAGTGGGTGAGTGTCCCAATCTCAGCTCCCACACGCCCTGGCTCAGTGGTGTCGCTGCCTCCCTGTGCCTCCCGCTGGGCCCTGCTCCTGTTTATAATTTATGCTTATGATCGGAATTATCAGCAATAATGATAACATGATTATAATTGCCGAGCTGCCTGGCTCGATTGCAGCACTGTTGGTAAATATTATGCTAGAGAGTAGCATGAGGTCACTGCCTCCCAGAGCGTGAGGATGGGGTGGGGAACAGGGAGTCACAAGGGGTTAGGTGGTCCCCACCCCGCAGCCGCTCCCAGCCAAACCGATCTGCCCCTCCCCAGACAACTTCTGCTTGGCCATTTGCTGATCTCTTTTAACCCCAACGATCCTCCCCATACCTGCCTTGAATCATTCCTGCTTTAGGCTCAGCGGTAAGCATTTGGAAGCCCACAGGGTGTCGCCCCACCAGTAGAGGGCTCTGCAGAACTCTCACCTGGGAGGTGAGTGTTAAGGGTTAGTTGCTCAGTTGCGTCTGACCCTTTGTGACGCTATGGACTGCAGCCTGCCTGGCTCCTCTGTCCATGGGATTCTCTGGGCAAGCAGATTGGAGTAGGTAGCCATTCCCTTCTCCAGGGGATCTTCCCTACCCAGGGATCCAACTGAGTCTCCTGTGTGGCAGGATGATTCTTTATCCATCTGAGCCACCGGGGAAGCTCTTGGGAGGTGAGGGGAGACAGGAAGGAAGGTCCTTCCACTCCCAAGTTGGGTTTGACTGGCGACAGTCCCGCAGGACTTGGGGGTGATCTGAGGGGTCTTGGCAGAGGGTTGAGGGGCAGGACAGAGCCACCGCCCCAAGCACAGTCCCCGGGGACAGGGGACATTTCTGGCATCCAGAGGAGAGGACTGCCTTTCTACCCAGGGGAAATGAGGCTGGAGGCTCAGGGTGGGAACAAGAACAGGAACTGCCTCCTGCCTTCGACGTAAGAACAGCCATTTTAAGGAGCCCGCCCGGATCATCCAAGTACAGGGAGGAGATGTGCCCATGCAGCCACCCAGCAGTCCATTCTGAGCTGAGCCCACTTGGTCTTGGTGGGGCCAGGCTCTCCCTAAGCCTACAGCCTCCAGCAGCGTGGAATGACCGTCCGTCTCTGATGCTATTAAGCGCATGGTTAGAAAAGACAGGGATTCCCTGGTAGCTCAGCTGTGAAATAATCTGCCTGCAATGCAGGAGACCTGGGTTCGATCCATCGGTTGGGAAGATCCCCTGGAGAAGGGGGAGGCTACTCACTCCAGTATTCTGGCCAGGAGAATTCATGGACACGACTGAGCACCTTTCACTAGGAAAGACAGGTGGACTCTGAGAGTCAGAGTGAGGCCATGAATGAGCACAGCGGAGATCCAGGAGAGGGCCAGGGCGGGGGCAAGGACAGACCACCTACGCACCGCCTTGTGGGTGGCAGGGCGAGGCCCAGCACTCCTGTCTTACAGCTGGGGCCTCGGAGGCTCAGAGACACTTTCCAAATACACAGGGCAGCAAGGGGGCACAGCCAGGAGGTGCCCTGGGCCTGCCATCTGTGGCGACTTGGAGCCTTCCCGGACAGGACAGGACGCAGCGGCCCGGCCCCCAGCCCCCACCCCCCGTGTGCTACATTATTCATGAGTCCCACATTCCCCCGGGGATAAACATTCAGAAGGAGCGTTGCAAATCCACTTTCCTGCTCTGAAAATAAATAAATGAGCAGAGAATGCCAGCGCACACGGAGGCCGTGGGCTGAGACTCCTTTGTGCCCTGGGAAAGCTCACAGATGGCCTATTTCTGTCCCCTCACTCGGGGCCCCTGACCGGCAGGCCCTGAGACCCACATGCTTGGCAAGCTGGGTCGAGCCCAGAGGAGCCTCTGTGGCCAGAGGCCCCTCTCTGCCAGCTTTGCCTGCCCCAGCCGAGGGAGAGTCCATCCCGCCCCCAATCCAGGTAACCCAGGTGACTCTCTGGTCCTTGGCACTTCTTGGGTCCCAGGCAGTTGGCACAATCTTGGGATCCTCCAGGGACTGGAAGCTGGCCCGACCCGGAGGAACGACCTTGGCCTGTTGCCAGGGTCATGCTGAACACATACTCAACTGGTGCTTTTGTGGCCTGAAGAATGAATAAAAGAAGCAGCGCTCTCCTCCTGTCTCCACCGCCTGGAAGATGCTCCCGCAACCCCCACCCTCCAAGTTTCCTCTGCCCTTCCCCACCATCCCCTCGGGAAAAAAATGTCACCCAGGAGGCCCTGGGCCCAGAACTCAGGGTGGACCCTTCCCAGAAAGTGCATCGAAGATGGAAATGTTAATTCAATTGAACCCATGTCGATGGTAATTAAGAAAAGGAGGTCAGTGCTCTAAGCCAAGGTCGAAGAAAATGGACTTGGCTTCAGGAGCAAGGTGGTAAATGGAGCACTGCCCATTGGAAGTTCAAGTGGAGACCTTGCATAGTCGGAGACCTGCAGGAGCTGTATCTTCAGGGCTGGGCTGATGGACGAGGGAGGGCAGGGCAAAGCCATCCGGGGAGCAAATTCGAAGGAATACGTTCAACAAACTCATCAGCTCTGGCCCCCAAGGAAGGCAGAGCTGTGGGTGGAACGTGTGTTCTTGTTGTTCAGGAGACGAGGGGGATACACAGACCCAGGGAGCCAGGGTCTCACCCTCAGAATCTCCCCTCGCATCCCCATAACCAGGGTCCCACTCCAGGGCTGCACCCTGCTGCCAGCAAGCTGAGTGCGGGTGAGATCTCAGCCTCCTCCTCCCCCGTCAGCACAGACTGCTCAGTCTTGGAGTTCTCATCTCCCAGGTCCCGGGAGGCTGAGGGATACTTTGAGATCTCAAAAGGGAAGTATCCTTTGGGTGCCAGCACGGGACTGTTGGCTCTGCTCTGGAGTAGGAAGTCAGGAATTGCTGTGCTACTGCAGGCAAGTTCCTTTCCCTCTCTGAACCTGCTTTCTTTTTTTTCAAAATAGGAGGAGTTATCTAACACTCGAATGGATTCCCCTGGGCTTCATCCAAAATGATCTAAAAAGGGCCATCTAAGCCAGAACCTAAGGGATCCAAGAGATAAAGAGAAAGAGATTGTTGAGATTGATGGTTAACAGTGCAAATCCTAGCTGCGGCCCTTGCTAGCTGTGTGTCTTTGGGCAAATAACCTCACCTCTCTGTGCATCAATGACCACACTGATCAAATGAGGATGAGGAGCTTGCCCACCGCAAGGCGGTGCTGTAGGAAGGAGGGCAATGAGTCAGTGCATCTGAACGATCAGCACTCTGTCTGGCACGTGCAAGCCTCCATGGCGTCATCTACAAGTGCCCCCCACCTCCAGCTCTGAAGGGCCCTCTGGGGGAGGCAGGCCAGGGACCTGGTAGGACAGACACACTGGAGGTCTACACCTACCGAGCCAGGCCTGGGTGGTTGGACAGGGTATGAGCAGGTGACCAGGGCTGATGCCTAGGCCACCCTCAGCTCACCCGGGCTCAGTGGTGTGAGGTTGCTTCCACGGTCAACTCATCACGCTTAGCGCCCAGCATAGCATCTGCCCAAAGCAGAGCCATGGTCTCACATGTTTGGAGGCAACCAGTCCCTGCCCTCTGGGCCCTCCTGAGGGGCAACTCTCGACACCTGTGGAATCTGGGTCACCTGCCCAAGCTCCTGGAAAACAATGTCTGGTTCTTTTTATGGTCATGCTATGCAGCATGTGGAATCTTCCTTGACCAGGGATTGAACCTGCATTGAGAGCCTGCGGTCTTAACCACTGGACCATCAGAGAAGTCCCACAGCTTCCTATTCTGAGATCCAGCTCATCCAGCATGGACCTGGAGCTTCCTGTTGCCACCGTTGGCTAAGACCATCTTTCCCTAAGCTCTCTCTCTTTTTAAAAAGTAAATTTATGTATTTATTTATTGGCTATACTCAGTCTTCGCTGCTGTGCACCAGCTTCTCTCTAGTTGTGAGCGGAGTTGCAGTACCTGGGCCTCTTGCTGCGGCCGCTTTTCTTGTGGCTGAGCACTTTAGGGTGGGCGGGCTTCAGTAGTTGCAGTTCTGGGCTCAGTAGTTGTGATGCCCAGGCTTAGTTGTGGTGCCCAGGCTTAGTTGTGGCACCCAGGCCTAGCTGTGGTGCCCAGGCTTAGTTGTGGTGCCCAGGCTTAGTTGTGGCACCCAGGCTTAGTTGCTCTGTGGCATGTGGGATCTTCCCAGCCCAGGGATCAAACCCAGGTCTCCTGCATTGGTGGGTGGATTCTTTAACCATTGAGCCACCGTGGAAGCCCTCCCCAGGCTCTTGATCATTTCCGATCAGCTGTCCCCACGCATCTAGTCTGTGCCATCTTCTGCGCTGTGTCTTGCACCGGGAATGCTGCCAGCAGCGCAGTAGGTGTACATTCACTGAATGAGGAGTGGCTGAATCTAGGTAGGGCAGGGGCCTGTGGGGCTGGGGCCCCCATCCCTGGGACACCGTCTTCCAGCTTGCCTTATGATGGGTCCTCAGGGGTCAGTGCCAGGCTGTTTGCAGCTCCCACTCAGGTGGACACACGTGCCAGAGCCAGGCACTCAGAGACCCCCAAGGCTCCGAGGTGGGTGGCCACTTGGCGTCCTCAAAGCCCCTTGTCTGCCTGCCAGCCTTCTGTTCACCTCTCCTGGCTCAGCTCTCATGTCACTGCCTCCAGGAAGGAGTCCCTGATCTCAAGTGGGTCAGCGGCCCCTCTGGGCCCCCATGGACCCACAGCACTCTGACCCTGCTCAGTAAGGTTTGCAGAGACTTGAATAAAGAAAAAGAAAGCCACACAGCACATACCTCTCTTCCTCCCTCACCCAGGTCTGGGGCCAGCGACAGAATTTCAGAATGAAGACAGAGGCGTGGGGTGGCATGTGCTGCTCGACAAGCAGGAAAAATTGTGTCCTTAAGAGTTCTAACATATGAAACTTTTTCCTTTCTTCCGCAGTCTCTCCTTCAACTTATCATGGTGTTTAAAAACATTTGCTGTTTAATGTCATTCTAAGAAAATGTTAAATGATTAGCATTGTGCCACTTTGTTCTTTACCATTCGTCTTTATCTTGTTCAATGCCAGTTTTAAATGCAGCTGAAAGGGAGAATCTCCTGGCGGTCCAGTGGTTAAGAGTCTACGCTTCCTCTGCGGGGGGCTCGGGTTCGATCCCTGGTTGGGGAACTCAGATGTTGCATGCTGAGAGGCATGGCCAAAAAATTAAAGAGTAAGTAAATAAAACTTTAAGTGCAGCTGTAAGAACATTTAACTCATATGTGGGATCTCCTTGAAGTTACACAGTTTATATCATGCTTTGTACATGCCTGTATATTTTATTCTGACTCCAATAGTGGAAACACAAGGCCAAACCAGCTCAACTCTCTTAATTTTCGATATACACACATTCAACCAACTCCCTTGACCTTTGGCTTTATGATGTGTAAGGAAGGACCAAAAGGAAAAGACACTCTGAGTTGCCCTATCTTTTCTTTTCCTTCCAACTCATGCTAAAAATGTCATCATTTTTAGCATGAGTTGTTGGCTCACTCAGGGAAGTAAGAAAGGATATGTTAGGGTTCCCCGGTTCTTTGTGATTCTTGGAACGTCATTGCCTTTGGACTTCTCTGATGGTCCAGTGGTTAAGAATCTGCCTGCCAATGCAGGGGACATGGGTTCGATTCCTGGTCCAGGAAGATTTCACATGCCTTGGGACAACTAAACCTGTGCATAGCAATGAAGATGCGGCAGAGCCATAAATAAATAAGTAACTGGGGGAAAAAAAAAGCCATTGTCTTCTTTTTGCACTCGAAACAAGTTCTGGTTTGAACAGAAGGCAGACTTCTCCCGGTCGTCAGCAGCCCCCTCATCTGGCATGCTCACCTCGCTCTTGCTTCGAGTGGATCCCCTGGAACTTCACGCCCAAGTGGAAGGGTACCCGCTCTGTTCCCACTCATGCTCATTTTCCCATTGGATTTCACTTACAACACACGCACACATCCAAAGATAGAACTATTAAGAATTTCAAGATGGCAACAACCGAGCATTTAACTGAGCGAGGGGCCCTTCTGAGCTCAGGGCCCCGCGTGGCCCAGGATGTGGGTCCCGCCGAAGGGAGCAAGGTTTGGGTCCTATGCCTGCTGACACAGCATCAGTGCCCACCTGCAGTTCATTTTGGTGTCCAAAGGGAGTCTGCAGAGCCCCGGGGGTTTGCCTGAAGCCCCAACCCCGAGGCTGGTCAAAGGCATCATCTTTACTGGATCCTGCTCATGGACCCAAACTTTGGTTTCAGGAGCCCGTTTTCTGCTCCCTTCACCCTCCCCACAGCCCCCACCCCCAGGCTGGTCCTCCTTCCCAGAAACCAGAGACCTGCCTCCCCACCTCGGCTTCTCACGAGCTGTGCATCCTTGAGTAGGGTCCCTCCCCTCTCTGGGTCTCATTTTCCCTGGGGTGAGATGAGAGCTGAGAGCTGTGATGACGTGGCTGCTTCCTGGACTTGCCATCAGCCAGGCTGGCGGGGAGGGGGGAGGTGTCCTTCTCTCTTGCCCACCTCTTTGTCTGACGTGGGGACGCGTTTAAGGAACTGTTGGTGTTGAAGGTCAGTCAGGCGGCCAGGCCCCCTTCCTGGGGTGGGGTTGGGAATGTTCATCCCCAAGGGCATTGGTTTCCTACCAATTGGAGTTTCTGCTGACACCGCTGTATTTTCAGCACTGGCATTGTGCTTGTATTTAGGTCAGGCCTATTTTAATTCCACTGGGACCAGGGCTGGGCTGAGACCGCCTTCCAGGCCTGACCCAGAGAAGTACTGGGCTGGTTCAGCTGGACTGGGCTGCTGAGGGTTCTGGGAGGTGGCGAGGGGAGGAGCCGGGAGGTGTGGAGGAAGATGGGACTCGACAGGTGGCCCTGGCCCCCAGACCCTGGCCCACCTGGAGCCCCTCCATCCTGGTTGGATCCCCCACCACATGCACTTAGCTGTTGAGGAGGAGAGAGACTCCTGGACGGAGCATCCAGGGACAAGGTTTCGATCCCACCAACGTGCAGTATGAGTTTGGCAAGTGATGCCCTCTCCTGCCTCAGTTTCCCCACCTGTGCGACCAGGGGACTCTTGATGACCCTAGCCAGCATCACAGGGGCATGCTAGGTCCTCGCGTCCCTGTGCTTAAGAGTCCTGACTGGTGTCCTCATGCGGCCACTTGCTAGCTGTGTGACCTTGTCAAGTTACGAGACCTCTCTGTGCCCGAATGGCCCCAGCTGAAAAAGGGAGATAAAAATAGAACCAATCTCACGAGGCTGGAGGGAGTGAAATGACAGAAAGCACATAAAAGCGGTCACGTGGGCCCTGCCTGGAACTTGGGAAACTCGGCAGGAGGGAACTGGCAGTGGGGGGTTATTTTCATCACTGACGTCCACCCATGGTGCCCCTCAGCTCCCAGCCCCCCGCCTCAGCTCAGGCCCGAGCCATGGAGGCTGGGCGTTCATTGACATTCTGACCGCCAGCATCCTTACCTGGCCTGAGTCAACCTACCCCACATCTATCACTAGATCAGGTAATTAAATACCCTTGATGGTTTTTTATTGGAATGAGGCAGGACCTACATATGACTTGCTTTTTAATTAATAACCAGCCTCTCTCCTCTCTCCCCTCTCCCCTCACTGCTGTCCTTGAAGACAGGCCAGGGTGGAGGACCCAAAGTCAACCCAGGTCTGTTTGGCCAGCTCTGAAGGGAGGCGTGCAGTCATTTCTGACACCCCTCTACCCCCCCAAAACATGCTCTGTGCAGAAGAGCCGCCTCTGGGCGGGGCCAGGTCCAAAGGAGGCCCCTCCGACTTTGGGGAGCATGTAGCGCCCCGGGGTGTTTAGACCCACAGATGCATCCATTCTAAGGCAGACTCTAAAGGAGAAGTCTCTGGAAGAGCGGAGACAGACAGCCAGCCTGGCTGGCCTGGAGGCGCCGAGAAGGTGCCTTTGAGCCGCTAAAGTGAAAGATGACGTAGCTCTCCTGGTGGGAAGGAGGAGAAGCGGCTCCCGCAGGAGCAGGAGCGGCCCGTGCAAAGGCTCTGAGTGCAGGCGCAGAGGCTGTTGCTATGCAGTCGTTCAGTCATGTCCGATTCTTTGTGACCCCGTGGCCTGCAGCACGCCAAGCCTCTCCTGTCCTTCACCATCTCCTGGCGTTTGCTTGCAGAGGTGATGATCAGGAAGGATGGTCCCTGGGCCGGAGCTCCAGGGAGCCCTGAGGATTTGGTGGGAGGAGTCTGAGAGAGCAGGCAGGACAGGACTTGAGCGCAGGACTGAGGGTAAGTCTCAGGGCAACAGACAGCCACAGCAGGTTGTATACAGAAGAGCAATGGGGTCAGATCTGATATTTAGAATCATCGCTTGGGTGTCCAGTGTGCAAAAGGGGTTTGTGGGCGGGGACTTCCCTGGTGGTCCAGTGGTTAAGATTCCATGCTGCCAATTCAGGGGGTGCAGCTTCGATTCCTGGTCCAGGAGCTAAGAATCCCACAGGCTACACCATGCTGCCAAACCATTAAAAAACAAAGACTCATGGGAGTCCAACTGCAGTGGGGACCCCAGGCTGTCAGAGCTGGGCCCAGGGTCTGAAGCCTGGATGCCCTACCAGGGACCCAGGAGCCTGGAGCCCCGCAAGGCACAGGGCCTGCTGCCCTCCTCCAACTGCAAAGCTAATTCATCCTGCTATTTTTAACATAGAACCTTGTTGAGGTTCAGATAAGCATCTCTGAGCCGGGCTCCTTTGCATAATGCCCCTCAGTGAACATTTCTAAGGTACCAAAGAAGAAGATAGCTCACACACCCCCAAGTGGGGACCCCCCTGGCTTGGGGAGGAACCCCACTTTGCTGGTTAGGAGCTCATTGCCATCATCCTAAAAACTCAGGCCCAGATGGGGTCTCACTGAGCCTGACAGAGGACCCTCTGCCTCTCCGGGACTCAGTTTCCCCTTTGTGAAATGAGAGGGCTGGTGGTGTGACCGCTAAGGAGTTTTGCCTTCTCCTGGCTCAGAAACCACAAATTGTCTCCTTTCCTCCCAGCAAACCTTGGGCGATGAGTGTGATGAACCTATTTAACAGATGAGAACACTGAGACCCAGAGAAAGGGAAGGATTTATTCACCATCACTCAGGGCTTCAACATCCTTGCATCTCATGCTGTAGGGCCTCCTGAGGAGGCTCTGTGAGTCCCCAGGGAATCTGGGGAGACCAGGCCTTCACAGGAAAATGAGGAAAGGAAAACTGAGGCAAGAAAAGGCCATGGTTCCTGAGGGCTGGGGCAGCCAGAAACCCTTCCTTTTTGTTCTCCATATCTCATCCCCAACTCACCTCCTCCCAGAAGTCTTCCTGGATCTCTCACTTCTCTGAGCTACGTCATCCTCGACTGCCCAGGTTGCCCACTGACACCTGATCCTCCAAGTGGTCCTCTTCTCCCAGGCTGCCCTGGTGTCCTCAATGGACCACGTCTTCACTGAGGGCAAGGAGGGATGCCTAGGTTTCCGGGCTTCCTGCAACCCAGTGCCACAGGTGGCTGAGCAAACAGGGCTTGGTTTGCTTGCTTGCTTGCTCAGTCATGTCCAACTCTTTGCAACCCTTTGGACAGTAGCCCACCAAGCTCCTCTATCTATGGGATTTTTCAGGCAAGAATAAGGCAGAGTACTGTCATTTCCTTCTCCAGGGGATCTTCCCAACCCAGGGATCGAAACTGAGTCTTCCGAGTCTCCTGTACTGGCAGGTGGATTCTTTAACCTGCTGAGCCATTGAGGAAACCTGGTTTGGTCATCCTCAAATGCCTGCATTCCCAACACATGGCAGGACTCCCCAGTGTGCTCTGGACACGTGAATGAGTGCCAGTCCTCAGGCACTGACACGGGTCACTCTTTCCATGGCTGGACTGGACACTCCTGGAGGGCAGGGACAAAGTGGTCACCTCTCTTTGATCAACAAGTCCTACCCCAGGATTTCCATGTACGCAGCTCAGTTTATGGGCTTCCCATGGCTCAGTGGGTAAAGAACCCACCTGCCAAGGTAGGAGACATAAGAGACGCAGGTTGGATCCCTGGGTTGGGAAGATCCCCTGGAGGAGGGCGTGGCAACCCACTCCAGGATTTTTGCCTGGAGAATCCCCATGGACCCTGTGGACTGGGGGCTACAGTCCATAGGGTTGCAGAGTCAGACACGACTGCAGGACTGAGCAGCACGCACGACTCAGCTTACTGTTGGTGCTCCGTAAGGCTTTTGGGATTTAAGTCACTTTGCTTCTCAGGTCCGCATCTCCGTCGGCAAAGTGAGAGTCCTTGAGCATTCCATGTACATCTGCTATGTGCAGAGCCCAGTGATGGACCCTGGGACCCACAGAGGAAGCGGCTCTGGCCATCCGTGTCCTCTTGGAGCCCAAGGCTGGCTGGGGAGACAGGACATCCAGGAATAAATATGGGGCAGTTGGATGGACGCTCTCAGGAGGGCAAGTAACAGGCTGTAGGGATGAGAGATAGATCAAGAGAAGGGGTTGGGGACATACACTAGCTTCTGCTGCTGCTGCTGCTGCTATGTCGCGTCAGTCGTGTCCGACTCTGTGCGACCCCATAGACGGAAACCCACCAGGCTCCTCTGTCCCTGGGATTCTCCAGGCAAGAACACTGGAGTGGGTTGCCATTTCCTTCTCCAATGCATGAAAGTGAAAAGTGAAAGTGAAGTCGCTCAGTCGTGTCCGACTCTGTGCGACCCCATGGACTGCAGCCCACCAAGCTCCTCCGTCCATGGGATTTCCCAGGCAAGAGTACTGGAGTGGGGTGCCATTGCCTTCTCCGCACTAGCTTCTGAGCTGGACCTAAATGATGGGAGAGGAGAGAGGACAGATCAGGAGAAGGAAAGGCCTGAGGACAACCCAGGAGGCAGAGACAGTGGAGGAAGCATCAGAAATGGTGAGTTGCCCAGCTTGACCCAAATGTGGGAGAGAAGAGAGGATGTGGCAGGCTTACTGGGAAGAGCCCTGCAGGCGGGGGCAGGGGTGGACCACAGGCCTGCTGTTGGGAGGACACGGTGCTGTTGGTGACGCTTTTGCTGTTGGTGTCCTCCCCATATACGTTTGTTTGGTTTTGACTGCTCTGGGTGTTTGTCGCTGCACTCTGGCTTTTCTCCAGTTGCAGCAAGCAGGGGCTACTCTCGAGTTGCGGTGCAGGGGCTACTCATTGCCGTGGCTTCTCTTGTGGCAGATCACGGGCTTTAGGGTGCTCAAGCTCAGTAGTTGCAGCCAAGGTGCTCGTCGTCCTACAGCATGTGGAATCTTCCCGGACCAGGGATCGAACCCTGGTCCCCTGCGTTGGCAGGTGGATTCTTAACCACTGGACCACGAGGGAAGTCCCTCTCCATATACCCTTGACCCACCTGGCATCAACTGCAAATAGCATCCTGTGACTCCACCTGAAGGTAGTGTCTGGCTCCAGGTACTACCTGGAGGTAGGGGGTCGGGGGGGACCGTAAATCATTGAGAGGCACAGTTGGAAGGTGACCGTCCCAGCTGCCCCTGCTTGATGGGACGATCCTGGGGCATGAAGCCAGCCACAGAGCTCAGAATGTTCTAAGCCCCAGTAACCCCCAAACTCACCTGCTCACTGACACACTCTTGACTCTTGACTGGCTCTTCTCCCTGTCCCACCCCATCACGGTCACCCTTCCCAATCACTTGTACCCAAATCCTTGGGGAACATGAGCAAAGACGGCCAGAATCTCCCATTTCTCTCAAATTGACTCCTATTTAGGAAGCATCTGAGGAGGGTGGAAATGGCAACCCACTCCAGTATTCTTGCCTGGAGAATCCCATGGACAGAGGAGCCTGGTGGGCTACAGTCCAGGGGGTTGAAAAGGGTCGGATACAACTGAGTAACTGTCACTGAGAAGGGTGGGGCTACGAAGGCCCAGGGAAGAGGGATGTCTGAAATGATGATGAGACCCCCAGCAGTGAGCATCTGTGGTAAAAGGTTGCATCTTCACCCTTTCATTTATTCAGTTATCTCAACTGTACCTCAGTTCAGAGAAGATTTAAGGCCACTTTCAACAACACGTGTGTAACACTTATGTCAGTTGGGTCACCCCAAGCCTTGTCAAATGACATAGTGCCTTTGCAGTGGCTTGGACCTTAAGGCATCACTTCTCTCTCCAGCGGTGTATTCTGGGGCTCAGTGTGAACCTTGCTGGTTTGCCTTGAACACCCCTGCTCAGACAAAACACATCCTTTCTGGTCTTTGTTAGGTACATGAGGGTAAGTTTCATATACTGGGTTTTAATCTTTTTCTTATTGACTTGTAGGAATTCTTTATATATGATAGATCTCAATGCTTTTGTGTAAAATTTTAAAATGTGTAGCTATATGCACTGCAAATCTTTCCCCAAACTGAGTTAATGTTCACTTCTTTTCAATATTTATTTACTGAAATAATTTCATTGTTTATTAGAAGTTTTATATTTTAATTAAGTCATAGTTGTCAATATTTTCCTTTAACATTTGTACCGCTTACTTTTTTTTTTTTTTTTCAGAAAAAATGTCCTATGGCTGATTGTGTTGGTGGCCCTCCAATATTAATTCTATCCTTCTGCCTTAGTAACAGAATTCCAGTTTTTAGCTGGACATATTGCCACTCAGCCTAAAGACTACATTTCCAGTCCTTCTCCTGGTTGGGTGTGGCCATTAGACTGATATCTGGCTGATGGTATGAGAGTGAAAGCATTTTGTGGGACTTCTGGGACATTTCCCTTCCTTACTTTCTTCATCTTGCCATCTAGAGTGAAGATGTGATGTCTGGAGCTCCAGAAGCTGTTTTGGACTTTGAGGCAACCTCAGAATGGAAGCAACATACTGAATACGCGAGGGTAAAAGTTAGAAGCCTAATTCTTGGTATCACTGTGAATCAGTCATAACAGTTTTTATGCTCTTGTTTAGTTTTGTTTCATTGCCTATGTCTAGAGTGATTATACCTGAGATATAAATGATATTAAATAAGAGAGAGCTTACTTAAGCCATTGTTGCTTTGGGTTTTTCAAATTGAATACACTTCCCTATCCTACATTTTCTTTTAAAAGTTTCACAACTCTACTTTCCACACATACTTCTTTAACTTGTCTGCAGTTGATTTTTGCTTATGTGGGAGGTGGGAATCTAATTTTATTCTTTTTCCATATGGACAGCTAATTGTCCTAGCATCATTTATTGAGTAGTTCAAAACAAAGTAAAAGGTGTTTTGGAATACATTTAGTAAAAAGTTACTCAAGACCCACATAGATAGCATTGTAAAATTAACTTTGGGACACAAATAAAATAAAAAACACTTAAATACAGGGGCTTCCCTGGTGGTCCAGGGATTAAGAATCCTCACCTGCACTGCAGGGGGAAAGGGTTCAATCCCTGATTAGGGAACTAAGATCTCGCAGCCCTTGAAGCTTGGCCAAAACAAACTGACAAAAAACACTTTGATAAATGGAAAGATACACCATGCATACAGAATGGAAGGATACCCCATGGATTGGATGGTAATTCTCCCCTCAACTAATTTGTAAATTCAACGCCACCCCTAATCAAATCCTAATGTAGGTTTTTCAAGTTATATTTGCAAAGATAAACAAAAGCAGGTTAGGAAATTAGGGAAAATAAGAAAAAACCAGAGGTGACGGCTCTTGCAGTTGTCAGAGACGGGCCACAATTTCCCTGTGAATTTTTTGGCGTCCGATACACGGCGGGAAACATCTATTTTTATCCCAAAGGTAAAAGCAGACCGCTTCCAAGCAGGAGATGCGGATTCAGCGCTTGGCTCGGGAAGATCCCCTGGAGGAGGAAACGGCAGCTGCCTCCAGTATTCTTGCTGGGAGAATCCCACGGACAGAAGAGCCTGGCAGGCTATAGCCCATGGGGTTGCAAAGATCTGGACACGACTGAGTGAGTAAGCAACAATAATAACAAGGTAAATGCCATTGTTCCTGGGAACAGTGGAGACATTTAGGGGGTGACCGCTCAGTGGCACAGGGTTTCTTTGGGGGGTGATGAAAATGTTCTAAAATTGGTTGTGATGAGTCACACAACTCTGCAACTATATGAAAAACCATAGCACTTTAAATGGATGAGCTGTATGGTATATGAAATATATCTCAACAAAGCTGTTAAAAAAAATAAAAAGAGAACAAAGAAAAACACACAGTAAGGTGTCATACATGCGTGGGTGTGAGCCCTGAGGCTCCCAGGCTCTAAATAAGACCCCGAATTCAGAGGGGTGACTTGCAGAAATGGGTTGTTATCTAAAAGCCTTTAAAAACCCAGAGCATCTCCCAGAGTCGTGACCTGGGATGGTAGGTCTGAGCCCTCTGACTGCGATAATTAGCGGGCTGGCCGCCAGAACTGGTCTAGGCCCCTGGGAACGTTACATCCTGTGCCTGCAGGAGAATGCTTCCTTTTTGGCTTTTTTTTAAGAAAAAATTTAGGGGCTTCCCTTGTGGTTCAGTGGTTAAGACTTCTCCTTCCAATGCAGAATGTTTGGGTTTGATTCCTGGTTGGGAAGCTAAGATCCCACATGACTCTTGGTCAAAAAAAAAAAAACAAAAAACCAAAACACTGAAAAAAAAAAAAAAAAAAAGCAATGTTGTAACGACTTCAATAAAGGCTTTACAAATTCTTTAACATTTTTCTTGAGGTATCGCATACAGAAAAGTACACACGACAGTGTGCAACATATTGGATTTCACAAACTGAATGAGCGCGCGTAACCAGCACTCAGGGGGAGAAACAGAGCTTTCCAGGCCCCCAGAAGTCCCCCACACCTCCCGCTAGCCACACCCTGACCTCCAGCAGCATCGGTTATTGTTGCAGGTTTTATTCTGTAAACAAATGGGATTGTACAATACGGGCTGTTTTGCCTGGCACCTTTTAACAGATCTGCTCCTTTTTTTTTTTTTAAACTGCCTACTATGCTCCTGTTCTTTGTTGCTGGGGGTGAAGGGTAGGAAGGAGGTGAGACAAGCCTAAGGAATGAACATTCTAAGGGATCCTGGTGACCAGTGTTGGTCCTGGCAGGAAAGGGCTGGGGATGAGGAGGTAATCTAAGGGTGGCCTAAATCATGAACCCCAAAGATGATCTCTGTTCACAATAAATTCTGAGAGAGTCAGCTGCTCCTTGACCCTTGGCCCACCAGGGGGACCTTCACACAGCATCTCTGCGCGGGACTACATGAATAGCGCCCCCTGGAGCCGTGTAACACGGTGGCTTGGCTTTCAAGCAGCCTTTTCAGAGAACAAGACTGGACCATCTGGGAAATGAGTGTGTCAGGGCAGCCTGGCGTAAAGCTGAGCCAGGTTCCTGGTGAAGACACTGTCTTGCCCCCATCACCAGCTACTGGACCCCAGCATCAGTCCCCACTGAAGACCAGGGGGCATGGGTGGGTCCTCCCACCCAGCATGGCCCCTGGGTCCAGCCATTCTCCTGGCAGAATCTGTCCTGACTCCGATGCATCAGGGACTGCAGATTCTAAAGCATGCAGGCCCTTAATGAAAGCTGGGTGGCCTGGCTTGAGATCTGAGGCAACCACATGCTTCAGTAAATCAAGGTGACATTTGCAAAGAGGCTAGGGAGTCTCTCGAGTCTCTTGAAACCAGGTTTTGGGAAAAAGCAGCAGTGAACGGGGAGGGAGATGCAACGGGCTGCCTGAGGGGGCCTGCAGAACAGTCAGGGGAACGAGACAGTGAGTAGGGCCACGTGGACTCTTGGGGTGAAGCAGAGGCCGGAGCCAGAAGTGGGGGAAGCAGAAAGTGAGAGCCTGGACTCGGCCATGTGGCCCGGGTGGGTCATCCCTCCGCCACTCAGGTCACTCGTATGACCTCCAGCAACCGTTTATTCTCCTTGCATCTCATCTGCTCACCTTTCAAACAGGGTTATGACAAACCTCGAACACCAGTGGCATAGGGTTTAATGAGGACGAAAGCCGAGAAGATGAAGAAAACATAATCCCTGAGAAAAATGATGATTTTACACTGAGACAATCAAAAGCCAATGAAGACGTAGAGCATTTTTTGAAATGAAAAAGAAAATGAAGATGACAGCTTTAAATTGTGTATATATAACACAGAGTTGTAATCAACCAGGAAATCGGGCTTAAAGTTTACCCTTAACGAGAGATGAAAGTTAAGAGGTTTAAAATTATGCTAAAATAAAGTGACAAAATGAATGTGATTTAAGATCGAAGATCAAAGCCTAAAGTCTGAGATTAAAAGATTAAGCTTGGGAAAGGTAAAGAGGTAAAGAGTTTCAGAAGATGCAAACGACCGAAACGAACACCCACGAGATAAAGAGGGTTTTTTCAAGGGGACGGGACCCTGGATGAAGTTGTGACTTTAAGAATGAAGACAGTGCTGTTTACCTTCTAAACAAGAAGTAAACTTGAAAGAGCACTAAGAGAAAAACCTTTTTAAAGGGAATAACATCAAAAAGCTTGGAGAAGATTACAGACGTAGAAAATAAACTGAGATTTCAAGTGAGAGAGAACAAATAAAGAGACTTTTAAGTGGCTACATTTTTAATTTTTTTAAACACCTATATGCACAATTGTCTGGAGAAGGAAATGGCAACCCACTCCAGTATTCTTGCTCGGAGAACCCCATGGACAGAGGAGCCTGGCAGGCTATAGTCCCATGGGGTTGCAAAGAGTCAGACAAGACTTAGCTACAGAACCACAACAACGCACAATTGTACATTTATTTTTACTTGTTTATTTATAGTTGCCTGAGCGGGATCTCCACTGCTGCATGTAGGCTTTCTCTAGTTGTGGAGTGTGGGGGCTACTCTTCGTTACTGTGCGAGGCCTTCTCACTGCAGGGGCTTCTCGTGTTGTGCAGCGAGGGCTCTAGAATCTGAGGGCTCGGGAGTTGCAGCACTCGGGCTTAGTTGCCCGGCAGCAGGTGGGATCTTGCCAGATCAGGCATCAGGAACCCATGTCCCCTGCATCGGCAGGTGGATTCTTAACCACTGGCCGCCAGGGAAGTCCCAAGGGAAACATGTGTTTAGAACGGAGGGCAAACCTGGGAATGTCTGGAGCTCAAGGAAGACGACCGAGAGGAGGGAGAGGTTAAAGATTTAGGCGTGTGTCTCAGGGTGGGGATAGAGCCATTCGACAACTGTTTACTGAGCACCTGCTATGTACAGGCACGGGGCTAAAAGTGAGGGAGATGGCTGAGCAATACATGCGGCCTGCCTCTGGGAGAGGCAAGTGACACACAAGTTCAGACTGTGGTCTCTGCCATGAGGGGGTGGGGAGTGTGCAGGGGGAGAAAAACATGTGTGTGTGTGTGTGTGTGTGTGTGTGTGTGTGTGTGCTTGGAATGGTTTCTCAAAGGCTGTGGGGTTTGAGCCAGGATCTGAGGGCTGAACCCGGATGAGGGTGACGGGTACCAGGGGGAGGGCCATGCAGGACTGAGGGATGAAGGATAAGAAGGGATGGACCTAATGACGTCTATGGATGCACACCCGGCTAGAGGGAAGATGAAGATGCCCCTGGTCAGTTTCAGGCTCGAGGCTTCTGGGAAATCAGAGGCAAAGTGGTCTGCGTAGGTCAGAGGCCAGGGTGGCTGATGCAACCTGGAGAGGGAGGCTGTGACGGGCGTCTAGATGGGTGTTGGGGAAGCCCTGGAGGCAGTGGGTCCTTCTCTCTGCTGGGATACCCGAGGGAAAGAGGAGAAAGCTTTGCCCAAGTTTCCAGAGGAGATTATAGAACTAAGTCTCCTGTTATTCGCTCCATGCCATATTGTCTCCTAAATTTACACTGGGCCCCAAACTTCTTAATTAAGGCATTTTCAGCCCTTCTTGGGGAGTAGGAGGGGGAACAGAAAAAGTACCCCGAGTTGGGGCTGGCCAGGGGGACAGGATGAAAAAGTTGAGGATTCTCGGTCTAGGAGGCAGTTCCACAGAGTGGGGTAGGGCCTAGAGTGAGGAGGGGCACACTGAGACCCTAGGTCCTGCAGAGTGGGGAGGCCACAGTGATGCGAGGAGGGGATGGGTCAGCTCCTGGTCTGCAGGGTCCTGGTGATGGAATGAACGTCCACCCCGAGCTGGCCTTGGTTCCACATAGATACTCGCAGAGAGGCTGGAAGCAAGACCGGGAGGCCACAGGGGCAGAGAGCTGTAGGGCCACACGTTGGGACGTCTGGGCCCGCATTCGGTTCTGGTTTGTGAGTGTGGCCATGTGCTTCGGTACTCGGCCTCAGTCTCCTCCCCGTTAGGTAGTGGATTGATAGGCGGCGGTGAGAGGGCCGAGGGCGACACCTGGTGGTGACTGAGAAGTATCGCAGACTAGGCCGGTAGAATGAGTCCCCAGGCAGTCAGGGGTGTGTGTTTCATCCATAGGTCAGTTTCACCCCCAGTTCCCTCTGGAAGAGACGGCCAAGACCTCCCAAACGACCTCGAGGGTCTGGCTGATGTCTCCCCAGGGCAGGCAGAGTAAAGAGAGAAAGTGGGACAAGAGAAATCCCAGTTCCTGAGACCTGCTTCCTCCAGGAGACAGACCTTGTGTTGGGGGGAGAGGATGTCACATTTGATCGTCACAGCAACCCCATGTGATGTATTCCACTGTCCCTACCAAAGAGAGAGGGAAAACGTGGCTCTGCAAGGTTTAGGGGTATGGCGAAGGTTATAAACCTGGTAAGTGACTGAAATTCAAAATCAGACCATCCAATTCTTTTTGTTTGTTTGGGGATTTTTTTTGGCCATGCTTCACAGTATTCTTGCCTGGAGAACCCATGGACAGAGAAGCCTGATGGGCTACAGTCCATGGGGTCGCAAAGAGTCAGACACAACTGAGCGACTAAGGCATATTGCGGCTTGTGGGATCTTAGTTCCCTTATCAGGGATCGAACCTGGGCCCTCGGCAGTGAAAGCAGAGTCTTAACCACTGGACCGCCAGAGAATTCCCCACACCGTCCAATACTTAAGCCTGCTCAGGTTCTTTGCACATCCCTGGGAGCCACTCTCCAAGGGCCAGTACTGTGAACAGCAGGGCAGAGGTGTCGTGGGGACACCCCGCTCCTGTCTGCAGTCCTCAGGGGGCTTAGTCCCACACCCCAGACACTGCTGCTCCAAGTCTTAATCTTCCCAAAGATTAATGGCCCCCAGGAGGAGGGACCCAGAGAAATGCTCCCCCCACCCCTGCCCAACTCACCATTCCCAGCCTTTCCCTTTGTGACCCTGACTCCTCACACTGAGGACTGTTCTCCCCATGTACAGATAAGGACACTGAGGCCTTGCCCAGAGCTGCAGGCAAGCTGGGGGGCCAACAAAAGGCACTCCCAGTGGCAGGGCTAGGACAATGTGAACAACAAAGTAAATAGCAATTGTATTGGATAGTAACACAAAGGACAGAATAATTATCTATGAGTCCACGAAGTGAAGTGAAAGTCGCTCAGTTGTGTCCAACTCTTTGCGACCCCATGGACTATACGGTCCGTGGAATTCTCCAGGCCAGAATACTGAAGTGGGTAGCCTTTCCCTTCTCCAGGGAATCTTCCCAACCCAGGGATTGAACCCAGGTCTCCCACACTGCAGGCGGATTCTTTACCAGCTGAGCCACAAGCAAAGCCCAAGGATACAGGAGTGGGTAGCCTATCCCTTCTCCAGCAGATCTTCCTGACCCAGGAATCAAACTGGGGTCTCCTGCATTGCAGGTGGATTCTTTACCAACTGAGCTATTAGGGAAGCCCTATGAGTCCATAGCAAAATAAATAAATAGATAAATGGGAGAGGAGAAACAACTCTTTCTTAAGGAAGAATTCTAGTCAATAAGTGGAGACAGAATAAATGGAGAACTAGAAAACCATTACTAGAATAACCACGACTAGTAATAATTACAGCAGGCAAGCTCTGCACACAGACGCAAAAATCAGTGGTGAGGGAATTCCCTGGAGGTTCAGTGGTCCCAACTCCGAGCTTTCACTGCCAAGGGTGCAAGTTTGATCCCTGGTCAGGGAGCTAAGATGCCACAAGCTGTGCAGCATGGCCAAAAAATAAAAAGAAAAGAATCAGAGGTGAAACTTTAAGAAGAAAGGGGGGCATTTGCATAATCTCAAAGCATTTCCTCCAAAACAGTTATGAATTATAAATGGACAAAAGAATAAGTTGATGGTGGAGAATCTTAGCACACATTACCTTAACCAAGTGATCCAAGCTAACCCTCACTGGTAATAAGACAGATGAAATCAGGTACCCCTGATATGGTGCCCCAACAGGGCACAACACCTTGGGGCTCCATCTAATTCTGAGAAAACACCAAAGTGGGGGACATTGGGCGAGATAACTGTTGAGTGTTCTTCAAATGTGTCAAGGTCGTGAAAGACCAGGAAAGTCTGAGAAACTACAGACTGGATGATGAATCCATGCCCAGTGGGATCCTAGTTGGAATTCCGGAACAGAACAGGGATATTTAGAAGAAAAACCAGTGAAATTCAAATAAAGTCTGTACTTGAGTTCACAGTACCCTACCAATGTCAGTGATCCAACAAGAAGTTAACAGGAGAGGAAGCTGGTGAAGGGCGTGTGGGAACTCTACCTACAATTCTGCACAGCTGACATTATCTTAACACTTCAAAGTCAGGAAAGTCGACCCAGGGGTGGTGTGGAGACACCCTCTGTCTGGAGTGGCAGGTTCCCACCCACTCCCACCGTACCCGAGACCTGGCCCTGGGGAAGCACTCTTGCTGCCTCTGAACTAGACTGTCCAGGGGCCCAGCAAGCCAGGGGTGGGGGCTCCCAGAGGCAGATGGAGAAGGAGCAACTTTTCTGCTTGGATGGGAGAGTACAGGAAACCACTGGGTGTAGCCTTTAACCTAAGGGCTTCTGTGGACTCGCTCAGCCTCCACAGTGCACAAGATTGGTTTTATGGTCTCCATTTTACAGATGAAAACACTGAGGCTCACGGAAGTGAAGCAACGCGCCTGGCCCGCAGTCAGAGGGTGGTGGGCTGGGCTCAACCCCAAGGGAGTCCAAGGCTTGGTCTCTTCCAGGGTGATGCGGTCAGAGATCATTCCCCCTTCCCCGTGCCCCCGCCCTCCACCAGCTGAAGGGTTCCAGGCTCTCTCTTGGGCTTTGACTTTGTAGCCACCTCTCTGAAGCTGCCCACCCCCCACAGCTGCAGCCCTGGGGCTTCCTACCCACCTGCCCAGGCTCTGAGCACCCTGTGAGAAGGGCTCTGTGTGGCAGACTGTTGTCACCGCTTCACACCTGGTGGAGGGCCCCTCACCCTGCTTCAGGTGCCCTCCTTCCATCCTCCACCTTCTGGATGCCAAGCCCTGGGCAGACAAGGACTCAGGAAGCTCCTTTCGTGAGATTCAAGCCCTTGTTCACCCAGCCTCAGGTCCCATGCACTCTCTGGTGCAGTAAGGGCCAGAGACACCAGGCCCCTCTCCCTCCCCATGACAGTCCCTGTCTGCCCCCTCTTCCTTCCTCCCTGCCACTCCTTACATCCTTTCTTCATAGCAGTTATCGTGGGGTTCCAATGACTGCTGGCCTGGGACCCATGAGTGGGTGGAGATCTCACTCTTCTTTGACCATGAGCCCCCAGCGTTTCCACCAAAGGATAAACTAGTCCCTGAAATGCTTTACCCTGGGGAGGGTGACCCATTCAGTGTAATGGGGACAGGGGACAGGGCCAACCCAGTGCCTTGGGTAAAATGGGGAAAAAACACATAGGTCACAGTGGTGTTTGGTCTCAGAGGAAAGAATCTTTCTGCAGAAGCTCTCTGAATTTCAAAATACTGGGATGATGAATTCTGGAAAAATAGAGACCATTTCTATTAGAGGCAGCGGAAGCCTAAGAATTGGGTGCTGTTTAAATCCAGCCCCAGGACTTCCCTGGTGGTCCAGCGGTTAGGACTCTGAGCCTCCACTGCAAGGAGCTGGGGTCGGCTCCTTGGTCAGGGATCCCAGGGACATGCAAAGAACCTGAGCAGGTTTAAGAATTGGATGGTCTGGGGAATTCTCTGGTTGTCCAGTGTTTAAGACTCTGTGCTTTCACTGCCGAGGGCCTGAGTTCGATCCCTAGTAGGGGAACTAAGGTCCCACAAGGTGTGAAGCATGGTCAGAGCAAAGAAAACCAAAAAGAAAAAAGAATTGGACGGTCTGGTTTTGAATTTCCGTCACCAAACACCTCATGGTGCTGCACAGCAAAACAAACAAACAAAAAAACAACAAAGAAACAAAAACAAAACCCAAAGACAACAAAACTCACTCCCAATCTGTCTTTGGTGAACACTGTGTCGACTGCGCGGCTTTAGTCCCCACCTGGCCTCCCCATCTCCAGCCTGGCTGTGCTCCCAGGGAATGACCTACACAGCCTCCAATAGGCTACCTTGCCTTGGGTTCAGCCAATGGGAGGGGCCGGCAGGGCTTCAGCCAATGGGAGGGGTCGGCAGAAGGCAGGGGCGGGAGTTGAGAGAGAGGCAGCTGCTTCCTCGGGCTTCCATGATAGCTGTTGGTAAAGAATCCACCTGCGATGCAGAAGACCCTTGTTCGATTCTTGGGTCGGGATGATCCCCTGGAGAAGGGATAGGCTACCCACCCCAATATTCTTGGGCTTCGCTCGTGACTCAACTGGTAAAGAATCCGCCCGCAGTGCGGGAGACCTGGGTTTGATCCCTGGATTGGGAAGATCCCCTGGAGAAGAGAAAGGCTACCCACTCCAGTGTCCTGGCCTGGAGAGTTCCATGGGGGGTCACAAAGAGTCGGACACGACTTTCACTTTCTTTTTTTCTCCTTCCCTACCGGGCCACACTGCCCGCTGGAGTTCTGTCGGCAGTTGAGTCCCTCGTGGGTCCCCGTCCACACCTGAGAACACAGGCCCTCCTTTTAAACTCTCATTCCCCCACTGCACAGTCTCACTGCTTCCTCCAGGACTCCGCTAACGCAGTGCCCAACAAAGGGCACAGAGCTGGACACATTCAGCTGTTAACCTCAAGAGGCTTGTTTGGTCTCTATGGAGAGGGGTGGGGGGTGGGGGGGACCCTCAATTGCCAGCCTGCAAAATGAGTATAAAGCTGGCAAAACAGTGACTACGTGATCTAAAGACATCTTACTGCAGGAGGCAGCATTAGCTATCTTAAGCGTTCTCACTGAACTCATCAGATTTGTTAGCTGATTCATCACTATTCTGTACAGGGGAGACTTCGATTTTTCCTTGTGGGCCCACTTACATCTCCAACCGATTCAAATCCAAACCCTCATGCCTCTCTGGCAGCCTTGCCCGGCTTCCACTGCTGCCCCCTTTCTCTGGTTCTCTGCCGCTTTTGTTGAGCTCCCTCTTCTCAGACAAGGCAGCTCAGTTCCACACTTGTTCCACACCAGGCCCCCTGAGGTCTTTATCAGCCATTCACATTTGAGTAAGAATTAGCTATCAGTCCACCAGGAGAACAGGATCAAGTCAGACTCCTGGCACCTGGGTGTTCATGAGCTAGGAGACATTGGGGGGAGGCCAGGAGGCCCACAGAGAGAGAAGCAGAAACTGCAGGGGTCCTGGACCTCAGTCACAAGCTTTATTGTCTCGAGCACGGACTTGCCACACTTCAACAATTCCACTTTGGGGAAGGAAAGGGGAGGGTGCAGGAGGGCTTGAGGAGGGGCACGGCTGAGCACACACTGGGCAGGCGCAGATGTTCATGGGGAAAGCGCTTGCCACCTGCCAGCCCATCCCCGGGGGCTCAGCTCCTCTCAGAGTGGGCTTTTGGCTGTTAGTAAGACTAATCAGTGCCTCCAGTGGGCAGGGCAGCTGCCTGATTTTGCTGGAAAGAGTAGTATTTGACTCTGGGTTAAGCCACTACAGCATTGCTTCTAGACTGTTGTTAATGAAACCGCATGCAAGAGCTACCGAAAGCCAACAGGGAGCGAGGAGGGGCCGACAGGACTAACTGGCTGCCCCCGGGGTGGGCTGCTTTGGGGCAAGGACGTGAAGACCACCCACCTGTACCTGGGAGCACTCAGGGGTGACCTGGGCACCACCTGCATACCTGTCCTGGTGCAACTGGGGAACACCATGCTGGCCCATCGGGCATCCCCTCTACCCCTAAGGGGAGAGGCCTGTAAGCTGGGGGAGGGGGGGCAGGCCTCCATGGAGACGCAGCAGTGCAAGGCAACCACCTGTAGGTCTCCAGGCTCTAGAGGTGGGGCTTCGGGCAGACGCTGGCTTTCCCATCACAAACGAGGCTGGAGTAATTTGGCAGGCTTGAGGGGAGGTGGGAGATTTTTCTTCCCCAATCAATCCTTGGCTACAGGAGACAGGACTTAAAATGCCCAGGCAGACGCCTCGTACCACTGAAAGGGGGTTGTTGGGCTGTGTGTTCAGTTACATGTGCATGGCCACGCCTCCCTGAAGGCTCAGCCACATGTACCTGGCTGATTCCATGCTCGACGAGGCTGCAGGCACGTTTGTAGTGTGTGCAACTGCAGCCCTGCCAGGCCTGGGGCTCCATCCTGGAGCCCGAGGGTGAGCATCCATGTGGTCCGAGCATGACTGACTGCAAAGGTCCCACCCACATGGCATGTGTGCATGCGTGACCCCTCTGAGTGCCTGTGCCAAGGTCAGAAGGTGTATACGTCGGGGTCTGCATGGGGGAATCTGCCAGTAGGAGGCCGGTTTCAGAACATCGAGTCAACCCGGGGACAGCATATGACCTACCAGTCAAAGGGCTGGTTTGGGGCCTCCCTGTGACCTTCCTGCCCCAGCTCCAAGCCAGGTCTCTGGGGATGGGTGGGAGAAGGAAAGGGGCTTCCAGACTTTCCTCATACTGTGGCTCCTGGCCTTGGGGACCACCCTCCAGACAGCAGCAGCTTGGAGCTGCGTGTGCGCTGGGGTCGGAACGAAGGGCCTACCTCCCAGCACTTTGAACCTGGGGCCTTGCTGGGCAGACGGGCTGAGGGGAACTTGTACCACTGTTTGCAAGAGGCTCAGTGTGTGGGGATAAGCCCTGGGGACTGCCTTAGTCTGGAAGAGGCTGCAGAAAAGGGGGTCTCCTCTTGCCTCCAAATGACCGGATTTCTCTCCTTGGTGCCTGAAGGGGAAGCTGGGGCCCTCCTCTGGCCCCTTCCTGGGACAATGGCTCTCGGGGATCTGAGAGGGACCCCCAGGAGAAGGAGGGGAAGAAAGGGAGTGGGGACATGCCCAGGGGCCAAGACGGTCCTCAGGGCAGCGCCTCCTGGGGAGAGGGGCCTGTTTGGATCACCCCAGCCTTCCCGAGCCAACTCCAGAAACTGCCGAGTGTCCAGGGCGTCCAGGCTGCAGGTCCCGGGGGGCCAGGCCAGGGCTGTACCGCTCTCCGTCGAAGGTCGTGCTTGAGGAAGCCTTCTGGTCTGGCAAGGGGTCGGGGGTGGGGGATTGTCCATGGCCGTGGGTACATCATTGTTACAAACACTGTTCTCGTCTTCAAAGCGACAGTCCTGCCCCCTGAGTGGAGGGGGCGCCGCTGGGGCAGGCTGGAGGGGCTCTGGTCCGGACTGGGCCGCTCCATGGTGTCCCTTAGGGTCAGTGCTTGTCCTGCAGAGAGCAAGGGCTTGGTCAGCAAGGGTCTCAGGAGGCCCAGGGGCAAGGGGCAGAGGGGGTGGGGCAGGGGTGGGGGAGGAGAGCTGGCTGGTGCCAGGTGGTGGGAAGAACAGCATGTGCAAAGGCCCTGAGCAGGAGCACTCTGTGCTGAGTGTTTGGGGCACAGCGAGACAGCAAGCGGGGTGGGAACAGTTTATGGGAAGTTGAAGGGAAGAGGCAAGAGTGGCAGGATTTACAAAGAGCTCCGAGGGCCTGTGTGGAGGCTGGATCCGAGGAAAGGAAAACTTGTGCTGAGACTCCAAGCCTCAGTTTTCACATCTGTAAACTGGGATGAACCCCGTGTGCCTCGCAGGACAAAGCCACACAAAGGTCTGGACATCAACTCCCAAGGGGCCCGGTACGGGTGGCTCCTCTGCAGACACAACCCTGACAGGTCCTGCTATAGCTTCCTGCTTCCACCCTGCTCTCAAGTCTGGTGCGGGCTCCCCACCTCCCCACATCCATCTCTCTCTGCTTCTCCCCTCAAGGCCAGGCCCTCGGCAGATGCTGCAGCCAGGGTTCTCTGGTCTCCACGTGAGTGCCTGCAGCCATGGCTCCATCGGCTGAGTTGGAAGGACAAGCCTTTCTTCCAGCCCAAGGTCGCACTGGCGCAAGGTCACACAAGGAGCCAGGGACAGAGCCTAATTGGGCTGGCACCTGGGCCCCAGGTGGGCTCTCTAACACTGCAGGCGAATGACAGGAGCTAACTGTGGGGTGTGGGCCACCAGACACCCCCTTAATATAGAACCCAGCAAAACACATTCCCAGCAAGGGAGTCAGGCCCATGAAAATCCTGGGAAACGAATTTTCCGCCCACAATTTTATAAAACCTAGACTTTACAGAGACTGCTTAAGAAAGAGAGAAGATGCTACATTTAAAATATTCCATTGAAAAAAACCAGGAGGTGAAATTGAATACTAGAGCCTGCTTTGTTGTTGTTCAGCCGATAAGTTGCATCCGACTCTTGTGACCCCGTGGACTGCAGCGCAACAGGCTTCCGTGTCCTTCACCATCTCCCGGAATTTGCTCAAACTCACATCCATTGAGTTGGAGCATGCTATCTACTCCATTACATAATTTAGGGACTTTCCTAGCACTCCAGTGGTTAGGATTCCACCCTTCCACTGCAGGGGGCCAGGTTAGATCCCTGGTTGGAGAACCAAGATCCCACAAGCAGTGTGGTATGGCCAAAAAATTGAAATGAAATAATTTACGTGCTACTTTGCAACCATCACAATAAAGAGCTCAGGCAAGATTCCCAGACCGATGATGAATCCAGGGGGCATTTGAGTCAGGAACTGAGAATTCACAAGGTCTTCCAGGGTCTCCACTGAATATTCATTCAGAAAGAACCGGTAACCATACAGTAGGGGTCAGACAACACCTTGACCAGGTGATTAAGATTCACACCTGGAATGAAGGGCAGATGGACATCACGTGCCCCAGTCGTGATGCCTGGAGAAGAACATGACCTTGACCGAGTATTTCAGCCTGAATTGCAGAACCCGGCTCTAATCACCCCAAAGGACAGTCAAACCTCAAAGGAGGAATCTTCTATTAAACAAAGAGGGAGGGATTGTGTTTCAAAAATGCCAATGTCATCAAAATCCAAGCGAAATGGAGGATATGTTCCAGAGGCAAGGAGGCTAAAGAAGACGTAACAAGTAAACGAAACGAGCCTCATTAACCTTAGGTTGGATCGTGGACTGGGGCAGGGAGAGAGCCATGAAGACACGCCAGGGTCAACTGAAGAAAACAGGTAGGGAGTATGATCGGCTCTATTATCAAATCTCACAACAGCATGACATTTGCTGAGACTGATAACTGTACTGTGTTTATATAAAATCACACCCTGTTTCGGGGAATGCAGACTGAATATGCAATTACTCAAATGGTTCAGAAAAATATTGTATGCATATAACACACATCTACACACAGGGAACAAAACGTAAAGCAAATGGGGCAAAATTTTAACCACGTGCTATGGGGGAAAGGAGAGCTGATGCTCTAGGTGCCGTTTACTTTCAGTTTCTATCTGTGTATAGGTATTTATGGGTTTCCCTGCTGGCTCAGCGGTAAAGAATCCGCCGGTAAGGCAGGAGATGCAGGTTCGATTCTTGGGTCAGGAAGATCCACTGGAGGAGGGCATGGCAACCCACTCCAGTATTCTTGCCTGGAGAATCCCCATGGACAGAGGAGCCTGGCGGGCTGCAGCCCATGGGGTCGCAAAGAGTCAGACACAACTGAGCGAGTAACACTGTCACTTGCATAGTTAGTTATTTATCTGGCTGCACCAGGTCTTAGTTGCAGCACGAGGGACCTTAAGTCGTCATTGTAGCCTGTGGGGTTCTCTAACTGTGGCTTGTGGGATCTAGTTCCCCAACCAGGGATTGAACCGGGGCCCCCTGCACTAGGAGCTTGGAGTCTTTGCCACTGGACCACCAGGAAAGTCCATCTAGGTGTTTTTTTAAATTCTTGTAACTTTTTTGTCTATTAAAAATTATTTCTAAATAATTATTTAAATTATCTAAATTATAATTTTAAATGATTTCTAAAAGAATGTATAGGGACTTCTCTTTTGCCTTCCAATGCAGGAGGTAACAGGTTCAATTCCTGGGTAGGAAGCTAAGATTCCACATGGTTCAGGGCCAAAAAACCAAAACATAAAACAGAAGCGATATTGTAACAAATTCAATAAAGACTTTACAAATGGTCACATTAAAAAAAAATCTTAAAAATACAATTGTAAAAAAAAGCATGTATATATGTCAACTATATGTATCAGTCTCTCAGTCATGTCTGACTCTTTGCGCCCCATGGACTGTAGCCCGCCAGGCTCCTCTGTCCACGGAATTCTCCAGGCAAGAAAACTGGAGTGGGTTGCTATTTCCTTCTCCAGGGGATCTTCCCGACTGGGGATCGAACTTGGGTCTCCTGCGTTGGCAGGCAGATTCTTTACTGTCTGAGCCACCAGGAATAAAAAATTAAAAAAAAAATTAACGTGTACATAGATTTACAGACATATATACACACACATAACAATCTTCGTTATTTACAGGAGTTTTGTTCTATAGCATCAGACTGTCATGGAACCAGCAAAAACTGAACCATTGCTCTCAGTGGAAATACAAGGTTCCTGCAAATCTCTGATCTGACGCTCATCAATCGATCAACAGGTAACCATGTTTCATGCGTGCTTCTGTTTAAAACATTTCACTGAATACGTGTTGTTGACTCATTAATAATGAACTCAAGGCCGGCAGCACTATAACTCATGCCTGAGTGGAGCTTCTCTAAAGTATTTTCTGGAAGGCACTTGCAGCCTTCCTGCACTTAGGAACACTAGACGGCTCTTCTAGAACACAAGATGACGCTTGGGGGCCATTTTAAATAGTGGAAATCACCAAGAAAAAAAGCATGAAAATGTGAGAAACGTGTCACTAAATAGACCATGAAAAGGACACTTGTTGGCAGAATGTTTGTACAAGCACGCTGCGTTGTACAAGCTCATCTGGGAACATGCCATGTCTCAGGCGATTACACTTTTCTCTACTCTGCATGTGTCCCTGAATGACCACAAAAGTGCTGTCAGTGTGGAGTGTGGGGTTACAGATACATGTTACCAAGCAGGTGAGTTTGCAAACGGCATAGTTCGGACTGGCTGTACATGTGGACATACATACACACACACACACACGCATGCTTAGCAAAGTAATGTCAGCTTTGCTCATCTCTGGGTAGAAGAGCTTCTGGTGAGGGTTTTTTCCTGGCCACGCTGCACAGCTCGTGGGATTTTAGTTCCCTGACAAGAGATCAAACCTGTACCCCTTGGAGTGGACGTGCAGCCCTAACCACTGGACCACCAGGGGGATGTCCAGTGTTCTCTTCCGTATGTATTTTTGAGTTTTTTCCCCAAAGTTTCCCCATATTATTTTATAATAAAAGGTTTTTGGAAAGGGGAACAAGGTTAAAAAAGCAGGATGGGAACTGAACCAAGTTTGGCTCTGCGACACCCGCCCCTCCACCCCGGCTCCCCGCCATGAGTAGCCCAAAGGCTCTTGCAATATGTGTCTGTACTTTTGCTGCCTATTCCAAGTTTCCTCTCCAGAGAAGTCAGCCTGTACGCGAGGGCCGTGGGAGTGACAGAGCAAATCCCCCCGGGGACAGGGTGCCCTTACCTCTTGTTTGTGGGCCTTGTCTTGCTGGTGGATGCCGTTTGCAGAACCGGAATTGCCAATGGCCTGTTAAGAGTCAAGGGCGGGAGGCTGAGCGAGGTGCCCCAGCCAGCATTTCCCGGTTTGTCCACTAGATGGTGCGGTCTTCCCGACGGGACCATCGCAGGCTCTGAATTCTGAGTGTGCGTTTGTGAGGGCTAAGTCACTTTAGTTGTGTCCGCATGGACCATAGCCCGCCAGGCTCCTCTGTCCATGGGATTTCCCAGGCAAGAATACTGAAGTGGGTTGCCATGCCCTCCTCTAGGGGATATTCCCTACCCAGGCATCGAACCTGTGTCTCTGGGTCTCCTGCATTGCAGCTGGGTTCTTTACCACCAGCCCCACCTGGGAAGCCCGGCACTCTGAGCAGACCCCATCAAAATGGGGAAATCTAAGCTCTCGGGGCAAGGCTGCATCTCCGCCCTTTGTCTGAGCTCCTCGGGATAAAGCCATGGACCCCTCGGGCTGGGACTTCCAGGGGGCAAGGCTGAGGCTCTCCCCCCAGACCCGGGGGGGCCCCAGCTCACCTGGGACTTGTCGGGGCAGCTCCTCATGGCCTCCACGAGCCTCTCCACCTGCTGAGCCTGGTCCAGCGCGTCCCTCAGCACGTCCTCCGTGCTTATCAGCTGGTGCTGCAGCCGCAGGAGCTCCGGTGCCGAGGATGAGGACGGGTCGATGAGGGAGTATCGCCTCTGATCCGATAGGGACTTCTCTTTGTCCTGGAAGCAGCAGGAGAGAGGACGAGCGTGTGTGTGTGTGTGTGTGCGTGCGTGTGTAGACAGGAAGAGTGTGTGTGTCTGCGCGTGCATGCATAAGTGTGTGTGTGCGTGTATGTGCTGCGGGAGGGTGACCTCTTCTCTGGCAGGAAACTCATCTGTCCCACGTCATCTCTGGGTCAGGCCTGGGCATCACCAGGATGCCCCTCAAGCCTCCTTCCCTCACCTGAAGGTCCCTACAGAAGCATCTTTCCTGTTCCCTGCCCTGGATTCCCAGGTTCTATCAAATGCTCCATGTTTTCCAAGTTTCCAAACCTAGGACCCCTCCCTCTCCTCTTTCCTTCCGGTATCCCCCCAACTCCCTCCACACTGTCTTACATGGGTCCTTCCTCTTCAGCCCTAGACCACCCACAGCCTCAGGCCCTGAACCCCTCCTCAGAACCCCCCACTGCCCTCAATAGGACATCCCTTCCCTTCCCTTCCAAACGCTCTGCAGCTGACCCCGCCCACCACGGTACCAGAGATGGGCAGACCACAAACCCTCCCTGCACTGCCCTCCTTGGGCGGGTGCTTCTAGGTCCTTCTGCTCTGCTCTGATCCTCTACCCAAGCCTCCCGCTCCATCCGAACCTCCCTCACTTCAGGAAGTTTCTAACCACCAAGCCCATCCCTAGTTCGCTGTGGTGCTGGGGACGGTACAGGGGGGACAGGGGAGAGGCTGGTCACGTGTAAACTTGACCAGCTTGTGGTTCATGGAGAAGGCGTGGCTCCGCCCCCTCCATGCAGCTCTGGGAAAGTCTTGGAATCAGAACTCCCAAGGCCCCACCAGCCCCGGGGTCTTGGTTTCCAAGTTACACCCAGGCTCACAGCACCATGAGGACCACAGAGGGGTCTGTAACCACTCTCTGCTGGGCAGACTTACCAGGACTGAAAGGCTGCAGGGCAGCTGGGCCCAGTGGTCCCCATGCCCACAATCTCGGTGCAGACAGAATAATGGACATCCCCCTCCCTTAACCCTGCAGGTCTAAGGCTGCTCCCGTGGCAGCAGGCGGGTCCTGGGCTCTCCTCCTGCCTGTGAGGCCCCTCTTCTCCCGTCTCCTCCACTGTGGCTGAACTGTGGCTGGGCGGGTGGGCAGTGAGGGGCTTTGGAGCAGCTTCCCCTGACAGCAAGCCTGTCCTCCTGGACCTAACCTGTCCACATCCTGGAGTTGACCAGGCCTAGGAACCAGCCACAGGCTAGTCTTGAATGCTGACCAGTGGGTGATGGAGTGGGATGATTCTGTTCTGCGCTACGAGCCTACCCCACCTGCACTTCTGGGGACTCCGCTCAGTCAGGCCTCTGTTCCCCTCTCGTCCCTGAGATGGATGCATGAATCGCCACTGCAGGACCCTGAACGAGGAGCTGGCTTCTTGTTGATTACTTCCCTGGATGGGGAGCTCACCACCTGACGGTAGGCCACTGCACCTCTGGACTGGTCAGATTCTTGGGGAATCTTCTTTTGCATCGCATTACCCAGACAGCCACACAACCAGCCATGATGTCTCCAAAAGGGGCCTCCCGTGGCCCTTCCACCAGCCACACTGCTGACCCTGCCAGTGGTTCTAGGGGATTTTGAACCCTCACTGTGACTTGGTAGTCCCTGGGGTGGCTCCAGGAGGTCACCAGTCTCCAAGGCCTGAACAGCAGGTTGCCCCAGCCCCTCCCTGGTGTCCCCTATCCCCAGGCCGCCCCCTTCCCCACGCACCAGCCCGGTCAGCTTTTCCCGCAGGCTTCGGATGTCATCCTTGAGTTTCTGCTCCTTGATCCGCCACTCAGCCTTGTGGACCTCCCGGCTCAGGTCCCTCTCAGGCCCCGGGGAGTGGCGATTGGCCTCCAGCAGCAATACCCGCAGTTCGTTCAGACTCCTGTAGGGGGCGGGGGTGTACAGAACAGCAGTCAGTCTGGGTCCCTCAGCTCTCACGCTCCACAGTTAGCCAGGTGCCTGAGACTGGCCATCCCGAGGGGGCTACTGGCTACCAAGACACGGCATCTGTGCCGGGAGGGTCCACAGAGGAAACACGAGGCTTGAAACCATCGGACCACAGCTGGAACCCGACAGTCAAGAAGACTCAGCCTTAGAATTTTTTTGAAGTTTTAATTTTTTTAAAGAGAATATAATATTTGTTTAATTAAAAATAGTACAGAAGTAGAAATATAATGTTGTATACACAAAACTTATATAATGTTATAAATAAATGTAACTTCCACAACATACTTTTTATTTACTTATTTTAAAAAATATTTATATTTTTATTTGGCTGCATCAGGTCTTAGCTGTGGCCCACAGGCTTAGTGGTTGCAGCACACAGGCTTAGCTGCTGTGCGGTTTATGGGATCTTAGTTCCCCAACTAGGGATTAAACCTGTGTCCCCTGCACTGCAAGGCAGATTCTTAACCACTAGACCACCAGGTAAATCCCAATAAAATACATTTTTAAGATAATAATAAATTAACTTAAATAAAAAATAAAGCATTTTTCCAAGAGAGCTCATGGGGCAAGACATTTTAAATACCTGATATCAAATAAGTTTTATTTCCTACGTCAACTCTTAATTAACTGGCAGTAGCTGCCTGGAATACTGTGGTGAGACTGATTCTGAGGTCACATCTGGACTTTGCAGAAAAAGAGTGCAGTGATCAGTTAGCAATGTCTCCCATGGGCAGAGGCTGGGAGAAAAGGACAAACCCCTTTTAAGTTCTTCCCCTTGCCAGAATCTACTTTAGAGGAGGGGAAAACTCCCTCTCTAGGTGGCCATGGGTAGTTAAAAGAATAAAGTAAAAGTTTGCTGGCACTGATCCTTTCCCTTTCTTCCTGCTCTGAATGATGGCACGTGATGGCTGGAGCTTCAGCAGCCACCCTGCAACCATGAGGAAGACTCTAACAGAACCCAAGAGAGCAAAGGTGTTGGCATTGGTACCTTGAGCCACTGAACCAAATGCCAGCTGTAGCTACCTCCAGATTTCTTGTTATGTGAGGAAAATAAATCTCTACTCGTTTAATCTGCCAATACATTTCTAGCTATCTCCCACTTCCATCCTAAGTACCAAAGAGGCAAGGAGTGGCTCATGGTAGCCTACATCAACCAAGGAGGGCTTCAGGGAAGAGGAAGTGGGAATCCTCAATAATTTTTAAGAGTTTCTAGGGGTCCCCAAGACTAAGATATTTGGGAATCACTAATCTTTCCTATGAGCTCTGCTTGGAGAACTGTGTTAAGAAGGATTCTGAGGCTTCGCTAGAGCTTAGCAGCAGACAGTATGGTGATCTCTGGTGATGCCAGTCACCTGTCTATGCCTCCAAAAAAGACTGGGTACTATTAACTGGGTGGAGTGAGGGTCACGCTGGTCGAATCACCGCCCACGGCTGACTCACCGCTCCTTCCGGAGCAGCTCCTGGCTGATGAGGACCAGCTGGCCGGAGGCATCATGGGTCTTCCGGGACACGGCCTCCAGCTCCGCCTCCAAGCGCCGCTTCTCTTTCTGGAGGGTGTCCACCTTCTTCTCGCCCGATCTGCACTTGCTCTCCAGTGCTGAGGCCAGCCAGCAGGGCAAGAAGGGAGAGGGTTGGGATCGCCACAGGAACCTGTTCCACCCAGGGGCCAAGGCCCAGGCAGGCAGCAGGCTTTCCCGGGGAGAGGGGGGTGTTAACAGGGACACACTCCACTGAGCGGACCTCCCTCATCCTGCAGGGCCAGGCAGCGAGGGGCCGAGAAGAGCTACTTAGGAAAAGCAGCCACGGCCCCCACACAGCAGCCAGGCCCTCTGGTGTCAGGAAAGCAGTCCAGCCATCAAGAGACAGGGGCGTTTACACTGTTACCTGGACAAGGGAAATTTACTTCACCTTGGCCCTGGAGGACCCTGAGGTCAACTGACCTTTGCAGGACCCATTAAGCCATGTGAATGTGATGGGGAGTGGAGAGAAGGGGGGGGTGAGAACCGTTTCCCAGGATGGGGGCCGGCTCCCGGGCACCACCACTGGCATTCTGGTGGACAAGAAGCACGGCCAGTTTGTCACCAAGTCACAGATTCCTGGTCCCCTACCACTCCCCCCGCCCCACCAGGCTACCCTCTGGCTTCATCCCCATTTCCCTTGGGCCTTGGCTTTTGCTGCAGCCAAAGTCCTTCCCCTTCCAATTCTGAAATCCTGGTATTTCTTCCAGGGGCTGGTGCCCAAATACTATACCAAAAGGCAGAGAGATTGAAACCCAGGGGTCTTCAAGCCCAGAAAGAGAGACGTTATGATGCAATTGCAGAACACAGGGAACAGAGGCCTGGCTCTGGGGAGAGAAGGTGGCTGGGGTCCCCCATTTGTTTTTTTGTGTCTGTGCCATTCAGCCTATGGGATCTTAGTTCCCCCACCATGGATCAAACTACTGACGCCTGCATTGGAAGCGCAGAGTCCTAACCACTGAACCACCAGGGAAATCCCTGGGGCCCCCACTTATATTACGGATGAAGCGTGGGCGACCGCTCCCCCCTCACTGCTGCCCAGGTGGAAGTCCAGTGCAGGCCACCCGGGCCAGGCTGACTTCTCAAGGCAGAGTGGGGAAGGGTACCCTGACCAGCGTCCTCTCCCCCTCCCCCGCTGGACTGGCACGTGGCCCAGTGAAAGCCCCTGCATCTGCCCGTAAGGAGGGAGACTTACCACTTACTTGGGCCCTGAGCATCTCGGTCTGAGATGTTAAGGCTGTCACCTCTTTGTCCCTCTTGTTCAGCTTGTCCTGCAGGCCTGGGGAGAAGGGAGAGATGAGGGGCCATCAGTACCCCAGAGCCAACACTGCAATCTGGGCCCTCCCATCCAAACCCTAAAATGACATCACATTTGGCCTCCAGAGTCTAAGTTCTTTCTCAAGACAGTCGACCTTCTGGGTGAAGTGAAAGTCGCTCAGTCGTGTCTGACTCTTTGCGACCCCATGGACTATACAGTCCATGGAATTCTCCAGGCCAGAATACTGGAGTGCATAGCCTTTCCCTTCTCCAGGGGATCTTCCCAACCCCAGGATCTAATCCAGGTCTCCTACATTGCAGGCAGATTCTTTACCAGCTGAGCCACAAGGGAAGCCTGGGTAACCCACCCTGAAGAAGAGGTGCCAGAGTTGTATGGTCTTGAGCAACTTAACTCTCAGACTCTCAACTTCCTCAAGTGAAAAATGGGGCTAATAAAGGTGCTCACGTCACCTGGCCACATGCATTCACTACTGGATAGCCCAGGACAGTCATGAAAAAGATGCAAGGAAAGTTCTGGAAATGTATTAATTTTATGTATGTTAATTCATAAATTCAATGTGATGCCAGTAAAAATGCCAGCCAGACTGTAATTTTTGTGGAACTAGATAAACTAATTCTAAAATCAATTGGAAAAAAATTTTTTTAATAAGTAAATAAAAATTTTAAAAAAGGAAAAATATTTAAATAAAAATAAACAAAGTCATTTGGAAAAATAAGCAAGATCAGCCAAGAGAATTTGTCCAAAAAAAAAAAAATCTTCAAATAATTAAATACACAATTTCCACGGGTATGCGTGCTCAGTTGCTGAGTCGTGTTTGACTCTTTGTGACCCCATGGACAGTATCCCAGCAGGTTCCTCTGTCCTTGCAATTTTCTAGGCAAGAATACTGGAGAGGGTTGCCATTCCCTTCTCCAGGGGATCTTCCGATCTAAGGATCGAACCTGAGTCTCCTGCATTAGCAGGCGGATTCTTTACCTCTGCACGACCAGGGAAGCCTGCAATTACTATATAATTTAACAATTCCCCTCCCAAGTATACACCCTCAAAGAGTTGAAAACAGGAACTCAAGAAGTATCCCCACATGCACACTTACAGCAGCACTATTCACAACAGCTGAAAGGTGGAAGCAACCCAACTGTCCATTGACAGGTGAATGGATAACAAAATTGGGCGTATGCATACGATGGCCTATTGGTCCCACATGGGAATGAAGAACTGACCTGTGCTATAATGTGGATGAACCTTGAATATATTATGCAAAGTGAAATAAGCCAGACATAAAAGGCCACATGTTATATGATGCTATCTATATGAAACATCCAGAAGAGGCAAATCCATAGAGACAGAAAGCAGATTAGCAGTTGTCAGCAGCTGCAACGAGGGGAAAATAAGGGAATGACTGATAATGCATATGGGGCTTGCTCATGGAGTGATGAAAAAGTTTTGGAACTAGACAGAAGAGATGATTGCACAACACTCTGAATATATCAAAGCCCCTGAATGGTTTGTTTTAAAATGGTTGATTTTACTTAAATTATATCTCAATTAAAAAAAGGTGGGAGGGGGGACTTCCCTAGTTGTCCAGTGGCCAAGACTCCATGCTCCCAAGGCAGGACACCTGGGTTCGACGCCTAGTCAGGGAATTAGATCCCATATGCTGCAACTAAGACCCAGCAAAGCCAAATAAATTAAAAAAGAATGGCCGAGAGAATTTTGGAAAAAAAAAAAAAAAAAACAGAGCGGAAGACCAGCCTTGCCAGTAACTGAAATATAAACGAAGCTTCAAAATACTGTAAAAGTGGTGCATGAACAGACAGATGGGTCACTGGGAAGGAATAGAAAATCTAAAGAATCAATTACCTGATGGAATTTAAAGACGGTGAGTTTGGTTCATGCAAATCAGTGGAGACAGGGAGATGAGGTTTTCAAAAATGGTGCTGGGGGAAGTGGGCACTCTTGGGGAAAAAAATAAACATGGATCCTTACCTCACACCTGGAGTAAGAATTCTACATGAATCAGAGATTTACACAGAAAAAGAACAAACCCAAGATCCCAAAAACAAAGATTGATTTTTAAAAATCTGCATGGCAAGGGACTTCCCTGGTGGTCCAATGGTTAAGACTTTGCTTTCCAATGCAGGGTGTGTGGGTTCGATGCCTGGTTGGGGAGCTATATTGTAAAACTTTTTAAGTGGTCCACATCAAAAAAATATCTTGAAAAAAAGAAAAATAACAACACCAAACACACAATCAAGTTCTCAATAAACAGCCTTCGCCCTCCTCCTATGGGGGGTGAGTGGTTGGTGCATGTGGCAGGCAGCTCTTGCATGTGTGTGCTAAGTCACTTCAGTCATGTCCAACTCTTTGCGATTCTATGACTGTAGCCCGCCAGGCTCCTCTGTCTATGGGATTGTCCAGGTAAGAATACAGGAGTGGGTTGCCATCCCCTCCTCCTGTAGATCTTCCCGATCCGGGGATTGAACCCATGTCTCTTACGTCTCCTGCATTGGATGGTGGATTCTTTACCACTAGTGCCACCCGGGAAGCCCAGGCAGCTGTCACCAAACACCAGATGACGCAAAACAAAGTCGAATGAGCTTGGAGGCAAAACCCACCAGCGTTTCCCCAAAGCCCCACATACCGCCCGGCCCAGTGGCCACTCACCCTCCACAGTCTCCTTCATCCTGATCTTCTCCCCTGAAATGTCGTTGGACTCAATCATCTGAAAGGAGAGCCCTGTAAGGGGGATGCTCGCCTCCCCATCTCAGCCCCCAGCCCCAGCCAGTCCACGTCTCTCCAGTTCAAGTAGACTTTCATGGACTTGCTGTAGCAGGGGGCACAGGTGTTCTAAGTCTCCTTCCCCGACAAGAGGACCCCCTCTCTGCTCCCAGGGGCCCCCAAGGCTGCTTACACAGCATCCATGTGATCACTGCCTGTCCTTTCCTGTTTGCAAATGTCTAATATAAACAGCTGTCTCCTTCCTGGGAGACAAAGATTGGTCCTGGGACTCTGTTTCCACCATCATCCAGAGGCAAGATTCCCAGCCTCGGTTTCCCATCCATAAAATAAGAATCGACTGCCACGGGGCAGCGCATGCAGAGCATGCTCAGAGATAGCTCCCAGAGGGACTTCAAGAAATGCTACTTTCTTTCTCTGTGTGCGTGCATGCGTGCTAAGTCATTTCAGTCATGTCTGACTCTGCACGACCCTATGGACTGTAGCCCACCAGGCTCCTCCCTCCATGGGATTCTCCAGGCAAGAATACTGGAGTTGGCTGCCATGCCCACCTCCAGGGGATCTAACACTTCCTTTAAAAAACAAACCCAGAAGCAAAGAAGCAAAAAATCAACTAAGAAAAAAAAATCTGTGTGGCAAACATCAACAGGCTCCTCCCTGCTTCTTTGCAGAATTTTCTGGCTTCCTGCACAAGCGAAACTGGCCGTCCCCTGAGCCTGCAGTTTGCCAGACCCTAGCACTGCTATCAGGGCAGCGCAGAGTCGAGCAGGCAGTCACCTCCATCCACCTGCCCCTCATACCTCCGCTCATATATCCCTAGCCCTGCTTCAGCCAGTCTGTTGTGATTAACAAAGCCACCTAGGTCTTTATTTATACACATTGTAGGGAAAACAAGGCATACATTAAACTTTTAAAAAAAAATTCCCGTACTTACACATGAGAACAAAAATCAAGTTGTCCTTGAACTTAAACCTTTGAATTTTGGAGGGCATGTGGGTCCAGACCAAGGTCCCACATGTGCAGAAATCAGTGGGCGTTTCTAAGGTCACCACCCACTCCCTGGGGTGCAGTCTGTGACAGAGAGGCAGCAGGCCATCCTGTGGAACCACAGCAACCGCCAACCTCCCTGCTAAGGGAGTCCAGGCCCTAGCGCCCCAGGCCTGACCCTCCTGCCCTGAGCAGCCAACCAGGCCATGTGCACACAGCTAACCTGGGGCTCTTCTTCTCCTCTCTGCCCAGCATCCTGGGAGGGCATTTGCTAACAGGGGCCCCCGCCTGGGAGAAGAGGGCAGATGGCGGGTGCAGTGGGGCCTCAAGGCATGACACAGGCAGGGCTCCTTTTACAAAAAAGGCACCCCCAGTATGGAGAACTTCTGAACACTGGTTGCTCAAACACTGAATTCTGGATTAAATGTACAAGGGGAACCAGAAGCTCAAGAACCACTGGGGCTGATAAAAAGGCAACCATCTTGGGATTTCCCTGGTGGTCCAGTGGTTAGGACTCCAAGCGTCTACTGCAGGGGCCCGGAGTTCAATCTCTGGTTGGGTAGCTAAGATCCTACAAGCCTCGAGGTGGGGGGCAGAGAGTGGGGGGAGGCAACGATTTTGCTGCACATTGTCCCTTCATATAAGACTTTGTCATTCCGGGTACTTCTCTGGCCCTTAGGCAGCGGGGTTCAACAGGAACTCTGCCACTGATGGGCAAGAAACTCTGGGAAAGCTACTCTGCCTTGGAATCTGGGTTTGCTCATCTATGAAATGGAGCCAACATGGACCCCAAGGGAGTCCAGGTCAGATGGGGCATCCTAGGGCCTGCACCCACGTGTGGTGCCCAGAACCGCTCACGAGGCCCTTCCTGGCCAGCGGGAACACCCGTCTGTGACACCTGGGGTCCCAGCCTCCCCAGCGTGCTCAGCTGGGACCTCTAGATTTGCAGCAAAGCTGATACGGGGGGCAGCAGTCTCCCCAGGGTCACACCCCTCTGGCCTTGCAGAGCCCACTCCCGGGACCACTCCCCTACTCCACCACTCCACTTAGGAAAGTGGCTGCAGACTGTGTTCCGTCTCGTCGGGACTGGCAAATAAGGGGCCACCCTCAGGTCCCCAAGGTTGGCACTCGGGTCAGAAATGGGACTCCCTTACCTCTGCCCAGTGGTGGGCAGGGTTTGCCTTCCACATCTCTGCCAGCCCAGTGCTGGAGCTCCCGGTACCAACACCCTGAGGAGGCCTGGGAGCCTGCACGGTGGGACGTGCCTGCCAGCTGGGGAGAAGGCTGCTGCCCAGGGACGCTCCTCTCCAGGCTGGCCTGTGGGGACCCAGCCAGGTCTGCTCAGACTGCTTGGGGGCCCCACGGTCACTCAGGCCTGCTGCCCTTCTGAGAGAGGGGCCAGGGGCTCCTCCTCTGAGCCAGGAGCCCTGCGATCTCAGACAGGTATGCTCCAGGTGGGACGGGCAACGGGGACGCTTCCCTGGGCTGCAAATAAAAGGTCAGTAGATGCCTGAACCCTCCCCCAGCCAGGCACTTGAGCCTGGGGCTGCTTGCCGCCCCATGGGCAGGAGGGGCGGCGGCCACCTACGTGGGTGTGCTGGGCTGAACACAGGGACTCGACAGCCTGGAGTCTGTTTTCGGTGACCAGAAGCTTCTCCCGCAGCCTCTCAGCCTCCTGCTTGCTCTGGGCTTCGGAACGCTGCAGCAGCTCATAGTCCAGCATTTTCTTCTCGGCCAGGGAGATCTGCTCCTTGAGGAACTCGATGGCCTGCGCCTGGCCCTGGTACTCCACGTCCAGCTTCTCCAGCTCGCGCACGCGCAGCTCAGCGTCGCGGCATTGGTCCTGGGCCTCCTGCAGCTCCAGCCGGTGCTGGCTGGCCTGCACCTCCAGCTGGGCACACCAGTGCTGCTGCACGGCGGCCAGCTCCTCCTGGGCCTCCTGCAGTTTCTGCCGCAGGCCCTCCTTCTCCTTCACGTGCATGGCTGTCTCGATGTCGTGCTTGGCCCTCAGGTTGCCCAGCTCCAGCTGGTGCTCCATCTTGATGCCCTCCATCACAGCCTTCAGCTCCCCGATCTCCTTCTGCTGGGCGCCGGGGCCTGAGTTCAGGGTGGCCTTGAGATCCTCCAGGGACTTCTGGTGGTCCGAGGCCAGCGAGTCCAGCTTGGACTTCCAGTTGTCCATGAGGCCCATGTTCTCGCTGGTGGCCTGCTGGACCTTGGCCTTCAGGTCCACCACCTCCTGCGCGTACTTCTCGTTGGCCGCCCGCAGCTTGTCCACCTCCGCCTGGTAGGCCCTCAGCGCCTTCTCGTACTTGTCCCTCAGCAGGCCGCTCTCCCGCTGGCGCTCCTTGCTGGCCGACAGCAGCCGCTCCCGCAGCCGCAGGGTCTCGGCGGCCTCGGGGTGGTCGGCGGGCGGCGGGCCGGAGTGGAGCAGGCACTGCTGCAGCTCCTCGATCTCCTCGCGACGCAGGCTGAGCTCCTCCTCCAGCTGCAGCACCCGCGACTTCTCGGCCACCGTGGTCAGCTGCCGGGAGAGAGGGAGACCGGGGTCAGCGGGCCGCCAGGTGAGGGGGCAGGGGGCGCGCAGGAGGACGCGACAGGGGAAGGTCACGGGAAGGACACCCCATCCCATCTGAGCACCGCCTCCTGCCTTGGGCCCCAGTGATTCGGGGACTCAACGGTCCCCACTGCCCTAGCCGGCTTGTGACAAATCCGTGGTTAAAAGAAACCATCTGGGGACTTCCCTGGTGGGTCCAGAGGTTAAGACTCCACGCCCCGGTGCTGGAGCTCCTGATGGGGGAGCTAAGATTCGGCGTGCTGCAGCCAAAAATAAATAGATAAAGCAGCCAAGGGAGAAACTGGTTGGGTGGCATCCTCGACTCACTGGACGTGAGTCTCAGGGAAGCCTGGCGCGCTGCAGTCCACAGGGTCGCAAAGAGGCGGACACGACTGAGCGACTGAACAACAACAAAGAGGGGAAAAAAAGGAAACCATCTATTTGAGGTTATGGTTTTCTTCAAGTTTAAGTTATTTTGAAAGGGTGGACATGACAGAGGGGATTTTGCACTATCCCGCTCTAGAAAAGTCTCAGCTAGAATGAGTGGACTCACAGAGAGGCTGTTTGGAGGGGGTGGCCAAAGAAGCGATTGCCCTTTTAATGCCTAACGCAGAAAAAAATAAATAAAAAAGGCCCAGACCCACTTTCTGATGGAAAACTCTGAGATCAGACGCTCCACCTGCCCAAATCCCACTTTGACCAAGTCGGTGGTCAGCGATTCGAAAATAATATATTTGAGAGTTTTAAATCTTTTATAAGCTTAAGGAATTTGCTTCTGAAGGTGACCTCTAGTTCAATAAACATGTTTTTGGTTTTTTAAGTTGGGTTGAACCCTTCCTGAGGGAGATGCCTCAGTGTAGAGGGCTTCAGCCTGTCAACTGTTTCTGCAAGCAGCCGCTGCGTATACACGTGTGTACCGCACACGCAGTCACCTGGCAACAGCCAGCATGCGGACAGGAACTGTGTGCACCTTCGGACACCCACAGGCGCAGGCATACTCACTCGTGTGCAGAGGCCAACCCGCAGAAACCGGTGGTCACCCGCCCCACACCCGCACGCTGTGTACAGTGGTTTGCGTCAATCACTGCCGGCTGTCTGTTTAACTCTATCACCAGGGGCCCTGCAGCTGGGCTGGCCAGCTGTTTGGAGGTGGACCTGCATAGGAGGCTGGCCCCTGGCATGCCTGGTGGGCAGGGAGGGGCCAGCAGGGTCTACAGACTGGATTCAGACCGTGCCCTGGGACTCCGGGGAGACTTCACTCTCACACAGAGCTTTCCCTGACGTAGGAACCACTCAGACCCTGGGGCTGATGGAGAATCATACACCCTGGGGACCCCCCACTCCCCCAAAGTCCCACCACTCCGTCGGCCCCAGGTCCTTCAGGCTGGCCCTTCGTGCCACCCTATTGAAGACCTCGGATCCCCAGTCCCCCTACCTCTGCCTTCCCCAGCCTGGGGAGAAGGGAGGGGTGGACAGGTCGTCCACACAAGGGGCGGAATGTTCCCAAGAGCCCCCAATTGCTGAACATGACAGAGCATTGTCTGGGCAAGGCACGGGTGAGGGGGTGGGAGAGGCTCTCACAGGACCTTCCCCAGGCAATAGGACCAGGAGCTGGGGCGCAAAGTCCCAGAGGACCAAGACCTCCCCCTCCTCCAACCAGCATCAGATGGCGGAGGAGCACAGAAGCACGTTCCTAAACCGGCACTGCCCTCCTAGAAGGGATGCAAAAGGGAAAAACAAAAACCCAACAAAACTGGGAGGAGAGCAGCCAGAGAGAGAGAGAAAATAATAAAACGGGGACGCTGACAGGGGCGCTGGCGGGCCGAGGCGCTGGCGGTGGCGGCGGTTACCCGGTTGTCGGCTAGTTCTCGGAGCAGCCGCTCGGCCTGCGCTTTCTCCAGTAGCAGGTTTTGCTCCAGCTCCCCGATGCGCGCGTGCTCCAGCTGCGTCTGGGTCTGTCCACCCGGGGCGGGTGGCGAGGTGGGGACAGGAGAGAGGAGCGCAGGCGAGAGGAAGCCGGAGGAAGAGAGAAAAAAGAGAGAGAGAAGCAGGTCATCTTCTGTGCGCAAGACAGGAGAGCAGGTGGAAGGAAGAGAGGAGGTCTGGGGAGGTGTCCGCCCCTCGCTGCCGATCTGTTTAAGGGCGGAGGACAGGCTGCAGCAACCTTGCCCAGCCACTGGATGGGGCGACCACGGGCACCCGGGTCCCTTCTGTCACCCCTATGTGGCCCTTCCTCTCGCAGCTCCTGGGGAAGAGCCCCGGCCTACTCCCCACCTCGCATCAGGGAGCCGAGAGCCCGTTTCTCACTTTAGGCACAGAAAGCGGCGCCCAGGAAACCCCCAGGATGGATGGATGAGTGAACGACCCCAGGACTCCTGGTCCCCAGGCCTGTCCTGAAGGTTGAACCAACTGAAAGGAAGGATTTCAAAGACACCCACACCATCATGACTTCCTCCAGCCAGGCTCCTAAGTGGAGGCCGGGCTGCGTCTCCCATTGCCCTGCCCCGAACCCAGCCCCTGTGATGCCCATTCCCCGGGGCCCCCCGCCGCGGACGCCTGGTCTCCCGAAAGCACAAGGGTGCTTTTGTCCCAGCTTCACAACACCCACTTCACATGCTAACAAAGCCCGACATTCTCAGGGCATCCAGGCTGGCATTTCGATTTTACCCCGACAGATCTGCGGGGGCAGCAGGAGGCTCAAGGCCCTGGGCATCCAGAAGGGTCTGGACCCCTTGTTCTCAGCAGGGAGAAGCCAGAGGGTTCGCTGCATCCTTCGGCTCAGTCCGTCATCACCGAGGAGAGACGAGGAGACAGCAGACCCGAGCAGCAGTCCTGGGGAGGCAGGCTGAGCACCACAGCACTGCTGTGTAAAACCCAAGAATACACAGCCAACACGAGCAAGGGGGACAGCGGCTGAGTAGACTGAGAGAATCGCCTCAGCAACTCTCATGCAGTTCATCAAGAGCTATAGAGACCTTATGGCCTTCGGCTCCCAATCTTACTCTTGTGAATTTTCCTAAAGGAACAAAGGTGTCTCTCTCCCTCAAGAGGGCAGCATGGCGCAGGGCTAAAAGACAGCCATGCCTGGTCTCTTTCGGAAAGTTAAGGGCTAAAGATGGTGACTCAACCCCAGCCTCGCAGGGGCCATGTTCTCCCCTGCTTCTCTCCCCTGACGGTGGGCACGGCAACCCTGCCCAGGACCCACACTAAATTGAAAAAAAAAAAAAAAAAGTGAAAGTGTTGCTAAGTCGTGTCCGACTCTTTGCGACCCCAGGCACTAGACAGAGCCTGATCGCAAATACCATATCGGTGCTCCCAAGGGCAAGATAAAGCTTCACAGTTTCAAGGTCTACTTCATTTGGTACCCCAACCGCCACAAAAGCCCCCTTCCTGTCACTTTCAGAACTCTCAGCCTCCTGTTCCCTGGGTTGGGGTCTACCTGTGGGCACAGGGGAACTCATGGGAGGTGCTTGGTTAATTTAATTAAGTTCAGTCCTAGGAGTCTGGGGCGGGAGAGCGCCTCTGAAGGCTAGATTTTAGTGAGATGGACAATCTGGCTTTTATTCTGCTCCAAGGACACTGCCCTGGGCGTGAGGAGCAGCAGCCACCACGGTTATCCGCAGGGCAATGTAAGAGTGGATTTAATTTTTGTCTCACACACCAACTTTAGAACCTACCCCATCCCGCGGTGTCTCGGCTGTCTCTCCAACTCACAGGAGAGAGAGGCCATGCCAGCAGGACAACCTCAGGCTCAGAATCACCCAGCAACCTGGGACAGCGTGAAGCCTAGAACTCAGATGTCTGGATTTCAGAACCAGGGCCCTTCCCCAAACCAAGCCTGACTCCACAGAGGGGAGACACGGACTTTTGGCAACAACATGGAGCAGTGATGGAGGCTCCAGCAGTGGGGACTCCTTGCGTCCCTGCCCCCATCCAAATCCTGGAAGCTAGGTGAAGCCTGGCCTGAGCCCTTGACCTACCGTTTTTTCTCTTCTCCTTGAATGCACAGTGTCTATCCTACTCCAAAGCACAAAGTCTCTGCCTTGGGACGCCCTTCAGGTAACAGAGGGCTGGTGTTATCAATCAATGGCGGGGAGCCGGCAGGGAGTTACCCCAACTGCACAAGGGGCTCCTGAAGGTCGTCATCCCTTTTCATCTCCCTCCAGGCCTCAAGCTGCATAGCCAGTTCCCAACAAACAGCGGATTCTGAGTTCCGTCCCTTCCCGTTACAGTGGGTGTTCCCAAGCCAATGAAAAATAACAGCGAGATGCTATTTAATCAACAGAACAATAACACAAGCCCCCTGGATGAGAAGTCCCCAAATTTCCTGTCTACTTCACAACCTCAGAAGGTGACCTTGACTTTGCACATGTAAACAGTTATGATGAAGTCATCCTGGATTAAGGTGGGCCTGATAACTTCCTTTTAAGGTCATGTGAAGAGACACAGGGACACACAGGGAGGAAGGTCACGTGACCACGGAGGCAGGGATGCCACAACAAACCGAGGAACACAAGCGGCTGCCAGCAATCCTACCAGAGTTGAGAGAGAGGCATGGAATTGACCCTGCCCATACCTCAACTTCAGACTTCTGACCTCCAGCACTGTGAGAGCATCGATGTGTGTTGTCTGGAGCCGCTGCTGAATTGTGAGTTTTTCCTTTTGCAGCCCCAGAAGGTGCTAGAAATACCTGTCACTTGCTCCTCCTGGTGGAGATATCCTGTGGGTGTGCTGGTGCGGAGTTTGGGGGAGGACCAAGGAAATCGTGGGCTTATAAAGGGCATTTAATGCCACAGACTGGACGCTCTCAGCGAGTGAAGCCAGAGACTGAGCCCCTGGACAGGCCGACAGTCAAGGTCAGAAAGGCGGTGAGAGGTAGTCATGGGACATCTCGCATAGTTGGGGGAGGGAGGACAAGCAGAGAAATGGTGTCACATAGCTGGAGGGGTCCTAGGAGGAGCTCAAGGAGGTGTTCTGGGGGCTTATTTTTGACTTTCATATGGGTGGGGATGAGAGGGACTTGGCTCCATGTGCCTTCCGGTTGCCATGAATATGGTCACAACAGAAACAGCAGCAACGGGACTCCACTGCCCTTGGACTGAACTAACTGTCCGTCACCGTTTGCCCCACCCCCCTCCTCTCTCAGCCAGGGCTGATTGGGTCTGGGGTGGGCACCCGATCCAAAGCAAGACAGCCCATTGGCTAGCCTTGGACCAATCAGATTCTCTCAAGAGGACAGCTGGGAGGCAGTAAGTGCTGGAGCCTAGGCGGGGCAGGGCAGGTGGATGTCAGGGCAGAAGGGAGATGTGTCAAGAGATCTGCAGACACAGTGAGAGACAGACAGACTGACCAGGAGTCACGAGAAGAGGGAGGCGAGTGAGGGGGAAGAGACTCCGTTTCTGATGCTGCTCCTCCTTCCAGTTCTCTGAACTGTCTGCCCTCGGTGCTGTGAGATTTCCCTGCAGCCTTTTAGTAACCCGCCCACTCACCCCCCACCCCCGTGATGACTGAAGTTAGCAGTTACCAGATGTCTTTGCAATCACAGGTGCTTTTCCTGTGATTTTGGGAGGGACCTCCACCCCCAATCCCTTCGGGAGGGCAGCCACCCCACAGAAGAGCTTGCCAAATGTCAACCACATAACTGGCCCCTTGGCTAAGTGACAAACTTATATTGGAACACCGGATGCCAGGCTGGGGTTCCTACACCAGGTTGTGCCCCAGTAGCCATTCTTTAAGCTCAGGCAGCAAAACCCATCCCAACAGGGACAGCCGTCAGTGACTCTAGATCACACACATCCCTCCCCAGCCAGGGTCATTCAGGGATAGGACAGCCATTTGTACAATTTTGCTGAATGCTGGAAGTCAGAGGGGTTTTAACACAGCTCTTTCACAAAATCAGAAACCGTAGTTTCCCGTCGGAGCTCAGAAAAGATCCGGTGCAGTGATTCCCAAAGTGTGGTTCCCAGGTCAGCATCACCTGGCAACTCATTAGAAATGCAAACCCTTGGATCGCACCCAGACCTACTGTATGGCCACTTGGGTCCAGAGTTCTGGGTCTGAACACACCTACTGGGTGACGAATTCTTAAGCTGGGAAATCACTGACCTGGTTCAACCTCCTCATTTAACAGAGGAGCAAATGGAGGTCCAGGGAGAGGAAACGGCTGCCCAAGACCAGTTAGGGTCAGGACTGGAATGTGCAGAGGGACTGAGCTGACTGCCCTCTGCCTCATCTGAGGGCTTGGGAGTCCACGTTTTCTGTCACCTCCCAGGGAGCAGGGAGGGTCATGGCAGAAAGGCATTCCTACCCACCCAACTGTGAGCAGGCCTAGTGAGCCCTGCAGACTCCAGGCGGTTTGGTGAGGAGGGCTGGTGTCTGTCTTGGGTGGCAGGGGTCCTTAGGTGCTTTATTAATTGAGTGAATGTCCTCCATCCCTCAGCTCAGAAAGGGTGGGTGGGATTGAAGAGGGAGAGTGAAATTCCACTAGTGCCCAGACCCCTTAGCCAGGTGGTGGGACTTCAAGAGGTGCTATCACTGGCCATCCTTACGGGCTACACTCGGGAGTCAGGAGTCCTGGGCCCTGGTCCCAGAGGCTGCTGAGGTGCGCCATGACTGGGTGAGTCCCTTCTGCCTTTCTGAGCCTGCCTTCCCATCTATAAATTCTGTGACTCTAGCACAAACTATTCCCAGCCAAAGTTTTAGCTGGAATTCAAGATGAACGGAGGGCCCAGGGAACACCTCTAGGGCTACTGCCCAAGAAAGAAGGGACAGGGAGCCCAGCCACCATGTCCTCAGGCCCAGCTCTGTGGATTCCCTGGGTCCTTCCCACCCAGCTGCTGACCCAGGAAGCGTGGCCCCTCTGGGGCTCCTGGAGCTGAGCCATTCGACTTCTGATGCCTGAGTCTCTTGTGACGGGGCCCCTCCCCATGCTCCCAGGGTATGACCTTTGACTCTTCCCCAGTTTGTCTACCTCACGGTCCCCATGGTCCCCTCCCACAGGGCTGAGTTGCTGCCTGGACCTCATGACGATTTTCCCTTTGAGGACTGATCCTGGGGTGCAAGCCTAGGGGGAAATTTGAGGGCCTTTGACCATTACCTCCAGGTCTCCCTTGGTGATGGACTCCTCTTCCACTCGGAACTGCAGGTCCTCCACCTTCCTGTGGAGGGGAGAGGGGGCTGAGCAGGCTTCACCCAGAGGGGTCCGTCCATTCTCCTGCTCAGTCGTGTATGACTCCTTGCGACCCCCTGGACTGTAGCCCACCAGGCTCCTCTGTCCATGGGATTCTCCAGGCAAGAATACTGGAGTGGGTTGTCAATTCCTCCTCCAGGGGATCTTCCTGACTCAGGCATTGAACCCATGTTTCCTGCATTGCAGGTGGATTCTTTACCTGCTGAGCCATCAGGGAAGCCCATAAGTGACCCCTACCCAGAGGGGTGGGCTTTGCCAAGTCAGCAATGCCAGAGAGAGCCAAGGCCACCAGAAGCTGCGAGTCCACATTCAGAGTACCCAGAAGGTACTGTCCCAGAGCCTCATGGCTGATGGGGGCGGAGCCTCCTGGAAACCCCCAGCCCTCCCAACTTCCTGGTCCAAGCTCTACACAGAGAACATGGACTTCTCTAAAATAGGAGTGCAAAGGAGACATTGCTTAAGGAAAAGATCCCCGGTGTTCTCCTTACTTGCTGCAAGTAATAAATCCTTTCTTCTCCTGCAAAATAGTTGTGTTTAATGCAGCACCTTTCCCCTCTAGGGTGGTTGTGGGGATAAATGATAGAATGGATAGTAAATGAAGCAGAATCAGCTCTGTTTTCATCATAGCAGGGAGCAGATAGGCTGCATGAAACAGTCTATGGGGAAGGAGGGAGGGTGGGCTTCTTCCCCTGCTGACCCCATCTTCACTCCCTCCACTCAGAATCAGGGCCCAAAGTTCCAGCCCCCACCACTTGGGCTGCTCCCTGATGTGGAGGGCCCCCAGGACTCTGCTGCAGGTGTGGGGCCCACCCTCAAGTACACTCACCCACCCACCCACCCACCCCCGAGAGAGCAGCGGGGAGAGACACAGGCATGTTACAGCTCACAAAGCGGCTGCTCCTGGGGCCTCGTGACGGCTCTCAGCACACAGAGGATGAAACTGAGGCTCAGAAAGGGCCAGTGACCTGCCCAAGGTCACACAGCAAGCACCGGGCAATGCTGGCCCTTGTACCCAGGACTTCCTGAACGCAACTCCCACGATGTCTCAGGGATCTGTTTTTGTTTGTTGGCATCAGGCGCATTGCCATGGGAACCAGTTGTGTGGGCCCTGCCGTCGGTCTCAGGCAGATATAAATAAGCCCTCCTCTCCCAGAGTCAGACAGTAACAACAGCCCCTGGAGCACATGCCTGGGCTGAAAGCCCAAGAGCAGACCCAAGTTGGGGGAGGTGGGGGGCTGGGGCTGGGGGCTGCCTACTGCACAGAAGGAGCAGAAGAAGCTGCAGAAATCTGTATGTCAGCAGCTCAGAGACAGAGAGGCTCCTGGACCAAAGGAAACCCTGGCCCTTGTGGGCTCTGAACCCCACCAGCTGTTCCAGGACCAAGTCAGCCCAGAGACCCCACACAGAGGGAACACAAACCCCACTCACCACTACGGCAGGTCACAAACAGCCAGGGGCACCACTAACAAGACTAGTGACCTCAGGTGAGTCCCTTCCCTGCTCTGAGCCTCAGTTTTCTCATCTGTGAGCTGGGGTCAATACCTCCCTGGGTTAATAGTAAGACAGAGGGACGGTGTAGGTAAAGCACCCAGCCCGGGGGCTGACCCCCAGGTGCAAGGTGTTTCCAGTGGCCTTTCCCTGCTGCTTCTGAGCCTCAGTTTCCTGACACATGAAATGGAAATGAAGCTTCAGGACACAGGCTGCACGCTCCACTGGCAGGACCTGCCTACAGCAGAGGCAGGTATTCCCTGTACTGAACTGGGTCACGGCGTGGGCACGTGGGGTACACATCTCCCTAGTGAGAGGTCCCCCGCAACTGCCCTCCCTGGGCGTTCTCATGATGGTGCACAAGCCAGGCAGGGCAGGAATGGTGACCCCCATGTCAGGAAGGAAAGCAGTGACAGACACGGTGTCTCCCACATGCTCAGAGCTGTTGTCTGGCGCGTCACTGGGGTTATCTTGCAAGTCCTCCCAACAGCCTGCAGAGGTGGGGGTCATTACCCCACTTTGCAGATGGGAGGACTGAGGCCCACCCGACTCGTGTCACCAGCCCAGGCGACACAGCCGGTGCACGGCAGGGAGGTGGGGTTTGGGCCTTCTGGTCCCGAGCCATCCTCAGCGAGGCTCTGGGAGTGTCCCCCCAGGACGGGGCCCGGGGCGCCACGCACCGCCTCTCCTCCTCCAGCTGGTTGGACAGGTCCACCTTCTCTTTCCGCACGCTCTCCACCAGGAGCCGGGCCCGCTGCAGCTTTTCTTCTGCTTCTGCAACATACTGGGCCCCAAGCCGAGGGCCCGGACAGGGTCGGCCTCCTCCTGGGGGATGGGGAGCCAGGGTGGGGAGGGATGGGGAGCGGCAGGGGAGACGCGAGGAGGCAGGCCTGGGATCCCAGCCACCCCTACTCCCCCTCCAGCCGAGTCAGGCAGGAACTGTGGGTCTAGATGTGAGGGCAGAGGGCCAGCCTCACCCAGCGGGAACCTCAGGCCCACCTGCCCCCAGGACCTGCCCTCTCCCTCCACCCTTGAGGGCCTATAAGACCTTCTGTCTTGTGAATGCCCCCATCACAGCACATACGTGAGCTTGGCCTTAATAATTCCAGAACCCGAGGGAAGATGGAGCCGGGCTCCAAATGGGGACAGGGGCCCAGGAGGGAGCTCCCAGGTAGAGGACAAGCGCCAGGAAAGAAGAGACGTGACGGCGCCAGAATCGAGGTGATTGATGGGTGACGCCTTCCTTCCCTCGAACCCAGCCCAGGAATCTGCTCAGAAACGCGGTCTGAAATGTGAACATCTGTGCCTCCCCCCCCAAAATTTAGTATTAGAAATTATTTAGAAAAAGTGAGGAATTGAAAAACCACGTGAACACCAGCAGGGAACAGGCCACGTGGGTAAGGACACAGCCTGTGATAGATGGCAATGCAGCCGTTCAAAAGGGGAAGAATTTTCCATGACCTAGAAATCATGCTCGGGCTATGTGTGTCAGTCGCTTCAGTCAGGTCCGACTCTTTGCGACTCCACGGACTGTAGCCCGCCAGGCTCCTCTGCCCTTGGGATTCTCCAGGCAAGAATTCTGGAGTGGGTTGCCATTCCCTTCTCCAGGGGATCTTGCTGAGGCTGGGATCGATCCCCGGTCTCCCACATTGCAGGCGGATTCTTTACCGTCTGAGCCACCAGGGAAGCCCTGTTCACACTATAGGAAGTGGGAAAAAGCAGGATACGCAAGTCTGTATCCAGGTTCTGCAGGAATGTGGACCTGCCACTGGAAGGAAAATCACCAGGAGGACGGGGGAGGTTGGTAACCCGCATCTCAGTGTCTTTTGCACACCCCGAGTTCTCCTCTCTGAGCGTGAGGGATGGACAAGACTGGCCCGAGGAGGCCGCTGGGGACCCCACTGCCCCAACCCGCCCGCCCACCTGCTCGTGCTGCGCCTTGAGCAGGGCGATCTCCTTCTCCACCTCGCAGATGTGGCTCGTGGCCTTGGCCACCTCGGCCCGCTCCAAGTCCCGTTCAGCCAGCAGCTGCTCTATGTGCTGCTGCTTCTCCTTCAGCGCCTCCTGCAAGGCCGTGGTGCCCGAGATCTTGCGGGCGTAGCGCGAGGAGGTCTCGGTGAGCTGCAGGGAGGCACCGGGCAGGCGGGACTCAGGGGTGTAGAGCTCCATCCAGACAACCTCCAGTTACCCCACAGGTTGGGGGACATGGGGGCCCAAGTGCCTGGACTCCTAGGGTCCGGCTCCTCCCCTTCCCAGGGCCCTAGACACTCTGCCTACTTAGGTGGAGGGAATCGTGACGTTTGAGATCCAGGGAACTCCCCGCTCCCGGGAAAGTTACAGCCCCTGGGGCTCCTCCCTACCTCATGGCAGGGAGGAGGTGGCCCTCACCTGGGCCACCTTCTCCTGGACTAGGAGGAGGCCGTGTAGACAGAGCTCTGCGTAGCAACCTCACCTTCTCTCCTCACCCCAGGTGAGGTACCAGCCTTTCTAAACTGCTTGCCCTCCACCTGTATTACCTGCTCTGCATTTGTATGACCTTCTTTAATTCCTAGGAAAGGGTTTTAGACTAGTGACACATCAGTAATAGAAAAATAACAATAAATGTAAATGGGTCAGTTTCTCTGTTACAAAAGTGTACACTTTCTTTTTAAAAAGCATTTATTTGTTGGTGGTGCTGGTTGTGGCACATGGGCGCTTGGTTGCTGCACGCGGGCTTTCTCTAGTTGTGGTGAGTGGGGGGCTACTCTCTAGTTGTGGCCTGTGGGCTCAGTGGTTGTGGCTCACGGATTTAATTGCCCTGTGACCTGTGGGAATCTTAGTTCCCGGACCAAGGATTGAACCCATGTCCCCTGCATTGGCAGGCAGATTCTTAACCACTGGTCCATCAGAGAAATCCTTACACTTTCTTTAAAAAAAAAAAAAATTATTTATTTCTTCATTTGACTGCACCAGGTCTTAGTTGCAGCATGTGGGATCTAGTTCCCTGACCAGGGATTGAACTTGGGGCCCCTGAATTGGGAGCCTGGAGTCTTAGCGACTGGTCCACCAGAGAAATCCTTACACTTTCATCTTTGTTAAAAACTCCAAACTTCTACTTTAGCACCTGAAATGTATATTTCAGTTTAAGAGCCTAAGTTACCAAGTTTCCATGTTCTTTTATAGAAACTTCTATTAAATATTTAAAGAAAAAAAAAAAACACCTCAAAACTGACAGATGCCTAGAACCAGAGCAAGTCAGAGGATGCCTGAATCTCTACGGCCCCACCCTCCACATCCCCATATACACACCAGGGTAGCCCTCCCCAGTCCCCCATGCTTACCAGGCCACTGCGGCTGGGCCGGCCGCCCACGGAGGAGGCCACGGAGCTGACGGAGCTGATGGAGGAGCTGCTGGGACTGTGGGTCAGCGCCGACACACCCATGGCCATGCGCTTGGTCTTCTTGGCCTTGGCCGGGCTGGTGGACGGGAAGCCAATGCGGATCACCTTGTGGATGGGTGCAAAGAGACCAAACTTGGGTGGGCACTGGAAGTACCTGGAGGGGCAGGAGAGACCACGCTGCCATTACCACCCCACAGCCTGGAGCCTGGCCTGCCTTCCCCACCTTGTCAGAGCCCAGCAAAGAGAGAGAGGTTCCTCCTTGGGGACCCATCACCCGTACCCTAAGACCAATAGACAGGACTCCCAGAAAAGGAACAGAGGTGAGGAGGGTCTGCTATTCTGCAAAGCCACTGGACATATTTCTGGGGAATGCGGGGATAACAATCGATGAACACCTACTCTATGCCAGTCCCTTTTCATAAATGCTCATTTCAATCCCCCAACCATTCTATTGTAATCCATTTTTCACAAATGAGATGTGGGCTCAGAGAGGTTAAGCAACCTGCCATAGTCACACAGCTGGTTAAATGGCAAAGTTGAGAGTGGATCCAGTGGACTCCAAAGCCCTCAGTGTTTTGGCTCCGCTCACACACCAGAGGCTCCCAGCCATATCTGCAGCCCTATTCTCACAGCTGCCCCTGGACCACTCCCAGAGCCAAGGCTCTCTGCCCATGGAGCTCCCTGCATGGAGAAGCAGAAATGGGAAGCAAGCACCTTAGGGGTGGGGTGGGGGATGCTGACCAACCTTCCTCTGAATTCTAAATGCAAGAGTAAGTTGAGAGAAACATTCGCCTTGAAAACAGGAAGGCAAGTGTTGTCATGGAAACTCTGGAGCATCTTCTCTCAAAACCTCTCTGGCAGCGGATTCCACACGGGACCAGGAACTAGTCCTGCACAGTTTCTGGCTCACCATGAAACTGCCACGCCATCCTGCCACTTCCTGCATTCAGGTCTTTGTTCAGGCTGACCCCCAGCCTAGCAGACCTTCCCTCTCAGAGCTGTCCCAGCCTCACTTGGAGCACAGAATCCAGCCCAGGGATAAAAACAGGCTCATGGGCCACCTCCACTTAGCCCCACACCCCAGACACTGCTCACTCATCACATCACCCTTCCCATCCCCAATGGGCCCAGGAACAGCCTTAGACCCTCTCGATCGAGAATTCCTGACAGTCAATTCCCTTTAATTAGAGATGCTGAGAAACCTGGGACCTAGCTGTGAGCCTAACCTTGACTGTAGAGCACCAAGCACTGATTATTTCCTGCGTCACCCAGGGCCTCTCCCAGAAGGCAGGGACCACTGCCTCTCCTTTTCTGGTACTCCCACTGCACTTAGCCAAGGCGGCATGGGGAAAGGGACACAGGGACAGATGACTCTCCTAGCACTTGCTCGTGACTCTCTGCGTGATCTTGAGAAACGCCCTCTCTGGCCTTGGTTATCTCATCTGTAAAATGGGAGTGACAGTCCCACCACCTGCTTCCATGAGCTGCTATGGCAGCACCTATACATGGTATCAGGCACAGCCACCAGATGCTCAACACTGGCATCCTCAGATGCCCAACCCCGTCCCCTGCACCCATCCCAGAAGAGGACGCCCCCCTTCCTCCTGCCCAGGGAAAGCCCACCATACCTGGTACCCGCCACCGCCCCATCGTTCTTCCCAAGGGGCTCGTCCAGCTCCACGCCACACCACTCGCCCTTGGCAAAGTCTGTCTCCCCCACATACCGCACCACGCCAGTCTTCGTCCCGCCAACCTGTTGGCACACAGAGAGACTCGGGTCCAGAGGATGCAGTGGGAAGAGCAGAGATGGCACTGGTACCCAGGCGCCCAGGCTCATCCCAACCCTCCCTTCCAGTATGCAAGGTTTAGGAGAGATGGAGGGAGCTCAAGGACAGCTGGGAGGGATACAGGTATAACCAGTGCTTCCCAAGGCTGTCCTGAGCAAGAGCTCTGGAGTCAGAAAGACTGACTTATATTCAAACGCTGCCACTTACAAGCTGTGTGAGCTTGGGCCAGTTACCTAACCTCTCTGAGCTTTAGCCCTGCTTCATCTGTCAAAAGGGCTCTGGTGAGGATTAAGTACTATTTGTGCAGTGTCTGGTACATACAAGAGCTCAATAAATGTTATCCTTAAAAAATGGCTTGAATGGGGGTTGCCAGGAGCTGGGTGGCAGGGGAAATGGGGTTATTGTTTAATGGGAATGAGTTTCAGTTTCACAAGATGAAAGAGATCTGTTGTACTACAACAACATGAATCTGTTACTTAACATCACTGAATTGTACTCAGAAATGGTTAAGAAGGTAAATGTTATATATATATATTTTTATTTTTAAAATTAATTTTTACTGGAGTACAGCTGCTTTTCAATGTGGTGTTAATTTCTGCTGTACAGCAAAGTGAGTCAGCTATACACATACATATATCTCCTCTGTTCTGGATTTCCTCCCCGTTTAGGTCAGCACAGAGCACAGAGTAGAGTTCCCTGTGCTGGACAGTAGGGTCTCAGTTTTCGATTTTATACATAGTAGTGTATAGTGTATATGTCAACCTCAATCTCCCAGTTCATCCCACCTGCCTATTGTGTGTATTTTATCACAGTTAAAAAGACTCATAGACCAGGCCAGTAATCAGGAATATTACTGTAAAAAATGGTTTAAAAAACTTTTAGTTAAGTTTACATAAATACATAAAGGGGCTTCCCTGGTGGCTCAGAGGGTAAAGAATCTGCCTGCAGTGCGAGAGACCTGGGTTCGATCCCTGGGTGGGGAAGATCCCCTGGAGAAGGAAATAGCAACCTACCCCAGTATTCTTGCCTGGGAAATCCCATGAACAGAGGAGCCTGGTGGGCTACAGTTCATGCAGTCACAAAGAGTTGGACACGATTGAGGGACTAACACACACATATACATAGGAAATACTTTCAAAGCCTTAAAAAGCCCCAGGAATTTCTCTACCTCCCCCAGAAGCACTTTAACTCTCTATGATGAAGTTTTTGGTGTTGACGGCATATTTCTAGTTGACATGCTTACGTTGCTACTTGTCAGTTGTTCAGTTTGGGGTGAAATCCATTGACTTCCCATCAAGGAAGGGGAGGCTGAACCCACCCCTACTGGCTCTCCACTCTTCCCACACATCAACAGCTTCATTTTGATCAGACTCCAGGCTGACGGTGCTGGGACTTAGGTAAACACTAGTCACAGACACGGATGGGTGGATACAGAAACTTTTCCTTCCCATGACCAAGCTTCCCTACAGATAACAACTGTCTTCTATGATTGTTTGTTAGGTTTTCACAGCAGGTTAACCCCAAACTCTCTCAGTCCTCTAAAATCTCCTGCCAAGACGTGCAGAGGCATTGAGAACTCTATCAGGTTCTTTCTGGAGAAGACTCTCCTGGAGCTGGGAGCCCCTCTGCTGGGTGGCCACCACTCCAAGGCCACCTGTCACCATCGCCCTGAGGAGTCCCTCTTCTTCCCTCCTAGGCTGGATTTCCCATTTCTTGGATGCAATATCTTCTTTTTTTCTTGGTTTATGCACTATTTTGGTAGAGCCTTCCATTGCTTTCTAAGAAGAGGTGTAAGAGGGAATAAAATATTTGAGCCTTTGCCTACCTGAAAAAAAAAAAATTTGCAGGATCTTAGTTCCTTGACCAGGGGTTGAAACTGGGCCAAGCCAGTGAAAGCACCAAATCTTACCCATTAGGCCACCAGAGAACTACTGAGTTAAGAAGTTTAGAATTCACATCTTCAGTGTGTCTGGTGCATAGCTGGTCCTTAAGAAATGGTGCGAATGAAGTGAGTTTTAATCATGGAGCTGGTTCCTTTGAGGGCACACACCTGAGGCATACTTAGGGGTGTCAGAGAAGGTAACCTTTAGAAAGTCCTGTTTTGGTTCATATAAATATGGTAGGGGCTTCCCTGGTGGCTCAGACGGCAAAGAATCTGCCTGCAACGCAGGAAGTCCCAGGTTTGATCCTTGGGTCGGGAAGATCCCCTGGAGAAGGGAATGCCTACCCACTCCACCATTCTTGCCTGGAGAATTCCATGGACAGAGCAGCCTGGCAAGCTACAGTCTGTGGGGCCGCATAACACCCAGACACAACTGGGCGACTAACACAAACGTGGTAGATAAATACACACATTTATTTTCACCCTTTCTTCAATTTGCACTAGAAAGACAGTGAAGAGACTTTTCTTTAAGGTATTAAGCTCCAAAGACAAAGAGAACAGGAGAAAAGATGGTAGCTATAGAGCTGGAAACCCAGGGCAACCAGGTCCACAGACAGCTGCAGGGAAAACAGAAAGCAATCAGTGTTTCTCTCAGAAGCCGCCTGAGGCAGATACTTTTATAATTATGGGATGATCTTTATATATATATATTTCTTTTTGGACCACGTCATGCGGCTTGCAGAATCTTAGTTCTCCAACCAGGGATCAAGCCTGGGCCCTCGGCAGTGAAAGAGTGACGTCCCAATCACTGGATTGCCCGGGAATTCCCAAGAAATATATGACACGTACCCACCATTACAGTATCATACAGAATAGTTTCATTGCCCTAAAAATTCTCTGTGTTCCCCAAAGACCTCGAATAGCCAAAGCAATCCTGAGAAAGAAAAACGAAGCTGGAGGAATCAGGTTCCCTGACTTCAGACTATGACAAAGTTACACTAATCTAGACGATACGGTACTGGCACAAAACAGAAATATAGATCAATAGAACAAGATAGAAAGCCCAGAGATAAACCCACACATCTGTGGTCATCTAATCTATGATAAAGGAAGCAAGAATATACAGTGGAGAGAGGGCAGTCTCTTCAATAAGTGGTGCTGGGAAAACTGAACAGCTACATGTAAAAGAATGAAATTAGAACACTCCCTAACACCATACACAAAGATAAACTCAAATTGGATTACTAATGTAAGGTTGGACACTATAAAACTCTTAAAGGAAAACACAGGCAGAACACTTTTTGACATAAATCACAGCAAGATCTTTTTTGATCCACCTTCTAGAACAACAGAAATAAAAACAAAAATAAACAAATGGGATCTAATTAAACTTACAAGCTTTTGCACAGCAAAGGAAACCATAAACAAAATGAAGACAATCCACAGAATGTAAATTGTACAACCATTATGGAGAAGAGTATGGAGGCTCCTTAAAAAACTAACTACAGGCCCAGAAAGGTTAAGACACTTGCCCAGGGTCACACAGCAACAGTCTCCAGGGCCCCCCACTTCTCTTGTCTCGCTGGTCCCTCTGTGGTTCTGACCAGGTGTGGGTGCCCCAGCCTGAACCCACCCGAGCCCCGTGGGTCCCCGTCCCTGCCCAGGGTGGGGAATCCAGCTCGCCCACGTGGGGTGGGGGCGGGGGCAGGGACTCACCAGCACGCGGTCTCCCAGGCGCAGGTCCTTGTCGCCTCGTTTCACGGAGCCGCTGTCCGAGAGGTTGGAGCCCGACTCGTTGCCGGTCTTGACCGAGCTGTTGAGGACGCTCTCCCGCAGGGGGATGACGCGGCTGGTGAGCGGCGGCGTGGCGGTGCCCGAGTGCAGCGACAGATTCTGGGCGGTCAGCGACTCGACCGAGTGGGCGTCGCTGCCCGAGCCCTCGGCGGCGGGCTGCCGCGTGAGCTTGGAGGGCCGCGTGAAGATGCCCTGCAGGGCCGGGCACTCGAAGTAGCGCACGCCGCCCACCGCGCCGTCGTTCTTGCCCACCGGCTCGTCCAGCACCACGCCCGCCCACTGGCCGGGCGCGAACTGCGTCTCCCCCAGGTACTGCACCACGCCCGGCTTCACGCCGTTCACCCACACGCGCTCGCCCACCACGAAGTCCCCGGCGAACTCGTCGCCCACCTCGGCCGCCTTGGCGCCGGGCTTCTCGGGGGCGGCGGGGGCCGCGGCCGGGGGCCCCGAAGCCTGCTTGTGCAGGGGGGAGCCTGTGGAGACAGGACAGAAGTGGCGGTTAGGGCTCGGGTCGGGGAGAGGGTGGTGGGCTGGACCTCGGCGCCCCCACAGAGCGCGGTCTGGCTGGGAGGGGGCCGGTGCCGGCCGACGGATGGGGAAACTGAGGCAGATGGGGCTGGGAGTGGGGCTTAGGGCGGGTCTCATGGCTCCTGGGCCGTGTGGGTATCCCCTACTCTGCCAACCCCTCTGGAAGATTCTAGGGATGGAATGCTCGGGACAGTGGCTCCTCAGAAGGCTTTCCACCCAAACTAAATAAGTAAATAAATAGAGTTATAGGGAGTTCCCTGGTGTCCCAGTGGTTAGGATTATGGCCTTTCACTGACAGGGCCCAGGTTCAATCTCTGGTGAGGAAACTGAGATCCTGTAAGCCCCATGGTGTGGTCCCCCCACGCCCCCGACCCGTTCCCCCAAAAAAAGTTACAGAGGACTTCTGGTGGCCCAGTGGTTAAGACTCCGCCTTCCAATGCAGGAGGTGCGGGTTCTGTCTCTGGGCAGAGAGCTAAGGTCTCCTGTGTGCTAAGTCGCTTCAGCTGTTTCCAACTCTTTGTGACCCCAAGGACTGTAGCCCACCAGGCTCCTTGTCCACGGGCTTCTCCAGGCAAGAATACCGGAGTGGGTTGTCCGTGCCCTCCTCCAGGGGATCTATCCGACCGAGGGATCAAACCCGCATCTCACATCTCCTGCTTTGGCAGGCAGGTTTTTTACCACTAGGGCCATCTGGGAAGTCCTAAGATCCTATAAGCCCCATGGTCAAAAAACCAAAACATAAAATACAAGAGCAGCAATATTGCAACAAATTCAATAAAGACTTTAAAAATGGCCCATATAAAAAATATTTCAAAAATTTAAAATCTTAAAAAATTCAAAAAAAAAAAAAGACTTTTCACTGCTTGGGGGTCACTCACAACTGAGGGCAGAATGAACCCATGATGGAGGGTTACAAGCTGATACTTCCTCACCATGGTGGGCTCAAGCCCTCAGCTGTTAATCTGAGACCACCCATGGCCCCATGTAGGACTCAGATCTTGTCGGGGGGATCTCTGTGCTCCCCACTTTCCTCCCCAGACAGTTCTGGGCTCCCAACTATTCCTGAATAGCTAGCCACAGACATCTCAGGACAAGGAAGGAGCCAGTAAACCCTCTTACTCCACTCCTGGTATCTTCCCCTCCTCCCCCACCGCCAAGCTGCAGCCCAAGCCTCAAGGTGCACAGACCAGGAAAAGAGGGGGTGAGGATGTGGGAAGTGGAAGCAAGCACTTAACCTCATTCCTGGACTGAACTGGGACCCCTGATTTTGCCCTTCTTTATAGAGAGAATGACCTGAGGCTCAGGCATGGGCCTTGCCCAAGGCCACACAGCAGAAATGGGGACAAAAACCCTCTCTGGGGGGCCTGACTCCCAGGCCTGGGCTCAGATGTGCTGTAAACGCAGGAAAATAGAACGGGGACAACCTGCTTGTATATGTGTGCATGCATGCCAAGTTGCTTCAGTCGTGTCCGACTCTTTATGACCCTATGGACTGTAGCCTACCAGGCTCCTCTGACCATGGGATTCTCCAGGCAGGAATACTGGAGTGAGTTGCCATACCCTCCTCCAGGGGATCTTCCCAACCCAGGGATGGAACCTGCATCTCATGTCTCCTGCATTGGCAGGCTTGGTCACTCACAAAAGGACAGAGCAGAGCTCAAACCCACCATGCTTCGTGCATGTCTGGCTCCTGGGTTTCATGCAGGGCCCTGTGTGCAAGTGGGTGTTTGGAAAGTCTGCCCATTTAAACCTCAAGGTTCGGAGGTTGCTCCTCCTTCCTGCCAGACAAAGTATCAGGCAGGGAAGGACTCATCCTTTTTCTCTTCTACTCCAGAGGCTGATGCACTTGTCAAACAGAGACGGGGACAGAAGGCAAGCAGCCACTGCCATGCCCCTATCAGAGATGCTTGTGTTTCTGGTTCTCTCCACAGGCAGCCAGTACAGGGGTCACAGGGGCAGCAGCTCCGCCAGCATCCTCCAGGTACCCAAGGTCAAGGAGGCCAGGGCCATAGGCCTGGCTACATGCTATCTCAAGGCTGCAAGGACAGAGCTCCTGGAGGATGAGGAACTCCAAGGCAGGATGCACATACGAGGCCCAGCAGGCAGGTATCCCTCTGGGGCACTAGTAGTGGTGGGAAAGCACATGACCACCCAGGGCCTAGACAGCCAGAATGGGGCTCTTACCTGAGGGGCAAGGGGCTCCCTCTCAACTGTGAGCTGGGCTCCTGGGAAATCTGTGAGCTTTGCTACTGAACTTGATTAACAACCACAGTGACTGTACCCATGAACTGATGCCCTGTGCTAAGAGGCGGACGTACAATAGCTCATACGACCCTCACGGTTAACTGTGTGAAGTGATTTTGTGATCCCGTTTTACAGATGAAGAAACTGAGGCTCAGAGACATCAGTTGTTTTATCTAGGGACTCAGGCAAGAGGCAGCAGAGCCAAGCTCCAACCAAAGGCCTCTGGCTCTTGGTGCAGGGCACTTCCATTCATGCAACAAATGTGTACAAAACACTCACCACGCCAAGCCCCAAACTACAACCACCCTAATCTTGGACTCCCCTGCATGGACCCATTTCCTAGATTCTGGCCAAACCCTACAGTTGCCTTCGAACAGGGAACAGTCTCATCTTGTACTCCTTCCTGGAGAGGGATGTGTCCTGTTTCTTATGGGACCCTGGGTGGGTGGGTCCCCAAGGTTCTTCTCTCCCAGCCCTGAGATCCCCAGAGGTAGAGGCTGTGGTGGCTAAGGAAGCAGACTCTCGAGCCCCACCTCAGTCTCCTTGCCTGGCCCCATCACAGGGCTGCTGAGCAATGAGGCACAGAAAGCCTTAGGAAGGGTGCCTGGGTCACACCAGTGAACAAGTGCCGACCATTGCAATAAGAATGACTAATACTCAAAAGAAAGGATTAGAAAAAAATAAAATCACAAAAGGCCCAGGGGGCAGAAGAAGGGCTTCCAGGGAGATTCTGGTGACCTTGGACCAAGCGCTCTGCCTCACCCCACCCTCTGGAGCAGCTGACTTCATCCTACTGTTCTCCACATCTAGGCCAAGCTCTGGGTCCCCTGTTCTCATCTAGGACCATCCTGTTACCAGGAACTTCTGCTGGGATCACACCCGTATGGGGACTGGGAACCCCGCAAGGTCAGGTGGGTCCCTTCCTTAGGAAAAAAAAAAAAAAAAAGCTGCCTCAAAAAGCAGTCATAGCGGGAGGAAGCCAGAAATCAGATGGAGCTCCAACCCCAGGTCCTGTATAGCACTGCCCAAGTAGCCCATGTGTCATGCTAATGAGAGGTCAAGGTTATCATCATTAAAACAGCAGCTACCATTCATGGAGTGCTGACCCCATGCCCTTGATGGACTGGGTGCTTTTAATATTCATATCTTGCAGATTAGGAAATGGAGTTAACAAAACTTGCTGAGAGTTACCCAGGCCGGCGTATTAAAAAGCAGAGACATCACTTTGCCGACAAAGGTTCACCTAGTCAAAGCGATGGTTTTTCCAGTAGTCATGTACGGATGTGAGAGCTGGACCGTTAAGAAGGCTGAGCACCAAAGAACTGATGCTTTCAAACTGTGGTGCTGGAGAAGACCCTTGAGAGTCCCTTGGACAGCAAGGAGGTCAAACTAGTCCATCCTAAAGGAAATCAACCTTGAACATTCTTTGGAAGGACTGATGCTGAAGCTGAAGGTCCAATATTTTGGCCACCTGATGGGAAGAGCTGACTCACTGGAGAAGACCCTGATGCTGGGAAAAACTGAAGGCAGAAGAAGGAGGTGACAGAAGATGAGATGGTTGGATGACATCATCAACTCAGTAGACGTGCGTTTCAACAAACTCTGGGAGACAGCGAAAGACAGGGAAGCCTGGCGGGCTGCAGTCCTCGGGGTCGCAAAGAGTAAGACACGACAGTGATTGAACAGCAACCCAGGCCAGAGCCGGGCCCAGCTGGTCCGGCTCAGAGCCTCCTGGTAAGGCAGGCCCCGCAGGGGCTCAGCAAGCATCAGTGCCTTTCCCATCTCTGCTTCCAGAACACTTCTGGAGCAGAGGGGCTCTGTGATGTCTGCTTAACTGACCAGCCATGGCCCAGGTGAGAGCCTACCTGTCGTCTGTGCTAAGAACACAACAGGGACCCCTGGTCGAGGGGCACCCAGGGTGGCTATTCTTGGCCAGAAGCTGCCTACTCAGCTGTCCTCCCAGCTGTCCCAGCCCACGCAGACCCCCAGGTAATCTCTATTCTTCCTCAACCCCACCCCTTCCAGGGGTCACAGGCCCAGGGACCAGTTGTTTCAACAGCTGCTAAAATCCAGGCCAGGAGCCAGGCAGCCGCACTTGGGTGTTCCACTGCGCTTTTCCTCTTTGGTGGCCCAGGCTGTCAGGCACAAACCTTCATCAAATCCTCCACTCACCCCAGGGCAGCTGGCAGCCGCCTGAGCTGGGGAAGGCATGGCAACCCCACAGAGCCCCCTTCCCTCCAGGGAGCCATCTGTCACAGCTGGCTGGGCCTGACCAAGCCCCTTCTCAGGTGTGGGCCTTGGTTTCCCCAGGGGACTATGAAGGGTGAGGTCAGAAATTGCTAGGGTTCTGGGAAGCATGGACATTCGAGCCTCACCTCTTCTCCCAGAGAAGCTGGCGTGTCGTCAAAGACCTGCCTGATGGGCTGAGCCTCTGGGGCGGTTCTGGAAGCTCCTTGAAGGCAGGGCCTGGGCCTCCCTGCCCTCTTAATTCCCTCAGGGACCAGCAGCAAAGCCCCAAGAAAGCAAAGAGCAGCGACAGACCTAAACCTCACACTAGCAGCTGATCCCTCCCCAGACAGCAGGCACAAAGGAACTGACTGCTGGTTTCAAGTTCAAAGTAGAGCTTCGATGAAAAGGGCTAAAGGATGTGATGTGGAGGGACAGCAGCTGGTGGTCTGGTCCAAGGTGGGGGGAGGGGTTGCCCAGATGAGAGTGCATCCTCGCCCTTTTCAGTGAAGTCTTTGGTCCCACCTTCCCCAGGCAGCCATTGCTGTTGTCCAATTGCTCAGTCGTGTCCAACTCTGCAACCCCATGAAATGCAGCACACCAGGCTTTCCTGTCCTCACTATCTCCCGGAGCTTGCTCAAACTCATGTCCGTTGAGTTGATGATGCTATCCAACCATCTCGTCCTCTGTCACTCCCTTCTCCTCCTGCCCTCAACCTTTCCCAGCACCAGGGTCTTTTCCAATGAGTCGGCTCTTCCCATCAGGTGGCCAAATTATTGGAGCTTCAGCTTCAGCTTCAGCATCAGTCCTTCCAGCGAATTCAAGGTTGATTTCTTTAGGATAGACTGGTTGGATCTCCTTGCTGTCCAAGGGACCCTCAAGGGCCTTCTCCAGCACCACAGTTCAAGAGCATCAACTTTTCTGTGCTCAGCCTTCTTTATGGTCCAATGGGCACAGGCATTTTTCACACCTGCTGAATCTCAGCCACCAGGTACCCCATTCGCTGAGCACCCAGTCAAATGCCAGCTCAGCCAGAGGAGTGGGGAACACCAGGACCTCAGCTACAACTCAATGCCTGGCACTCAGTGTCTGGCACTGCCAGACTTCCTGCCTGGCAAGAAGGCACCAAGGACATAGGGGCCTGGGATTGGGGAGAGAGGCTCACTATGAATGGGGGTAGAAGCACCTCCCTGAACCTCTGCCCCGACAGTCACCTGTTCATTCCCTTACCTCCCCCGAGAAGCCTTCCGTGACTGCTTCACGTAAAAGCCCACCTGCCTGCAGCACCCTTTACCTGCTTCATTCTTCTAGAGATCTATGCCATCTTCAGAAAGTGTGTCTGTCTTCCAGACTTAAATGAAGCTCATAACGTGCTGTGCTTCCACTCTCGCACCCAGGCCAGGATCCTACAGCAGGCCCTGAGTGCCAGCCACTCTGCATAGCCCGCACAGAACTGGGATCCACCTGGCTCTGTGCTGGGTGCATGAAATATTCACTTCCTGGGCTGCAGGGAGTCAGTCCAGGAATCTGAGGCTCACTCCAGGCACCTTCTGGTTCACCTGGTCTCCCTCCCGCCTTTGGACTTCCCTGAGCCCTTCCCATTTTCCCTGTGTTTTCAGAGGAAAGCTGAGAACCTCCTTCTCCTTTTAGAAGCAAACCTCCATCCCCCTTTGGTCTTCCCTGGGACCCACCTCCCCGCCACCTCTCTCCTCTCCCCACACCGGCCCTCCGACAGAGGACAGAGCCCACGTGCGGCATGCACACCCTCCTGGCCCACAAAACACCTTCCTTCAGCTCACCCCCTCCTGCTGTCGCCCGTTCTCCTTCCCAGAACAAGCTTTTCTCTATCTAAACGTTTATTACATGGATCACTCAGGTACACTGCAGAAAAAATTTTAAACGTGTAATAGTTACTGATTTTTAAAAAAGGACCTAGGGTTCCATCATATAAACATAATCACAGTTAACATCGGGGGCTTTGTTTTTCTAGGCTTTGTCCAGTGCACGTACGTGTGTGTGTGTACACACTGTACTTAAAAGTCCAGAACACCAGCCAGGATATAGTTAGATACTTATTACTCATAGCCAGGAGGGTGGCGGGCTACAGTCCTCTGCTCTTGTTGCAGTGCATGTTTTCCCATCCAGCAGCATCTAGAAGGCAGTGGTTCCATCCCCCGATAGGACTCGCTTCCTCACCCCTCACTGACCCTCAGCTCCTGACCCCCACCCGTGCCCCCTGGCTCTGGAAACTTCTGCAAGGATGCCCTGTCCTCCTCATTCACTGCAGGAGACCCTTCCCGGCCTTGTGGTGCCCGGCCCTGCTGTCCATGCCCCTCTCAAGGCTCCCTGCTCCCATGACAGGACTGGGTCCCCTCTGCCTCCACCACTCTAGCCCAACCCCAGTGGTCCTCTCCAATGGCGTGGTCTCCATCTATCTCTTTCCACTGATATTCTGGCCAGTGGTGTGCTGGGAAAGGCTTAACTGATTCTCCAAGAGAAAATAACAGTAATATTGGGTTGGCCAAAAAGTTCATCCTGGTTTTTCCGTAAGATGCTACAGAAAAAACCAAATGAACTTCTCGGCCAGCCCAATAATAATAATAATAACCCTGATTTTTAGCCTATGCCAATTCCCATAGTGTAAATTCTGCCCCCGTTGTCCATCTCAAGATGCCAGCATGATGCCACTGAACAGAGAGTTGGGAAGAGATTATATATAGTACTTCCAATATAGAGTGCTGCTGCTGCTGCTGCTGCTGCTAAGTCGCTTCAGTCGTGTCCGACTCTGTGCGACCCCAGAGACGGCGGCCCACCAGGCTCCCCCATCCCTGGGATTCTCCGGGCAATAACACTGGAACGGGTTGCCATTTCCTTCTCCAATGCAAGAAAGTGAAAAGTGAAAGTGAAGATGCTCAGTCGTGTCTGACTCTTAGCAACCCCATGGACTGCAGCCCTACCAGGCTCCTCCGTCCATGGGATTTTCCAGGCAAGAGTACTGGAGTGGGGTGCCATTGCCTTCTCCCCAGTATAGAATAAACAACCTCAAAAACGGGCTTCCCCGCTGGCTCAGCAGTAAAGAATTTGCCTACAATACAGGAGATGCAGAAAATGTGAGTTCGATCTCTGGATCAAGAAGATCCCCTGGAGGAGGGCTGGCAACTCACTCTACTATTCTTGCTGGGAAAATACCATAGACAGAGGAGGCTGGCAGGCTACAGTCCATGGAGGGGCAAAAAGTCAGACGCACTTAAGTGACTAAGCACGCATGCAACCTCAAAAACATAGATGCTAAAAATCTCACTAGGAGTAAACAGTAGTATTTTACCAATAAAACAACAGTAGTATTAGTGGTATAAATTAGTGGTATAAATGCTACTAGGAGTACTACTAGAAGTCATAAGTTTTGAATATTTATTGCTGCTAAGTCACTTCAGTTGTGTCTGACTCTGTGCGACCCCATAGACGGCAGCCCACCAGGCTCCCCCATCCCTGGGACTCTCCAGGCAAGAACACTGGAGTGGGTTGCCATTTCCTTCTCCAGTGCATGAAAGTGAAAAGGGAAAGTGAAGTCGCTCAGTTGTGTCCGACTCTTAGTGACACCATGGACTGCGGCCCACCAGGCTCCTCCGTCCATGGGATTTTCCAGGCAAGAGTGCTGGAGTGGGGTGCCATTGCCTTCTCAGGAATATTTATTACCTTAGTTTTTAATGGAATGTGCTTAATTTTAAGTTCACACACAATCTGATTGTTTAAATAAGGGCTGTGAATCTGGCTTGCAAAATTCCTGACCATTTCACAATTGGTTCTCATGAGCCAGCCTGGGCCAGCGCCAGCAACACCACTGGCCATGTCCCAGCCCACACCCTGGCGAGTGGCCCATCTGAGACCCATCTAAATTCTCTAGCCCCTGTGAATGAGAGACAGGAAGAGGAGCCAGAGAAGGACAAAGCCCCTGGCCTGTCTCCAGTGCTGGGAGCGGGTGGGCAGGACGCGAGAGGCAGGAAAACACTCCTCTTCTGTGGTCGGTACCTGGGAACCCTGCTGGGCACGATGCTCCCCTGTAATCTAACCCTCTCCTGCGCCTTTAGCTGCTGTTTATATGCTGCCATGTTTCTGCCTGTTTAAAAAAGACTTTAATAAATTCTCGTAAAAGATCCAAGCGATGTGGACACAGCAGGGGAAGGAGAGGTGGGACGAGTTGAGAGAGTCGCACTGAAGCATGCACATTACCACCTGTAAACTAGATGACTCATAGGAATTTGCTCCATGACACAGGGAGCTCAAACCTGGTGCTCTGCGACAACCTAGAGGATGGGGTGGGAGGGAGATTCAGGAGGAAGGGAACATGCGTATGCCTGTGGCTGACTCGTGTTAACGCACGGCAGAGACCAACACAATCAGTCTAGTTCAGTCGCTCAGTCGCGTCCGACTCTTTGCGACCCCATGGACTGCAGCACGCCAACACAATACTGTAAAGCAATTATCTTCCGATTAGAAATAAATAAAATTTTTTAAAAAGATCCAAGCGATATAAAAAGATGGAGAATGGGAAAAAAAAAAAAAGATGGAGAATGAAGTTGGACCTCAGTTGTTCTCCCCAGTCCAGATCCCCTCTCTGGCTGCCAGACGTGCCCTTCCAGCAGTTGCCTCCTCCTGGATGTCCTCCACGACTTCACACTTGACATTCTGAGCCATAGTGACCCCACCTCTGTCCTCCCTATCTCAGGAGTGCCCCCACCCACCCATTTTCTCAGGCCACGAACCCTCATTGCTCCTCCCCTTTCCCCCCACCTCTCCACTCCCAATACAGTTATTCACCAAGACCTGGAAATTTCACAGAAGAAATAACTCCTAAATCCATACCGCCCTCAAAGGTCTCAGAGACCCCTTCTGAGATTAAGTCCTTGAGATTTCACACCTTGCCCAGCAAAGAAGCTTCCAAAAGGGTTTCCCAGCCTCCAGTCTCCAGCCCCTAGCTTCAGGCCCTCTCCCACAGCCATCAGAGCAAGCTCCCTGAAGGCACACCCACCACATCCTCATTCCCCTTGATTCACTTAACTCTAGATTTGGGGATCACTTTTTATGTTAACCTTTGGCTTTGATGAGAAGCCCACGTTACTTGTGTAATAACGTGAATAATGTGCAATAAAAAATAAAACAGAATATTTGAGAAAGAAAATAATAAAATAGGGAATGTCATCTGCAGCCAATTCCACAAGGAAATCATTTAGGAAGAAAAAAACTGACTCAGTGTCTTGTCATTCACAAAACAAAACCCCCCAAATAGTCAGCAGTTATATAAATTATGATCAAGTCTTGCAGATTATTAAGTACTCTCTAAAAATAACTTAAAAATTTTTTTCTTTCAAGTGACATGGAAAAGTGTTGATGATGTGATATTTGGTTAGAAAGGGTTCAAGAGGGTCCCAAGGCAAAGTACATGGGCATGAATATCTAGGTGTGGGGGAAATGGGAACAGGGAACAGGATAAAAAGAAATCAACTTAAAAAAAATCGAGAGAGGCCTTGGAGGGACCCACAGTGGCAATATGACATGAACCAAGGGGCATGATGAAGCCAGCCCTCTGCCCATGAAGGCCAGAGGAGATAAAGCGTGTCTGTGAATGACCCACGGAGCTTCCCAGGTAGTTCTAGTTGTAAAGAGCCCACCTGTCAACGCAAGAGACATAGAAAGGACGCAGGTTCAATCCCTGGGTTGGGAAAAAACCCTGCAGGAAGGCATGGCAATTCACTCCAGTATGCTTGCCTGAAGAATCCCATGGACCAAATCCCTAGACAGAATCCCCGGCAGGCTATGGTCCATGGGGTCCCAAAGAGTCAGACATGACTAAAGCAACTTAACACATACATAAATATTCCATAGAACGTAGTTCCACACTGTGTTAATAGATCTCATGAAAACAAAACCTTAGTCTCAAAATCAAACAAACTTGAGAAGCAGGGGCTTAAGCAAAGTTAAGGTGACTCTGCTGCAGGACTTGTCAGAGCCTTCTATGGGCAAATGAGCAGTGTGATGACTTAGGAGGGGCAGTGATGAGGTGACTACATGATTTATCATCCAAAGCCAGACACTGTGGAGAGAAAGCCAGCGCTATGCATGCAGTATCATGCCGAGACTGCAAGCATAAGTCAGGGCTGTCCCAGGCAGTACCTGTCACTCTGACCTAAAATTACAGCCTTTTTCCTCTCTGTGTCACTTAAGGAAACCCTGCCTGCCCATCAGACCAGCTCCGGCATAGCTCATGGGTGCTGCCACGGAGCTCCATTCTGCCTCGGTCTGCACAGCCTGCCAGCCAAACTGGCAGGGTACACGTCTGCACTGCTCCACCCACAACACAAGTCCTGGAAGCAGGGGCCACACAGACCGCCTCTCCAGCCCGAGCCCCAGGACGGGGCTCAAATGCAGCCTGGCCAAGACCCTGACCTCCGCTCTGCGGTGAACCTGAAGCAACACACACAAATGCCCCACAAGCCCCACAGCAGCTTCCTGCTCCAAGACCCCTGCTCTCCCAGCAGGCACTCAGCACAAAGGTCGAAAGGAAGGGATGGGGTCTCCAGAGCATTCCACAACGGCGCCAACTTTCCCCTTGTCCGCTCCACCTCCCATCAGCTCCTTGACAGCACCCGCCCATATCGTCTCTGGAGAGACCCCTCCCAACCCACCCTGACCAAGGCAGGGCCCACCCTCTGTGGCCACCAAAAATGCCCGGCATCTCCCCGGCTATGCTGTCCCCAGCCATCCATCCCCTGAAGAAGGGATCCTCTACCAGCCCGCTAGGGGCGGGTTCCAGCCCTAGGGATCACTCAGCATCCTTCCTGAGCCCAAGGGAACTCAGCAGCCCCCCTTCCATTCCCCTTACTCCCAAACCAGGTGGACAGAGCACCCACCCAGCAGACTCGGCTGGGCCCCCAGGGAGACAAAAACATGGGAGGCTTACCCTGGAAAGAGCAGAGCCAGGTCCCCATGGAGAAGCCCTGCTATGGCCACGCCAGCCAGGCGGGCGGGCGCTGGCAGCTGGGCCCCTGCCCGCCCCTCCCTGCTCTCACCGCCCCACCATTCCCGATCGATTCTGGGAGCATTAGGAGGCTGCCCTGCCCCCCGCCCGTCCGCAGTCCAGCCACAGAAAAGCTCAGCTTGGCTTTCCCCATCCAGAGGGCATAAAAAAAGTTTAGGATGTGGTTAGGGGAGGAGAGCAAGAGCGTTGACCTTGAAGGGAGTGCGTGCCGCCTGGGGCAGTGCACCAGCAACGGCTGGAAGCTCCTGGTTCCGCCCAGGCTTGCACAGCATCTGGGACAAGTCAGTTAAAATGGGCATGATGCCACCTACCCTCCTAGGGGGGACTTCTCAGGTGGCGCTAGTGACAAAGAATCTGCCCGCAATGGAGGAGATGCAGGAGACTTGGGTTCGATCCTTGGGTTAGGCAGATCCCCTGGGGGAGGGCACGGCAACCCACTCCCGTATTCTTGCCGGGAGAATCCCGCGGACAGAGGAGCCTGGCGGGCTACAGTCCATGGGGTCACAGAGTGGGACACGACTGAAGTAACTGAGCACGCACGCACGCACACACACGCACGCGCACACACACACACAGACACACACACACACAGACACACACACGCACACACGCACACACACACACACACACACACACACCCTTCTCAGGAACAGGGGGACCGAGCTGAGAGACACAGACCTCCAGGGTGGAGTGGAGGGGGGTTGGTGTCTAGGACTAGAGGCCAGCCGTGAAGCTGTGTGAATGCCCCATCCTAGGCATGGCTGGTGCTCACGTCTGGAGCACCCACAGGGTGTAGGGGCACCCGGGCCCCAGCTCAATAAGCCAGACCTGAGAAGCTCTGTGCCGCTTGGGGGAGATCACAGAATAAGAGGTAGACCCTGTCCCGAGCGGGCACTCCTTGTGTGAAGGGAAAGGCCATGCACACCCGTCCTTGGTCTCCTGTCCCCGACGCTCCGAATGTGGAAAGGCCACAGGTCCACAGGTCACACAGATCTCATCCTAATGCAGACAGATGGCTCCGCCCACCCTGCCCACCAGCCCCAGGTCTGAGCAGAGCGTGGGACTGGACGCAGCACTCCACCCATCCCAGCCGCCTCACCCCTGGTAGGGGGCAGTGGGTGCCGGCAGCCTGAACCAGCTTTTTTTTTTTAATTTCTTTATATTTTTTTAGCTGCACTGGATCGTCGTTGCTGCGCTCAGGCTTTCTCTAGTTGCAGCGAGTGGCTACTCTCTAGTTGCAGTGTACAGGCTTCTCACTGCAGTGGCTTCTCTTGTTGCGGAGCACGGGCTCTAGAGAGCTTGGGCTTCAGCAGTTGTGGTGCATGGGCCCAGCCGCTCCACAGCATGTGGGATCTTCCGGACCAGGAATCGAACCCGTGTCCCCTGCATTGGCAGACGGACTCTCAACCACAAGCCCACCAGGGAGGTCTCCTGAGCTGGCTTTAGATGTGTCTCACAACCCCAGTCCTGCCACTCTCTGGCCCTGTAACTCGGGGCAACTCAGCTGAGAGCTCAAAGCCTCAGTTTTGTCACCTTTAAAATGGACAGAAGAGCAGTTCTTTTCACTGGCTAGTTAATGAGAAAGAGGCTTGAAAAGCCACCTGCTGCTGGGCTGGCTTGTAACAAAGCAAGTGTCAAACGCCATCCCCGCCAGATGGGACATCTCTGGGGCTGGACCACAGTGCAAGGGACGCGAGAGGGGAGAGACCCTCCAAGGACCCACCTGGCCCCAGTTGGGGGCAAGGGCAGAAGACCTCAACGGTGGTTTGTGGTCTGTCCCTTTGCTCAGCCGCCCTTGAGTCTCCTCCAGGTCCCCGCGGCCAGTCCTTCTTTTCCAGAGGGACACCCATGGCCTGGCCTGGCCTGCCCCCAACCTGAGGCTCAGAAGCGGACCCAGAAGGCCAAAGGGTCCTGTGCAAGCCCACTGTGGTCCCATCTTTCCCATGACGGCCCAGCAGTGTTGGACCAACCAGGGCTGCTCCTGACCCACAGTGAGGACCGTCACCAGCAGCATCTGGGGGCCTGGAGGCCTGAAATCCCCCCGTGTCTTCCTCAGGCCCAGGATAGAGCCCCAACCCCCCAGGGAAGCCCGGGTCTCAGCACCCCATCTCCCTTCCAGTCCTGCTCCTACCCTGGCCCACTCACAACCCTCCAAGGACCCCTCAAGCTGCTCTCCGTCCCTTCTAGTCCTCAGAGACTTCAAGACACAGAATCTTTCCAGGATGCCCTTCCCCTGACCTCAGCTGGGCAGCTTCCTGCTCGTCAGCTCAGATCTTCGCAGCCAGTGTCACCTCCTGAGCGAGGATCACCCCCTCGGCCCTCGCCTGATCTGAAGCAGCCTCCAGGGGTTCCATCCCATCTGGCTGGGCTCCCCTGACCTCGAGGCCCATCCAGGTCTTGGTCTACTGGTGGGCCCCAGACTGCCGTCCTATGCACCTGCCCTGACCACCTCTGGGCCACCTCCTGGTATGGGAGACCCCCTCCCACGTTCCCCTCCACCCAAGGCCATCCTCTCCTTGTGTGTCACCACTCTGGGAACCGACACAGGCTGGGGTGGGCTGGGGCATCAGTCCAGGCCCGGCCCTTGGCAGACCCTCTGCCCGGAGGCTGAGCTCATACTTTGGGAGGCTGCCACTGCCCTGATTCCCAGAGCAACTGCCCCCTCCAACCACCGCCAGGCTCCAGCTTCTGCCAGACCCTCTCTCGGCGCCCCAGTGCCTACCCCCAGAGTCCCAGTGTCCCTTGGGGACGGGCACCTTCAGCACCTTGGAGAGCTGATGGCCAGCTCCACCGCATGGGTGAGGGAGCCCACGGGCCAACAGGAGTTGGGGGCAGGCACCGTCCTCCCCTGCTGCGGCCCCCCATCCCAGCTCTGCGGGGACTCTTGTTATGAGACCTGGAGCTATGCCAAAAACGCCTCCCTCCCCCTCTCACAGGGTCCTCACCCTGGCCAACTACTCCCTCCCCCAGCCCAGGGTCTGTGTCTCTCTGACCTGCAAAGGCACCAGGTGGCAGCGCAGGAAGGAGGGCGGCACACAGCACAGCTGCCCCCTTTGGCCACCAGTGTGTCCCTTGGCGGGGGGCATGGCTCCTGATCGATCGAGCATTCACGGAGTGGCACCCCCTCTCCCCAGAACAAACCCCCCTGCAGAGTTGGGGTCCAGGCAGACCACCCAGGCCCCACCTCAGGGGCTCCCACACCAGGGAGACCAGGAGGCAACCAGCAGGCCCCACAGTGTGGTCTGATCCCCTTCCCTCCAGGGTCCACAACGATGGAGCCGTTCAAGACGAGACGGCAAAGATGACACTGCCTTAGCAGGGGGCACGTGCCACAGAAGGCAATGAAATGCCCAGCAGTCAGATGCAGGTTTGGATACAAACCATGCCTCGACTGCTTGAAACACCACGTGCAATAGGAAAGAAGACCAGAAGGAAATAGAGGACAATGGGTGTGTGGGGGTGTGATTGGGTTAAATGGAGGAGTAATGGGAGTTCCTTCTTTTATCACTCAGATCTTTCCATAATGAGATTATGGATGGTTGAAAGGAAAAGAAATTACTCTCTAATGAGCCTTGTGCCTGCAGGCACTTCACTTTTATTAACTCAGTTGATTCCATGAGAGAAATGTTATTATCCCATTTGCAGCTCTGAGAGGTCAAGTAACTCTTTCAAGGTCACACAGCAGGGGCAGAGCTAGGAGGGATGTGAGAGCTGGATCACAGCCAGAACTCAGGCCTCTCTAGATCTGAGCGGGGGCAAGGAGGAAATAATCTAGAAGGTGCTATGCGCTCTCTTGAAGAAGGAAGAGGGTCAGCAAGGGGCCTCTCTTGAGCCCTTCTCCAATCAGTGTGTGTGTGTGTGGACGCGCAAGCACTCAGTTGTGTCAGACTCTTTGCGACCCCATGAACTGCAGCCCACCAGGCTTCTCCGCCCATGGAATTTTCCAGGCAAGAGTACTGGAGCGGGCTGCCATTTCCTTCTCTAGGGGATCTTCCTGACCCAGGGATGGAACCCACATCTCCTGTGCCTCCTGCACTGGCAGGCGGGTTCTTCACCTGCTGAGCCATCACAGAAGCCCCTCCAATCAAGGGGCTACACAACTCCCACCCGCACTGGACCCAGCTCAGCCCGCTTGGTGCCTCTGTCCAGGCTCTTCCTCCAGGTCCCACGTCACCCGCCTTCACATTTACATTTCTCCAGCCTCCAGGCTGAGCTCACTCACGCTTCCTCCAGGAAGTCTTCCCTGCAGCCCACTCATGGTGGTCAGTCCCTTGACCTCTCACAGCCCTGGCAGTGAGTGCAAACATCCTCACCTGGGTGACCACACGCCTCCTCGCCTATCTCCTCCACCCTGTTCTTAACCCCTGCAACCCTCTCTCCTAGCTTGAAGGACGCTTGGCAACACCCAGATGTTCTCTGCTATAATAACATCTTCCAACAGGTCCAATCACAGTTAAAACAAACCCAGTCCCCCTGCCCTTCATCACCTGCCTCTGCCGCCCTCCTCAACCTCATACTCCTCATTTCCCAATTCCCTCTATCATATTCCTTTCAACTGAAAATTTCCCAGCAGCTTCCCACCGTCAGGATGGAAGTGAAACTCCCTGTATAACCCCAACTTGTCCCCCACAATCAGTCTACCCCTATCTCACCGGCACACTTCCCACTGGTCATATTGTAGCCACACTCACTTTTTTCGCCTCCCTTATACTCACCACGCTCTCTTCTGCCACTGGGCCTTTGCACGTCCTATTCCTTCTGCTTGGAATGCCTTCCCCTCCTCTTCTAGTAAACCATCACCCTCAGACCTCAGCTCACACGTGCCCTCCTCAGGGAAGGTTTTGTTGACCTTTGGGACCATGTCAGGCCCCGGTTAGAGGACCTCATGATACTTAGCACCCCGCCCCCCACCAGGCCGGCAATCCCCTAAGGGCTGGGACCACATCCAGTTTTGCTCAAAATGAGAGTCCAGTGGTTAGGACTGCGTCCACAGAGCAGGCCCTTGATTTATATTTGTTGAGTGAACAGGGTATCTACAGCCATTTATAAATGATGGACATGAGAGATTTTTAGTGACATGAACAAACCCACTTGATCATGTTAAAAGGGAAAAGCAGATTTTCAGGTTGTATTTGCAGCGTGATTGCAAACAGCTAAGAGAAAGGTGAAAAGGTAAAACCCAAAGTAATAATACCAGGCTGGCCAAAAAGTTTGTTTGGGTTTTACTCTTATATCGTATGGAAAAACCCGAATGAACTCTCTGGCCAACCCAACAGTTTCCTCTAGAGATGATGACTGGCAATTTTACCATCAAACTTTGACCAGTACACAGTGGACTATCTTACTTTTGTCACCAGAAAAAGGCAACAGCTAACAGCTGTCCTCAACCCATTTGCCTTCAGAGCTGGTGCCTCCAGCCAGAGCACCCAGCCTTAGCCCTGCCCTGCGGGCACCCTGTGCCCACCCACAGGAAGTTACATAAGCAAAGCAAGGTCAAGGGCATGGGTCTGAGTGGCACACAAGAAAGCTGGTGGGAAGATGGGGACCATCTCAGACCCCAGAAGGGGAATGAGTGGGCGCAGAGAGGTTGGCAGAGGTTGGAGCATGAATCGGGCTGTGTCTTCCAGGCTGAGTGATGTGGGCAAGGTACCATGCCTCCCCGGGCTTCCACTGTCTCGTCCCTAAGGGAAGGCAACAGTGGTACCTGCCTCCTGGAGCTGGAAGAGTGTCAAAAGGAACAACGAACCCAAAGCCTGTGTCACTGCCCATCACTAGTTAATTTTCAGAGGGATGTGGGCAGACATCAAGAAGAACTTCCCAGAACCACTGGCCTCCAGCCTGGTCAGGAAGCGGCTCAAGTCCTTTCAGCTCTTCCAGAAGAACCACTACCCACCACCCCCGTCCAGCCCCTCACCCCTCTACCCTCAGCCCTACGCACCTTCCTTAGAGCCAGTGGGCGCCACGGTGGTAGAGGCCGAGGCTGACCCAGTGGACGTCCGCCCCATGGGGCTTGAGTGCTTCCCCCCGCGGCCGGGGGGCTTCAGGCCGCTGGGCTTCTGCATGGTGGTGCCACTGGGTGGGCACAGAAGGTCCGCGCGGGTCACGTGCTCTCCGCCATGGCCATTCACCTGTGGGCAGACAACAGGAGGGATGACATCACGTCACCAGATGACATCACATCCCTGGCCCCGCGAAGCGGAGACCACGATCACCCCCATTTTCCAGATGGGGAAGCTGAGGCACAGAGAAGTGGTCACAGGTGGGGGCTGTGCACGGGCAGATGTCGGCACTTGAGTCCTGGTCTGCAGGGCTCTCAGTCCAGCTCGCTCTCTCTGCCCAGGTCCTGGGCCCAGGAGGTGAGAATCGAGAGTGAGCTGGCACGGGGGTCTGCAGCACTGGCTGTATTAACCCCAGATGCCCCAAAGCAGGACTACGTGGGTCATCACAGCCACCGACAGCTGAATGCGGCTCTTACCACCAGAGCACAGGCCGGCAGGTTCTGACATGCAGGGCAACCCAGTGGGTCACTCCCCAGTGAACCCCAGACCCTCTAGGACTAGCCAACAGCTCACATCCTTCTCGATGTGGGCAGACAAAGCAAGATCTAATTTAATCAACCTGCTTCACCACACAGGCCACATGCCAGCTATTGAGCCCAGCACCCACCCACCCCATCCCTAGTGCAGGGACACACCCACACCCAGAGAAGCTTATACCTGCCCCAACCTCGCACCAGGATGGACTCAGCATGCCCTCTGCCCGCCCTCCCACCGTTACAGCCCCTGTTTTTATGACTAAGCAGAGAAGAGTGCGATGCACACAGCTTGCAGGGCACTAGAGTCTGACAAAGGGGACTCCTGAGAGGGGAAGTCCCCGTATCCATGGTGATCAGTTCAGGGTACCAGGTGACAGCAAGATGGGCCTGGCTGCGGTGGGGGTTGGGGGAGCAGAAAGGACGGGCCCACTACTCTACCCCCACTGCACTGTGCGCGCTCCCTCTCTTTTATGAGGTGTCCGTGGAGGACTCACCACCCGCTGGGCCCTGTCCTGCCCCCAGAGCCGCCGGCAGGATGTGCTCTGTGCCTTGGAGGGCACACTGTCCAGTGGGGAGAGGGAATACAGAGCACCACGGATGGATAGAGGATTTGGGGAGAAAGCATCAACCCCCCAGGGGCGCCGTATCTCATCCCAATCTTGGACATAGAACACTATTCATTTTTAGAGAACATTTTTCTCCATTCTTTTTTTCCCCCAATTTAAAAATTTTATGATTTATTTTTTATTTTTGGCTGCACTGGGTCTTCATTACTGCACTCGGGCTTTTCTCTAGTTGTGGCGAGGGGGGGCCTTCTCTCCAGTTACAACGTTCAGGCTTCTCTTGTCGTGGAGCACAGGCTCTAGGGCACCCGGGCTCAGCAGTGGCAGCTCCCGGGCTCAGCAGTGGCGGCTCCCGGGCTCGGCAGTGGCAGCTCCCAGGCTCTGGAGCACAGGCTCAATAGTTGTGGTGCATGGGCTTAGTTGCTCCAAAGCATGTGGGATCCTCCCAGACCAGGAATCAAATCGGTGTCCCTGCACTGCCAGGTGGATTCTTTGCCACAGAGCCGCCGGGGCGATCCCCTTTTCTCCATTCTTGATGCATTTTGATCTATGTGTGCACACTAAGTCGTTCCAGTTGTGTCTGGCTCTGTACAACCCCATGGACTGCAGCCTACCAGGCTCCTCTGTCCACGGGATTCTCCAGACGAGAGTACTGGAGCAGGCTGCCATGCCCTCCTGCAGGGAAATCTTCCTGAACCAGGGATCGAACCTGCATCTCTTATGTCTCCTGCTTGGCAGGTGCGTTCTTTACCACTAGTGCCACCTGGGAAGCCCCATTTGCCTTATGTGAGCTGACCCCAAACCCCCACACCTAGAGTGGACACATGACCCAGGCCTGGCCAGAGCCCCATGGTTAGCTGAAGGAAGGTGGTGTGACCCAAGGAGCATCAGGGCCCGGACTCTGGTTGGAAGCTTTGGGAAGAGGTGCTCTTCTTGTTCTGGGGCTGCCTGGCTGTGGGATGAAAGCCAGGAGCTGCAGGGATACCACATGGCAGAGCCTGCCAGGGAGCAGCGCCAGCACAGAGAAAGCAGAGCCGAGTCCCAGGATTCAGAGGGCCTGGATCCAGCTGAACCTGAAGGTGGTCCCTTGAGCCCTTCACTCACATTAGCCAACAAATCCTCACAGACACACAGGCATTGTTGTATCTTTTTGCCTAATTCTCTTTGAGGGACACCTGCAATTGACTTCCCAGGTGAGGCAGTGGTAAAGAATCTACCTGCCAATGCAAGTGACGTGGGTTCGATCCCTGGGTCTGGAAGATCCCCTGGAGGTGGGCATGGTAACCCACTCCAGTATTCTTGTCTGCATGGACAGAGATGCCTGGCAGGCTACAGTCCACGGGGTTGGAAAGAGTCAGACACAACTTAGCCACTGAGCATACATGCACATCACTCACAGTCAAATAAATTCTGACTAATACAGAAGCCAACCCACAGTGCTCCCAGCAGGAATATGCAAAGTGTTCCCAGAACGGCTCTCAGGCCAGCAAGATGAGCCAGCAACACTACTACCCACCCTGGCACAGCCATGGGAAGAGTCAGCTCCCCATACAGGGCGGCTAGACATCAGAGCAGAGGAAAATGACCTCCCCTAAGCCACACAATGGTGGCACCTACACGCCCAAGTGGGCTGATGGGAGCAAGGCATACGTGCTAGCCTTGACCTGCCCGGCCCCCCAGAATCCACCAAATCCAGCATTCTAACCACCTGCTGCTGCTGCTAAGTCGCTTCAGTGGTGTCTGACTCTGTGCGACCCCATAGATGGCAGCCCACCAGGCTCCCCCGTCCCTGGGATTCTTCAGGCAAGAACACTGGAGTGGGTTGCCATTTCCTTCTCCAATGCATGAAAGTGAAAAGGGAAAGTGAAGTCGCTCAGTCGTGTCCAACTCTTAGCGACCTCATGGACTGCGGCCCACCAGGCTCCTCTGTCCATGGGATTTTCCAGGCAAGAGTACTGGAGTGGGGTGCCACTGCCTTCTCCGTCTAACTGCCTGACCAACTACCTAATATCCCAGGAATTCTGGGGCCCAGGAGTCACTTGCTGTTAGGCATGGGTCAAGCTACAAATCATGTATCTAATAAATGTCACCCATCACCAACATACAAAGAACGTTTGGACTCCCGGTGGTCTAGTGGTTGAGGATCCACCTGCCAATGCAGGGGACACTGGTTCGATCCCTAGTCCAAGAAGATTCTACCCACAACTAGTGAAGCCCGCGTGCCCTAGAGCCTGTGCTCCGCAGCAAGAGAAGCCGCCGCAATGAGAAGCCCTCGCACCACAACTAGAGAAAAGCCCCACGTGCAGCAACAGACCCAGGGCAACCACAAATAATTAATAGATGACTTTTAAAAAGAGAACACTTGACAGCTTACTAACAAGGCCTAATAAACAAAATGAACAAAAGAGCTGAATACCCACTTCACCAACGAAGATGTGCAAACAGCAACAAGCACGTGGAAAGATGGCCAACGTCCTCAGTCACGAGGGTAATACGGATCAAAACCACAATGTGATACCACTTCACGCCGACTGGAGTGGCTAACATCAGAAAAACTGGCAATATCCAGTGCTGATGACGATGTGGAATAATCAGAACAGATTGTTGGGAGAAATGAAAGTGGTGCAGACTGCATCTGCCTCTGAGTGCAGATGCAGAACCCAACTGTACTTTTTTTGGGCCATGCCATATGGCATGGCCACCAGGGCTTCCCCGGTGGCTCAAAACAGTAAAGAATCTGCCTGCAATGCGGCAGACCCGAGTTTGACCCCTGGGTTGGGAAGATCCCTTGGAGAAGGGAATGGCAACCCACTCCAGTGTTCTTGCCTGGAGAATTCCATGGACAGAGGAGCCTGGCAGGCTACAGTCCATAGGGTTGTGGAATCGGACACAACTGAGCGACTGACATTTCCACTTTCCTGCAGCATGTAGGACCTTATTTCCCCAATCAGGGATTGAATACACACCCCCTTCATTGGAAGGCAGAGTCTTCACCACTGAACCACCAGGGAAGTCCTTGACTACAGATATAGGCAACAATATTGAATGAGCCTCCAGAAACACTATGCCAAGTGAAAGAAACCAGACACAAAACTACATGTTGTTTGAAATCTGAAAACTATAGACACAGAAAGATCAGCAGTTGCTGGGCGTTGGGCAGGGACTGACTCCAAATAGGCACAAGAGAACATTCTGGGTGGTAGAAATATTCTAACCCTGAACTGTGGTGATGGCTGCCCACCCGTATGTTTATACTAAAAGTCATCAAACTACATTTAAAATGGATAGATTTAATGGTAGGTAAATTAGATCTCAACTTTTAAAATCCATTAAAAAAAAAAAATTCCTGAAGACTCCCCACAGAAATTAGTGCAAATAGCCCTCAAGGTCCTCCTCACGCCCTACATGGCCCTCTCTCACCCACTCCACTCCAGCCACACTTGCTCACGCTAAGCATGTCCTGGCCTCAGGGCCTTTGCACATGCTGTTGCCGCTGCCTGGAGTGCTTTTCCCTCAGATAATGCAGAGTGCTGCTCATCTCCTTCAAGCACCTGCTCCAATGTCCCCTTGTAAGAGTACAAGCCCACCCCGCGCCGCCCCTGCTTTGTATTTCTCTACTGCCTGAGGATAGGACTTGAGCCCGTTTTGTTTCCTGTGGTATCCTTGGTCCTGATGCAGGCCTGGTGCCTACAGGTGCTCGGTGAATCACCTGAATGGTTAATGACCCCGGCTTATAGCAATGAAAGGCCCAGGAGGCTCCCCTCACCTCCCCAGCGCCCAGCTTTCAGGACTGAGTGGCTTGTAATGATCAACCCAGCTGGTTGTCTGACACCGCAGCTTTTCAGGCAGCTGGTCCACTGACTATCTTGCCTGCCCTCTGAGACTAGGACCAGGCGTCAAAACTGTGTCTGGCATTCCAGCCTCCCCAGCCAGCCTCACTGACGATGACCCTGCATTTCCTCACCACTCGCCTGACACTCCCGCACGTCCCAGACTCTTCCTGTGCCTTTTTTCCCCACCTGCTTCACTTCACACATTCCAGCCACATATGAAACACTTGGCCCAATGCCTCCTCCTCCAGGAAGTCCCCCAGGACCTTTGACCCACAGAGGCTTGAGGATCACACACTGAGCCAAGGAGAGAGGATACTGTTCTCTTATTTCCATCTGCCTCCTAGGAGCCCTCCTGTGGCCCAGGTGGGGCCACAGTCTCCTCTCTGGGAATCCCAGCTTCAGCACAGTACCTGGCACAGAGCTCGTGATTCAGAAACCCCATAGGACAGCACATTTGCTGTGGCTCAGAGGACAACAAATCTCCAGGGATACTGCTCTCAGGGGAGGCTTCCAGAGGCTCCTCTGCCCTCCTGCCCTCCCAGGCCCTGATGACCCAGGAGCATCCAGTATGAGGAACCTACTATGTGCCAGACCATATCCCCTGGTGAGGCAGTGGGCATCCTACAAGTGAACATCTGATGCGCAGGAAAGTCAGAAGATGCACCTAAAGCCACAGACCGCTCAGCAGCTCGGCGGGAGTCAGACCCAGGTCCAGCCCCGCCTCCCCGCGCTGCCTGGACCAGGCCTGGAATAACATTTGTGAGACCCCTGGCCTCTGGGGAGGGCGCCCACGTGCCTCACTGACAAAGGAGACCGGAAGAGAGCAGAACCCAGGCAGTGTAACCCAGTCCCGAGAGGGCTGGGGCCAGGGGAGGAGAGGCCCGCCGCCCACCCCCAGCCCCACCCCAGCCCCCGTGCAGGGCTCCAGCGCTGGGGGAGCATGGCGAGGGGGAAATGGAACAGGAAGAGGGGGAGGAGGGCCCTTTATGACTCAGGCCCGCTCGTGGGATACAGGAAGAGAGGGGTTTCTTGGAAAAAGCTGGGCCGTGGGGACACGCTGGCCTCTGACCACGCTGCGGCCGATGGGGGAGGCCTGGGAGGAAGTATTGCTTTCAGTCTCACGGAGCCCAAACTCTAGACCCATCACGAATAGCTGTACGGCCCTGGCCGGGTGTCAGCCTCAGCGTCATCACCTGTAAAATGGGAGGGAACACTGCTGCCACGTGGGGAGCACGGACGTGCAAGGCCGCGGAGGCAGCCCCACGAGGCTGCCTCTGTGCCCAGCACACAGGCTGTGCAGAAGGGGCAGCATCTCTACGATCCGGTCTGTTATGTTCTCCACAGGCCTGGAACGCATACGCCGCCTCCCCCTGGGACCCGGGGCCAACAAGAAGGCAGGCATCGCAGAGGCGGGCGAGGGTGGGCAGCATTCAGACTAACAGGCCCCCTTTGTGGCGCCTTCAATCGCCATTGACCGAAGACAAACCGGGCTGCATTTCAGGGTTTCCATTTCAGCTGTCCCCGGGGGTGGCGGGCAGCAGTTTGCGGGGCAGGGGTTGGGGGGGGGATGGGGCCCAAGAACTTTCTGCCAATCGGAGGCCCAGGGTGCAGCCCGGCAGATGGGGGAAAGGTGCCAAATAGGACAGTGGAAAGCCCATGCCCTCGTGCCAGCATTGCCCAAAGGGCGCGGGAGGCGGCACCAGGAAGTGGGCTCCCAGGACCAGACCTCAGCTCAGCCATCAGCTGCACCCTGGGCTCTCCTGCTGGAGGGCAGCCCTCCCCTCCGCCCAACAGAGGGGGCTCTTGGGGTGGGGTGGGGGCACGGGGGAGGGGCTGCGCCCCCTCCCCACCCCCACGGATCCCCGCGGCCAGGGTGCCCAAGCTCCCCCTGCTCCTCTGAGCCACGTGGCAGCCAGAGGTGTACTCAGTGTGGCCCCCTGCCCAAAGGCTGGGGACCACAACAGTGCCATGGGTGGGGTGGGGGAGGGGAGGAAGAGTGTGGTAACCAGGAGAACCGGGTGGGGGCTGCCAGACCCCACCCTGTCAAGTCGACCAAACAGCTGAGGATTTAGAGTGGGGCGGGGGTGGGGGGGGTATCCAGGGACTGAAAGGGACGCTTGGCTGGCTGGGGGTTGGGTGAGAGTCTCCCAGTGGTGCCTAGACATTGGGATGGGGTGGGGATAAAGCGCCAGGGAAGACATCGAGCAAAGAATCCAACAGTTTGCATGGGCCTTTTTTTCTCTTGGAAAACACAAAGAAATCAGCTTTATTATGTCAAGTATGTATATATGTTGTAGAGAATTTCTAATCAAATCCTTTCAAGTTTTTTGCTGTTTCATTTTTCTACACCTCTGAAGAATGTTTAATGTTTTAAAAAACCGTATTATTGGAGTATAACTGCTTGATGATGGGCTAGTTTCCGCTGTACAACAAAGGAAAGGATACACACAGGCTCTCCCTCTTGAACCTCCCGCCCCTGCCAATCCCACCCCTCTAGGCCCGCACAGACCCCGGGCGGTGTTCCCTGTGCTATACAGCAGCTTCCCACCAGCTATTCATTTTGACTCTTTGATTTTATTTGGAGACAATTACCTTACAACATTGTGATGGCCATCCACCGATATGCGTTGGTCACAGGCGTCCCTGTGTCCCCCCCATCCGGAAGCCCCCTCCCCAGCTGCTTTACACTCGGCAGGGTGTACGTGTCAGCGCTACAGCCCCAATCTGCCCCAGACTCCCCTGCCCCCCTTGGCCACATGTCCACTCTCCAGGTCTGCGTTTCTACTCCTACCCTACAGATAGCTTCGTCTGTACCATTTTTCTAGATTCCATATATATGTGCGTTAATATACGATATTTTTTTTTCTTTTTGACTCACTTCCCTGTGTGTCCAGATGAGCATTTTAGCGAAACCTCCAGGACCCGCTGAGGATGAGGGGGATGGGGGCTGCTGCGACAGACAGGGACTCCAGGAGGCCTGAACTGAGACAGAGGCAGGGGCTGGAGGGGACAGAGAGGGGACAGACGCTGAGCAGGTGGCAAACAGCGGTGGGGGGGGTGGGAGGAGGCGGGGTAGGGAGGGCTAAGGAAAGGATGGCGGGAGAGTCAATGCCAGGAGGGACCTGGGAGAAGGGAGGGGCTGGGGCGGCGGGGGGGCTCATTTAGGTGGGAAGTGACGGGGGTCTGGGGCGCCCACCCGGTGTGCAGGGTCAGGGGCTGGAGGGGAAGAAGAAAGGGACCCCGGGCACCAAGCTGAGGGCCCCTGATGACAGCAGGGCGTGAGCAGGCCAGCTTTTGAGGAGACACGTGGGGCATCCCGGTTGCAGGGAAATGCAAATCCAACCCGCCAGGAGATCCTGTTTCCCACCCAATCAGATGGGCGCAAAGTCAAAGAGCCAGGTGATACCAAGTTGCTGGAAAGGCCTCAGGGTAGAGGTCACCAGTGGGCACCGGGAAGGGAGGGGGCAAGGAGCCGTGCGGGTGCAGAGGACACCCAACCACGGACCTTGGCCGAGCGTCCAGGAGGCACCTCCATGGTGCTAATCCACAGCACCCCCAGCAAATGTGGCTTGATGGATGGGGCTGGGGCGGGGCACGTGGGGGCTTCATTTCTATGTTTTTTAATGCAGGAGGCCTGGGCACGATCCTTGGGTTGGGAAGATCCCCTGGAGAAGGGAATGGCTACCCACTCCGGTATTCTTGCCTGGAGAATCCCCATGAACAGAGGAGCCTGGTGGGCTACAGTCCGTAGCGTCGCAAAGAGCCTGACGTGACTGAGCAAGTAACACTTTCACTTTTCATTATTTATTTGGCTGAGCTGGGTCTTTGATGCAGCACTCTCAATCTTCAATTTTCCTTGTGGCATGCGGGATCTCCTTAGCTGAGCATGCGGGACCTAGTTCCCTGACCAGGGATCGAACTTGGGCCCCCCTGCATTGGGAGTGCAGAGTCTTAGCCACTGGACCGCCACACACAAGCCCTGCTTCATTAGTAAGAGTTGCTTCTTTCAGTCCTGCATGCTCTACATGGGAGTTCACTGTGCCCTGTCTATTCTTCTGAGTGCCTAAAATATTTCAAAACATTAAAATTTTATTTTTATTTATTTTTAGGCTGCCTGGTGAGGCATGCAGAATTTCATTCCCCAGCCCAGGATCGAACCCGTGCCCCCTCCAATAAAAGTGTGGATTCTTAACCACTGGTCTGCTAGAGAAGTCCCTCAAAATAGTTTTTAAATTAAAAAAACATTTTTTTTAAAGATAGACATAAGGAGAGAGGGAGAGAAAAGTTTCCCTCTCCCATGTACACCCACCAAGAGGAACGGGGGGCAGGCCCCAGAGTGAACCCCAGGTGCTGACCCTAGGCTCCAAATGGTGGGCCCTTATACAAGCATAGTATGGGTGCCCCCAGCCCTGGCCCACTGGGCACCCCAATACTCACACCTGCACTAGAACCCCAGTGCTACCCAACCCCCAAATCCAGTGTGACCACCGCCCCCATGAGCCTCCACCCAGCTGGCACCCACTGCCTGTCCCATCCTGCTGGGGAAGGAGGCCATTTGTTTGCATGTGACTGAGGCTCAGGAAATTTCAGCCAGCGGTGAAGCTGGAATCCCCAGAGGCAAGTGGAGAGTGGGGCACCCTCCCTGTGAGCCCTGCCAGCTCAGAGCAGCCGCCCCTGAGGCCTGGGAGGGCTGGGGCGGTGGGGCCTGTCTGCCTGTGCCCCCAGCTCCACACCCGCCCCTGCTCTCACCCAGTGGGGAGACCACAGGGCAGAATGTGTCAGCCCAACATTCACACAGCTGCCGGCTAGCAGCAGGACACTCCAGGAAGCATGGGGCAGCAGTGGGCCCCGTCTGGGGTCCGAGTTGCCCTGGGGATGCCTGGCAACCATTCAAAACCTGTGGAAGGGACCTGGCCCAAGCCTCACGGCTGCGCTAGGGCGGGAACCCAGGCTCCACCAGCTGATGTGGCTTCCAGGAGCGGGGAGAGGACGAAGCTGGGGAGATGACAGGGCAGGCGCGCCCACAGGACTGAGGAGGGAAGGACAGGTGGACCCAAGAACCCTGGTCGACTCCGCATCTCCCCAGCACCTGCAGGGGGACCCGCGAGCAGGGCTGAGTCCGGAAGGCTGGGATGTAGTCCCGCCTGCTTGCCATCCTGCCATCCTCACAGCCCCTGAGCTTGGGGCTGCGGTTCTTAACTTATAAGTCAGTATCTTCCTTGTCCTGCCCACTGCCAGGGTGACTGCAGAGCTCTAGGAACGGCCAGCTGTCAGTCCTCCCTGAGCTGGACAGACTGGAGTGTGGCCATCCTTCCTTGGGCTGGGAGTTCAGATCCTGTCTCCCAGCAAAGGGGATCAGGGCTTCCCCTCCCTGCCCTGCCAGTCCAGCGAGGGGAAGGAATGTGGATAGACTTCTGTGCATTACACACACACACACAGCTGGCATGCTCAGAACCAGGGCACAGCCATGGCCCCAGAGCCCCCGCCCTAGCTGTGCGGCCACGCCTTAGACTCAGTGACCGGACAGCTGGGATCTTCCCACCACTGGTCCAGGACACTGGCCAGGCATCAGCCTGACTCTGCTGGATGGGGTCCCCCATTAGGCCTAAAGAGAAGGGCTAGTTGCCCCTGACCCACCTTTATTCCCATTTCATGGGATGGGAAAACTGAGGCCGAGGGCAGAAATGTGAAACGAACAGGACAGTAAGAGACCACTGCCCAGATGAAGAAGAGCTGGGCTGGGCAAGAAGGTCCTTGAGACCAGACAGAATTGGAGTCACAGGGAAGGGCGGGGCTGCTGAGGTCACCCAGCCATCAGGGCAACAGGAAGGAACGGGCTCTGGTATCCTGCCTCCCTGGCCAGGATGCTTAGCCAGTCGTCTTTCACTACTGCCTCCCTCCCTTCTGGTTTCCACGGCAGCTCCATCTAACCCGTCCAGGCCAGCACAGCTGCAGGAGGGTCACCCATCTCCTGGGTTCTCCTCCCCACCCCAGCATGCTGGGCCTCCTCCCTAGGGTTGGGATTTGCACAAGCAACTCAAAAAGACCCTTGAGCAAAGGGAGAGTCTTTACAATAAGTGGTGCTGGATCAAATGGATAGCCAAGAGGGAAAAAAAAACAAAACCCCCAAAACACCCCATGATCTTTTCTGTGACTGGCAGAATAATGGCTTCCTCCTGGTCCTTGTGAATTTGTCAGTTTACGTGGCAAAAGGGAATTAAGGCTGCAGATAGAACTAAGCTGCTAATCAGCTGACCTGAGAGGAAAAGATTATTCTGAATGCTCCAGGCAGACTCAATGTAATTACGAGGGTCCTTATAGGTGGAAAAGGGAGGCAGGAGAGACAGAGGCAGAGAGACGACTGCCTGCAAAGGACCCGGTCTGACATTGCTGGCTTTGAGGATGGAGGCAGGGGCTGACAGCCAAAGAATGCAAGTGGCCTCTAAGAAGCTGGAAAAGGTTTCCAGAAACAGATTTTCCCTTAGAATTCCTAGAAGGAACGTAGCCCTGCTGACATCTTGATTTCAGCCTGCCGAGATCCATGTCAGACTTCTGACCTCCAGAAGTGTAAGATAATACATCTGTGTTGTTTTAAACCACTAAGTTTGTGGTCATTTGTTATAAGAGCTACAGGAAACTAACACGCTTGCTTCACGTCATACACGACAATCAGCTGCAGACAGAGGGCAGGATCTAGACGTGAAAGGTAAAACAATACAGCTTTTAGAAGACAGGAAAGAGGATCTGCCTAACGCTGGAGGCAGAGACTTCAACACAGGAGTGCTGAACGGGAAGAGATGGACAAACTGGACCATATGCTTCTGTGACCCAAATGATTCCACTGGGGCTGGGGGGAAGGAGAGACAGAGAGAATGAATTTGTAATTCCTGTATCCTGCAAAGGATTCCTATTCAGAATACGGGAAAAAACTCAACACATCAGGTGAGAAAAAACACAGCAAGACTTGAACAAGCACTTCACCCCAGAAAAGGGCAGTCAAACGACCCATAAACAGATGAAAAGAAGTTCACCTTCATTAGTCACCATGACAACACTACGTCCCCGGAATGTACAGAAGGAAGCATGGACCCCAGGTGTGGGTGAGGATGCGGAATATCCAGAACACTCACGCACTGCTAGCACGAGCGGCAAGTGTAAGCAACGTGGAAAACAGTCTGGCGTTGCACACTGCAGCTGAGCGTGACCCTGCAGTCCCACTCCTAGCCACATGTGCATGGTGCTCAGAGTCACTTCAGTCGTGTCCCACTCTTTGTGACCCCCATGGACTGTGGCCCGCCAGGCCCCTCTGTCCATGGGGATTCTCCAGAGAAGAATACTGGAATGGGTTGCCATGCCCTACTGCCGGGGATCTTCCCGACCCAGGGACTGGACCCGCATCTCTTATGTCCTCTGTATTGGCTCTTTACCACTAGAGCCACCCGAAGAGCCCCTCCTGAGCAATGTCGCCACAGAAAAGTGCACATACATGCACCGGGAGACAGGGGCTATTCCTAATATCCTCGAACCGAAAGTAACCCCAATATCCAGCACCCTCAGAGTGAGCAAGCAAGTGGTGGTTCATTCACACAACGATGAGAATGGGTGAACTACAACCACATGCAACAATACGTGTGAATCTCGAGTGAAAGAAGGCAGCTGTGAAACTGCTTACAGTTTGATTGTATGCTTCCTTTGAAAAGAAGGTCAGGGATTTCCCTGGTGGTCCAGTGGTTAAGAATCCCCCTTGCAATGCAGAGTCGGAACTCTGGTCCAGGAAGATCCCACATACTGCATGGCAACTGAGCTTGTGAGCTGCAGCTACCGAAGGCTGCATGCGCCAGGGCCCGTGCTCTGCAAGAGGCCACGGCAAAGAGAAGTCCGCGCACCACGACGCGAGCGTAGCCCCCGCTCGCCGCCACAACTAGAGAAGAAAGCCCGCACACAGCAACGAAGACCCAGTGCCGCCAAAAATAAACAAAGTTTTTAAAGATAAAAAGAAGCTCAAAGGCAGGCGAAAATTTATTGATGGTGCCAGAAATCAGGGAAGGGGTCACCCTTGGGTCAGGGGTGTAGACTGGAAGGAAAAACAAGAGGGGCTCTGGGGGAGCTAGTGGGTTCTGATTCTGGATTTGAGTGCCACACAGATATTTCAGTTTGAGAAAAGTCGACAAAATACTACACTCATGATACACACACTTGTCCGTATGGACGCTGTACTTCAACAAAAAGGCTTTTTGTTGTTGTTTTTCTAATTCCCTGGGCTTGGGGGCAGTGGCAGCAGGAGTAGAGGAGGCAGGGCAGGCCCAGATCATTGCGCCAGGCGTGGTCCCTGCTGCTCTGGGGCCTCCCCCACCCTGCAGGTGACCCCAGCCAGCACCTAGCCACGTGGACCCACTGATGCATCCGACTCCCCCAAGGGTCTGTGCACTGCCCACAGGCAGGCTCAAGCCCCACGGGGCTCCAGCTCCCAGGACCTGGCACAGAGGGTTCTGTGCTCACCGAACAGCCTTCCAGCCCCAGCTTTCCTCCCTAAAGAAGGCCTGCTGACTCCCACCCCAGAGTCCTCTCACTCCCACGGCTTCCCCTGCAGGCAGTGGGTAGGGGGAGGCTGAGCCCGCTGAGGTCAGAGCCTGGCTCCTCACCCACATGAGAGGAGGGGACACCAATCAGGGCCCACGATGAATGGCCAGGATGTGGGTGGCGTGGAGAAGGGATGAACCAGCCAGGGTCCATGGGTACCACCTACACCTCTGAAGGGCCAGCCAGGACGGCTGGCGGGGCACGGAGGGTGGTGCAAAGGAACGGGGGAGGCAGGGCAGAATTTAGTGGCCCCAGGGCTGAGGTCAGTGACTAACAAGCCCTCAAAGTCTGTATTTTCTGTTATTGCTTCCAGGAAGGCACTCCCCATCAATGCCCCCCAGTCACCAAATTCTGGCCGAATATCGCCAACGCCCAGGCACAGCCACGCACAGTCTGCCACATCTCCAGGCCTTTGCACACTCTGTCCCTTCTGCTAGAACCCCTTCCTCTCATCCACCGGCAGGACCCCTGGCCTCTCTCACCGAGAACAGCTTCAAAGGGCAGGTTCTTAGAGTATCTTGTTCGTCGCAGGGCTCTTGGTACCTAGGACAGCGCCCAACCCACAGTGGAGCTCCAAAGATGTTTAAGGAATACATGAGTGAATAAAACACCCTCCTCTGCCTTCATCAGCCTCCCAGGTGGCACCAGTGGTAAACAACCCGCCTGCCACTGCAAGAGACATAAGAGATGCAGGTTTGATCCCTGGGTCGGGAAGATCTGGATGAGGGCACGCAACCCACTCCAGTATTCTTGCCTGGAGAACGCCATGGACAGAGGAGCCCGGCGGGCTACGGTCCATACGGTTGCAAAGAGTTGGACACGACTGAAGTGACCTAGCATGCACACATGCCTGCCTCCAACATCCTTCTCATGTCGAGCTGGAGGCCCATGGCAGCTTGTCACACCCCATGGGCACACTCACTGGCCAGCTTGGCGTGATCTCTGGAAAGGAGAGAGAGGAGTAACTCAACATTCAACCAACTCACATTCTTCTAGAATCCCAGTGCCAAGCACACCTGGCACAGAGCCACTGCTCACCAGTGAGTCCAACAAGCAAAGAATCAGGTAGTGAGCCCCCTGTCACTGGGGGGTAATCAAGCAAAGACTGAAGCCTACTCTCAGAATGGGTTCTTGCCTCAGTTCCTGCTGCCCTGAGAGGCTCTTGTAAGCTGGCAAGGCTATTATCACTGTCAATAACAACATCAAACAGAACTTGCTGAGCATCTCCCCCAGTCCAGGGCTGGGCCACCACAGCTGTGCTCTGCACAGAGCCTGACTGAGCCTGGGTGGTGTACCAGGTGCAGGAGTCTGGGCTGGGATGGCACTGTATCCCCCACCAAGCTGTTTCAGTGCAAGGAATCACAGACCTCTAACACTCATTCTGCTGCAGGCATGTCTAAGCCCTTCATAGATATTAACCTGTCCAGTGTGCACAGCAACCCTGTGAAGATGCTGTCATGAGCTCCACTTACTAACCAGGAAACTGAGGCCCAGAGCCAGCAGGTTGCTTGCTGGGGATGACACAACTGAGCGGTGGCAGGTAGGATTCCCGCTCAGGTCCGCTGGCCATGGAGTTCACATTCTTAAACTCTGCTCTTTTTAAAAACTTACTCATTTGGGGCCATGCTGCACAGCATGTGGGATCTTGGTTCCCCAACCAGGGATCGAACTTGTGCCCCCTGCACTAAAAGCATGGGGTCTTAACCACTGGACCACCAGGAAAGTCAGCCTTAAGCACCACTCTTTACTTCCTCAGAACTGAGAGCAGTGCTCCTCCAGGCACCAGGCTGGGAGAACAAGGGCAGAGTTTAAAGCAAGAGGTCAGGAGGGCACCCCATGGCCCTGGGTGCCGAGACCACAGTCCTTAGCGTGTCTGCCAGCTCCCTCCTGCTTCTGGCCTGTTTCCTGGGCCCCTTCCACCCAGTGCCCTGAGCTCCAACTTCCCTGAGCTTCTCCCTGCTCCTGAAGACAGCCCAGCCAGTTGCCTGCTATGCCGGAATGCCTTCACCCCTCTCCTGTGTGCGTGCTAAGTCGCTTTAGTCGTGTCCGACTCTGTGCAGCCCTATAGACTGTAGCCCGCCAGGCTCCTCTGTCCAGAGGATTCTCCAGGCAAGAATACTGGAGTGGGTTGCCATGCCCTCCTCCAGGGGATCTTCTAGACCCAGGGATCGAACCGCATCTCACGTCTCCTGCACCAGAGGTGAGTTCTTTACCACTAGCGCCATCTGGGAAGCCCTTCACCCCTCTTCTATCCTTTAGCCAAGTCCTGGGGCCCAGTGGGTGTGTCCGGAGCTCTCTGCACATCCCTGTATCACAGACCCCCCAGCATCCTTGCAGGATGGGGATTCTCCGGCAGGGACCAGTTGGGCTCCTAGTTCCCGGGGTCTCACCCCTTCCCCGTCAGGCCCTCGTGGAGGGGACTGGCTGTGAGATCCAGCCCCAGCTCTCGGCTCCCCTGCAGCTGCTGCTAAGAAGCCTCCGGGAGGAGGGTTATTAAGATCACAAGGCGGCCGCAGTCCTCCCTTCCCCCTGCCAGGGACCCCCTCCCAGGACCTGCTGCCCCTCACTCAGACTTTCATGTTATATATAGCAGGGGCTTACACAAGACAGCGTGACAATGAGAAGCCGCTCCAAACTCCTTACGCCCCCTGGATCTGGCTGCTGGAAAGCTGGGTCAAGTCACCACCAACAGAAGGTGCTGCAGCCCCTCCGGCTTCATCTGCTGTTTGCTACCCTGGCTCCTCCTGCCCCGATTGTCTCACGTCTTTCCCACCTCCTTAGACTGCGTTTATCTTTGTAAATCACCTCAGGTCCTTTCTGGAATTGGACGAAAAACACAGGAGACCCTTCTGGGCATCTTCTCTCCTCTGCTCTGCGTTCCCAGTGCCCAGCGCAGCCCTCGGTCAGAGAGAAGCTGAATGCGGGCTGAGTGGAGTGAACCTACAAGCAGATGAACTCCGGCAGGGAAGTCGACAGCATAAGAGGGACCAGCAGGAGCGAGATCAGGATATGGGCCACGCATGCGTGTGTATGCCAAGCCGCTTCAGCCGTGTCCGACTCTGATCCTATGGACTATAGCCTGCCAGGCTCCTGTCCATGGGATTCTCCAGGCAAGAATGCTGGAGTGGGTGGTCATGACCTCCTCCAGGAGATCTTCCCGACCCTGGGATCAAACCTGCATCTCTTATGTCTCCTGCATTGGCAGGCGGATTCTCTACCACTAGCGCCACCTGGGAAGTCCCCAAAATCAGGATACAAGGCAGCAAAAAAAAAATCAGAAAACACCTCATGTCATTTCCTCCTTCATCGCAGGGAGGGGCCTACAACCAGGTGCCTGACCTCACAGCGGGCCTGGAAGAATGGTGGGCTCCATGCTGAGCGCCACTGCCCCCAAACTTCACTTTTCTCTGTGCCCCTCAGGAAGGCACGCCTTATCGACCTCGAGTCCGCCCATCCTCAGGACACAGCGCAGTCCTGTTTCCCCCCGAGAGCCCTCTCGGCCATCCCACCCACGCCGTGCCCTGCCTCTGAGTCTTCCTCGGGGACTTGAACCATTGTCGGGGGCAGTGACCCCACTGGGCATGGAGGCTCTTCTACTCTGGCCTTAAAATGTTCCTCAAAGATACTGATGTCATTAATACTTTCAAGAAGGGGGCTTATGTCTTCCTGATTCAGCAAACACCTCTTGAAGGTGGGGTCTGAAACTAAGGTATCCACTGCTCTGTCCACGCTGAAGGGCTCAGCCATCACCCACTCCCACCCACCACGCTGGATGCTGGAGAGTGAGGCTGGGGTACCCCGGGTGGAGCCGAGGCCAGGCTGGGGGCGAGGAGGAGCAGATCGGCCCTGCATCACCTCCTTTAGGGATGAGAGATTGGAAAACCAGGCCCTCATCATGAGTCCCAAATTTCCCCTCTCCCGATGAAGAGACCAAAAAGGCGAAGATGGAAGTGAATGAGGGGCGGGCGTCTCCCTGGGCTATGGCTGGAGTCAGAGGCACGTTCCAGGGTCGGAGCCAGGGTGCTCCGTGAGGCCGGAAGCCGGTAAGTGGACGTGGCCCCAAACTCATGCCTCGTTAATCAAAACCACCTGCTATGCTCTACTTTCTATTCAGAGGGGAAATGTTTCATTAGCGTTCCGAAGCATTTCCTCTGAAAACATGAGCTCTGTGTTACCGTTTCTGTATGCCTGGCAAGGAAAGGAGAGGTGGGATGGGGTGGGTCCCCTGCTGGCACCGCCCCTCCCCGACCCCAGTCCCTTGGTGCTGAAGGGGAGCCCGTCCTGGGCCCCAAGCCTGGTGGGGAGGCCTGCAGTGGGCTCCCAGAGATGGTGAGCCCCAACTCCCCTGTCCAGCCCGCAGCCCACACACTCCACATCATAACCCCATACCAGCTGTGCCCAGCCCTGTCCCCCACCTGCAGACCCAGAGATGGTGTGGCCTGCCCTCCACCAGCCCAGCAGATGGGGTGGGCGCCCTCACCCAAGCTGGGCCCATCCGGCTGTCCAGCACCCAGAGACTGAGGGGAGTGCCCCTGGGTGGTCCTGTGGCCTCCAGCTGAAGCCACCCTTCGGGGCGGCCACGCAAGAGACAGGAGCCGCAACAGAGGCACCAGGAGAGGACAGCAGATGAAGCCGGAGTCCAGAGAGAGGAAGGCCGGAGGAGGGGCTGCCTGCTGGCTTCCCGGGTCCTGGGGGAGCCAGGCCGCCTGTAACTGTTTCCTGCAAAGTTCCTTTCCTCTCAACTCCCCTTTCACTTAACCTAATTGGAGGCAGTCCCTGTTCGCAGCAACAGAATAAACCAAAGAGAGGTGGGGGGGGGGAGGGGGGCCCTCCCCCTTCTCCCATCAAGCCTTCCCCTCAAGGCTTGCCCGTCAAGCCTAGGTCACTAGACAGTTTATAAAAGGTGAGGCCCTGGGTATATAAAAGGCAGGGCCCTGCCAGCTGGGAGCGGCCCCTGAAAGCCAAAGGGGGTCTGGACTTTGAACTTGAGCCTGCGGGCTGGAGGCGTCTGAGGAAGGAATGGCCAAAACCTTGCTTTCTGGAAGTGAACCAGATGGGCAAGTGGGATGGTGGAAGGACCTTATGTCGTCCAGGCACAGTAGGTGCTCAATAAATGCATGGAGGGACTTCCCTGGTGGTCCAGTGGCTAAGACTCCGAGCTGACAATGCAGAGGGGTCGGGTTTGATCCCTGGTCAGGGAACTAAAGAGCTCGCTTGCTGAAACTAAGACCCAGAGCAGCCAAAATAAACAAATAAATGTAAATGCTTGGGGGGCAAACAGGGAAACCTCTCCACTCCTTGAATTCCTCATGCATAAAATATAAGCAATGTTATCAAGATATCCACAAACTAAGACATGCGTTCAAAGAGCTTAAAACAGATCCTGGCAGAGTAAGCACTCAGTAGGCATTGTTGTTGCTGCTTTTTAAACAAAGGCTGACATTCTCCCCAAAGACCTCTGGGCAGAGGCTTTGGTCTGGAGGTGCCCTCCCTCCTCCAGCTTCATAAGTTGAAATCCTACCCCCCAGGGAGACAGTATGAGGAGGTGGGGCCTTTGGGGTGATTAGGTCAGGAGGGTGGCGTGCTCATGAATGGGATTAGTGCCCTTGTAAAAGAGACCCCACAGAGCTCCAAGCCCCTCTACAGCTTGAGAACACAAAAATAAGTGTGACTCGGAAAAGGGTCCTCACCCAACCATGCTGACACGTGGACCTCAGCCTTCCAGCCTCCAGAGATGTGAGGAGTAAATGGGCTGTTTAAAGCCACCCAGTCTGCAGTCATTTGTTAGAACCGCTCAGACTAAGGTAACAGGGAACTGGGAGGGTCAAGAATACAGCTTCTCTCCTCTGGGTGCTGAAGCACAGGTCGGGGGAGATGGCATCAAGAGGGCAGGATCAATCTTTAGGGTGGCAGCTCTAGGGACAGAAAGGTCAAGAGGAAACTGTCCCCCACCTCGTGGGCTGGAGCAGAGGGAGCAAGAATGGCATCACCAAGGGAGGCTGGACCAGGACAGAGAACAGCCCAGGGAGGAGGCTGCACTGAGGCAGAGAACAGCAGGGCCTCGGGCGAGGCTAACCGGCAGGACTGCCTGACAGGGGACAAACAGCTCGGGAGGGGACAGGACAGGCCACTCGTGGGTGTAGATGGAGGCTGAAGGGCCACAAACCTACAGGGCACTCTCTCCACTGCAGCACACACGCTCCGCACACATTTATCTATTCATTCAGTTCTCTCAACAACCCTAAAAGGCGACACCTTGAGTATTCTCACGTTACAGATGGGAAAACTGAAGCGGAGAGAGGTATCATGACTTGTCTGAGGTCACACAACTAGTAAGTGGCAGGGCTGGGCTTTGAACCCAGGCTGTCAGGCTCCAGCAGTCAAACTTAATTGCCAGAGGGGAGAGCAGATGCTGAAAAAGGATTGCTGCCTCTGCGAGTGGGTTCCTCGCTTGGGACTTCAGGCTCTGGGTACGGAATTCCAGGCACCTCCTTCCCAGCCTTCTGGCTGCACCTGGGGACCCACAGGTGCACAGTCCTGCTTCCTAAGGCTCCCCCCAGGTCTCCTCTGCCAGACTCTTCTGCCTTTGAAACTTCCCTCCAGCCCATCCCCCTTCACCAGTCCCACCATCCCTCCCAGGCCAGGACTGCAGATGCCAACACATTCTGGGCTTATGGAGAAGGGCATCATGCCCCAGTCACCCAAATCCTTTGCTGGCCTTCTGATCCACCAGCCACCCGGTCTCTTGCCTCTTTTTCTGACTCCCACCCCTTGCCCACGCTATGTCCTCTCCCTCCAGCCCCTCTTTTGGGATGCTGGCAGCAAACTTCTATGCTCAGGCTCTGTCAAGCTTCCCGCTCCACCCCATCCTCCAGGTGTGCTCCCAGCTCCCCCATCACTGTGCTCCACTGATGCTGCTGGGCTGTGCTCCATGGGGGCAGTGAAGCACCAGCCCTGCATACCTGCCCCTGCCGGCCCCTGGCAGTGCTGGGCCAGGTGACAGCAGCTGGATGAATGAAGGGCTCATTGTTTACGTTACAACTGGTGCGGAGTCTTGCCCCCACGTGGTCCTCCCAGCACCCTCCCCCTCCTCTGCCTGCTATCCCTAGACCAGCACCATCCCCCACAAGCCTCCCTCGGGCATCTCACAGCAGCGAGAGCAGCCCCCCCAAACTGGACCTCCCACTTCTCACCCAAAAGGGAAGAGGAGGCAAATCAGAGGTTGGGGGATTCGCAGCTGGGTGGATGACTTCCCTCCAGGTGCCCCCTCTTATCCAGGGTAGGGCTGGGGCTTGCGTGGCAGTGCCCAGTGGGCACCCTGCCCCGCCCAGGCCCCGCCTAAAGGACCCAAACGGGCGGGCCCTGGAGGCCCAGCTGTAGCATCCTCGGGGCGGCCAGGGCCCCTCCCCGTAGGGAGGGCAGAAAATGTGCTGCCTCACCAGCCACCAGCGCCAGCTTGAGGTGGGGGGGGGCACCCCTGCGGGAAGACGCCCCACCTCATCCGTCTATTCCCCCTGCGCCATGCACTTTAACCAAGTTTTGCAAAGGGCATTGGCCAAGCGACCACAGCCTGGGGCAGGGGCTCCGCGTCCTCCCAGACCCCGGGTCTGGAGGAGGGCTGCGTGGCCGCGCCCACCAGGCTCAGCTCCCCCCATCCCCCGCGCGGGGCCTGGGAGCCCAGAGCCCTGCGGCGCGTCCAGCCGCCCAGCGCTGCCCTTGGAAGGAGCGTCGGGAGGCTCCCTAGCATCTGTGCCGAACCCCCGTTAGGGGCACCGAAAGCGCTGGGGATGCCTCCACCGAGGGGACCCGCAGCTCTGGAAGCGTTCCCCAACGCCGGCAGCAGCCCCTCCTCGCCTGCAGGCGACGGGGAAGTTGGGGCGGGGGTGCACCCAGAAAGAGCTCCCGCTCACGCCCACCCGCCGGGCCCCGACCCCTTCGGCCTCCCCTCACTCCCCGACAATGCCTCCGGGTCGGCCGCCCGGCTCCGGACCAGGCCCGGGACTACCGCCGCCTCCCGCAATCCCTCGGTCCTTTGTTGCCCGGCGAGCCCCCTCCCTCGGGGTTCGTCCGGCTGTTCCTACCTTCGCCCCTCCAGCAGCAGGCGGAGCGGCGGGCGGCGGGGGCGCCCGACCCCCGTCCTCTCCCGGCGCCGGGGCACCGGCGGGGGCAGAGGATGCTGCGGGCCCCCTCCCCGCGCGCCGCTGCCCACAGCCTGCAGCCCCTCCCGGCGCCGGGGTTCCGCGTTCGCGCTCCGGGTCCGGGCCTCGCGCGCCGCGTGTGCGGCCGGCGGCAGGAAAGCGGGTAGGCGCTGAGCCGGGGAGCCCTAGCCGCCGCCTGCTCTCCCGGCGGCGGAGCCCGAGCCGAGCCGAGCGGGAGCGGAGCGAGCGGCCCGGCTCCGGGAGGGAACAAAAGGGGCCGGCGCTGGGGCGGGCGCGGGAGGGCGGGGCCTGGCGCGGCGGGGGTCAGGCGGGCGCTCGCGCGGCCTCGCGTTTCTCAGGCTGCGGCGCTGAGCCGCAAGGGGGCGGGCGGGCGGAAAACGCCCCGGCACCTCGTCCACCAGCTCCTAGAGGCGGTCAGTGGGTAGGCGTCCGAACCCCCCACTTTGGCGCCGGGCACCTATCGGCGCTTCCATCGCGTGTGACGGAAGAGAGCATCCTTCAGCCTTGCTCGGCTCACAAGGATGTCCCAGACCCCTGAGAGAGGTGGAAGCTGCGGAGAGGGCTGGGGAGGTTCCTGGAGTTTCCGGGAAGGCTTCACTGGGGAGGTGACGTTTGAACTGGACAGGATGAGGAGGCGACAGTGTAGCGGAGCTGCAAACTCCAGGTCTTCCTGGACGGTCTTGAGGCCAAAACGGATGGGGACAGCCGGCACGGGAGTCTTGGTGACTTGCTCCCAACGCTTGTTTGGAAAAAGTGGTCCCCAAGATACAGTTTGAACCCTGCACCATCCTCCCAAGGCAGGAGCTGTCTCCCGGAATATCAGAGGACTGAATCGGCTATCCGCCTACCCCTCCTCCCCAGGGGAAGTCGAGGGCAGAGGCTAAGTGGCAGCCGAGGGGTGAGAAGGACCTGGGTCCCAGCACCCATAGGTGCCCGGCTGTGGTTGGTGGCTGTGCTTTTGCTCTCCTCTTCTTTTCCCCTCGGTGAGCTAACCTCAGTGCCTTTGCCCCTTGCTGGTTCCTCCCCACTTGCTCTGTCTGACAAGTCATCTTTCCCCTTGAAGCCCGCCTTCAGTTCACCTCCCCCTTACTGTATGGGAGTGCGGGTGTTGGGGGAGGTGTGGTCAGTGCAGTAGAGCTCTGGGGAGGGCAGGTACCAGGCCCAGGCTTGTTTATATGCCCTAAGGCACCCAGTGCGGAGCTTGGCCGAGCAAGCCTTTTAGGGCACATAATGACACCTGTTGAGATGGGCTTCCCCGGTGGCTCAGCAGTAAAGAATTCGCCTGCAGTGCCGGAGATGAAGGTTTGATCTATGGTGGCTCAGATGGTAAGCTGCTGCTGCTAAGTCGCTTCAGTCGTGTCCGACTCTGTGCGACCCCATAGAGGGATGGTAAGGAGTCTGTCCAAATGCAGAAGACCCAGGAAGACCCCTTGGAGAAGGGAATGGCTACCCACTTCAGAATTCTTGCCTGGAGAATTCCATGGACAGAGGAGCCTGGTTCCCTACAGTCCACGGGGTCCCAAAGAGTTAGACATGACTGAGCACACACATACACACACTCCCTCCACTGGAATCCATAATCTTTGAGAAATGAGTTAATTTCTTTAAATATATAGGCCACATGGGACTTCCTGGTGGTCCAGTGGCTAAGACTCTAAGCTTCCAATGCAGGGGGCCAGGGTTTGATCCCTGATCAGGGAACTAGATCCCTCATGACGCAAGGAAGGTGGGAGATTCTGTACACCGTCACTAAGACCCAGCGTAGCCTAAATAAGTACATATATTTTTAATTTTCAGCTGTGCCACATGGCATGCAGGATCTTAGTTACCCAATCAAGAATTGAACCCGTGTCCCCTGCAGTAGAGTCTTTACCACTGGACCAGCAAGGAAGTCCTCTTAACCTCTTAAACTCAGTTTGCCGCTGCGGCTGCTAAGTCGCTTCAGTCGTGTCCGACTCTGTGCGACCCCATAGACGGCAGCCCACCAGGCTCCCCCGTCCCTGGGATTCTCCAGGCAAGAACACTGGAGTGGGTTGCCATTTCCTTCTCCAATGCAGGAAAGTGAAAAGGGAAAGTGAAGTCACTCAGTTGTGTCCGACTCTTTGCGACCCCGTGGACGGCAGCCTACCAGGCTCCTCTGTCCATGGGATTTTCCAGGCAAGAGTACTGGAGTGGGGTGCCATTGCCTTCTCCTAAACTCAGTTTACCCACTAATAAATTGGGAATAGTGTTTCCCTTCACCTCAGCAAACCAGTCGTGGTATTGATGATGAAGGCTGGATCACTGGACCAGCCTTGAGAAGGTCCTCGGCTGGTTGGGAGAGCCAGACCTGGAGACCAGACCAGAGCCCGGTGACCAGCTTCTGGAGGACATCTCCACATGATGGGAAGGACATGGAGAGGGCTGTGCTCGGGAAACATGGAGTGAATTGTTCCACGTGGCTGGGACAAACGGTCTTGCTACTAAGAAATAAGACCCTGGGCAAAGTGCAGTGATAAGAATCCAGCTCCATCACCTACCAGCTAGTGGGCAGTCTTTTCTGGGCCTCAGTTTCCTCTGTCTGTAAAATGGTCTAGCGACGCACTTATCTGCGAGGGCCGGCAGTTATCAAGCTTGAATACATTAATTTAGGTGAAGTGCTAAGAATGAATAGTGCCTACAGTCATGAAATGTGACCCTTTTTTTCCAAAGGGCAAGGTTAGAAAAGGACTTGAGTGCTTATTGTGAGCAGTGCCCTCCCACAGCTACCCAGTAGTCGATGCCATCCTTAAACTTGGGCTTCCCTGGTGTCTCAGATGGTAAAGGATCTGCCTGCAATGCAGGAGACCTGGGTTGGGAAGATTCCCCTGGAGAAGGGAATGTCTACCTACTCCAGTATGCTTGCCTGGAGAATCCCGTGGACAGAGGAGCCTGGCGTGCTCCCGTCCACTGGGTTACAAAGAGTCAGACACAACTTAGTGACTAACCAACAACAACAACAGCAACAGGACGGGAGCCCAGGATGATCACGGAGGCCAGGGGGCTCCTGATGACGGACAGTAGGTAGGACCCAATCAGAAGCAACTCAGAAAGTTCTCCGGGCAGCTTGTGGGGGCAGACTGAAGCCCTGAGAGACCGGCTGGAAGGCTGGGGGGCTCCAGGCTAGAGCTGGGGGGCTGGGAAGCTGTGGGGGAGGAGGACAGCACAGGGACGGGCCAACCAGGGGCTCTTACACGTCTTTAGGGTCACACATGCCTTGGAACTCTGAAATCCATGGAGACTCTCCTCAGAAACACGCGATATGCTTACCCGCCTACATGTGTTCACACATGCGCACACACGCACACACAGAGAGTCTTGCAGGCAGGTTCAGGCCATTCACAGACGCTGGAAGCCCACCTGGTCTGTGCACCCAGGTTCTAGGGTGGTAGAGAGAGCTCAGAACAGACGGGTCAGTAGGATGTAACAGAAAGTGTGATTTGTCCAAATTAGGGCGGTGGGGGTAGGGGGGAAGGAAGTGACCCAGATCAAAGGACACCTGGGCCCTGGGGGAACCTCACCCTTCTGTGATATCCAAGGCTTCCGGCACCAGAAAATTGGCCAAAGTTCCCAGGACCTCAGCCCATAAGGGATGGAGTAAGAAGTTTAAGTTTCCTTGCTGGAAATGAAACCACCATTTAGTCCTGGCCCCTCTATGCACAGGTGGGGAAACCAAGGTCTAAAGAGAGGCAAGGGTTCTTCCCTGGGGGTTCAGCGTTTAAGACTCTGCGCTCCCAGTGCTGAAGGTATGGGTTCGATCCCTAGTCGGGGAATTAAGATCCCACATGGCAAAAAATAAAAAAACAGAGGCGAGGGTTTACCCAAGTGCCACCGCAGTACACCTGAGCTCACCTGTGCCGCCCCAGCAGGTTCAGTCACCGCCTCCTCCCACCTCAGCCCCCACCAGCCCCCTCCTCACTGACAGCCCCACCCCCAGATATTCAGAGCAGCAAGACACACCCCAGGGTACCAGCTTCCCCTCACCTGAATGGTGTGGGCGACTCACCCGAGAGCGAACCAGCCAGGCTTGTTCCAGATGAGCAAGGAGACCCGATTCTACCCTGATGAAGCTCGGATCGGCGTTTTCTGCTGTGGATGTGGACGGTGCAGCTGGGCACGATGCCCTGGGCATCAGACCTGGGGAGGGGGGCTGGGGGGTTGGGGGAGGGGGGCTGGGGGGTTGGGGGAGGGGCTCTCCCTGCAGACCTCTCACCCAGCCCTTTTGTCTCCACAGAAAGTGCTGACTTGCCCATTTTCTTGCTGACAAGGGCAGTGGCTGGCAGCCCCACAAGAGGTGGGGGGGTTTCATGGGAAGAGCCTGTAGGGAATAACTGGCCAGCCACGGCAAAGCTCCCTGGGGAGGGGGGGTGCTTGTGGGGGGTGGGGCAGTCCCTCTCCTGGGACACTTGTTATTGTTTAATTTGTTAGGACCAACGGGACACTGCTGTTCACAAGGAATTAGTAATAAACGACCTGAGAAACGCACCTGGATTTCTGTCAAATGAAAAAAGCATAGCATGAAATTGTGGTCCAGTTGAATCTCAAGCTGGTAACCCATCGAGAGGGGAACTTGTAATCGTGGTGACCTTTGGGTGGGGAGAGCCAATGGGACTTTTCCCTTTTCTGCCTTTTCCAACAAAAGAAATGTAAACCGAATCCCATTTCTGTTCAAACCAACTGCTTGGATGTTGTGCCTCTGTTAAAAACACAAAAAAATGATTGTTTGGATGTTGTCATGGCCTTGGACTGGCAGTGACATCACCATGGAGACGTCAGCTGAGGCCGCCTCACTCTGAAAGCCACACCCTTACTTTCAAACACAAGGACGTTGCCTGAGCCCCGTTCTTCCTCTAGAGGAAGCCGTGCCCGCTCCCTCCGGTGGATACAGGGTTGATAACAGCCCATACGGCTCGATGAGTGACCCAACGCTGGCATTTGAGTCATTACTGCAGGGTGAAAGTGAAAGTCACTCAGTCATATCCGCCTCTTTGCGACCCCATGGACTATACAGTCCATGGACTTCTCCAGGCCAGAATACTGGGGTGGGTTGCTGTTCCTTTCTCCAGGGGATCTTCCCAACCCAGGGATCGAACCCAGGTCTCATGCATTGCAGGCAGATTCTTCACCAGCTGAGCCACCAGGGAGGCCCTTATTACAAGGTAGGGTATGGACTGTGGAAATCCACAAAGACCACCCAGAGGAGAAACAGCAAAGGCTGTTTGTTCAGTGCTTGCTCTAGCAGGGGAGTCAGAAGCATCACTTGCCTTTGGCAGAGACTCATGGGCCTCCAGGGAGTGGGAGTGCTTCAGAGAGGACCTGAGGGAAGGCACAGGGATGTCTCTTTTTTCCAACCGTGCCGAGTCTTAGTTGTAGCCAGAACGTCAATCTTCACTGTGGCATACAGGATCTTTTATATTTTTTATTAGTTTCAGCATGCAAGGTCTAGTTCCCTGACCAGGGGTCAAACCTGGGCCCCCTGCATTGGGAGTGCAGAGTCTTAGCCGCTGGACCAACAGGGGAGCCCTTCAGGTGTGCCTTGATGGGAGGCTGTTGGCCAGAGAGGCTGGAGGCCATGCAAACTAAATCACCTCTGTGATTGGTGAGGCAGGCCTATGTGGGTTTGGAATTGGTCCTAAGCTGGTAGTAGAAGCAAAAACTTCAGAAGCCAGCCGTAATTATGAGGTCATTTTAGGATAAAGGAAATCAAGTCACAGAGAGGTTAAGGGACATGCCCAAGGTCACACAGCTTGTGAGGGCAAGATTAGCCAGGCTCCCTGACTTCAGGGGGCTTCTCTGATGGCTCAGCAGTAAACGATCTGGTCCCTGGGTCAGGAAGAGCCACTGGAGGAGGGCATGGCAGCCCACTGCAGTGTTCTTGCCTGGAGAACCCCATGGACAGAGGAGCCTAGCGGGCCACAGTCCGTGGGGTCGCAGAAGAGACGTGGCTGAGCAACTACGCACGCGTGTATGCCAGGCTTCGGAGCTGGGCTCCCTCCTGCCAGTAAGGAGAGAGCAGGGAGAGCCACGCCATCTTAAACTCCAGTCTGAGGGACTTCCCTGGGGGTCCGATGGTTAAGACTCTGCACTTTCACTGCAAGGGGCTCAGGTTCAGCCCCCGGTTGGGGCACTAAGATCCTCTGTGCTGCAAAGCCAAAAAAAAAAAAGAAAAAATTTCTGAACGGAATAAAAATGAAAACACAGCACAACAACTTAAAAAATTTTATTAAAAAAAATAACAACTCCAGTCCGAGCTCCGCTTGCTCCCAGCTTTGTGACCCTGGGCAGGTGACACAGGAGTCTCGCCTCCCCCACAGGGCGCTTGTGAAAGTGCCAGCTCCACGTGCACACGTTGAGTGCCTACTGTATGCTGCATTGATTAGTCGCTGTAGGCCAGCACCTGAGATTCCGTAAGCTCACATCCTCCTCAGGACGCCCCAGGAGCAGGGGCCATACCTGCCCCATCTACGGGTGAGGGTCTGAAACTCACAGGCAGTAGGGAGCAATGCCATGTGGGATCCAGGCCTCCCGGAGCCAGAGTCTGTTCTTTTCTGAGTTTTGCTTTTGGCTGCGCTGGGGCTCCGTTGCTGTGCGGAGGCTTTCTCCAGTTGCGGTGAGCAGGGCCTCCTCTTCGTTGCGGCCCACGGGGTTCAGTCCTTGTGGGACACGGCCTTAGGTGCCCCGTGGCATGTAGGGTGATCTTCCTGCACGAGGGATTGAACCCATGTCGCTAGCTTTGGCAAGCGGATTCTTAACCACTGGGCCGCCAGGGAGGTCCCCAGAGTCCATGTTTTAATCCCTACAGGTCCTGCGTCTCGGGGGGATGCAGTGGCTGTGAGAATGCAGCAGGGGGGCACCTGCGAGGAGGGAACAGGGGACCTTAGATCCTCAGCTGAGGCCTCTTTGTGGGGCACTTTTCCTGGGGCGACTCCTGTGTGAGCTCCTTCAACAGGGAGCGTTGGAGATGGGGGACTATGGAGGGAAGACACCAGCCCCTCTGTGGGTGGACCACGCCCCCACTCGCTGAGCATCAGGCGAGGTGTGTCTACAGACTTTGCTGCCCCCGTGGTTCCCGCTGGGGTGGTCCCTCTGGGTGGAAATCAGCCTCTCTGAGAAGAGGCCTTAGGCCCCTGTGCCGGCCGCACCCCCTGGGCTACCTCCTCCCTGGATCCCCGGCTGGGCCACAAGCACCCAGCCTCCCCTGGCCCAGGGAGATCTCCGGAAGGGGCTGTCTGCCAGGCCCATCTGCTGTCCAGCCTGAGCCGGCCCCCCTCCCCAGCTGCTGTTCCTCATCCCTCTCCACGTCCCCAAGTTTGCACATCTGTGCATTGCATCATCGGCCGAGGTGGTGACACAGCCTGGAATCATGTTTACTCCGTTTCTGGGAGCCTCTTGCCCGGGGAGCCTGCCAGTGTCTTCCTGCCCAGGACGCTGGCCGCGGGCCCCTGCCCCCTCCAGTGGCGCCTGCCCTGCACGGCTGCACCCTCTCTGCAGCCCCCACCGAAGGGCACATCTCTCTGGCCTCCTGTGTCCTTCTGAGAAGTCATGCCAATTAACAGTCACCCTCCCCACTAGAAACACAAAACTCAAAACTGGCAGAAGGTTACCTGTTTGTGATTTTACCTTGAAAAGACACTAGTGAAGGAAAAAAAAAAAAAAAACCAAACCAGCAACTGGGCCATCATCATCATTTCCTGCAAGAAAGGACATTTTAGCACCAGAAAAAGATAAGAGTATCGTTTTGGAATAACGGACAGCCCTTTGAATGAAGTAAATCCAGGTTTCTGGAAAATTTTTGTTTTGTTCACTTCGAGGCAGATAGAGGTCCAGATTGGCAGTTACTCCTGGAACGTTTGGGAACCAGTGTCCTAAGGAGGCTCACTCTGGCCTCCAGGCCCGGGTGGTGACTTTCCTGGTCCCACCCACTCCTGGCGCGCTCAGTCACCCTGGTTGCCTTACCAAATTGCTCTGCCTGATCTGGCTTTTCTCAGATCCACCCACACACCCTTCCATCCTCCCCATTCCCACCTTCTGGCGCCCCCTGAGCCTTACTGTCCTTCTACCCCAGTGTCTATGGGCCAGATGTTTGGGGAGAAGCTAGGAGGTCATTTGTCCAACCCCTGATGCTTTTCAGCAGGAAAGATGGAGAACAATTAGACAAAACATCACTAGGAAAACCAGGAGCCCTCGTCAAACAGCAGCCTCCTTTCTCTAAAGCTTACCCCTGTGGCTTCATCATTCATAAACTGGTCCCTCATCCCACAGAAGAGGTCCATGTGTGCATAACAGACAACAGCTAGAACTCATATTCAAACTTCTAGTGTCCCAGCCACAAAATCCTTTACTGCTTTTGAATACTTCGCCACTTTTCTGCCCAATGTGTGTCTACAAAATTGCTTTGAAAAGATTTAGGCACAGATACCTCAGTATAAAGCTGATGAGAGCTCTGATGAAGTTGCAGGCAGAATGCTTTGGGCCACATCGAATTCTTGATGCATGGAGCCAAGGGCAGCTTCCTAGAGGAGCAGACAGCCCAGAAGTGTCTGAAAGAATAAGTGTGTGGCAGGCAGGGGGAGCAGCGCAAAAGTGAAGGAGGAAGTTCAAAGGGCTCCACCCAGAAGCAGCAGGGAACTGGGACTGAGGTGAGGGTGGAGGGGCAGCCTCAGTCTCCTCTTCTGCAAAATGGGAACAACAGGCTCTGACTCCACCCACGCAGACAGATGGACAGACAGAATTCAAAGCCTGAGTGCTCTGAAGGAGGCATGGCCAGGCTGCCTGGGGTCACGTCTACCTCTCAATTGTGGGGCTATGAAGTCAGGTCGTGTGCTGGGGGATTTAGGGCAGTGGGGCTGTGGCCTTAAAGCATTTGCATGCCTGTCTTTTCCTGTTGGCTGGACAAGGAGAGGCAGAGTGGGCAGCTCTGAGCAAGATTTAGCAGGGAAGAGAGGAGGAGGAGGAGCCTTTTTTTGTCTTTGGCAGGAGGGAGGGTGTCTGTGAATGTCATCAGCGAGCTGGTTCCTCTCCTCCTCCCCCAGCCTGGGGAGCTAAAAGCAGCTTACACACAAACCTTCCACAGGGCTCCGAGCAAGACCCCTAAGAGCTCCCTGACTCAGTTTCCCCATCACACACAGAAGAGCTCTTTCTCCTGGCTAAGCTCTCCCAGCCTTCCCCGCAAAGTCCCAGAGCTGGTGCTGGTGCGGGGCAGGGTGGTGAGGGGAGCCGTGTCCAGAAGCCCACCCCCGCCATGTGCTTCTTTTCTCTCCCAGCCAATGCCCTGAAGTGTCCAGAGGCCCCAGAGCAAGTCAGAGGGGCCGCCACGGATGAAGGTGTCATCAGGACTTCCTGGTGGTCCAGTGGTTAAGAATCTGCCTTCCAATGCAGGAGACGTGGGTTCGATCCCTGGTTGGGGAGCTAGGATCCCAAATGCTGTTGGGCAACTGAGCCCGCCTACCACCACTAAAGAAGCCTGAATGTCACAACAAAGAGCCCACACACACCCTCTCCGCCTTCTCTGGTGGCTTGGATGGTAAAGAATCTGCGTGCCGTGCAGGGAACCAGGTTCAATCCCTGGGTCGGGAAGAGCCCCTGGAGGAGCGCATGGCTACCCACTCCAGTGTTCTTGCCTGGAGAATCCTGTGGACAGAGGAGCCTGGTGGGCTACAGTCCATGGGGTTGCAAAGAGTCAGACATGCCTGAGTGACTTAACATTTTCACTTTCATAGCGAACTAAATAAATAAATATTAAAGAAAGGGGATGACCTGCTTCAGCTGCTGAAGGTCACTCAGCATCATCTACCAAAGGGCCTCCATCTCTCAAATCATGGGGTGCCCGCACACACCCAGCCTTCAGCTGCAGTCTCCCCTAGTTGTTGCCTCAGCCCTGTGTGTTTTTCAAGGCCACCCCTCCCCACTGTCGTGCGTGCCAGCTCCCCATGAGCGCGGGTGCCTTGGGGACAGTTCACCAGCTGGGGACTGATTGCCCTCTGGCCCCTTTGCCCCAGGTCAGCACACTGACCCTGGTCTCCTCCCTGGAACCTCGTGGAAACACCTGGATCAGAGCCATAGCAAGGCCTGTAGACCAGAGGAGGGGAGAGGTGAGGGGTGGGTAGGAGTGACAGGGTCCCTACACAAGAGTGGGGATGGGGTAGTGGAATCTCCAGATCAGGCTGCTAATGGGTGGGTATAAAATAATATAAAGAATATACTGGTCTCTGTCCTCCCAGTCCGCAGCACAGAACTCCTAAAATTCTTACAGTTCCCTGAGTGAGAAGAGTGCCACCAGCATCTTTTGCTCCGATACTTGGTCTTTGACCCCTGGTTCGTGACACAGGGCTCCTGAAACCCTTGGAGTTTCCTGGGTGACAGGAGTGTCTTCCGGTCTAATGAGCCAGCTCTGGGTGGGCTCCTGGATGGGAGCTGGTCACCAGAAAGACCAAGCCATGATAAGGGCTTAGAACTTTTAGCCCCACCCTCCAAGAAGGGGAGAGTGGTTGGAAATGGAATTAATGATCAGTGGTGCCTACATGATGAAGGCTCCATACAAACCCACAAAGTATGGAATTCAGGGAGCTTCCAGGTGGGAGAACTCACCCTTGTGCCTGGAGAGTGATGCACCCCAACTCTATGAGGATGGAAGCCTCTACACTGGGACCCCTCTGTCCTCCTCTAGGTATTTCTTCATATGACAAGCCATCTTTTCAAAAAATATGTATTTATTTATTTGGACGTGCTATTCATATGGGTCTTAGTTGCAGCATGTAGAATCTTTGACCTTCGTGGCAGCATGCGAGATCTTTAGTTGCAGTGATGAAATCTAGTTCCCTGACCAGGAGTCAGGAGGTCCCTACACTGGGAGCACGGAGTCTTAGCCACTGGACCCCCAGGGAAGTCCCTGGCCATTCATCTTTATTCTTTATCATATCCTGTTAGTTGGGGTCAGTCACTCAGTCATATCTGACTCTTTGCGACCCCATGGGCGGCAGCACGCCAGGCTTCCCTGTCCATCCCCAGCTCCCAGAACTTGCTCAAACTCATGTCCATCGAGTTGGTGAAGCCAGCCAACCATCTCATCCTCTGTTATATAATAAACCAGTAAATATAAGTGTTTGCCTGAGTTCTGTGAGCTCGTCTAGCAAATGACTGAACCCAAGGTAGGGGGGGATGTGTGGGAAGATCCAATCTACAGTCAGTTGATCAGAACCACGGATAACAACCTGGACTTATGACTAGCGTCTCGGTGGCGGGGTATGTAGAGGGGTCTGGAACAGTCTTGTGGGACTCAACCCTTAATCTATGGGTTCAGTGCTAACTCCAGGTAGAGAGTGTCAGAACTGAGTTAAATTGTACGACCCCTGGGAATTCCCTGGTGGTCCAGTGGGTGGTTAGGATCCTGCACTTCCACTGCCTGAGGACCAGGGGTTCAATCCCTGGTGGAGCCTTGCGGTACAACAGAAAAAGCGGAACCCAAAATTGGTGGGCCATGTGAGTCTCCTCCACAGTGAAATAGCTATCCATGCACAGGTTTGTATTCTATGGGGTGGTTTGTCTTTTCTCGTAATGATCTGTAGGATTATTCACACTTGACAAGGCTGGCAAAGAAAGTCTTTTAAAGAGAAGGCATCAGATTATTCATGAATTAACAAGCTGTCTCCTAGTTTGTGTCTTGTCACTCAACTCTGTTTATCATGTCTGAGAAGGGACAGAAGTTTTAAATATGTTTCCAGGTGGCCTGCCAATGGAAAAGAACCCGCCTGCCGATGCAGGAGACGAAGGAGACCTGGAGTTCGAGCCCTTGGAGGAGGGCATGGCAATCCACTCCAGTACGCTTGCCTAGAGAATCCCACAGACAGAGGAGCCTGGTGGGCTAGGGTCCATGGGGCCGCAAAGATTCCTACATGACTGAAGTGACTTAGCGCCCACCCGTGTGCAGGCACACACACAGTTAAATTTATCATCAAATTTATCAGGGGCCCAAGACACAGTGGGAGAGAATGACTCCAGAGCCTTGCAAGGGTCCACCCAGGCCTAGACAGGCAGGTTCTCCAAACGACCCCCAAGGTTGATTCATCACCCCATCAGCCCTGCCCCAACCCCCCCCAGGGCCCCTTCCCCCATCCCCCGTGCAGATGGGGCAGCCACGGTTCGTTCCTGCCTTTCCGGCTTCTCTCCCAGCGAGCCTAGGGCTTCAGTCCAGATGTCGCCCACCCCCTCCTTGACTCCTGACCCCCCGAGCCCCGTGGGAAGGCAGATCCGGCCCTGGCTGTTTGCAGTCGGGAGCCCCTCGCCCCTCTCCTCTGGGCCCAGGGTGAAGCTTGCATCCTGGCCCACGGCAGGGCCAGATTCTAGCAGATTCATAGATGATCGCTGAAGCCAGGAATGCTTGACTTCCTGTTTTGTTTTCCGTCAGCAGTTCTAAACCGAACTTTCTTTCCCACAAGAAGTATTTCCTCAGGTTAGGAACACTGTTGCCCCACTCTGAAACGAGGGGAAACTTGGGAGACTTTTTATTTGGATCCAAATTAAAATTAAGGCCATCCAAGGAAGCAGTGAGCACAGAAGAATTGATGCTTTCGAACTGTGGTGCTGCAGGAAGACTCTTGAGAATCCCTTGGACAGCAAGGAGATCCAAGTAGTCAATCCTAAAGGAAATCAACCCTCAATATGCATTAGAAGGACTGAAGCTGAAGCTCCAATACTTTGGCCACCTGATGCGAAGAGCCTATTCACTGGAAAAGACTCTGATGTGGGAAAGATTGAGGGCAGGAGGAGAAGGGGGTGACAGAGGATGAGATGGTTGGATGGCATCACCGACTCAATGGACATGAGTTTGAGCAAACCCTGGGAGATAGTGGAGGACAGAGAAGCCTGGTGTGCTGCAGTCACAGGGTCGCAAAAGAGTTGGACGCGATTTAAGCGACTGAACAACAACAACGGAAGCAGTGAAAGTTTAGAGCCTGGATCTACCTGGGTTCAAACACTGCCCCACCTTCCAGGCATTTGCTGGCTGCCTGGCTTTGGGTTAATGGATCAAGAACCTGTTTGGTTCTCTCCTGTATAAAAATAGGAAGAAGGATTTCTTTGCTACAAACTTGTAGAGATTAAATAAAAGGTCGCAGGAAATAGCACTGAGCCTGGCATAGGAAAAACAGTCCATGTCCAAAAAAACAAAACTTCTCCCAACTGAGGTCTTGTACAGAAGTCGAAACTGAGAACAAGACCACGTAAGAGGCGAAAATTCATGACAAGACAGGCTGGTGAAGAAATTCTTTTTAAAGAGGAGGCATCAGAAAGACAAGGGAGAAAAATTGCTGAGGCTCAAAGACGCAAGTCCAGGTACCAACCTGAATTTATCTCTATAATTAAGGGAGAACTTTGTGTCATTTTCCAGGAATTTCCACATCTTTGAAAGGAGCAAAGAATGTGAAATATTCAGTCAATCTATAACATCTCTATCACTCCCGCGTGCTTGCATGCTAAGTCGATTCAGTTGTGTCTGACTTTTTGTGACCCTATGGATTGTAGCCCATCCAGCTCCTCTGTCCATGAATTCTTCAGGCAAGAATACTGGAGCGGTTTGCCCTTTCCTTCTCCAGGGGATCTTTTTGACTCAGAGATCAAACGGGCATCTCTTATGTCTCCTGCATCGGCAGGCAGATACTTTACCACTCACGCCACCTGGAAAGCCCATATATATCGCTTATGGCCACAGGAAAGAGCCAATCTGAAAAGGCTATATACTGTGTGATCCCAATTATAGGACATTCTGGAAAAGGCAAAACCATGGCAAAAGCAAAAGGAAGAGTGATTACCTGCGACTGGGAGGGAGGAGGACGGAACAGGTGGGGCACAGGTGATTTCTAGATACCGGAACTATTGTGTCTGCTACTGTCATCGTGAATACATCCACGACCTCACATCTTTGTCAAAATCCATAAACCGATGAACATAAAGAGTGAACCTTGGGAATTCCCTGGTGGTCCAGTGTTAGAACTTGCGCCTTCACTGCCAAGGGCCCAGGCTCAAACCCTCTTTGGGGAACTAAGATCCCACAAGCCCCGTTGTGCAGCAAAAAAAAAAAAAAGAAAGAAACTTAATGTAGACTATGGGCTTTAGTTAATAATAAGGTATCAACGTCGGTTCACTAATTGTAATTAAGGCACCATACTAAAGCAAGATGTTAATAATAAGGGAAGCTCAGCCCCCAGGAATTGGGTTATAGGGGAACTCTGTATTATCTACTTAATTTTCTGAAAATCTAAAACTGTTCTGAAGAACACAGTAATAATTTTAAATTTTTGTGTGATGCAGTGGAAAGAACTAAGCGACAGGGAAGTGGGACAGATTATCACCAATCAGCTGAATTGGTCTGAGCAAGTCCTTTGCCCTCTGAGCCTGTTTCCGCCTCTTTAAAATAGGACACTGCGCTAGATTTTCTCTAAACACCCTCTCCAACTCTAAGATACTCTGACTTTAACATTTCTGAAGGATAAACCAGAGTGTTAAGTTTCTCAGGGAACAGCCCTATGAAAAAAGTTCAGGGTACATGCGCTGCAAGGGTTAGATCCAGGAACCCTCAGATAGTATAGAAAAAGCCCAATCTCCCGCCCCGGGTCACCTTGACCCGGCCAATTCAAATTTCCTCCAAATACCACGCAGGCGGCGACAGCAACCAAAACGCTAAACTGCCTCTGGTCCCTACCAGCTGGCGGGGGTTTCTTCCCCTTCTTGGCTGGGCCTGGAAACTCATCTTTTATTCATGAGAATTGAGGCCCTAGGAGGCCTCGGCATAAACAGGATGTAAATATTTGCGGCTGGTTGGGGAGCGGTGGCATTTGATCGGGGACAGTCCAGAGTGGCGGCCGCCTGGACAATGCTTATTTGGGACCCGCCCACCTCCATCTCCTCTATAGGTTGGGTTTGGGGGGCATGTGCAGGCTCTCCCTCCTGATTGGAGACCGGGTTTGGGACTCCTGTGCCCTCCAAGTCAGACCGGATGCCGCTTAACCCTCGGGGCATCCCGTTCTCCTAGTCGTCAGCTCCCTTCATCCGCATTCCTCGGTGTGGGACGGGATTGGCTTTCTGGCCCTCACAGAAGTGCCTGGTCTCCTCTCCAGCCCCTCACCTGCGCTTCCTGCAGCCGGGCATCCTTTGTCTCCGCTACATAGAGCGCTCCTAACACCCCTTCTCCCTCGCCCTTCATTCCCCCGAACTGTACCTTCTCAAGTCGCTGTCCCTTTGCTTCTTCCAATTGCTCCACCGGGTGTGAACTCACCTCTGTGAACTTCAACTGTTCTCCGAGCCCCCCCCCACCCCAGATGTTTGCACGGACATCTTTCCTGGTACCCAGGGCCGCCCATCTCGGGGTGGAGCGGGGCGACGTGGTTGGGGGAAGGTGCTTCCCCAAGAGAATAACTCCCTCTTAGCTCTCACGGTCTGCCGGAGTGTCACTTCCTCCAAAGAACCATCCTGATGCTTCCTCCAAATCTAGGTTCAGAGTCTCCCTCCCCGCATCCCAGACTTGGGATTTTCCCTTATTAGAGCACCTTCTACTGAGCCAAAGCCCATCCTCATCCATATCCCACACTTCAATAGGGCTTAGTCTCTGGCCCTGTTCACTAAAGAAATAAATTATTGAATAAATGAATGGATGGAAGGAGAGATGTATGGATGGATGGGGGAAGGGATGGATAGATGGATGGATGGATGGAGGGAAGGATGGATGGATGAAGAGATCGAGCCATGGATAGATAGATGGATGGATAGATGCATGGACAGATGGATAGATGAATGAATGGATGGAGGGATGGATAGATACATGGATGGATGGAGGGATGGGTGAATAGATGAATGGGTGGATGGATGGATAGATGCATGGATGGATGGATGGATGGAGAAAGGGAGGGAGGGAAGGAGGGAAGGAGGGAAGGAATGGATGGATAAATGGATGGATGGATGGATGAAGACGTGACTTAATTACCAACTTTGTCTGTGGCCATCTCTTCTTGTTCCCACCCTCAGATGGAACCCTTCACTCCCACACATCTGCTCCACGGACATCAGACCCTACTCTTTTAGGGCCTCACACACACTGTGACCTTACACTTCCTGTGTCTCCTCACGTCCCCCCCCCCGCTCCCCCCACCTCCCCCACCCCACCCCCCTGCCTGTGTACCACGCATCTCTGCACCCAGGACACTTCCTGGATCCTAAGAGGCTGTGGTCTTGCCTGGAATCTGGCTGGGCAGGAGGCACCCAGCTGCCTCAGGTAGGAAGTAAACATTTCCATCTGTGAGACATTCTTCTTGGAAATGATGCCCTCGGGGCTTCCCAGGGAATGTGGCAGGCTGGTGTGAGCCTGAATGGGCATGCTGGGACTCAGCTTTGTTTAAAATGTTTAGCATGCCTTCTTCAGATGAGATCTATGCTTTGCCATGTCTGGGATTAGGGCAGACATCAAATATACCTCCTCAAATTGGGGCACCGGCTAGCCAGACTGGACCCATGTGAATCATTTGCAGAGGAGGTGGTACGGAAAAGAGTGGACTTGAGAAATAATGTCCTGGGGAAATTGCTTTGAGAGGAATGTCAAACTGCTTAAATGGGGGTTTTTGAATGCAATTAATCAACCCCTAATTGATCCTGTGAGGACACACAGGACCTTTTTTCCCCCCTTTCTTTGGCCATGCAGCTTGTGGGATCTTAGTTCCCTGACCAGGGATTGAACTCACACTCTAGGCAGTGAAAGCACAGAGTCCTAACTACTGGACCACTAGAGGATTCCCGTGGGCTTCCTGATCTGGCAGTCCAAATACCCCACGCCACAGAGTACTAACAGGAAGGGAAAAACCAACAGAACCCACAGATCAGCTGGCCCCTGGCTCTGACGTTCTTGTTGGGAGTGTCCCCCTCTCTCCCGATCTACACTGATGCCCCTGCATTTATTGACATTTTAGCAGGGGTTCAGCCTGGCTGCATGCCCAGGCTCCCAGACCTATTAAATCAGAACCTCTGGAGTGGATTCGAACCTCTGCGTTTATGTAAAATCTCTAGGTGATTCTCTGCAGCTGGGCTTAAGCAAAAACCTGCTCTCTTAGCAATCATCCTCATAGCGTTAAAATGTAGTCATTTTAACCTTACCGATAGGGAGAGAGTAATGGGACAAAGTAGGTGCTTAAACAGTTAATCCCACTAGGAGATCGTAAGTAAAGGAAAAAGTAGGGGAGAAGCTGTCAGTTAATGATCACTCAAGAAAGCAGGTTTGCCCAACCACTAACCAAGCAGGCTTGCTGAGCCAAAAAACCACACAGCAGGAGCATGAGGCATGCCCCCAAACAATGAAACAATGATGGCATTAGAGCCACATTCTGCCCAGTGAGCTCAGTAAGGTACTAACCCCTAGGACATGCTTCTCGGGGCCCATGCAAGACAAAAATATAAGGGAACGGTGACATACTGAAACTTGGGATGATTTACTACCCTCTTTTTGCTCTTTTCCATTGCACCCTGACAGTCTTGGCTTGACCATGTAGGGACAGGAAACCTCCTCCATGCAATGCGGAGGAGGAGCTGTTGATGGAAACTTGAGGTCTACTCAACAATGAGAAAGAGGGCTTCCCTGGTGGCTCGGTGATAAAGAATCTGCCTGCCAATGCAGGAGACTCAGGTTTGAACCCTGCTGCAGGAAGATTCCACATGCCTTGGAGCAACTAAGCCCATGCGCCATAACGGCTGAGCCCAAGCTCTAGAGCCCGGAAGCCACAACTGCCGAAGCCTGTGTGCCTAGAGCCTGTGCTCAGCAAGAGAGGCCACACGATGAGAGGCCCGAGCCCCAAACCTGCCGAAGCCTGGACGTCCTAGGGCCTGTGTCCAAAGCTGAGAAAAGCCTGCGCGTAACAAAGACCAAGAACAGCCAAATAACATTTTCAAAAAAGAATGAAGAAAGTGGTCTTCTCCCCCCTCCCCACTTTTCCTTTGATTGTAAAACTGTTCAGTTCAGTTCAGTTCAGTCGCTCAGTCGTGTCCAACTCTTTGCGACCCCATGAATCCCAGCACGCCAGACCTCCCTGTCCATCACCAACTCCCGGAGTTCACTCAGACTCACGTCCATCGAGTCAGTGATGCCATCCAGCCATCTCATCCTCGGTCGTCCCCTTCTCCTCCTGCCCCCAATCCCTCTCAGCATCACAGTATTTTCCAATAAGTCAACTCTTCGCATGAGGTGGCCAAAGTACTGGAGTTTCAGCTTTAGCATCATTCCTTCCAAAGAATCCCAGGGCTGATCTCCTTCAGAATGGACTGGTTGGATCTCCTTGCAGTCCAAGGGACTCTCAAGAGTCTTCTCCAACACCACAGTTCAAAAGCATCAATTCTTCGGCGCTCAACCTTCTTCACAGTCCAACTCTCACATCCATACATGACCACTGGGAAAACCATAGCCTTGACTAGATGGACCTTTGTTGGCAAAGTAATGTCTCTGCTTTTGAATATGCTATCTAGGTTGGTCATAACTTTTCTTCCAAGGAGTAAGCGTCTTTTAATTTCATGGCTGCAGTCACCATCTGCAGTGATTTTGGAGCCCCCAAAAATAAAGTCTGACACTGTTTCCACTGTTTCCCCGTCTATTTGCCATGAAGTGATGGGACCAGATGCCATGATCTTCGTTTTCTGAATGTTGAGCTTTAAGCCAACTTTTTCACTCTCCACTTTCACTTTCATCAAGAGGCTTTTTAGTTCCTCTTCACTTTCTGCCATAAGGGTGGTGTCATCTGCATGTCTGAGGTTATTGATATTTCTCCCGGCAATCTTGATTCCAGCTTTTAAAACTGTAGCCCACTAAATTCTCGAGGTGGAACGCCCTTACCTGCCCACTTGTACCTCTCACAAGCGTCCTATACAAATAAACCGCTTTCCCTACTTGTCACTCCGCCTCTCCCTAAATTCTTTCCAGGCCAGGACAGAAGAACCTACACTCTACTGAGTACTGAGATGCGTTCTGCCGGTTTCATTATTAGTGGAGGGATTCCTGGGACGCTGCCTTTCTAACCTGTTTCTGGCTGGTACTGCTGCTGCTGGACCCTGGACCACACCTGAAGTGGTGAGACTTTAGACAAAATACATGAGTGCTAAGTCGCTCCAGTCATGTCTGACTCTTTGTGACCCAATGGACTCCTCTGTCCATGGGATTCTCCAGGCAAGAATACTGGCCCGGGTTGCTATGCACTCTTTCAGAGGATGGTCCCAACCCAGGGATCAAACCAGAGTCTGCATTGCAGGCAGATCCTTTACCATCTGAGCCCACTGGAGATAGCTAGGATGAAACCGAACAAACTTTAAGCTCTACTGTGGCATCCAGACCAGATTTGAGAGGTAGTCACACGGAGGCCAGGGCAGACACGCTGACTGAGAGCAGGAAGTGGGGAGAGCTTGGATAGATAAACAAAACAGAATAAAACGAGAAGCAAAAAAAATCCAAACAGACCGATGATCTGGGCTCTCAAACGTGGAGGCAAATGGTCTGGCAGACCCGGCAGCCCTGGGGTTGGCAGCCTACCCTGTTTCTACCTCCCACCTCCTCACAGTGCACAAGTCAGGCGGCCCCTGTTGTGAAAGCTCTAAGGCATGGGGAAACATTTGTCCTGGTTTAAGAAGGCCAGGAAGTGCGTAAAGCAGTTTTCAAATTTTCCCAAGCGAAAAACTTTGCATACAAAAGCCACTGAACTGAAACTGCATTTGTGTAGACTAGCTGGTTCTCTGGGAGGGTTCTCAAAGGATCTTTACTCAGGTGTGTGCGTTAAGTCGCTAAATCGTTTTCAGTCGTGTCTGACTCTGTGTGACCCCATAGACTGTAGCCCACCAGGCTCCTCTGTCCATGGGATTCTCCAGGCAAGAATACTGGAGTAGGTTGCCATGCCCTCTTCCAGGGGATCCTCTCAACCCAGGGACTAATCCTGAGTCTCTTAGTCTCCTGCATTTGTAGGTGGGTTCCTAACCACCCAAGACAGGTGCTCTGAAATCCCCAGCCCCACCCCTTCTAAAACGCTACCTTGCAAGGGAAAACGAAGGCTTTTTAGAAGGTGCATCTCAGGGTCCTATGGAGGAAATTCGCCCCTGACCCTCTAAACGGAGGTGTCTGGGGGCTGGGACCTGAGCTTTTCCACTGAGGGGTGTAGACTTTTAAAAATCACGCATCCTCTGGACACTTTTGCTCTGGAATGTCGATTTAAACTTGACCTGTGCTTCCTTTTTTTAAATGATTTGTCTTCATGATAATTTTATTTGTTTGTTTATTCTTGGCCAGGCACTATGCAGGATCTTAGTTCCCCCACCAGGGATTGAACCTGTGCTCCCTGTACTGGAAGCTCAGAGTCTTAACCACTGGACCGCCAGGTAAGTCCCAGGCTGGGCTTCCTTTCACAGCTGAGCTCGAAGGTCGTTGATTCCTGGATTGGGAAGGTTCCCCTGGAGAAAGGAATGGTAACCCACTCCAGTATTCTTGCCTGGAGAATTCCACGGACAAAGGAGCCCGGTGGGCTCCAGTCCATAGGGTCGCAGAGTCAGGCACGACTGAGCAACTAACCCTTGCACTTTTCACCAGTCATCTCTCCATGGGGCCTGGGCCACTCCAGCCACCAGTGACCCTTCCCTCCCCATGCTCTTCAGGCGCGAGGAACTTTGGATCACAGGCTTCTCATGGGACTTGGTTTTGTATCTCTCACTGTGGTCAGATCACAGAGCTCACTCAGGGCTGGTCCTTCGTGGACTGACCATGCGAACATCATGTCCTGGATAGAGAGCCAGGACTGTCCTGGTCAATGGACTGCCTTCTCTGGGACTCCTGGGAGAGAGCCGACAGAGGTCACTCTGTGACCTCGTCATCCAGAATGACAGGAGCAGGCCACATCCCCAGAGACGCCAGATTCAGGGAGAGACACCGAGACAGGCCGAGACAGGCATGGAAGGAGGGCCTTTCAGGTGGCTGGTGCGCCTTCTCTGAGACCAAACTGACCCTAACCCCAGGTCATCAAGGCTCTCAGGGAGGTCCCGGAGAGGTCGCGGTGACCTCAGAGACACAGACTGAATCTCAGTGACCCTCGGCTCTCTCATCTGCAGGGATAACAGGACTGGAGCTTTGAAGAGCACTTTTTTAAAAAATTGCCTCCTGGTGCTGCGGTAGGACGGAGGAGCCCGGCAGGCTGCAGTCTGTAGGGTCACAGAGGAACACGGCCGAAGCGACTTAGCACATGCACCGCGGTAGGAGAGTGGCTACAACGCTGTGGACACAGTGTCACCACTCAGGGGACATGTGGGGATTCTGGTGGGCCCGGAGACAATTTTTCTGCGTTGCAAAGTTTACTTGGAAAATTACTAAGATTTCTTTGGTGAAATTTCCACGTTTGAAAACCCTTGTCCCTTCCTCAAGCTTTCTAGTTCATTTTACAAATCTTATTTTCCTTTTCATCACTGTAGCTAATTTTTTTTTTCTTAATTTAGACATACCTCGAGGCTTGCTGAATCTCAGTTCCCCCAACCAGGGAGAGAACCCGGGTCACAGAACCCTAATCTAACTGCTAGACCACCAGGGAACTCCCCCCATAACATTTTCTTTCTTTCTTTTTAAAGGAGGCAAAACTTTAACTTCTGTCTTAGTAGTGAGTCCATGAAGGTTGATATTATTTTCAGTATATTTGAAACGCTTTACAATTTACAATTCAGAAATTAAGAGAGCACACAAAATAATTCTGCACACATTTCCTCCACACGTACCCTTGCCTCCCTCCAGACTGCTTGATGCATGGCCACCAGAACGATCGAAACAGTAACTGGGTCGTGTGGCTTTTACCCAACCTCCTCCAGGGGCCCCTGCTCTTGTCCTGCACAATCTGACCCCTGCAGGCCTCATCTCTCTCCTATCCCGACATCCACGCACCCCAGACTGATCAGCCTCTCTCGCTCTCAGGCATTCATCCCTTCAGGACAAATGGAACCTCCACTCCAGGCCAGTGCTACGGGCAATGGGGAGAAGGGGTGACCAGGACGGAGTGTTTGTTCTTAACAAGCTGTCATTCTAGGAGGGGAAACAAACAATAAACAAGGCAATGTTGTGTGTTAGGCGCCCAGTCGTGTCCAACTCTTTGCCACCCCACAGACTGTAGCCCACCAGGCTCCTCTGTCCATGGAATTCTCCAGGCAAGAAAGAATACTGGAGTGGGCTGCCATTCCCTTCTCCAGGGGATCTTCCCCACCTAAGGATCAAACCCAGATCTCCTGCATTGCAGGCAGATTCTTTACTGTCTGGGCAACCCGGGAAGCCCAAACAAGGCAATAAACTCAGATACTGTGGGTAAGTACAGTTTAGAAATGAACAGGGTGAAGGAAAGACACCAGTCGGGGAGGAGGAGGGTATTGTGTTAGGAGGTATTGTGTTGTGTTTGCCTGCCAGGCAAAATCAACTGAAGTTCAGGTATCAGGTTCAGGGTTCAAATCTCAGGTAAAATGCCTCCTCCTGGCAAAGCCCTTCCTTAGCTCCCAGAAGGGGTGGTACCCTAGGGTTGATATCCTAACAGCCTACCGGTGCTTTTTTTTTTTTTTTTTTGCAAAGATCATTTTTATTTTTTTTCTTTCTTTCTTTCTTTTTTTTTTTTTAAATTTTAAAATCTTTAATTCTTACATGCGTTCCCAAACATGAGCCCCCCTCCCACCTCCCTCCCCATAACATCTCTCTGGGTCATCCCCATGCACCAGCCCCAAGCATGCTGTATCCTGCGTCGGACGTAGACTGGCGATTCGATTCTTACATGATAGTATACATGTTAGAATGCCATTCTCCCAAATCATCCCACCCTCTCCCTCTCCCTCTGAGTCCAAAAGTCCGTTATACACATCTGTGTCTTTTTTCCTGTCTTGCATACAGGGTCGTCATTGCCATCTTTCTAAATTCCATATATATGTGTTAGTATCGGTGCTTTTTCTTAATAATTTTATTTATTTATATTTAGGACTTCCCTGATAGCTCAGTTGGTAAAGAATCTGCCTGCAATGCAGGAGACCCTGGTTTGATTTCTGGGTGGGAGAATCTGCTGGAGAAGGGATAAGCTACCCACTCCAGTACTCTTGGGTATCCCTTCTGGCTCAGCTGGCAAAGAATCCACCTGCAATGCGGGAGACCTGGGTTCGATCCCTGGGTTGGAAAGATCCCCTGGAGAAGGGAAAGGCTACCCACTCCAGTATTCTGGCCCGGAGAGTTCCATGGACTGTGTGGTCCATGGGGTTTATTTATTTATTTAGCTGTGCTGGGTCTTCATCGCTGGGTGGGCTTTTCTCTAGCTGAGGCTCCAGGGCTTCTCATTGCCTTGTTTATTGTTTGTTTCCCCTCCTAGAATGCAGTTTATTAAGAACAGATGCCCTGTCAGTCCTGGTCACCCCTTCTCCCCATTGCGTGTAGTGCTGGCCAAGAGTGGACACTCCATTTGTCCTGAAGGGATGAGCCACCGACAGAGAGAGAGGCTGATCGATCCGGGATAATCAGCAATGAGAAGCTTCTTTTGTTCTTTTGCTGCGGAGCACCAGCTCTAGGGTGCACAGGTTTCAGCAGCTGCGGCACGTGGCTCAGTAGTTGCAGCTCCCGGGCTCTAGAGCCCAGGCTCAATAGTTGTGGCGCACGGGCTTGGTTGCTCTGCGGCATGTGGGATCTTCCTGGATCAGGGATCGAACCTGTGTCTCCCGCATTGGCAGATGGATTCTTTGCCACTGAGCCACCAGGGAAGCCCCATCAGTCCTTTTCCTAACGCATCATAATCACGACTGGCTGCTGGCTGTCTGTTTCCCCTCCTACAATGTAAGCTCCAAGGTGCCCTGTTCACCCATCTGGTACTTTTAACAGTGGCTGCAGGCTCCCAGTTGATATTGTTTGACAGAAACTGAGAGTCAGGCTAAATGGCTTCCAGCTTTCAAACCCCACACCTCTAATCAGAGCACCTCCTGAGGACAAATCCTTATACTGTAGAGATGTTTAGGATATATGCTTTTTTCACTACATAATGAGCCTTTTGATACGGAACATGCTAATGTTAGGAAGACTGTGCTGATGACGGAAGGCTGCAGTGTCTGAGGGCAATTATTTCAGTGACAGTATCACCATTAGAAAGATAGCTAAAATTCATAAGGAAATCCACTGGACAGCAACAAATGAATTTTTAAAACTTCAGTGTAGGATTTCCCTGGTGGTCTAAGCGTTGAGAATCTGCCTGCCCATGCCGGGGAGGAGGGTTTGATCCCTTGTCCAGAAAGATTCCACGTGACAAAGGACAACTAAGTCCTCGAGCATCAACTCCTGAGCCCGCCTGCCCTAGAGCCCATGCTGTACAACAGGAGAAGCCACCGCCACGGGAAGCCCAAGCACCGCAGCGAGAGGGCAGCCCCCAGTCGCTGCCGCTAGAGAAAGCCCAAGGACCAGCGGAGACCCAGCACAGCCAAAAATAAATTTAAAAACAACTTCAGCGTGAACAAAGTAAAGCAGCACGTCGGTTCAAGGTTCTGGGTCAATCAAGACTAAGACTGGGTGGAAAGCAGGAGAGCCCGCCCATCCTGGGCTTGAGATGCCACCAGATTTCCAGCCCCAGATCCTGCGGTGTCACGGGGGAAGTGAGCGATACTTTAACTGTCCAAGTCAAGGTGTCACTTTAACCAAGAGTTGTTGCCTGTCCTGTTTGATAAATGGGATTGAAAGCCTCTGCCTTTAGGTAAAGGATTTTGTTTTCAGTTTTATTTCCTTTCCACATCTTTGCTCTTTTCTCTAATTGCCCTCTTGTGATAAGAGTCTGAGAGCCCTTGCCCTTTCACAAGAACCTGTGGTTTCCCCATCACTCCCTGGTCCCCACCCCCCATGTGGCTGCTGTGTGGCCCTGAAGGAGTGGCCAGAGTTTTTAAGATTTAAGCTCTGTCTGGGCCCAAGTCCAACAAATCACAGAAGGCTCAGTCTAGGAAAAAAAAAAATGTCCTGATGGTATAGTTCCCCCAAAGGTCGCCTCCTTCTGATTCTTCTGGTATTCCAGGCACATCAGTGGATTTGGGGTCCTGGGAGCACAGACAGGCCCTCTGTAGAGTGGTTTTTTTTTTTTGGAGAAGCAGGAAAGGGGAAAGACTTATGCACCATATTCTGCATTTATTGAAGACGTTTAGTTTCTAAAGGGCACATGTGGTGGAATGTGTGTGTGTGTGTGTGTGTGTATGATAGCTGACTCTAAGGAAAATATGAATATTAAACCACAGAGGAACAATCCCAAGGGAAAAAAACCACAAAGAGACATTTCAAAAAAGTTTAGATTTCAAGAAAATTTGTATTTTCTCCTGCAGAGAAATAAAGGACCTGTGAATAGTGATTCTAAAAATATACAGGATGGCTCTGGTAGTTTCAAGGGGAATGGAAGAGAGATATAGCCAACTTCAAGTATTTTTTCTGAAATCGTATAAAAGAAGGGAAGAAAAACACTGAGTTAGTTTCTGAACCTGGAGACTTGAGTAATTACCGTCATTAGAACAAACTGCTTCAGAATCTGAGTCATTTGAGGTTTTTACCCAACTGGCAATGACTTGAAAAGAATGAGGAAGTGTGTATTTTCTTCCCAGCTGTACAACACAATGGTAAATTGTGCCCACTGCCTTGAACTTGCCAGCCTGGCTGCATAACTGGAATAAGCAATTGGCAGACATCAATTCCATGCCCCTATTTGCATACAGAGGAAGAAACTAGGAATCGAGGGGCAGGTACCACGTCCTGAAGGAGCTAAATAAACACTCTGGTTGGAAAGATGAAGCACAGAATTCACACAGGAAAACTGACTAGAACAGCAGTATTGTCTTTCCCAATAAATTTCCATAATGGGCAGGGTTTCTTGAGAGGAAAGAAAACTGAAAGGATAAAAGGAGAAAACAGTTACTTGCAATAGAGATTCTGGTATGTGTTAGTCACTCAGTCGACTCTTTGCCACCCCGTAGACTGCAGCCTGCCAGGCTCCTCTGTCCATGGGATTCTCCAGGCAAGCAAGAATACTGGAGTGGGTGGTCATTTCCTTCTCCATGGGATCTTTCTGACCCAGGGATCAAACCCAGGTCTCTTACATTGCAGGCAGATGCTTTACCGTCTGAGCCACCAGGGAAGCCTTCATAGATTCTGGAGCCCATATTTATTTGAATGACCAATCAACTGCCTAGAAGATAAAGTCATCTCTCTGTAATGTATACAGATTTTAACTTATGATGAAAGAAAACAACCATGAGGCTTTAATCAGCTCTCTGAATAAAGCAACCCAGTTCCTCACAACTGACCTAAGCTGTTGTGGAAACATGGATCCTTACTGTTCATTAAAGATACTCATACTGAACACTTACAGAATCTTGTGCTAAGCAACAGGGATAGAGATAAAGAAGTTCCAATCCTTTTCTTCAATTCAGACTTTTTCTTTTTGGCCAAGTGGCGGTCTTGAGGAATCAAAGTTCCCCAGTCAGGGATTGAACCTGGGCCCTCAGCACTGAAAGCACAAAATCCTAACCAGACTGGACTGCCAGGGAATTCTCCAGTTCAGACATTAAAGCTGGATTTTTATCCTGAAACTATAATGCAATATGGTTAAGTGCAATAAAACAGAATTTTATACAAACTCTTTTGGCAACATGGTGGGTTGGCTCCACCATGTACAACCCCATGATACCGGACAAATTAATCATTCTCAAGCCTGTTTCTTGTAAAACGAGGATACTATGAGTATCCACTTTGGGACTAGTACATAATAGAGGACAGTGAATATAATGCATAATAGAGGACAGTAAACAGAGTCACTACTCGTTATTTTTATTATTTGTCATTATTATGACAATTAGGCTATGGGAGGAAAGATAGTTCAACAGGTTGAAAACCAGCCCAAAAGAATGCTCAAAGCATTTGTGAATATGCAGTACCTATTTTTCTAGAATGAAATTGAGTCACATTTTACAGAGGGACAGTTTCTTCCCGGCAAAATGAGAGTACGTCCCATGTTGTAGCATTGTGAGCATTTCCTGATAGTAAACAAGTTCCAGAGTGCAGGAGCCCACCCGATGGAAGCTGGTGTTCCGCTAGGAGAATTCTGGCCAATCGGGAAAACTGGCCAAGGGCATGTCCCAGCTCCGGCCTTCCCCCTTCCAAGGCCGCAGGACGTCAGCCCCTGTGCGTGTTCGCTGCCGGGTCCTGAGTTTGGCCGGAAGGTCCAGAGGCCCCGGCTCCTACCCGCACCAGGCAGGACGCTCCTACCCCTCCAGGCCTGCCCGGCGCGAGGCCCCATCTCAGCACAGCGATTCCCGACGCGCCGCGCGGAGAGGGCCTCCCAGACAAAGACGAAAACCAACCAACTTCCCTTCCCGGAGCGACCAGCGATCTCGAAAAGCCGCGCAGTTGGGTCTCGCCTTCCTCTTACTCAGGAGGCCGGACACCAGGTCTCCCATAGCAACTGCGGCCAATAGCAACGGGTGCCCAGCCCGGGCAGCGCCCTCTGCGCAGGCGCGGAGAGGGGGCGGTCCTACGGCTTCCGCTCGCGCCCAGCGTCCTTTGGAAATAGGGGCGGGGCCTGCGTGATGGCGTCACGGGCCGGGGTCTCCGGTGGCGGGAAAAGGCGGCGCGAGGATGGAGTCGCAGGAGAGTCGTGGTGGCACTGCCGAGTGCGGGGCCCAGGACGCTGCTCCAGGCCCCAGCAAGGCCCCCGGCAGCGCCGGCCACTACGAGCTGCCGTGGTGAGGACCCAGGCCATCCACGATGGGGCCCCTGGACGTGTGGGTGGGCGAGCGGCGGGCCGTGTGTCCCAGGGTGACGCAGGGGCGGGAGTTCATTCACCTGAGCAGCGCAGGAGGTCCCGGGATGGTGTCCAGTGGGTTATTATTTGAAGGCGGCAAGAGATGTGGGTCGCTGAGCCCATCTGGGGTGTAGAGTGGCCAGTCTGGACTCTGGAAGCGATGTTTTGATCACCACAGTGCTCACCGATAACAGCTACCCCTTGCCACCACCCACTCTTGCACAGGCGCTCTACCAGCTGTGACTCTGATGTTCGCTGAGCGGAAAGTGTCGGACGCAGGTTCGGAATCAGGGATAGTGTTGCAGAAGGCACCGGCCTGTTCTCCGTGGCTTGCTCACTTTAAATAGCAGCATCTTGGGGAGTTGGGAGGAAATGGTGACGTGGGGAGTCACCCGCCACTGGCGCAGGTGTGGGGCAGGCTCTCTGCTGGTGTCCCGCTCCCTGTGCGCACCTCTCACAACTCTCTCCACTGGGAGTGGTAATGGTTTCCTCCCTACCGCGCCCCCGTCCCTCCAGCTCACCCCATTTCTGAGTGAGAACAGATATCTAAATGAAGGACAGTATAACTTATTGGAATATATACGCTGCGCCGTGCAGTCCCCCAGCCAATGGGGATGATGCTAGTCCAAACTGAGATGGATTGTAAGTGTACAGTATACACTGGATTTCAAGGACTTCTTTTTTTTTTAAATCTCATTAGTAATTTTGATTACATGTTGAAAATGATAATACTTTGAATATATTAGGTTCTCTATGTTAGTAAAATTAAGCTCATCCAATTTTAGCTTTTTAAATGTGGCTACGAGAAAGTGTAAAATGACATATGTGGTTTGCCTTGTAAATTTCAGGCATAATCCTATTTTAGATGCTTAAAGATACTTCCGGAGAAGGCACTGGCAACCCACTCCTGTACTCTTGCCTGGAAAATCCCATGGACAGAGGAGCCTGGTAGGCTGCGGTCCATGGGGTCGCTAAGAGTCGGACACGACTGAGCGACTTCACTTTCCCTTTTCACTTTCATGCATTGGAGGAGGAAATGGCAACCCACTCCAGTGTTCTTGCCTGGAGAATCCCAGGGACGGGGGAGCCTGGTGGGCTGCCGTCTGTGGGGTCGCACAGTCGGACACGACTGAAGCGACTTAGCAGCAGCAGCAGCAAAGATACTTCAGTGTGCAAAGCAACCTGGTTGCCACAGAGCTCACATTTGATAGAGAAAGACAACAAAGTGAAAAATCGACAAGTAGACATATAGTATATTTAATACTGGGAAAGATTGAGGGCAAGAGAAGGAGGTGACTGGATGTGATGGTTGGATGGTATCACCCACTCAATGGACATGAGTTTGAGCAAATTCAGGGAGACAGGGAAGGACAGGGAAGCCTGGGATGCTGCAGCGCTTGGGGTTGCAGAGTCAGATGTGGCTCAGACTGAACAACAGTATCTGATGGTGACAGGCTCTGGATGGCCTGTGATGAGATGATATTTGAGTAAAGACCTGAATTCAGGGAGTAAGCCATTTGGCCGTGCAGAGAGAGAGCTTTCAGGCAGGGGAACCAGCTGATAAGTCCCTTGAGGAGGAGTATGTTTGCCTTGTTCAAAGTCTAGCTCAAATTTCAGCTCCAAACATCCCCAGGTGACAATTGTTCCTTCTCTCGGCTTCTGCAGCCTGTGGTTTATATAAGCAGCTTAGCTGTGTCGTAGAATTTACTAAGCTCTATCTCCCCTCACAAGCTTCCCTGGTGGCTCAGAGGTTAAAGCATCTGCCTCCAATGGGGGAGACCTGGGTTCGATCCCTGGGTCGGGAAGATTCCCTGGAGAAGGAAGTGGCAACCCACTCCAGTATTCTTGCCTGGAGAATCTCATGGACAGAGGAGCCACAACTGAGCGACTTCACTTTCACTTTCATCTCCCCTCTAGTGGGAAAGCCCTTGATGACAAGAACCATGTCTTGTTCATCTCTGCACCTTCTACTTTTCTCCTCCTGAGAGTTCTAACTCCTGCCACGGCACTTGGTACCTGGAGGGGGGCTGTATGTGAAGAATAAATGAGTAGGACCAGGCATGCTCTCATCTGCTGACCTTGAAGGAGAGGTGTCCCTTTATTTTCTGCAGTATATGGCAAACAAGCTTCTGCTGCTTTTGGGGCAAGACCAGTACCTGGAGTGGGTACCAGCTCAGAGTAAATCAGAGAGTATAGTAAAGGGCAGAGGAAATCCTGATGGTCAAATCCCAGCAAGTCTACTTCCATTTCTGTTCTCAGAGCTGAAGAATATCATTTTTCTCTCATCACATAGCTTGTTAATTGAAAGAGAGAAGTATTAGGAATTCCCTGGCAGTTTAGCAGTGAAGACTCTTGAGCTTCCAGTGCAGGGGACGAGAGTTTGATCCCTGATCGGGGAACTAAGATCCCACAAGCCACGTGGTACAGCCAAAAAAAACTTAATTTTTTAAGAAAGAGAATGTTGTCCTAAGGCCACCAGCCTGTCCAGCCCACAGCCTGAAAGGATGACAGGATAGGCCTGTGGTCTCTGTCTAGCCAGCCCTGCCGGGCCCCTGGCATGAGTCTGCAGACACTGGCAGGTGAGGGGTGAGACGGGGGCTTGGCTGCTTCGGTGTCTGTCAGAGCAAATGAGGTCAGTGCCATGTGCACTGGACTTCTGTTGTGACAGGAAGGCTGTGATGCCACAGTGTCACGTCGCTCCAGATGGCCAGCTCTGGCCCTCCTCCAGCATCAACAGGTATTTCTCTGCTGTGGCGGGTTTGAAGCCTTTGGTACACGATTCACATGCCCTTAACTTTTCAAACAGCACTCGAACACCTCTTTAAAACCTGCAACCATTTGCTATATATTTACTGAAAGTATATCGTCTTCTGACAAAGCTCCCAGCATCGCCCTTTTGTGCTTTCTTTTGGGGTAGTGTGAAGATAGCCTTGTCAACATCTTTCTGCATTTTCTTAAAAACAGGGTTGAAAAATACAGACCAGTAAAGTTGAATGAAATTGTCGGGAATGAAGACACCGTGAGCAGGCTGGAGGTGAGTGAGTTTTTAAGGTGACTGATTTTTATTTGTACTTTTTGGCCATGCCATGCAGCTTGTGAGATTTCAGTTCCCCAACCAGGGATGGAACTCCTAACCCCTGCATTGGAAGCGTGGAGTCTTCACCAAGGAAGTCCCTGAAAGATGATCTTAAACATCTCATTATTGTGGCTTTGATAAGCTCAAGGCATTTGGAGGAAGACAGGCATGAATCTAGAAGAATTAAGGGAATAGGAGATACTCAGTTTGGAGAGAAACCTAGAAGCTGGAGTGTGACTTCAAATGTTTGAAGGGCTGGCTTGTTAGAGAGGACTTACCAGATTGTTTTGTATTCTTCAGAAGCATCAGTGGCAAACTTTCTGTAAAGGCCAGTGAATAGGTATTTTAAACTTTGAAACCATAGAAAGTCTTTGTCAAATATTCTGTGTGTTTTTTTTTTTTTTTTTTAAGCTTTTTAAAAACTGTTTTGTTTCTTTCCTTTTGGCTGCGCTGGGCCTTTTCTCTAGTTGCGGCGAGCGGGGGCTACTCTCTTGTGGGGTGGGCTCTCTAGGGCACTCGGGCTTCAGCAGTTGTGGCTCACCGGGTTAGTTGCCCCGTGGCATGTGGGATCTTCCCAGAGCAGGGATTGAACCCATGTCCGCTATATTGGAAGCCAGATTCTTAACCACTGGACCACCAGGGAGGTCCAAATATTCTTTTATTTTTTAAACAAGAATGTGAAAACCATTCTTAGCTAGGGGGCTTATAAAAATAGGCCTCAGATTGGGTTATCCCCACTCCCCCGCACTGCCCCACCACCTTCCCTTCCACCATAGCTTGGCCAGCCCTGCTTGAAGGAACTAATTAACAAGGCAACAGGCTTCAGGGTGACATGAGCAGAGGACAAGCAGAAATGTTCAGCCGTAGAGCAAGCTTTGAATTTCCAGCCTGAGAGGTCTTTAGGCAGAGTCTAGAAGCCCAGCCATTTGAGATATGACAGAGGGGGGTCTCCGCTGTCACTGGGGCTTAGACGTCAGTGGCTACCAATGTATTTATTTATTTTACAGACTTATTTATCTGCAGATATTTGAGTATCTTCTCTGGGCCAGATGCGATGTGGTTTTGGGAACTGTTGATATCCTAGTGAGCAGAATAGAACTGATCCCGAGTCTGTATGAGACTCACAGTCTCACCAGGGCAGTGTTAACAGCAACAGGCCATTGATCAACACTCCTCTAGGGGAAGTCCAGGGGCTGTGGGCGCATATGGGAGGAGTTCTGGAAAGGGTTAACCTGACTACAGTGCCTTAAGCCCCAAGTGGAAAAAGTGACCAAAGCTAAGTGATTGGGAGTCAGACCTGGCGGGACAGGGGGTGGAGAGAGGAGAGGAGGCTGGAACGGCATGTGAAGAGACCCTGAGGCGAGAGAGCTTGTGTGGCTGGGGGGCCGGTCAAGTTGGCAGGTGAGCCAGTTTTCACAAGCGTTTCTTCCCTCAGGTCTTTGCAAGGGAAGGGAACGTGCCCAACATCATTATCGCTGTGAGTACCGGGTCCTGGCCCTGTGCGACATCCTGGAGTCTGGGTTTCGCCCCCATCTTAGGTACATTCTTGTGCACAGAGCTTCCTCCTCAAGGAGACTCATGATCACAGAGCCCAGACCACTCCCCCAGACCATGGGAGACAGTTCCCTCCCAACCTGCGGGCTGGTTGCTGTGGAGATTGGCTGTGTGCTGCGGATGGGGTCAGGACAGTTCTAGGCGGGGGTGAGCGGGTACAGTGGTGAGCAGTACAGAGGGAGTTCCGGTTCCCTCATTCTGTTGGCTCGAAGCACTTACCGGAGACCTCATTCCTAGGGCCCCCCGGGAACCGGCAAGACCACCAGCATCCTGTGTTTGGCACGAGCCCTGCTGGGCCCAGCCCTCAAGGATGCGGTTTTGGAGCTCAATGCCTCAAATGACAGGTACGCCTTAGAAGTTAGGCCTGAAGGGTAGCGCATGTTGTACATTTTGGGTTGTCATAGAAACAGCTACTTTTGAGATCTCTGTAGCACGTAGAGCTTGTTTCACCAGCTTTGTTCTTTCCTTTAATCTTTCCAACAAAAGAGAACTGGGATTGCTGGCTTGGTGATGTGGCATCATAGGCACTTGACTTACTGCTTTAGTTTTTTTTTTTTAAGGGAGAGTTTAAAAATTGCTTTTAATTGTGCTAAAATACACATGAAACTTGCCATCTTAAAAAAAAATTAACCATCTTAACCATTTAAAAAAATATATATTTATTTATTTGGCTGTGCTGGGTCTTCGTGGAGGCACGCAGGGTACTTGAGTTGCAGTATGAGGGATCTAGTTCCCGTTGTTCAGTCGCTCAGTCATGTCTGACTCTTCGCAACTCAGTGGATTGCAGCACGCCTGTCTTTTACCATCTCCTGGAGCTTGCTCAAACTCATGTCCGTTGAGTCAGTGATGCCATCCAGCCATCTCAACCTCTGTCGTCCCTTTCTCCTCCCGACTTCACAGTCTTCAGTAGTTCCCTGACCAGGGATCAAACCCAGGCCCTCTGCATTGGGAGCTTGGGTCTTAGCCACCAGACCACCAGGGACGTCTCCCCAGTTTCCTTTTTAGTACGGGATAGTTGAGGATTATGAAATGAGGACCTGTTGAATAAAATGTCTGCAAAGCCTGCCTTTGGCTATTCCCTTGAGGATGTGGCTCTTCATGCTGCAGTGTTTTCCGGGTTTGGGTGATGTGTGTAGACCGGAAACAGGCTCTAAGTGCAGCTAACTGCTCACCCGCCATCAGGAGCACACCTGCAGCTGCGCCTTTTTGTAAATGCCAATTCCAGGTAGCAGATAAGAATTGACTCAAGCTTACCATTACCTCCTTTTCTTCTCACCCATGTATCATCAGACTCACTAGTTTTGAAAACTTTGGTGGCTCTTAATTTTGTTGAAGAAAGGATAGCCCATAATTGCAAATAAATGTAATTTTAGATTTAATAGAGTGATGAGTACCATGGTATCTTTTTTTTGTTCCTTTATCATCTATTTCCTTCCAAGTCACCTTGTCAAACACACCTGCCTTCAGCTTTTGATCACTTACAGACTGTATGTAAACGTGGGTGTTCAAACCTCATCAAAGATGAATGAATACTGTCAAATGTTCTTTTAGCAAAATGGGATGGTCTGTGTTCTTGTTATCAGACATTGGGGAGCTAAGTCCTTCCTGTTAAGTGACTAACTGGATGAAAATATGCTCAGGTTTTGTCCTTAGAAATATGTCACTCCTCGATTCTTTTTTTTAAATTAATTAATTTATTTGGATGCACCGAGTCTCAGTTGTGGCACACGAAATCTTTAGTTCCGGCACGTAGGATCCAGTTCCCCGACCAGGGACTGAACCCAGGGCCCCTGCACTGGCGGCCCGGCATCTTAGCCACTGGACCACCAGGGAAGTCGCACTCCTTGATTCGTAAGGTTGAGAAAATTCATGGAGGATTTTGGCATCCAAGGACTCTTAAACCCTGAAATTTTGTCTGTGTGATCAATTTCACTGTCATCATCAGAGTCTAGAATCCTGTCTCCCTGCTTCATATTCTGACTTGTCTAATAAGGACAAAACATCTTCCTCTGCCACTTCCCTGTGACATTATAGGTAGAAAATGAAAAATTTTGAATTTTCCACTGTGGTCAGTGAGAGCTTTCAGGTGGTGTATCTAAACTACTTTTGTATCTTCTAGAAAGATAATGTAGAACCTCACAAAACAATAAGAAATGAGGGATGGGGCAGTAGTTAGTAACAGTTTTTCCCCTTAATATTGCAATATTCTAAGCAATTCCATCATCATTTCATTTTCTTATTATTTTAGTCTTTTGTAGCATAGTTGGGAATTATTGATGAGTAATGATGAAACAGTTACTGTGATGATGAAATAGCAAATGTTTCCAGGTACAGTATGGGAGGTGTAAGACTATGGAGACCCCCAAAATATATCTTAGATTGTAAAAGGGTCCAGTGCGCCCATATGATAATTGCAAGATAAAATGAGTTTCATTCCATCTTTCAAAAGGAAGTAAATTTTTTTCCCCTTTGTTGTTCTGAAAACCTCCAAGAAGGAATAAGAGTAATGAAGTGTCAATCCTTATAAATAATGAGAGTTGCCCCCAAGAAAGAGACTTAAAAACTAAAATTCGGTCCATGGTGGTGTCCTGAGGGTTGAAAGTCCCCCATGAAGGTAACTGAATTGGTCTCAGTGACAATAACCTTGTGGCTCATCATTCCAGGGGCATCGATGTTGTGAGGAACAAAATCAAAATGTTTGCCCAGCAGAAAGTCACCCTGCCCAAAGGACGGCACAAGATCATCATCCTGGATGAAGCAGACAGGTAGGGGGCCTCGCCGAGAGCCCGTCACCTTGATCCCCAGGTCTCCTGCCTGGATTTGCTAACTTAGGAGGGAAAAGCCTTTGTGCTTCTGTGGTAGATTTGCTCATCACATCTTGAAACGCGATTCCATAGGGGCCTGAGCCTTAAACCTGATCTTAATTAAGTAACTTACAAACATCCATCTAAGACAGTTAGTTCACTGTTTGTTCCAGCATCACTGACATGTGTAATTTAAATGATTTTTTTTTTAATCGTGGTGGAATACACCTACCATAAAAGTTACCATTTTCAGTCGCTTTAAAATATACCATTAGTGACACTGAGTGGGCTTCCCTGATAGATCAGTTGGTAAAGAATCCATTTGCAGTGCAGCATACCCTGGTTCGATTCCTGGGTTGGGAAGATCGCCTGGAGAAGGGATAGGCTACCCACCCCAGTATTCTGGCCTGGAGAATTTCATGGACTGTGTAGTCCACGGGGTCGCAAAGAGGCTACGCGACTTTCACTTTCAGTGACAATGAGCATTGAGGACACTCACAGTGTTGTGCACTCGTTACAGTATAAACGAAAGACTGTTAAGTGACATTTAGAAAAATAACAGTTCATGTTCTTTGAAGAAATTTTAGAAGATATGAGCACAATCTTGTTTTATTTCATCTACAGCTTTTCTACACTGTGATTTTTACATAATTGGGATAATAATAGTATAATTTTTATATCCTGGATTTTTCTTATAAAAGTAGAGTTCCATGTTGTTATAATCTTGTCGTCAGCATAGTTTTTAATTGCTGTTTTCTGTTCCATCCTGGGGCTGCATCTTAGCCATTTTCGTAACATCAGCCATTTTATTTTACTGTAAATTTTTATAGCAGTAACATTTATCCAGCACGTATATGCCTGCGTTTGCATCTTGCCAGGTTCTCTGCTGCACACTCTGTGTGTTATTGTCTTATTTGTCGTACCAACACTCTGACGTGGGCAGTAGCATTGTCTTCTTACCGGCGATGACACTGAGGCTCAGATAATTAGCCCCAAGTCCCCACACGAGCGGATGCAGGAGCTTTGGGGCGGTCCCAGGCAGCCTGTGCCGTCCGTGTACAACCTGCGGGCGTGAGACCCACACGGGATCCCGGAGGGAGACTCGGCATGCTTAGTCAGGAGAGCTGGCTTCCCAGGGTCCCTTGGAGGGGACCTGGGTCTCAGCTGCAGGCCGCCCCTTGTGTTCTTCTCAGCATGACTGACGGAGCCCAGCAAGCCTTGAGGAGGACCATGGAGATCTACTCCAAGACGACCCGCTTTGCTCTCGCTTGTAACGCTTCAGATAAAATCATAGGTGAGGGGCAGCTCTGCGTGGCTCGGGGTCCTTGTGGCGCTCACGTGGGCTCTTTAGCAGCAGAAGAGAAGGCATGGCACCAGATGGGGAGGTTTGGAGAGTGGAGACGGGTGAGGCTTGTGGAAGATTTTACGTACAAGGGTCAGAGGTGGACTGTGCTGTGACCTCAGGGGGTGGCCAAAGGGTTTGCCTGGGCAGGCAGAACATTTTGAGGAAAGCCAGTGGGGCAGCAGAACTGGATCGATCAGAGAGAGAAACCCACCCAGGGCTTTGCAATCATGGAGTCGCCGTTGTCACAGTCTGAACTCGCGTTCAGGGACAGCTCCCAGAATTCCGCATTCGTTCACCTGGTGGGTTTCACATGCGTCGAGTCTTCTAGGGAAGCTTAAAGAAGCCAGGCAGGTGCCCCGTTCTCACCCCCGCCTGGCTGGGTGGTGGCCTGCCCAGAAGGGCCCCAACACAGAGTGTACACGGTGGTTCCGGAGCCCAGCTGGGCCGGCAGTGACCCTCCTGTGGGCTGTGGCGCATGCGTGTCTCTATCCTCGAAGATCTTTTCCGCTTCTGGGGAAGGTCAGCCAAGGTCAGCCCAGTGCAGGCTGGGGCCTCTATTGGTTGATGATTAAAGTCGAGCCCTGATTGCTGAGTTCCCCTTAAGCACCTGCTGGGTGGCGGGGGAGTGCTGCCCGCAGAGCTGGGCCACGGGCATCGTGCGGTTGCTTTCCAGTAACTAAAGGACCGACAGTCCCACTGTGCGTTGCCCCAGAGCCTGACTCTCTTCCCGCCTGGTCCAGAGCCCATTCAGTCCCGGTGTGCCGTCCTCCGCTACACGAAGCTGACCGACGCGCAGATTCTTGCCAGGCTCCTGAGCGTCATTGAGAAGGAGAAGGTCCAGTACACGGACGACGGCCTGGAAGCCATCATCTTCACCGCCCAGGGCGACATGAGGCAGGTGCGTGTGGCTGCCGCCCCGGCTTCCCAGGCTGGCCACACCCCTCGCTTTGCAGGAAGAGGGAGGTGACTGCTGCACGGGGGATGACATCACCAGACCAGGGGACGTTGACGGGACACACTGGTGGTGGGGTTGCCTCGGGCCGCGGGGGAGCAGGCCTGCAAGGAGCGGGTTAGACGCAGACTCCCAAGAGGAGAGGGGGCGGGCAGAGACGGAATAATCTCCCTGGCCGTGTTTCTGCTCCTCGGCAGGCCTTGAACAACTTGCAGTCTACTTACTCGGGATTTGGCTTCATCAACAGTGAGAATGTGTTCAAGGTAAGAGCCGGTGTGGCCGTCACAGTCGACAGGGCGGCATTTACCCGTCGGGGCCGGTGGAACTGCCCAGCTTTCACTTGGGTCGTGAGAGAGACAGTCCCAAACGTGGTTCTGCTTGCTGGAGACAGCGCAGACAGCAAGTGAAGACCTGGGTTACCTAGGGTGCCCAGACATGGCTCTACCGGGGCTCCCCCTTGGACGGGCCCTGTCCACCCCTGATGGGCCTTGCTTTCTGGTTTGGGCAGGTCTGTGACGAGCCCCACCCCTTGCTGGTAAAGGAGATGATCCAGCATTGTGTGAGCGCCGACATCGACGAGGCCTACAAGGTGGGTCTCCTCGCCCTTTCCTGACTCGGGGGAAACCTCTGGCTCCTTGAGAAGGGCAGAGGGGGTGCTCCCTGGGCTGGGCACTTTACTCCATCTCATTCTTAACGGATGCTAGGAGCTGAGTATCCTCTAACTGATCCTAACTGATGCTAAGAGTTGGGTACCCTCTACAGGTGAGAAAACTGGCTCAGAAGCTAGACTCCTTACTGTCAGTCACATAGCTTAAAAGTAATCCACCTGGAATTCAGCATCATGCCTTTCTGCTCTGATTAGATTTTCTATGAGAGGAATTTGTCCACCAAGGACGTGAGGAAAGAACAGTCCAACTCCTTGCCTATTTTTTTTTAAAATATTTATTTATTTGGCTGCATTGTATCTTAGTTGTGACACGCAGGCTTAGTTGCTCCGAGGTATGTGGGATCTTAGTTCCCTGACCAAGGGTCGAGCCCGCCTCCCCTGCATTGCAAGGCGGACTGTTACCACTGAACCACCAGGGAAGTCCCCAACTCCTTTGTAGAGAAGCCATCTTTCTCTCAGTGGGGGGAGCTGTGCCTCTCTGTCTTCGGAAGAGCCTGGGGATGGACATCCAGGGACCCAGAGCCTGGTCCTGGGAGCTGATTCCAGAGGGCATCGTTGAGGTTCGGGTGGCCCTCAAATCCACATGGGGTCGTGGTGTGATCTGAGGCCACTGGTCTGATGGCAGCTGGTTTCCTTCTTCCTACTGCCACCAAACCAAGCTAGAAATTGACTGGACTTAGGACAGGGCTAGACCTCAGTGGTCAGAAATTTACCTGCCATTGCAGGAGACTTGGGCTCTATCCCTGGGACTGGAAGATCCCCTGGAGGAGGAAGTGGCAACCCACTCCAGCATTCTTGCCTAGAGAATCCCCACGGACAGAGGGGCCTGGCGGGCTACGGTCCATGTGGTCACAAAGAGTTGGACACACACACGCAGACCTCTCGTGAAACTAGAGCACAAGGCCGGGAGACTGAGGCAGACTCCCAGGCACTGAAGGGAGCCGTCAGATTTATGGACGCAGAGCTTCCCCAACCCTTGAATGCACCCAGGGAGCCAAGGCAACTGATTCCACCCTGCAGCTGGGTGGGATGGGGTTGGGGTTGGAACTGGGGCCTGGGGTTGAGAAGGCAGGAGGCTGTGACCTCTGTCGTCATCTCTGCCCTGGTCAGGGTTTGTTCAGGCCTAATTGTGCCGTGAGTGTGTGTCACGCGTGACAGCTCAGCACAGCTCAGTCACTCCAGGGTGCTTCCTGGGATGATTAATAAGGTGTTTTAAGAGCCTTGGAGGGAGGGGACGTATGTATACTTACGGCTGATTCTCACTGTTGTATGGCAGAAACCAACAGAACATGGTAAAGCAATTGTCCTGCAATTTAAAAAATGGTAAACACAAGGAAAGAGAAAAGTAAGAGCCTTGGATTAAGACGTTACAGGGCACAGTGGTGGACTCGTCTTTCAGTATGGTTTAGAGCATTTGCAGGGCTCTTGTCTGCCCGCTGGGAACCTGGATCACCCCCACCCTCCAGGACCTAAAGGGCATGGCCCTTGAGCCGGGTTGCCCCGTGGGGCCGATGCTCAGAAGCGCCTGTGCTGTCTCAGATGGTCTGCCCACGCCCAGCTGTGTGACAGGCGGACCCTGATTCGGGTTTAGCTGCCCCCGCCCGTACCCTCGTCGTCCGCAGTTGCACGGCCTCCGTGTCTTTTCTTTTGTCCAGATCCTTGCTCACCTGTGGCATCTTGGCTATTCCCCAGAAGACATCATCAGCAACATTTTTCGAGTGTGTAAAACCTTCCAGATGGCAGAATACTTGAAACTGGAGTTTATCAAGGTCAGTGAGAGTAGAGCAGTGCCTCTCTCCCTGAGAATGTGGGCCACGCTGAGGTTTTGTTTCACTCACAGGCCAGGCGCCTGGAAGATGCTCAGTCAATGGCAGGTCGTCCTGGGGGCTGGGGGCTTGTTTACGCCAGTCCTGCCAGGCAGTGACCTGATGTTCCTTGGGATGGCTGTGTTCATGAGAGAGGTATTTATTTACTTGTCATGTAAATGAGATTAATTGAGATGTAATTTAAATAAGAGTAAAATTCAACCTCTTGGGTGCATTCTGTTGACAAATGCAATCTGGCTTTTTTTTTTTTTTTCATTTTCTTAGTAGTACCCATCAAAGACCTTCCCAGGTGACTAGTAGTAAAGAATCTGTCTGTCCATGCAGGAGACACAGATTTGATCCCTGGGTAGGGAAGATCTCCTGGAGGAGTAAATGGCAACCCATTCCAGTACTCTTGCCTAGATAATCCCATGGACAGAAGAGCCTGGCGGGCCACAGTCCGTAAAGTTGCAAAGAGTCAGATATGACTGAGCGCGCTTGCACCCATTAAAGAACTATCAGTATTTTTAGGAAACAAGGTGGACTTCTCAGAGCTCATTTTCCAGCTGGAGTTTGAGTTCCCTGCATCGATTTTGAGCAAACCTTTGGTTCAGATGTTCAGGTTTTAAAAATTAAAACTCTTCCCTCACTTATTAACCAGATTTAAGTTGGATTTTTTCCCCCCAGGAAATTGGATACACGCATATGAAAATAGCGGAAGGTGTGAACTCCCTTCTGCAGATGGCAGGGCTCCTGGCCAGGCTGTGTCAGAAGACAGTGGCCCCAGTGGCCAGTTAGAGCAGGAGCCTCTCTTGCTGGGTGACGAGAGTCCTTATTGCTGAGAGTCACGGCCTTCGCTTTGGGAAAAGTGATGCCCTGGACCAACCCTGGAGCGCATCTTCCTGGTCTTCACCTTGCTTCCAGCACATCTCCCCTGCTCGTGGAGTGTTCAGACTCAGCCTCAGACTCACGATGGGGTGAGAGGGTGGGAGGAGACCCTCCAGGACATGGCCCCCCGTCTGTGCTTGTGTTGGCATTTTACTAATAAAACTTTACAGTTTTGTGGCAGAAAGGTGGCAGTGCCAGGCCACAAGGAAAAGCAGCCTCCTATCTCCCATGTATACCCCTAGCGTCCTGCAGGTAGAGAGGTGGTTTTCATAATAGATTGGACAGGCTAATCTCAGTTTTTCTGGAAGCCATAAGGACAATCCCACAGGGTGAGGCAGGGTTTGCTGTAATTTACCAGCCTGTCAGAACAGCCCGGGGCCCTGAGCCCTTCAGAAAGGGCTTGGCAAGAACCACCGAGGAGGGCATCTCTGGCGGTCCAGTGGTGGAGACTTTGGACTTAACACTGCAAGGGGCACAGATTTGATTCCTGATCGGGGAACTAAGATCTAGCATGCTTTGAGGGGCAGCCAGAAAATTAAAAAACAATAAATAAATAAATTGGGGGAAAAAAAAAAAGTCACCTAGGAGAATAGTGCAGATAGACCCGGAGGAACCTCCCTCCAGGTCACCTTTTCTGTGTAGCCGGGTGTATCTGTTCCTTGAGAATTTCCCAGTGAATTTTGTAGAATTGCTTTTTTGTTTGTTTGTTGGCAAAATGCTGGGTTTTTTCCCCATGTTTAAAAATTATGGAAAATAATTATTTTAGATAATATAGAGAATGATATGGTGAACTTTCACATAACTCATCTTAACAATTTACCAACACGTTCCCGTCTTGTTCTTTCTGTATTCCCGCCCAGCAACCCTACCACCCCACTCCCAGATTGTTCGGAAGCAAATCGCCAGGTGGGGTTAGAAATGCGTCAAGACCACGTTGCTGCTGAATGGTCACAGGAAAGTCTCCAAAGTCACTGGCTCTTTGGGTTAGGGTTTTGATTAAGAGGGGGAAAAAAAAGTTAAGGTCCTCAAAAACTGCAAGCAGAAATTTTACAAAATACTTCAGCGCATCTTCTCAGTTTTATTTATTATGAATTTTTTGGCCACACCGCGTGGCTTGTAGGATCTTAGTTCCCTGACCAAGGGTTGAACCCAGGCCCCTGCAGTGAAAACGCTGAGCATGAGAGAGCTGCCTGCCTCCTCAGTCTTACTTTTTGTCTGGAGCCCTGGGATCCTTGGGAAACAAAGGGATGCCTGGGCCCATTTTTTTGTAACACCCCAGCTTCCCACACTCAATGATGTGGCAGGACCCTTCCCGCTGGAGCCTCACCACAGCCCCGCCACACCTGTGCTCAGGCCTAAGCTGTCCTCCCTGCAGGTGAGGCTGGGCTGCAGGGCGTGAAGGGACGGGCGGCCAACAGCTATGTCCTAGATGTTTTTTTCCTCTAATTTCCAAACTTGCAGCATTAATGTCTCATGGAAAGAACGGTCTCATGTCTGATGAGACATCTGGAAAGAGGTTCTTGTCCCCAGCCTTCTCTCCAGATCTCAGAGTTTTGGGGTTGTTCTAAGTATTTCTTTGGCTGCGCCAGGTCGCCGCCTGCCGGATCATCCATCTTCTTTGTGGCATTGGGCACTTCTTTAGCTGCGACCTGTGAACTCTTAGTTGCAGCCTGGGGGATCCCTGACCGCAGGGATGGAACCCAGGCCCCCTGCATTGGGAACACAGAGTCTTTGCCACTCGACCACCTGGGACATCCCTCAGGGCCCCTTTGTATGAAACAAGTCTGACCTTCATCGGCTTAGAAGGCTCCAGTGAGACGGGGAAAGCAGACAGGAACATCACTGCTCTTAAACTGGAAATGTTTATTGAGACGTTTTGGTCGGAGGAGGCGCTTTGTCTCCCTGACTCTGGCTTTTCTGAGGCAGGAGGTCCCTCAGGCTCCCGCCTGTCCCATGAGACGGTCGTGTTCCTGCCCAGTCAGCCGGGGCCCCGGCCACTCCTCCCCACCTGCCCCTTCTGCAGTCTGCCTGCAGTGGATGCTCCCACGAGAGGTTCACGAAGTTAGCTGCAGCTTCATCTCTGCTTCAGTCAACCGAGGCCCAGAGAAAGGAGCGCCAGGGCACCCCCAACTGTCGAAGTGAAGTACACGTAATGCTTAAAGGAGACAGGTTACTTCACAACCTCTACCCAGAAACGCAAAATATTAAATACGACTCCACCTGCATAAATTAACTGTACAAGCTTATCCATCATGAAATCCCGGCAACCAACGTTAGTAAGCAATTTGGGATCAAAATCCAAAGCAGAAAAAAAAGGACACGAACACCCATGTAGTACGATGTTTTCAATGCGGGTAGGGGGATGCGGCTGTCCCCAGTTCTGGGCTCGGGACCACCGCGGGAGCCGCCAGACCCGCCAGACCCCAGGCTCCTCCTGCCTTGCCCGTGGGAGCCGGTCAGAGGTTGGCTCCATATAACTGTCCTTTCCCGGGCTGGGTGCCCCGTGGCCAGCCGGCTGGTCCTCATGACACGTTGACGCCCCTCCCAGGAGTGCAGTAGGGAGTGTAGAAGTTGAGCGGCTCTGGAGAAGGGGTCCTGGGGAGGCGATAAATGGTTCCCTGGCTCCTTCAATGAAGAGGAAAGGTATTTGTTAAAAGAGGGAAAGGTTTGCCTGGCCTGATGCTTTGTCCCCTTGGCCCCAGGAGGATACACAGTGATGGTCAGTGAGCAGAGAACCTGCCCATCAAACGAGCGTGTTTCTTATTCCAGGAGCCAGGAGCTGCCGTTTTTTTGTTTTTTTTTTTAAGGTGAGAGGCTGGGGATCTTAGTTCCCCAGTCAGGAAATGAATCCCCATGGAAGCTCGGAGTCCGAACCACTGGACCACTAGGGCGGTGCCTGCTTTCTGTTTGAATTCCTGAAGGGACTTGACTAGAGGTACCAGGCCCTAACTCCACTCTGCCCCCAGCCTTGCCTGGTGGCCCTTCCACTTACTCGAACACGGGGATTAGGCCTTTCCAGTCTTGTCAGGCCACTTTGGACACCAGCTTGTGCAGTTCAGATCTTCTTGTGTGCAAGGTCGAGGGTGTAAATTCCAGCCAGCCAGAGTCCGACCCCAAACTTAAGGCTCCCCGTATTGTGTGTCAGACAGCGTACTCTAATTTCTCTCCTCTTAGGAACCTGCACAGCCTCTTTGCTCCTGCCCTCTCCCTGAATCCAGACGCAGGGCCCTTAACTCCCCACTTCGTACAACCTCCTGCACGGTATCTCCAACTTAGCAGGCCCAGACATAAACCAGCCTTGCCCACAAAACCCGCTCTGCTGGTCACCTCCCTGATCTCAGCTGCAGATAGTGATGCCCTCTCTTTTGACTCGGGCAAAACCCCCAGGCCTCTTCAATCCTCACTCCACCTGGCAGCTGACACGCGGCGCGTCAGGGAGCCCCTTCAGCTGCACAAACGGTCTGCCTCCACCGCGGCCTCCCGGGTTCCTGCCCGAAGGCACTGGCCTCCCTGCCTCCTCTTCCCCTGTATCCACGTCTCTACACAATGGTGGGCAGTGATACCCCAGAAACAGCAAGTCGCTCTTCCCCTGCCGAGCACATCCCCATCTCAGAAAAAACCCAGCTGCTGGCCCTGCGCTCCACCTCTGCCACTCCCCCATCGCTCTGTTCTGTTCCCCTCCTGTTGTAGGAATCAGGCTCCTGTCGGGGGTCCTTCCCTCCCCCAGAAGAGTGAGGAGGGGAGCTCTGAAAGACTTCTCTGCCTCCCAGCTTAAATGACGGCACCCTCCCCTGCCCCACCACATTCCTCCTGCCTTTCCCCACCTCTAACATCCTAACTGCTCAATTTCCTTTCTCCCCTCCCCTCCCCTCCCTTCCCTCTTCTCCCCTCTCCTCTTCCAGCTAGTTCTCTTGTTTCCTCTCTCCCATCAGAATGGAAGTTCTCAGTGGACAGGGATTTGTGTATCTTCTCTTTATCGCTGTGTCCCTAGCCCCTAAGGCAGAACTTGCCCCTGGCAGGTGCCCCCTAGGTGCAGGGTGAATGAATGAACCACGGGCTCTGCCCTTTGAGCTTAAACGCCTGTGGCTGATACAATTGCTGGTTTCTCAAACGGCCCAGGCCTGCCCCCAGTGTGACAGGCTTGCCCGTGTTCCCCAGATCAGGACTTCAGGCAGCCTTTCCAGGACCCTCAGATCGACTCCCTCCCTTCCGGATGCAGGGCCCGGGCTTCTACATCTTCGTGCTCCTGTGTCCATCCCCTTCTCCACGCACTCTAAGTGGGGACCTCGGCAGGTGGCTTGTCCTCTCTGTGCCTTGGGGGGTGCCAAGGGGTGGTGTGTGAGCACTTGGCACCATCACCAGCCCCCATCCCAAGCCATTCCTGAGTCCAACATGGGCAAGTCATCCTGGTCCTGCAGCTTCTTTTTTTTTGAGGGGGGGGGTGCTGCTACACCAAGTGGCATGCAGGATCTTAGTTCCTCGACCAGGGATCAAACCCATGTTCTTTGCAGCGGCAGCGTGGAGTCCTAACCACCAGGCTACCTGGGAAGTCCTTGGCCCTGCTTTCTGTGAGGGTCTTGCGTGTCCCATCTAAGACGCAGGTCCCAGTAGCTCCACGTTGCAAGGGAGGAAGTGGGTCACGGGAGGTTAAATCACCCTCCAAGTTTGCAGAGGCCCACCCAGACTCACCAGCCTGCCCTGCCTGATACCCCCGGGGCTGAGAGTTTGTGTCTGCTGTAAATATGTTACCTCACCACACCAGCCACAAGAGTTGGGGGTGGGCAGGGACTTGTCGGGAGGTCCAGTGCCCCAAGAAACGACCCCACGTCAGCACCCATGAGTGCTGTCCACAGCCCCCGCTGTGGCCCCTCCAGCCCCGGTGCTCTACCTTTCCCTGGGGGTGTGATCCCCCTCATGCAGCCCACCAGCCGGGACCATACCTTCCTCCAGGCACCTTCTTCCCTAAGCTTCGGTGGCCGCCACATCCCCGTTCACATAATCGGGCTCCCCGTCCTCGTCTGGGCTTCCTGCCAGGGAAAGCGGCGCTTCCCGTGGGGCTGGCTCTGCGGATCCGCGGGCAGATGGTCAGAGGGTTCGCACGGACACGCTCAGCCCGGCCCTGTCTCCACAGATGGCACCAAGCAGCGCACGGGAAAGGCTACACTGGGCAGTGTGTCCGTCCCATCCCCTCTGGGATCTGCTGGCAGTCTGTCCCGCCCGGAGCAGGGCAGGTGCGATTCCATCCAAGCTGTTGGACGGGGCAGCAGGCCAGGAGGACCCAACCTCAGAGGCCACGGTGCTGCCGAAGGAGGTCCTGCCATGGCTGAGCCGCTGTAGCCGCTGATGCACCAGAAGCTTTGCAGTGGGATCAGCTGGACGGGCCTCGGGGGAGCCCACCTGGGCTCGTCCTCCCAGATCCCCTAAGTGCCCCTCTCTCCCCCTCCCCCTGACTGTGTGTCCCAGGCTAGGGCAGCCCCCCTCCAGTGCAAGCCAGCTGAAGGCGACCATTCGGGAATGCCTGGGCTCCGGCACATACCCACGACTCTCTTGGACTCTCGCCACTGCTGGATGGACGCCGAGTTCTGATAATCCTCAGACCCCTCGTCCCCTGCAGGGAGAGCACCAGGACAGGGGCTGGGGAAGGGACAGCCACCAGGGCCATTCCTCAGGCCAGCGAGGTGCTGTGGCCGCCCCTCTAGAGGGGCAGCCTGCATCCTTCATGCACTTGGCAGACCCTCGAGGGAGAGAGGGAGATCCAGGGACTGACAGGGCCTCCTCCCGGGACACAAGGTCTGGTCACGGTGAACCCTGCAGCGGGAGCTCCAGACCCCAGCAGCGCAAACTTACCCGAGTCCATTCTCTTTGGCTTGCAAATGAGCACGTTCTCATAGGAATTGGTGTCATCGTCATCTGCCAGGGAGAGGGGAGAGGGTGGGGTGTGCTGGTGGGTCCTGCCTGACAAGCCTGCAAGCCTGGCTCTTCCTCCCTCCCTCTGTCTCATCAATCCCCCTCTGGGTCCCGCAGGGCCTCGAACATTCTCCTGGACAAGTGTCTTAATGGGCACAGGCCTGGCTCCATGGCTTCCACCCTGGGCTCCTTCTGTCTTTCAAAGCTACCCCTGAACGCTCTGGGGAGGGGCAGGCCCAGCGTGGATAGTTAAAGAGAAGGGAGACCCATCTCTCTGCGGGCAAGAGGGGCAGGCAGAACCACTGGGGGCACAGGAGACAGGGACCTGCCTAACCCTTCAGGCAGTGGGGGCAGGCTGAGGATCCTCTGCCCAGGGCCTAGGCTGGGTGTGGCATATCAGAGCCTGGTACCCTGGCTTTGCACCCCACCCCCACACCCCAATGAGGAAGCTAAGCTCTAAACACCACCCCACCCAGCTTCCATCTTTGTTGAAGAGGCTCTGAGAAGTGAGGGCTTTCCCCCCAATATAGGAGCGCAGCGGGGGAGAAGACCTTCACTCCCACTCTAGCTCGGCCTAGGCGGGGGTCCAGGCCTATGCCCCTTTCAGCAGGCACTGCCCACCCTCTTGTTCTGTAAAGCCAAGGGGTAAAGAGCCCAGGGTTCCAGCACCCTCAGGGCTAGCAGGGCTTGGCATCCTTCAAGCAAGTCTGCCCCTTCCAGGGCCTCCCTCCAAGGACCCATGTGGCCCCAGCCTTGAGGGGGGCCCTGAATGACAAGGGGACCAGCCTGACCCCGGTCCCTGCCCTCAGCTCCCCTTCTGCTCCCTGACTCTTGCTCCCTCCCATCCCTGCCCTCCTCTGCATCTCAGCTCCTGCCCGCAGTGCCAGCCTCCTCAATCCTCCCAGGTCCTCCCAGATCCTCCTCGATCCTCCTCAGTCCTCCTTGGTCCTCCCCCAGGCCTCCCTGGTCCTCCCCGGTCCTCCTAGATCCTCCCAGGTCCTCCTAGATCCTCCCCGATCCTCCCAGGTCCTCCCCGGTCCTCCTCGTCCTCCCCAGTCCTCCCGGATCCTCCCAGATCCTCTCCGATCCTCCCAGATCCTCCCCGGTCCTCTCCGTCCTCCGGGGTCCTCCGAACCCTCTCTGGCCCAGCCCCGAGGGTGTGGCCTCTGAAGCTGATCTGCCCTCGCAGCCTCCTCTGCCTCACCTTCCACGGGCTTCTGGAACGGATCGCAATTGTAATAGTCCGTGGAGGTGGGGTCTCTGACAAGAAAACACAGACACAGCACCAGCTGCGGGGCAGGCCCGTGGTGGGGATGTGGGCTTCACGTGGGGGCGGTGAGACCACGGCTGCCCCCCGCCCCCCGTCGTCACTGCCCCCGGAGCCCGTGCGGGGCTCAGCCAGGGTCTCACCCCTGAGCCACCTTGGGGCTGAGAGCGTGGTGGCCTGGCTCCAGCCACCGCGCCGGGTGACTTCAGGCAAGTCGCCTCCCGCCCCGGAACCTCAGTTTGCCCAACAGGGAGCCCAGGAGGAGATGTCCTGGGGGGCCCTTCCTCTGCAGGGTCCGGCGACGCAGGGTGAGCCCCGCCCACTCAGGCGGCCCCGCCCACTCCAGACGGCCCCGCCCCCGAGCAGGGCTGCGTCCTCTTCCCCACGAAGCCGAGGTCCTCTGAGGGACCACGGTGCTGCAGGGAGCCTGCCCGGGCCCACGGGTTTCCAGGGCAGGAGGCCGTTCTCGCGGAAGGAAGCTGAGGGCGGGGCGGAGGTGGCCAGGGCCCACAGAAGGCCGCTCACATGTAGGATTCCTCTGATCTGGGTCTGCTTCCTGCGGAAGGGAGCGAGAATCAGGCTGCGGCAGGGGCTGTGGGCCCGCACAGCAGCCCCCTCCTGCCCAGAACCCACCTACCTTTGCTGAAGTACTGGTACCTGGGGGATGAAGAATCTGGAAGAAAGTCCACGCCCATTGGCTCAATGCTGGTTCCCCAGCCTGGGCCCCTCCAGGTGTTTCCCAGTCTTCACACCTTCACACCTGCTCTCTGTCCCCTCGCCCCACTGGGCCAGCCATCAGGCCTCCCAGCCCAGCTGGCACGTCTCTCCTCTGGGAAGGCCTCGTGCTTAGTACCTGTCCCACCAGGTATTCACCTGTCTCCGTCCCATCTTGCCCCAGCCCCCACCCCTGTGTCCCAGGTCACTCACCCTCGAGGCTGGGCGAGAACCGCAGCAGCTTGTCCTTCCTGCATGGGAGCGGGGGCAGGGCTGAGAAGGGGCTGGGAGGAGGCCCCTGGGGTTCCTGGGGGTCTGGAGCCCACAGCCCCCCTGGTGGTGCCCTCAGAATCAGAACTGGGGCTCTGAAGTCTGAGGAAGGAGCAGGGTCTTGGCCTGGGCTCTGCCAGGTGGGGACTCCCCAGGGCCCTCCTCATCACCTCCCTTGGGTGTGGGTTTGGGGGCTCATTCCTACCTTGTCAACTCCATGTTGGAGGCCGTGTCCCCGGGCCAGGCCTCCCTGACCACTGCAAAGGATGAGGGGGTATTGGCCGGGCCCCAGACCAGCTGGCTGGTGTAGTCCCTTCACCCCATCACCCAGCCCGATCAGGCCTGGCCACAGCCTCAGAACAATGAGGATGAAAGGGACTTTGAGGCTGACACCCCCAACCCTGAGCCCAGCCTGGGACCCGTCTGCCAGGGGACTCACGGGTGTAGGTCCGGGCCACTGCAAAGCTCTGCTGATTCTCTTGCCTGGAAACACACAGAGCTGTGCTGAGTCAGGGCCTGGCTTCCCACAGCCCCAGGGACAGAGAGAACAGACGGACAGGGATGGACAGACCACGGCGAGAGTGAGGGGGTGCTGCCAGCCCTCCAGGACTCAGATCCCGGATTTCCTGATGGTCTCCTCGTCCATACAGCCCCCCTGCCTGCCCACTGGTGCCCACCCTTCTCACACGGGCCTGGGCTGGGGCCAACCAGACACGTAGATGGTCAGGAAGGTCTGTGGGCAGGGCTGGGAGAGCTGCTCAGGGACCTGGTGATGACTTCAACCAGGAGCAACAAAGAGGCTGCCCCCACCACCTACCACCCCAGGAATGTTTAAGATTCCTTTGAGAGCACGGTGTCCTGGAGATGTTCAAACATGCCATTTATTCCCCAGTAACGGATGAGGCAACTTCAGGGCTTAGAGGCAACTTCAGGGCTTAGCAAACACAGCTAGACATTTAACTATCACTTTCTTCCTTTCAAACAGAACCTGATTTATATTTAGACAATCACACACCCATCTATAAGGCTCTATTTCCCAATAAATGTACGACATCAAACTAAAAACCTTCTGCTCAGCCAAGGAAGTCATTGATGAAACCAAAAGACCGTCTGCCAAGCAGGAGAAGCTATTTGCAAATGATATATCTGATAAGGGCTTAATGTCCCTTATAATATAATATATAAACAACTCATAACAACCAAAAAACAACCTGATTAACAAAATGGGCAGAGGAGCTGAATAGACATTTTTCTAACGAAGACTTATAAATGGCCAACAGATATGAAAAGATGTTCAACATCACTAATTATGAAGGAAATAAATGCAAATCAAAACCATGGTGAAGTTTCACCTTAGACCTGATAGAACAACAATATTATCAAAAAGGCAAGAAATAAAGTGTTGGTAAGGATGTAGAGGAAAGGAAACTCTTGTGTGCTATTGGGGGGGAATATAAATTAGTATAGTCACTATAAATTCAATATGGAGATGCCCCAAAATACTAAGGATAAAACTACCATATAATCCAGCAATCCCACTTCTGGGTATTTATCTAAGGAATATGAAATAACTAATTTGAAAAGCTGTATACAATGCTGCAGAAGACTCTTGAGAGTCCCTTGAACAGCAAAGAGATTAAACCAGTCAATCCTACAGGAAATCAACCCTGAATACTCATTGGAAGGACTGATGCTGAAGCACCAATACTCTGGCCACCTGATGCGAAGAACTGACTCACTGGAAAACACCCTGATGCTGGGAAAGATTGAGGGCAGGAGGAGGAGGAGGCACAAGATGAGATGGGTGGATGGCATCACTGACTCAATGGACTTGAATTTGAGCAAACTCTGAGACATAGTGAAGGACAGAGGAGCCTGGCATGCTGCAATCCATGGCGTTGCAGAGTCTGACACGACTTAGCAACTGAACAACAACAAGATACGTGCCCCTATGTTTGTTGCAGCACTATTTACAATAGCCAAGACACGGAGACAATCTAAGTGTCCATCAACACATAGATGAGTGAGTAAAGAGAATGTGGCGTATATATACCACGGAATACTATTTACCCATAAAAAGACAAAATCTTGCTATTTGTGACAATGTGGTTGGACCTTGAGGGTGTTATGCTAAGTGAAATAAGTTAGAGAAGGAAAAATTCAGTATGATTTCACTCGTATATGAAATATAAAAAACAAACAAAATAAATGAACAAACCAAACAAAAACTAACTTGTGGGTACAGAGAGAAGAGTAGTGTTTACCAAAGTTGAGAGGGCAAAATTGGTAAAGGGGATGAACTGTGTGATGACAGATGGAAATTAAATGTTCATTGGTAAGCTTGATATAGGGTATACAGAAATAGAAATTAAATATTCTACATGTGAAACCTAAATAAGGAGGCACTCCCAACTGGGATGCACCCTTTTTGTCTTCCTTCTTCATTCTTACTACTGCATGGAATGCAGAGATGAGGGCTGGAGCTTTAGCTGACATTTTGGCCCATGAAGTGCCTTTGGGAATGAATGCCACCACTAAGGATAGTGGAGCAGATTAGCTAATTATAAAAGCCTCTTGGGTTTCTTCCATGGACCAGAATGGCGACCTGGTCCAGTCTTCCAGGAGCTCCTGAGGGGTGAAAGTGATCTGATTTAGGAACAAGGCCCTAAATCCACAGAAGAGAGTCTGGCCTGGCTTCCCAGAGGAAATGATACAGGAGCTGGGCCTGGCATAGGCTGGTAGGACTGAACCCAAGTGAGGTGGGGAGAGCTCAAGTCTCCCCTCTGATCTCCTCCCACTCAGGCCTCTTTCTCCACCTCCCACATGGGGAGGTTTAGCTTGTGCCTCTGAGGATCTTCAGTTCTAAGATTAATCGGGGGACTGGAGTGGGCAGGGGCTAAGGGAGGAGGGGAGAGGGAAGATTTTGAGGAACTTGGCTTGGGGCAGGGGTGTGGCCAGTGGGGAGGGCACCAGGGTAGTCCAGTCCACGCCCCCGGTGGAGGTTGTGGGCTGGCGAGCCAGAGGACCAAGGGACCCCAAAAGGCTGGGAAGGTCCGGCCCCAGCCCTTGGAGTGGGCATGGATGGGAAAATTCTATTTTCAAATCTCACTGTGGTTTTTCAGTTGCAAAAGGAAATGAGAAGAGGGTGTGTGAGCGAGTTTGTATGTGAGTGCCTGCCCAGGCGTGCAAGCAGGCCCTGTGTGTGTGTGAGAAGTGCATGCATGAACGAGCTCTGGGGGAGCCAGTGGGTGTGCGTGGGCGTGCAGGCCTGTGCACGTGTGTGCACGCAGCTCTCGGAGCCCTCCGCCAGCACACCGCTGGCCGCAGCCCTCCTGCCGGGGTCCTGACGCCCTGGGGTCAGTGCCTGCGTTTCATGTCTCATCTCCCCTGACCACTGCCCTGCTTCCAGCTCTCCCGCGACTCCCCTTGGCCCTTTGGACAAAGGCCAAGGCCTCTGGCCACGTTCAAGACTCTCCTTCCTCCGAATTCAGCTCACTACTCTCAAGACATGTTCACTCCAGCTGCATCAAACCCGAGGCAGTGTCCACCCCAGCCTGAAGTCATTGATTGCCCACACTGTTCCCTCTCTCTCTGGAATGTCCCCCTTTTCCCTTCTGTCTCTTCAGATTCTTCCCGCCTCCTCCAGGAGGCCTTCCGTGATCTCCCCAAGTTTCATGCCCACATGCTGTCTCGGACCCAGCACCTGGTCCCTGGTCCCTGTCCCTGCAACGGGAGGGCGGGATTCCTCTGTCAACCCCCCAGCACAGCCTAGTTCCCACTGGGGTGGGGTCACGGCGGGGATTTCTGGAGACGCTCCTGGGCTCACTGGAGCGTGCCTCCCACCCTCCCCAACTAGTCTGGGGCAGGGTTTGGGCGGTCCCTGGGCACCCCCTCACCCTCCCCCCTCACCCTCCCCTAAGTGCTGAGGACCCACTGGAGCCCGGCATGGAGGAGGTGAAAGTGAAGGGGTGAGGGGTGGGGGCGAGGTGCCTGAGGGGAGGCCCACAGGGACGGCCCCCGCCCAGGCAGGACACACAGCATCACTGGGCTGGGGAGACACTCACAGACTCCTCTGCTCATAGATTTTCTCAGACTTCTTTGCACCTGCAAGAGCAGGACCAGATTAGCCATTTCCCTGATCCCGCCCCCCAGGGCCAGGTGGGAGCTGAGATCGAGGCCCAACCGCCTCCCATGTTGCCCTGGGCAGGCCTCAGACCAGACGTGGGGGCTGAGCCACTCATCGCTGGGGGCCACCTGACCCTGGCGAGGTTTGCTCACCATTTACTTAGGAGAGCGGACCGTGAAGGCAGACAGCCCAGCCCCCTCTCCCCTCCCTTGTCCGGTACAATCCATGAGCAGACAGATGCCTTTGACCCTGGAGAACCAACACTCCCATTCAGTCAGACCCGTGGTCTTCAGAGAACGATCAGGGGCCGGGTCCCTGGGTTTCACTTCTGCGCCCCCAGGCTTATCTGACTGCCCCTTCCGAGCAGCTGGGTCCGGGCCTGAGCGGCTCTCTGGGGACACTGCCCACTCCTCCCACAGGCCCACCCCCAGGCTTTACCTGGGCGGGAACAGCGCACACACAGGCCGGCCGCTGCGCCCAGCAGCAGCAGCAGAGCCGCCCCCGGCCACAACAGTTCTGTGTCCGTGCTCATGTCCACTCCGGGACGCTCTTCTTCCTGAAGGGCTGCGACAGGGGGCACCGTGAGCCAGGGTGGGGGCCACAGGGCTGCCCCTGCTAGGGACCCTCCCCCAACTGTCCCCTGACAGCCCAGCATCCCCTACCCTCCCTGCTCTGGGACCAGATGGGTCAGAACCAGCCCTGTCCGCTCATCTGACCCCAGACCCGCACCTCAGGTCCCCCAGGGCCATCATCAAGTGCTGGAAGGTTCTGGAAACCTGCCTGTAAGCGCACACTCCCACGCACACCTTTGCTTAGTCCACCCAGCCACCCCGTGAGGGGGAGGCTAGAGCCATTTCACAGAGAAACGGAAGCCTCAAATTCCACAGCTGCAAAGGGGAAAGGCAGGATTTGAATGCCGGCCTCCAGACCCTAGGGGCTTCCCAGGAGGCGCTAGTGGTAAAGAACCCGCCTGCCAGTGCAGGAGACTTAAGAGATGAGGGTTCGATCCCTGGGTCAGGAAGATCCCCTGGAGGAAGGCATGGCAGCCCACTCCAGTATTCTTGCCTGGAGAATCCCATGGACAGAGAAGCCCGGTGGGCTGCAGTCCACACAGTTTCGCAAGGAGTCAGACATGACTGAAGTGACCCAGCATGCATGCAAGGACTCCAGACCCTAATGCTTGTTCTGTTCCTTCATCCTGTGATAAAACCTCCTGCGAACCCAGCGCTGTTCCCCAAGCTCAGAGTCCACTGCCCCTTCTACACCAGAGCCCCCATCCACCCTAGGGTGATTCCCTGCTCCCACCCAAGGCCTCCCGGGGAAGCTGGGGTGCGTTTTCCATTCCTAAAATGCCTGTCTACCCAGATGCTCTGGTTCCTCCTGTCCTTGGAGCTGGGAGGAAGGTCAGGAAGGCTTCTCGGAGGAGGTGGGCCTGAGACCAGGAAGTGGGGAAGGGCGCCTGGGTGGAGGGACTTTGGTGGCTGGTAGAGGAATGTGCTGGGAGATGGGGTTAAGAGGCCACTCTGTGGTCAGTGGCCGGTCCCAGCCTCGGGGCCTCAGCGAAGCTGCAGGCAGCCACCTAGCAAGGCCTGCTGAGTGCAAGTTCAGCCCTCTTGAGGGGCCCTCCAGGGAGATTTGTTGCAACTCTAAAGAGACTCAGCCTCCTTTGCAAAGTGACAGTGGGCAGAGGGCAGCAGGGGTCCTGCGGGGCCTGTGCCTCACGGTGGGCACGTGGACCCCATGCTATGGAGCATCCCCTCTGTGAACACCTGTGCCTCCCGCCTCGGCCACCTGGGAGGAGGTTTCTCGCTTCATAGCTGCGGGAGGCAAGGCTGAAGGAGACCCGAGCTTTGTGCAGGCCTCCCCCTTCTTTCTGGCTCCCCCAGAGGCCTGCACCATACCCTGTGGCCCTGCTCACCACCCCAAGCTTCCTGAATCCCTGTTTCAAAGCTGACAGGAAATCTCCATGCAGGGCTCAGCCTCTGTCAGCGGCCCGTCATGCAGAAGTTACCTCTCCTTCCCGCAAATGCCAAGTGAGTCTGTGGGAACACCACCATTCCCAGACCTTGGGACCCAGTGGCCTCCATATAAGGAGAGAGGATGGACAGGTCACCCCCGGGATATCGTTCCAGGGGACCTCAGCTCCCCGTCCTCTAGGAGCTGGGGCACCATCTTCCCAGGCCGCATACCCTCCCGCCCTCCCCAGACCTCCCTCTGGTCCAGGGCCGCCTCCCTCTTGGGCCTCCAGCCAAGGCCCAAGTCCATCCAGGGCTGGTGAGGTTGGGAGCCCCTGGTCTTGGACAGGGGGACCCCTACCTGTATCTCAGGGTCTCTTGGCCTCACTTTGCTCATCTGTAAAACTGGGATCGACCAGGGCCTTCCTCCAACAGTTGTGGAGAGTACACACACATCCAGCCTGGACCACAGTCAGGGTTTCAGGAAGAGAAACTTGCTGAGTGTCACACTTCCGGCCAGCTGGTTTGGACAGTTCCCTCGAGTGCCCACCCTTGACACATTTATCTTTGGGTCTAGATGAAGGCTCTTTCTGCCCCCAAGGAGGTTTGGGGGTAGACCCACGGGGGGTTACTCCCATGGGACAAGGGTCCAACACTGGCCACCCTTGGGGTCTGCTTGAGACCCCAGGGGCAAGTCCACACACTCAGCTTGGCATTCAAGGCCTGAGGATCTGGGCTGCTGAGCTCTGCTGCCCTCCCTCCCCGAGGACCCCAACCACCAGAGAAGAGCCCTCTTGCTTCCTGGCTCTGCTGTTCTGGGATGAGCCACAGTCAGGCATGCTCCTAGCCCTGGTCCATCTTCCCCCCGCCTGGGACTGTGTGAGGGAAGGGGGCAGGGCATGAGAACACAAATTCTGCCCCAGCAGCTGAGTCCCAATGCCACCGGTCACCCTGTTAATGGAGGGAAAAAATGACACAACCCTTGGGTTCGTCATAGGAGGCCCAGTGCTGAGATGACACCTGGAAGCGCTGCTGATGGCTGGTGTGGGGCACAGTTGGCTGTGCCCACCGTGACTCGTCATCATCACGGTCCCCGCAGGATGGGAAGGGGTTAGCTGCATCCTGGCTGGCTGGCCTGCACTGGACAGCGTGGGGCAACCCTGCCTGAAGCCCTCCCTGCCTGCTCCCCCAGACACAGGCCTGAGCCTGCCCCAGGAGGGGCGTCATGCTGGGACCCTGGGAGACCCTGGGATCTGAAGGCGAGCGTGGCTGTTGCACCCAGCCCCGCAGTTGTCACAGAGCCACACGGCATCCCCTCGGAGAGGTTGGCTCCTTTCTTCTCCAAGGGAGGAGAGGGCGGCCCAGAGAGGTGAGTACTCTGCCCAAGGTCACACAGCTGAGCAGTCAGAGCCAAGACCTGTACTCAGGGCAGGTGGACTCTAGGCCTACACTCCTTCCTGTAAATCCTTTTTTAAATTACATTTTTTTAAAAAGACTCACACAATATGGTTTTTAAAAGATTCATTTGAAAAAAAAAAAAAAAAAGATCCATTTGAGGAAGAAACTAGGACTGCCTCTTCCCCGAGACCAAGACGGACTCAACTTGTCTTCTCTGCTTGTTTTCCCACCCAGGTCTGAGAGCAGGTGGGGTGGCAGCGGGGGAAAGGAGAGGGGCTGGGCCCCCGCAGCGCCAGGAGGGCCCCCGGGGGCCAGGCCGCCCGGGGTGGAGTGGGGAGGGGAGAGGAGGCCACCGCAGCCCCAGGCCTGCAGGCCAAAATAGCAGAAAGGGAAGTGGGCAGTTTTCAGATGAACAAGGTTTGCAACAAGCCCACGGCGGAAGAGCTCTTAGGGTTGGGCTGAGCGGCTCCAGCACCCAGCCTCCCGCCCCCAAAGGCCCTTGGCGTCCCTCCTGCCCAGCCCCCCAGCCCTCCTCTTGCTGTGGATGGGGTAACTGAGGCCTGCCGGGGCCAAAGGGCAGGCTGCGGGGTAGGGATGGAGTCAAGAGGTTCCCATGCCAGCCCTTGGAAGGCTTTATCTGCTGGGCTTTGCTCTGTTTCCCCAAAGAACCTTGGCCTTCAGATGAGGCTCACCAGAGGTCTCTAATGGAGGTGCCTGATGCTCAGGTGCCTGGTGCAGGGCCCCAGGGAAGCTCCTGTTCTGGGCAGGGGAAGGGGAAGGGGAAGGCCATGGCCTCCCGTTGACAGAGCAGAACCCTGGGAGCACCCCAGGGCCTGTATCTTCTCGACAGCTCCCGAAGCAGGGACCTGGTGGCCAGGCTGGGGGCTGGGTGGGGGCGGCCGGGGCAGCTCTTCCTCCGGGCCTGGGGCAGGACCTCGGCCTCCTCGCCTGGAGCGCCTCTCCCATCATCCCGTGGCTCCGCAGCAGGGTCATTACAGTCCCATTTTACAGATGAAGAAACCAAAGCTCCTGAGCCCCCCTGGGAACCCTGTCCTGGCCCCTCAGCAGTCTCTGGAAGTGATGGGACCACCCTGGGTGCTTCCCAGGGCTGTGCAGCCTGGGCCGGGGAAGGCGAGGGCAGGAGAGGGGCCGGAGCCCCAGAAACAACTGCCCCCGGGGTGCTGCAGGGGCTGGGGCAAGGGGCCCCTAGCCGGGGGGCACCAGGACAGGAGGTGTGGGGCGTCCTGGTTTCTTCCCGGCCCACCCAACGGGCAACCAGATGCTCCTGCCAGGACAACAGGGCCTCTCCCATCCCCCTGGGGTGTCGGGGGTCAGCCTCAGGACCCTGGCCTCAGGCCCAGGCTCCAGGTACCCCTGGGAAAGGCTTACCTGAGAGCGGGGGGCCTCCTCACCGTGGCCACCTCATCCTGAGCACGCACACCTGCCCGAGCCGATGCCAACGCCACAGACACTGGCGGGCAGCAGGCAGGGCGGCGGGCTTCCTGTCAGCCACTGAATCAGCCTTCACACATCCGCTGCTCTGCCGGACAGGCCCTGCTTGCAATAGACGGAGGCGGGGAGACCCAGAGACAGAGAGAGACGTGGAAACACAAACGCTCGCAACGTGCACGCTGAATACACACACGTGAAACCCCGTCTCAGGGAGGAAGAGACACAGAGAGAGACAGGAGAAAGGCAATGAAGAATGAAATGGGGGTGCTTGCTCAGACACACACAGGCAGCCAGAGAGTAAGACACAGACACACTAGACACACACACACACAGAAATACACGCCCACACCAACACACACACACACAAAGAAAACCAGAGAGACACACACACACACACACACACACACACACAAAGAGATACACATGCTAAAGAATGAGAAACACAGACACACACACGCAGCCAGAGAGTAAGACACGGACACACTAGACACACACACGCACAGAAATACACGCCCACACCAAAACACACACTCACAAAGAAAACCAGAGACACACACACACACACACACAAAGAAAGAGATATACATGCTAAGGAATGAGAAACACAGACACACACACGCAGCCAGAGAGTAAGACACGGACACACTAGACACACACACACAGAAATACACGCCCACACCAAAACACACACACACAAAGAAAACCAGAGAGAGACACACACACACACACACAGAAAGAGATACATGTGCTAAAGAATGAGAAACACAGACACACACAGGCAGCCAGAGAGTGAGACACACACACAAAGAAAGAGATACACGTGCTAAAGAATGAGAAAGAGAAACACAGACACACAGAGACACATGCCAGGGCAGACGTAACGAACGGCTAGAGGCAAAGACAGATGGAGGGAGTGGACAGACACCGGCACCAGAGGAAGGGAGACCCAGGTGAAGGGCAGAAGGAAGGACATGCATGGCCGCTCCTCCAGACCCGGGGGCCCCCTTACTCCCATTTTCCAGATGAGGCTCATAGAGGTGCAGAGCCGGCCACTCTCTCCACTTGCTGCCCCAGCATCCGGCCGTAGAGGTGAGGAGGTGCTGGACAGGTGGCCGGGTCCCCCAGCACCTCCCATTAGTGGTCACTGAACAACTTGCCCAAGGCCACTGGACTCTTACCCCACTTGCTAGGGGCCCCAGGGAAGCCCACAGGGGTCGCACCTCAACCCCCCATCTGTCTGGCATCTCAGAGCCTGAGCTCCCCAGCTCTGGGCCCCTCTCTGCTGAGACGGGGTTTCTCTTCTGGACCCAGTCCAGCCCTGCCAGGTGAGGCTAGGAATGCTGCCGGGAGGCCCAGTGGGAAGCAGACCAAAACCGCCAGGGCTGGGTGCTCACTGCTGCCACCCTGTGGGGGAGAAGGGTGGCGCGGGGACCTGGGCTACCTCGTGGGCCCCGAGTGCTGGTTGTCCTCACCCCTGCAAGTGGGGTCAGCAGGGCTAAAGCCAATCTCACCTGAGTTCCAAACCTGCGCCTGAGAACCGCGGGTGCCTCCCTCATTCCATGTGGGGGCAGCACTACGTGTAAGTCCCTTGGCAACTCTTGCAAGAAGACCTTTGTTTTCTTAGGCAAGCTGGCTGAAGGCTGAGAGGCTAAGCTGGATTTCAACCCAGACCCCAAAGCCTGTTGTCTTTTCACCACTCGTGGGTTCAGGGGCTCGCTGGGACTGCCTGCCTGGCCCCTCCTCACCCACTGGGACAAGTCTGTGTTGGTTTCCATCCAACCTTGGGCTGTGTGCTTGCCCAGGTTTCTCTATCTGCAGAGATGGACAGGAGGTCCAATGTGTCTAGCGGGAATGGAGCTCTGCTTCACATTCTGGTTTGTCAAGGGCCTTCTTATTTATGGAGGATGCGGAGTCGATTGCTGACTGCCAGCAAAGTCTCAGGGTCCGTCCACAGTGGTACCCAGGATCCTCTCTGAACCCATTTTCCATCTATAAAAAACAAGGGTCTCTCAACCCAAAGACGCTTTTTGAAATTGAGTGGGACGAGGAGCCACTCAATCTGAATCCACTCCTGAATCCAGGAGGCTCCACTGCCCTCTTGTAGGCAATTCTAATTCCTCCAAGTTCTATTTATAGATCATTCAGATGTGAGTTAGAAGATAAGCTTTAAAAAACTAGACATTTCAACCCCTCTCCACATTAGCCATTTTGTGTCCAGTTATATAGATACTAGTGCCTCCAACTCTTTTTTCAATTCAGTGGTTTCTGGTTTTTTTTTTTTTGTGACAAAATACATGTAACATAAAATTTACCATTTTTACCACTTCTAAGTGGGCACCTCAGAGACATTAATTATTCACAGCTCTGTACAGCCATCACCACCGTCTTGTCTTCATCACTCCAAACAGGACTGTCCGGCTTTTCAGCTCACAGCTGAGTGTCAGTTGTGTGCACAATTGTTACAGAAGCAAGTTAAGTAGTAACACAGCAGTTCTAAGATCTCAAGTCCTAACGCTGAGAATCTTCTGGGGCATCCTTTCAAGGCTGATGGGAAGTGATGGATTTCCTTCAGATATATGCACATTGAGAAGCATAAACAACATTCTCGAAGCCCCTGGAGCCTGTCTATAAAGCTGCTGCCACTCTCAACCTTTCCGATGCAAACAAGAATCACTCTTGCCCCCCGTCACGCCCAGGCATTTATGACATTTCTCTTTGGTCCTAAGCTCACTACCCAGCAGAACCAAGAATATTCCTTCATTCTTCTGCCTCCCTCATAACTAAGTGATGTTTTTGTCATCTATGTGTATTTTTTTTAGCCTTCAAAGTACTTTTAAAAAATTGAAGTATAGTTGACTTACAGTGTTGTATAACTTTCTGCTGTACAGCAGATTCAGTTATACATACACATTTCTAAAAAAGAAAAAAAAAATCCTTTTCCATTATGGTTCATCATAGGATACTCAATACAGTTCCCTGTGCTATACATAGTTAAAAAACTGTTTTCTATTCTGGATATAGGTATTTGTAAAGTGGTTTTTGTGTGTGTGTGTGTGTGTGTATAAAATTAACACAAGCTGTGGGGCTATTTCTCTTGGGTGCATCTCTGGGAGAGGAACCGCTGGGCTAGAGTGTGGGACCATTCAATTTTCAGGGTAATGCTCATTTCAAATTAATTCCCACAGTGGCTGTACTCACTCCCATTTGTAACATGTGAAGACCCACAAACTTAGCAGCAACTGGCTTGTCAGGCTTCTCGATCTTTGCTGTTTGGATGGGTGTAACATAGTATTTTCTTTGTAGTCCTGACGCAGGTCCTTGACTACTGAGGTTGAGCACTTTATTTCCTCTTCTGTGAAATGCCTGTTCATTGTTGCTTAGTTTTCCACTGAGTTCTTTTTCTCTTACCAATTTGCAGGAAATCTTCATATACTTCATGTGTTTTTGGTTTGTAACATCTTCATTTATATTTTGAAATATTACTTAAAAAAATCTGGTGAGCATATTCTGTATTTCAAGAGTAATTCCGAGGAATCCTGGTGCTGCTTACAGAACGCTTTGGTGACCTGGAAAGCATCTCTGATCTCCCTGCCTCCCTATCCCGCTTAGAAAAGATAAGTTTCCAGGCCAGTAATGATTTTATTGCCCTCTGTCCCACGGTGAACAGGTACAGGAAACATTTTCTCTAAGTTCCTGAACTGAAAACCAAAGAGCCCACCACAGCAAAGGAGCATGCTTTTGTTTGTATATTTAATATTTTACAGTTAGAGTGTGGTTACAGATGTGGGAAGAGATTAGTCGTAGGTTATAATTAAATAAACAGTCTTTCACTATTCTGACTCATTCTCATGACAAAAAACTGCAAAAGGAAAACTCTTAGATACTAGTTGTGTTTTTAAGCCTATTCAGTTCAGTTCAGTTCAGTTGCTCAGTCGTATCCGACTCTCTGCGACCCCATGAATTGCAGCACACCAGGCCTCCCTGTCCATCACCAACTCCCAGAGTTCACTCAGATTCACGTCCATAGTCAGTGATGCCATCCAGCCATCTCATCCTCTGTCGTCCCCTTCTCCTCCTGCCCTCAATCCCTCCCAGCATCAAAGTCTTTTCCAATCCTCAAATAAAAAGCAACGCAAACATCTCAATGGCGTTAAAGATTGGCCAAGAAAATGCGACAGAGCAAAGCTCCTCACCAATAAGGGCAGAAGTGGCCAGGCCCAGGGGCCCAGAGTAGCCTGCTGTCCACCTAGCCTCCCCTCAGGGGAACCTTTTAGGGTGATTCACTGCCCTACAGGCTGAGCAAACTGTTTGGGGAGGGTGGGGAGAACCAGGAGAACCATCAGTGACATCAGAAAGCTCGAGATGTGATCTGTCGGTCTCCCTCCCTGATGGCCCTACAAAAGCGCTGGTGAGGAGTCCTGCTCTGCAGACAGCATGCGGCAAGCTGAGCCGGAAACAACTCGCTGACTCCATCCTCCAGGAGGCCGTCAGGTCCTAGTGAGGCTGTCATTCTGAACAGTGAGTCCTGTTGTGGTGCGAGTGACCCTGCACAACCTCAACAGCCATCTGGAATTTGAGGACTGAAGGGAAGCCAAAGTGTACTCGAAGTGCAACTTGTGACAAGAGATTAATTACAGTAGGGTTGTTTAAAAAAAAAAAACAAAAAAACAGGCATAGTCTCTAGAGGTTGCATTGCACCATCTCCTGACATAGCAAAGAAACGCTGTTTCTAGCAGGTCTCAAGCCAGAGTGGCTTTACAAAACTCAAGTGAATCAGTTCTTCTTCTAGACTTAATCTCCACCAAGAAATTTCCTTCATGGAGAGAACCAGGCTAATCCTTAGCAATCACAAATTGAGAGGGAACGCTAGGTAACAACTTCCCAACCTTCCTTCTACATACAGGCCTCCTGACCACTGCCCTCTTTCTGCTCCCCGCTCACCGGGGCCTCCCTGAAGGAATATGAGACAGGATGGGAAATCGGGCCTCTGGATGCCTGCTGTGGAAACCTGTCCTCTCCTGGGACCTGGAGAAACAATTCGGCCTCTTGACAAAATGGACTCCAGGGTAAGAACATTCTTAGAAACCCGAACCCCTTATTAAAAGGGCCTCAATTGGCACTCTACTAAAATCGGTTTCTCTGAAGCCAGTTCAAGAATAGCAGAGAGAAACCAGATGTCAACGATCCGTCTGAACGACCTGTGGGACATTCACATAGTTAGTACAGATATTTGCAAAACTGACCCTATTTATTCAGGTGCTTATTTGGGGGAAAGACATACCTTCGATGCAGGTACTAAAATGATTCCCGTGGTCTCTAAAGATGGTGCTTGTGAAGCAGCGACCACTGCAGTGACAGCCACATCTGGGGGAGGCAGAGTCAGCTGCAGTCTCATTTCAATCACAAGAAACCTCTGAACGACTGGAGACCTAGAGGACCCTTCCGAGGTCCACAGGCCTGCAAAGACGGAATCCGTGGGAAGGCTTCTCATCATGAGAGTTGGTTTTCAAGCCTCTGCCCACCAGTTCCAGGAAACCCCTCCAGGAGACCAAGTCCCACCTGCTTAACTCTGGGCAGAGGGTTTTCAGCCTCAGGGATGCTCAACGAAAAAACCAGTTGAAATCAAGTCCTCTTGCTGGGTAGCAACTGAAGTCAACAGTCGCTTGGGCACTTGGGTGGCACACCCACCCACCCTCCCTGCTCATTTCTCCAGATAAAGTTGCAGTCAGGCTCCGACCGCGAGGTAAGCCGATTCACCCCCTTCCCCAGCAGTCGGGCCTCTCCCACACATAGTCTGCAGCCCCGCACCTTGCCCACTGGGCCACAGACACCAGCAAACTACCCAGCGGCACCTCCTCAACATACAATCTGCTTGCCGAGCAGCAGCACCCAGCACTAACATGAGGGCACACCCAGGATTACCCAACCAAAACCTATTTTTATGGGGGAAAAAAGAGAAAAATTGGCATCCCATTTCTAATCATTATAAGCTTCTAAAATAAGCTCACAGATCTTGTAACTTCTGAAAGCAAGAGGCTTTGCCCACTGAACAGGACATCCTACTAAATTTGGACATGACTTTCCAAATATAAAATTGTTAGTTCTATGAACAGCTAAAACACTCAAAAAAATAAAGACAAGCATTAAATATTACGTAAGGTTTTCTTTTATTTAAAAGATCATTCACAAAATACCATATCCATAGATTTACTTTCTGTCGTCATATAGCTGAATGTGTTAAGTGTTTGGAATTCCATTCTTACATTTAAAAGTCAACTGGATTGCCCAGAAGTTTAGATGAATTTGTTTTGTTCTTAATCTTTTCCACATTGAAGATGTAAGTAGGTCATCTGAAAGCATCAGGTTTGATTACAACCACATAATGCATGTCTTTCTTTAGGTAAGTATTGGTGTTACACAAATGGTTCTTATCTCAGAAGCAAAGATGACAGGTGGAAGGAAGGATAGGAGGCAGAGTTCTGTGAATTGCTGAGACCTGGGGACAGGGAGAAGCCGAGGGCGGCAGCTAACGAGGAGCTGTTTCTTAAGTGGGCCGCCCAGGCCCGGCTGCCCCGGCCCTCCAGTCTTGCTGGTGAGGGTCTCTCTTTTCCGGGGCTCTAGCCGAGCCCGGACTGCTCCCAGTGGGATGAACTGGGACTCGGGTGCTGAAAAATGTGTTCACACATAGGTGTCTGAGCTCAAAAGCTGCTGCCTAGCTGCCCGGCCCTGGGTGCGAGCTGAACACTCTATGTGGGAGTGAACGTCCTGAAGCTGAGACCTGGTGACCTTGGGCCACCTCCCTGTTACCTGACAGCTCTGCATAGTCAAATTCTCAGTTCACCAAGTGAGAGAGTAAAGTGCCAGATCCTAGGCCCATTTTCATTCCAAAATTAAGGGACGGTGGGAAGCACAGGCTCTCACTGTGACTTAATGCTGGGGGACAGAGAAGCACAGAGTGAGGCAGGACACACAGTGGGGGTCTGAAAGGGAGCCGCGTCCACACAGGGGTGAGCCCAGCACAGCGCCGCCCCCTGCGGCCCCCAAAGCACCTCTGTGCCCAGCGGAGAGGAAGCTGGACGGCAGTTCACCACATCCAGCCACAGAGGGGCCTCTAGCACGGCTGGTGCCCGAGGGAGACCAGCCTGGACACAGTGCTGGAAGAGTGATAAAAACACGCGAGCGCAGCAGGGCACTGAGTCTGCCTCCTGCGTGCACGCCCCACCGACAGTTCACACCATTCTCTCAGGTTCTGCTGTTTGAAACGTGAGCCTCTTCCGCGTGAACAGCCCATCTGGGAAGCGGGTAGTGGAGTCAGGACTACCTATAAATAGTTATAGGAAGGAATCTGCAGAGATCAACAGATACTTTATCCTTGTTTTGAAAGCAAGGTGTCCCAAAGGCTGTCTGTTGATCCCAGCTGACTAAAAACAAGGGGCTATCCAACGTGGGACTTGCTTTCTTCCTCGGAAGCCACAGCAATACAGAACTCGACATGCAGGTCAGAAGAGAAGCACTGAGAAAAGGCAAAGGAAAAGGCCAGTGCGGCAGAAGTAAAAGGCGAAAGCAATGGAGAGAAACGCAGCACTCCAACCCAGAGAGCTCCCGCACGGCGGCCGCCTCTGCCCCTCTAGAGAAACTTGTGTGCTGGAAGGAGACAAGGAGCGGGGAGGGAGAAGGACAGAAGGGAAAGGGGAAAGGAGTGGCAGGGAAGAAAAAAAGCACAAAACAGGCACTAGGCAGATACAGCAAAGCCAAGAATGTACTAAAAACCACTTGTTAACTGCTGACATGCACTCACAAGCTCTGTGTTTCCGTTGTAAGAAAGGAGGACAAAGGTCAGGCGCAGGAATGGTAACTGCAGGACTGCCGGTCCGGGGGGCGAGCCAGGCTGTGGTCTCGCGCGAACGCCCCCCACACCCCATTCCCTCCCCACCACAAGCTCATTCTTGCTCCTTGTGAACGACTTCCTCTCTGGGCCTGGCTCCCCCAAAGATGGCAGAGTTGGGGTTGGCTACTTGATTGAGGGGCGTTGCGACTGTTCGAGGTTTAAGCTGGAGCCGTGGTCTCTGTGCTCGTTCCTCTGGGGGAGGGAAACACAGCGCGGTTTACCAAGGCGTCGCGAGAAGGCGCCCTCCTGCCGCCCGTTTACACGTCACCATCATACCTTCTGTGGGTTCTCTGAAATCCATATTGGACCCTCGAAGGGGAGGGCCATCTCTGAAACGACTTCCCATTGGGGGGCCTGTTCGCCGGTCACCTGGGCGACTCCCTCCCCGGCCTCCTAAGAAGTCATCCCTGAAACCTGTGGAAGGAAGAGGACCACAAAGGATTTTTTATACTCCCGTCTCAAAGCTGATTATACAGCTGTGTGAACTGTTTGCGCTCCATTTAAAATTCCTTAGTTTGTCCAGCATCAGAAATTTTTCCGAGATCAAGTGCACTCAAAACGGGTTTAAATGCGAATCTGCTGGGCAATTTCAACACTGACAGACTTTGTTAATTGTAGAAGATTAAAAAAAAAGAATCTTAGGAGAGAAATGAGCTGTTTAAATTCTTAAGTTTGTAGGAGAAGCCAGTAAGATTGTATCCTAACAAGGCTTAAAACAAAACTCAAAGCACATTTTGTTGTTTCTGATTATAATCTATAGTTGTTAAAAAAAATTAACCTGAAATTTAGAAGTTACAATTTAGAATGCAAAATCACACACACAGCTAGATTTGAAGACAAAATAAAAACACCAAGTCACCCCTGGGTGACCACTCCCCTTTTTCCAGTTTCTGCTGCCATTCAGGTGTGGATCATTCTAAAAGCAAAGTACCTCTGTGTAACCAAAGCTCTCATCAGGCCCACTCCCTTCCCAAAGACGGAGTCAGAGAGCAGGAACCACACATCCAACCCACACCTCTTACAGCTGCAAAGGGCTTCCCCCCAAGTCCTCTGTGCATCCGCTAAAATAATTACCAACACAAGTGAACTGCACCTCATTTAAAATTAGAGTAAGCTGCCATTGTCTTCAGTGTGAAAAACACTTTCTCAATGGACTTTTAAGAACCTTAAGCCTTACTTTGTTTTGTATTTAACTGAAAGTCACTGGGGAGGGGGGCGAATTGTTTTAAGATAACCTTTTAACAGTACAACCTTTCACTTTCAATAAAAATTTAAGATTATAATTAAACAAATGCACTTGCCCTCTATGTTTAAGCTCCTGCAGATGACTACTTTTATTCACTCCAAGGATGGTGTCACTGCTCAAAGCTTTGTAGGAACTTATACCTGAAGAAGGATCCTGAGCTTGAGAACAGTCTTCTGATACATTAGTTGGTCCCCCTTATTCACAGAGTTCATGTTTGCAAATCTGTCTACTCACTAAAACCTGATTTGTAATCCCGAAATCAATACTTGGGGCCTTCTGCTGTCATTCTGACATGCACAGGGCAGGGAAAGACTTGTCACCTGACACATATATTCCCAATTGAGCTACGAACAAGCCTCGGCTCAAATACGAGTTCCCTTTTCACAACCGATTTAACGCTGCACTTTCTGCGCTCTTTGGGAGCGACTCTGCTATTTAGAGCAGCACCTCAACACCGCGCCTGAGTGCTGGCTAGTGCTCCGAAGACCAAGACGGCTGGGTGTGCCTGGTCAGAGAAGCCTTTCTCAAGCAGGGGTCACAGCGCTGTCACCTGTGAGCTCACCGTTAACGAATCAACTACGTATATATTAAACAACGGTGATGTATCAACTGGTTGACAAATGCTAACCGGGTGTTTGCAAGAACCTAACATTGTGAATACAGAGAATCAACTACCTTGATTGGTAGGTAAGGTTTTAATTTTTTTTGGTCTTTAAAGGTAGCAAGGAATCTGTAAGTTGATAAAGTTATCTGAAACTCAGTTCAGAGACTACTTGTTTGAACAATTCCGTTTTTAACAAAACAAGTAATGAAAACAATTGTAAGAAGACTTAGACAAGCAGGAGCACTGCTCTGGGGGAAAACCTAATTTGGACACATACAATCAAGTCTAAGGTTCTTTGTGAAATCACTTTTAACAACCAGAGCATTCACCATTCATTAAAGCAGCTTAATCAGTACTCAAACAATTAACCTGACATTTTCCCCAAACTAAACTGTGAAGTGTACCTTTCCTCACCAAGTATGAAAGTAAATTCCCCTTTAACAAGATTAATTTTTGCTTCAGGGTTTAGCATAAAACAAATCAGCTCACACCCACACTGACAAGGCACATACACACAACTGCTATCAGTACTCCGTCCAGGATCATGAGACAAAAGCACAGCAGGGGAAAGAAAACAAGCCAGCCTTCCTTAGCCTCGATGACACCCTCGCTCCAGCATCTCTCCTGACATGAGCAATGGGGAATAAAGAGGATGGCCTGACACTGACAACCATCTTCCCATCAAGAGTGACGGCAGATTTCCAGGAGGCACATTATCCAGGAGAAACTTCTGAGCTTCCTTTGCAAAGTTCAGTTTAACAAACTGTCTATTTCTGGTTGACAGGGACCTCATTTGCTTTCTTCTTCGTATTTTTTGTACTGCTTGAAATTTTTTTAAAATAAGGAGTGTGTGTCAAAAACAGACATCGTTAAAGAGTCAGAGAGGTCTACCTACACAGATAACCTGCACAGGCTGTACTCCACCACCTGGGCACTGCTGGTTTTAGATACAGTACAGTCTACACTGGTTGGTCGCAAGGTACTTTTTCTGGCTACAGTCACTGTATGTCTTGCTTCAGAGTCACAAAAACCCAAGCTAAGCAGACAGCAGAAAGGTATTAGTTCCTCTGGTAACCTCCAGAGCTGGGAACTCGCTCTGCTACTTCCTCAGTACCAGGGAATGCAGAGCTTGCAGATGGGAGGCCACCACTCACTGAGTCACTGACTACACCTGAGCTGGCTCTGAGATGACGTCTGCTGCATTTTTCAATCAGAGACTAACTTATACATAAAATTACAGGTTTACTGGATTATACTGTACTTTTATAAATAAGCTCATTTCTGATTGGCTACAGGACTTGGGGTAATTAAATTATTCAAGAGATATAAGTAGCCGTCTGTTTAGCTAAAGCAGTACTGGAAATAAATTCTTTAAGAAAATTTCGACTTCCAAGACCAGTTCTTCCCACACCCACCAGTTGCCTTCTACAGAGTTTTGCTCTGGGGGATGATAGGGTTGGGGGGAGGCACTAATGCTCTCCTCTCACAAGGTGGCCAGTGCAGTTGAGCTCCAGTTTACAGGAAAGAAACGACCTGTGTTTCATTTTCTACCTTATGGTTACAATGGACATTTTGACCAAATATTAACTACTTTCATCATTAAAAAAAAAAGAGAGAGAGATGAGAAATGTTTAGGACATCAACTCTTCAAAGCCTGGCATGCGAACTGACCTCTTGAATCGACACAAGGAGGTACCCACAAGTCTGCTTCGATGAGTTGAGAAAAGCAATTATCAAGGACTATGTCCACCTTTAAGAAACAAAGAGGTCAACAGGACTACTTCTTACTATCTAGGAGGGAGCCACCAGGAACCATTAGTATGAGGCTTTCTGGAAGCTTCTAGAACCTCCACACTACTTCTAGAAGTAACACTCGTCTATTCGTGCCGTACACACTAGACCCTACCAAGGAGAAAGACTCACTGTGAGATATAGGCATGTTTTAAGAGCAGTAGGCAAAGAAATGGTAACAAAACAAGGTGGATCAGTTCAACTTGGCCTTGACGTAGCAGCTTTCACGTCCTACCCCAAAACACTGAGGCTCTAACAGAGGCTTAATGCGTGCCTGGGTACCTTTCAGGAAAGTTTCTTTTGTGAGAGGATCTAAGGCAGTAGTCCGGCCAGGCGGGCTACTCACAAGAACCATACAACGGCAGCAAGGCCACCAGAAAGGGTAAGTGGTGACACTTTAAATACTGATACCGGAAATCCCATCTGCCGTGAGATTCTCAAGAGCCGCCCATTCCTGAGAATACACAAAAAAGGTAAAGTTGAGGTTGATCATTACCTTGCTGCACAAACATGTAAGACATACAACTCATGTGATGGGAACCTCACTGAAATTTTAGAAAAGTTTTTTGCTGCCAAAAGGAAGAAGAAAAAAACCCAGGCTTGCAGAAGCATCACCCATTCTTTAGAAGATTTTACACGTTCTTAAAAGCTCATAAATACCTAATTAGACCCACGAGATAAGAGGTCTACTACAACCTACAAGACTTGTAATCAGTGGGCATAGAGCAACTTTTATGTTCAGCTGTAGAAGAACCAATCACCTCTGTCATCTGGTCCACCTTTCCTGAAGCCAAAGCCGCCTTTATCTTGTTTTCTGCCTTCTGCAATGTCCACACGAAGTGACCGGTCACCCAAGAGCTAATAAGGGGAAAATATGGTAAGTACTGGCAAGACAAAAATCCAGCGACTACCACCACAGAGAAGACCCGAATATACTTACTGCACCATCGTATGTCAAGGCTTCCTTCAGGGAATCCACTTCATCAAACTCTACATAGCAGAATCCTGCAAGAGAACACACACCCTGACTTCCTCCAGGAACTCCAGGTTAAAGATACAGCGGGATCCTGTCTGTACCACTCCCTACATCACAACTACCACTTCTGTTGCGCCTAGATGGCCACAGACGTGCAGAACCTGAAAGCGCATATTTTACTTTCTAATAAATAGAATTTGCCTGGAAGTCCTTCCTCCTAACTATATTCTATCAAAAAGTGCTAACCTATTTGGGTATTGAAATAGTAGCTATTTTTATAAAGCTTTACCTTTTAACCGTAACATTAAAACCTTGCTTGGGTCATTGAAGAGCTGTTAGTTCTGATTTCTGAATGACGTCTAACTTCTGAATAACTTCTGAATATATCTAACGGGGCTTTAAGACACAGATTTCAAACTGGATACTAAACACGCTTTGAAGGAACACTACATTGAAGGTGCCTATTACTTACTGCTCAGGTAGTTGGTATAAAATCTGTTTTACAAAGCTAAAAAACACACCCTCAGCAACAATCACATCCTCTTCAGAAGGCTAATTAATTAAAGACAGCTAGTCTGGGTGCTTTATTGACAACCTGAGTCCTTGATGCTCCATTCTGACACAGGCCTGTAAACAGAGGACACTCCTGGCAGAGGAAACCACACCCCCCCTCTCCCCGCTTAAACCTCTGAATAAGCCTTTCCTTCTACTAGCATTTCCACACTTTAGTCCATGCCCTCTCCTTGCCCCTTGGGTTAAATCTGGGTTAAGACCCCTCCCCCACTGCCCCCTCCCCCACTGGCCCCTGTGCTCACACTGCCCCCTGTATTACCCCCTCCCCTCCCCCTCCTGTATGATTACAATTCACCCTCAAACCCTACTGGGACAGCCAAGCGCTACAGCCTGGGTCCTAACTTTTCCTGTTCACCATCTGCTCACACAAAGAACAGCTGGAGAGCCCCCATCCCCAGCTCGGACTGCACCTCCGTATCCATGCCTCTCCCACGTGGATTCAATGTTCAGAGGAACTGAGAAAACCACTTCCAAACTCAAACAGGCAACAGCCGCCTGGTCCCTCTAGAGCTCACACTTGCCTCACACTAGAGCTGCCGAAGATGCACTTGTGTGAGACAAACTCTTAAAGTGCTGCCACTGGCTTGGCCCTGAGGCTGGCTTCACCCCCACATTTGTATTCCCCTCAGATAAAATATTCCCAAATAGGCTGAATGCTAACAAAGTGGCAGAAAGAAAACCTAGTGGGAATCATTTTTTAATGGTCATGTCCACAGCAAATGAGAAGCTGTATTCTAAATGCCTTGGTAATGACCATTCACCCACATATCTGTACCCTGAATTTGAATTCTTAATGCTTCCTAGCAGTGTGACTTATTTCTACAAGCTTAACAGGTACACAGGTTTTCATTATTTGATCATTTACGATGAAAGGGTCTAGGTTCTTAGGTGAGAAAGCTTTCAAAACGACAGAAAACAGAGAAGCACTCTGCTGAGCAGCACCGCCGCTTCCTGTGCAGCCCCCACCCCACCGCAGCCTCTCTGCGCTCTTCATGGTGCATTTCTGGGTCAACAAAGCAAACCAAATGCCCTTGGACCCTGCATCACGCACTAAATACAGGCACAGCCCCCTCCATTCAGCCAGATGCCAATGCCATTTGATTCCCCATCCCCAGCCCTTCTCTGCTCAAGAGCCCTAACGAGACTAATCCACAGACACTAACTTGATCTGAAATTTGACCCCATCATTTCCCCAAACACACACGCTGAAGTCACAAATGTACAGTGACAAGTGCTAGGTTACTTTGTGGACTTCACAGGAAAACCACCCCCAAATGCACGGGTCAGCCAAGCTGATGTACACCTGAAAAGCCCCGAGTTCCATTTGTTAATTTCGTTCCTGGGAACTCCTCTGGCAGAGACAGAATCGCTACACGGGCTAGGCACACTCCAGATTTACTTCGGCGTGTGCCACATTTTCTACAAACTAGATTATAAATACCTCCCCTCCCTGCCACGTAGAACTGAAGGCCTATGAGTTAAAGGGCTATGTTTATTTCAACTACCTGGACTAGGCAAATGTTCCAACACTTTCCTAACTAGAGCCCTCCGCGTCAGACCCACTCTCCCCCTTACAATAACACAGTAAAACCCCCCTGAACTCACCTTTGAATTTGTCTGTGTCTTTGTCTCTGACTAGCCGTACACTCCTTATGCTGAGATCCTTGAAGATAGCGTCGATGTCGCCCTGAACTGTATTAAAAGGTAGATTGCCCACATATGCTGTGTAGGGCGGCTCTGTGGGCAGCTCCTTCTGGCTGCGGGAACCATGGCCGCCAGCACTGCCACGGGACCTAGCGGGGAAAAGACAGGGCTCAAGTCTGCCCGAGCAACGCTTGCCCCGGAGGGCCAAGGAAAACGTCTCCCACTCAGCCACCCCACCTTGATAAAATAAACCCAGCTACATTGTCCTGAAGTGACCAAGTATTCCAAAATTCATTTATGGAAAATATGCCTATTTTTGGATGACAAAAACGTCCAGAAATACAGAATCTGTGTAAACATAGATTTCCCTAGAGAATCAAATCCAAACAGAACATCCTCCTACAGAAAAGGGGTTCTCCTATTCCCTAAATAAGGAGAACAGAACCTAAGCCAATGCCCTCCCTCACACCCAATAATACTAACACATACAGAAATGCACTGTCCAACTTCCTGTCCTGAAGCTGAAGTTTAACTCACTCACAATATAGCTGTCTCTTGCTACTGTCGGATGGTGGATAATATGCTCTCATACAGATTTTTGTGCAAGTACTATGCACATACATACTCTCCATTCTGCCACGCACTGCCTCGCTGGGTCCTCAAATTTACATGCATGTGACTAATTCGCTTAAGCCTCAATGCAATTTCCTCGGCTGAGACAAGAGGCGTTTACTTGTCCATGCTGGCTCGGTCAGTCAAGAATCCGCCTGCAATGCAGGAGACCTGGGTTTGATCCTTGGGTTGGGAAGATCTCCCAGAGAAGGGAATGGCTACTCACTCTAGTATTCTGGCCTGGAAAATCCCATGGACAGACAGATAAGCCTGGCAGGCTACAGTCCATGGGGTCGCAAGGAGTTGGACACGACTGAGCGACTTTCCCTTTCACAGAGCTTACCAGTGGCAGGACCTTGACTCCATCACATCATTGCTAATGTGAGAGGCAGTGGTTTAAATCCCAGCTCTACCGATATTTACCTGGAGGAGTTACTCAATTTTTCTAAGCTTTATTTGGAAAACTGTGTCAATACTAAAAAAGACACTGAATTACTGAGAAATTACATATGCTGCTGCGTACACAGCTTGACACACAGTGTATACGAGTAGAATAACAGCGACCACCATCACGGCCATCTACAACCTGAGATTTACAATGCTTTATAGGTAATTTTAAAATAAGTGGGGCCATTATACATTTGCCCAACCCACAGGGCGGAACGCACCCCGCCAGGAGGGAACCCCCCTGCACACTGTCAGGCAGGCTTGCTGACCGGGCTACTGTGCCGCGGCAATGCAGATGTCCACAGCAGGGGCGCTGAGCCTCTGTGGGGCGGGGGCCATGGGAACTCTGGACTTTCTCACCAATTCTGCTCTGAACCTACATTAGTCTGCTAAACTAATGAAAGGGAGGGGAGCTCTTCTTTACATTAATAATGATGTCAGCTACAAAATGCAGGAGGAATCATGTAATTAGAAAACCACACCAACACAGTAGTGACTGATTCAGGCAAGGCTCAGTTACCACTGTAAACAGGTAACTGAACTTAGTATCTCCAGTAATGGGACAAATTTAAATGACATGCCCTCTATTTGAGCACAGACTCTTCAAATGCACAGAAGTCATGAAAGACTTTTCTAAGGCAGGGAGACTAATGAAATGACTCCGTATGACCTTTGGATCCCAGAACAGACAGCCATAAGAGAAAAAGCAGATGGAGAAATTTGAAACTGGTGTGTATAAATATTGTTGTAGCATTAAATCTCGTAGGAGTGATAATCGGTACTACAGTTAGCAGGATGCCTCTGCTCTCAGGAAGACAAACTTACTTAGGAATGAAGTGTCAGGACAGCATTTGTTTTCAAAGGGTTTGGCACAAACGTCATGTGTGTGTGCATGAATCTATAAAGACAGACAACTGTGAAACTTGCGAATCTACTACAGTCCACTGTATCATGCTCTTTCAACTTTACTGCAGACCTGAAAGATTTCAAAACAAAATGTTTAGAGGAAAAAAATTTAAAAGAGGGAGGTGCCACTAATAAGAGACACTTAAAGCAAATGAGTCTCCTCACATGAGTCAAAGGTCTGCCCAAAGGCAATCTTCCCTTTTTTTCTGCAAGGTATAACATTAATACCAGGTCTTGGAAAGTAACTTGACTTTTAAAATTCACACAGTGCTAGAAATATCATGAAAGAAATTCCACAACTTGCCTGACATGAATTCTAGATACCTCAAATGTTTGATAATAAATACCTTTAAGACAACACTTGAATAAGAGAAAAACAGACTTACAAGTGAATGTGGCTTATTTTGCATTTCAATAACCATAAAACCTAAAACATTTTCAGGAAAATACTCCTTGGGACTGGGTACTGAATGTATAAAAACAGTACAAACACTCAGAAAACTGGCAAAACAGAGAACCAACTATAATTTAAAACACTTAAAGTAACACCTGGTGGAAAACAGCCCCTTGCTCTCAAGTAGCTTATGTCTGAATAGCACAAATAAAACAAAAATAACTGTAAATGCATACACACGTGCTTGTGTATATATTTACATAGATACATAGAAAAGGCAAAGGGCTAAAATGATCTTTAAAAAAAATCAGTGAGAAGGTGAGAAGGTGAGGATCAAAGAATGGTAAATTTGGCAGGGGTACATTTAATGAACCAAGAAAACAGGAGGGAGAAAGACTTGCTAAAAGGGCATGTGAGAACTTCTGTGGGGTGCTGGACAGAGGACTGGAGACAGGGTGGACCGACCTCTGACTGAGTGCGGTCAGAGCCTCATGAGCCTTGATAAGGATCGTGACTAGCAAGAACGCAGGATGGTCAGACGCCAGCTCTGGCTTTGGGAAGAGGAAGCCTGAAGAACCTCACTTCAGGCAAGCAGTACTTTAAGAGCAGGAGCTGTGGAAAGAGCCAACTCAGACCCATGAACCCTCTCGTTTCACCCTATCCTCACACAACTGCCAGCGGTTTAACACTATAGATTTTTTTCAAGAAATTACAGAGGCAATCCTAAATACTGCCCTACCTGATGCCCTCAGCTCTATAGGACTTGAGTGGTTTTTAGCTTTTCACTGAGTGGTTCACTGAAGACACTACAGGGCAATGGGGCTGGAGCCGGACAGATTTCAGTGTATTTCCTCTACCAGGAGCCTACAGTGCGCCAGCAACTTGAGACAAACCCCAGAGCAAACGCATGCAAGTAATAAAATGATGCACGCTGTCATCAACCAATCAAATGAAAAGTCAAATGTCAGAAAGCCTTTGAGCTAAAATTCTTAGGAGATACTTTTTAAGTTTACAGGGAACTATTATTCTAAATAAGCTATGTTACATGAAAGCACTTTCTAAAATAGGTTAAAACACAGAAGACTCATCTGGCACCTTAGCTTGGTAAAAGACCTTCTCTAAATCACCTCTGTACCTCCATTTTTGCATCTGTTATTTTATAAATATTCAAATTTTTATGTTATAGAGGAGCGTGAGACTGACCATAAAGATACTTCACAAGAATGACTGCTTTATAAAAGTTTAGTAACAATTCTGAAGTGTTATGGGTAGATTAAACACCCTGCAGGATACGCTGCTCATGCAGAAGCAGGCTGACTAGCAGCTGTGGACGTAAAACAGGCAACAGACAAGGCGAAGCTGCAATTCAAAGACAGAGCTGAAGGTCTGTGCTGCGCTCTCAGCCCCCATCACCTGCCCCCATCGAGCAAGGGTCCTGCCCACTCATGCCTGCTGCCGACAGGGACAGCCTATTGATAAAATATATATATATACATGAAAGTTTTAAAGTAATAATTACATCCTCAGTCATTTCAGAAAGCCAACTTTCAACTCCATGTGTGACCATAATCCTATGACAGATCACGTTTCTTCACTCAAGTCAACAAAGTATCCGAATGTCTATTAAATACAGAGCACCATATAAAGGGCACAAACCTAAGACTCAATTCCTACTAGCAAGCAGCTGATAATTCAGCTACGGGGGTCCAGGCATCTACAAAGAAGAAATCACATCCCAAGTAAAAGATGACAGAAAATTCAGGAGACAGTAATGAGCACCATCTCTGCAGGGTGGCGCAAAAGCCACTTGAACTCTATTTTCCAGACAGCAGACAAAACACTGAACTCAACATGATAATGTGAATAGCAAAGATAAAGAGGAGAGGAGACTGGAGGAAGGGTGACTGTAAGAAAAAAAGAAGAGAAGAGATTAATAGGACAGGGATTACAATCAGTAAGTGGATGAAACAAAATTCCAAAGTATGTAAGATAATAAATAATGAAGGACACATGCTGTTCTTTCTGGGGAAGAATTTTACAAAGACTTCTAAGTGAATCAGAAACTAAACAGGACATCACTGGTGGGGCACGGATAGGAAGCCCCGTGTCAATCAATGCAGGGGACACGGGTCCGATCCCTGGTCCGGGAAGATCCCATATGCTGTGGAGCAACTAAGCCCCACAACTGCCGAGTCATGTGCCCCAGAGCCCGTGCTCCGCAGCAACAGAAGCCACTGCAACAAGAAGCTAACCCACTGCAACTGGAAGAGTAGCCCCCACTCGCCACAGCTAGAGAAAGCCTAGGTGCAGCAGTGAAGACCCGGCACAAAAACAACTATACAGAACTTAGGTCTTGTTGCTGTCATTTAAGACCAGTAACAAGGTACCATGGCCTGGCGTATTAACCTCTGGGCTAACTGGAACATCAGGCGTTCTCTGCCTCTAGTACTTCTAGGTGATAACTGGGTTGGCTCCAGTTCAGTTCAGTCACTCAGTTGTGTCCAACTCTTTGCGACCCCATGAATCGCAGCACGCCAGGCCTCCCTGTTCATCACCATCTCCCGGAGTTCACTCAGACTCAGGTCCATCAAGCCTGTGATGCCATCCAGCCATCTCATCCTCGGTCGTCCCCTTCTCCTCCTGCCCCCAATCCCTCCCAGCATCAGAGTCTTTTCCAATGAGTCAACTCTGCCGGGAGAAATATCAATAACCTCAGATATGCAAATGACACCACCCTTATGGCAGAAAGTGAAGAGGAGCTAAAAAGCCTCTTGATGAAAGTGAAAGAGGAGAGTGAAAAAGTTGGCTTAAAGCTCAACATTCAGAAAACGAAGATCATGGCATCTGGTCCCATCACTTCATGGGAAACAGATGGGGAAACAGTGGAAACAGTGTCAGACTTTATTTTTTTCGGTTCCAAAATCACTGCAGATGGTGACTGCAGCGATGAGATTAAAAGATGCTTACTCCTTGGAAGAAAAGTTATGACCAACCTAGATAGTATATTCAAAAGCAGAGACATTACTTTGCCGACATTACTAAGGTCCGTCTAGTCAAGGCTATGGCTTTTCCTGTGGTCATGAATGGATGTGAGAGTTGGACTGTGAAGAAGGCTGAGCGCTGAAGAATTGATGCTTTTGAACTGTGGTGTTAGAGAAGACTCTTGAGAGTCCCTTGGACTGCAAGGAGATCCAACCAGTCCATTCTGAAGGAGATCAACCCTGGGATTTCTTTGTAAGGAATGATGCTAAAGCTGAAACTCCAGTACTCTGGCCACCTCATGCGAAGAGTGGACTCATTGGAAAAGACTCTGATGCTGGGAGGGATTGGGGGCAGGAGGAGAAAGGGACGACAGAGGATGAGATGGCTGGATGGCATCACGGACTCGATGGACGTGAGTCTGAGTGAACTTTGGGTGATGGTGATGGACAGGGAGGCCTGGCGTGCTGCGATTCATGGGGTCGCAAAGAGTCGGACATGACTGAGCAACTGAACTGAACTGAACTGAACTCTTCTCATGAGGTGGCCAAAGTACTGGAGTTTCAGCTTCAGCATCCTTCCAAAGAAATCCCAGGGTTGATCTCCTTCAGAATGGACTGGTTGGATCTCCTTGCAGTCCAAGGGACTCTCAAGCATCTTCTCCAACACCACAGTTCAAAAGCATCAATTCTTCGGCACTCAGCCTTCTTCACAGTCCAACTCTCACATCCATACATGACCACAGGAAAAGCCATAGCCTTGACTAGACGGACCTTAGTCGGCAAAGTAATGTCTCTGCTTTTGAATATACTATCTAGGTTGGTCATAACTTTTCTTCCAAGGAGTAAGCGTCTTTTAATTTCATGACTGTAATCACCATCTGCAGTGATTTTGGAGCCCCCCCCCAAAAAAGTCTGACACTCTATCCACTGTTTCCCCATCTATTTCCCATGAAGTGATGGAACCAGATGCCCTGATCTTCGTTTTCTGAATGTTGAGCTTTAAGCCAACTTTTTCGCTCTCCTCTTTCACTTTCATCAAGAGGCTTTTTAGCTCCTCTTCACTTTCTGCCGTAAGGGTGGTGTCATCTGCATATCTGAGGTTATTGATATTTCTCCCGGCAATCTTGATTCCAGCTTGTGCTTCTTCCAGCCCAGCGTTTCTCATGATGTACTCTGCATATAAGTTAAATAAGCAGGTGACAATATACAGCCTTGACGTACTCCTTTTCCTATTTGGAACCAGTCTGTTGTTCCATGTCCAGTTCTAACTGTTGCTTCCTGACCTGCATACAGATTTCTCAAGAGGCAGGTTAGATGGTCTGGTATTCCCATCTCTTTCAGAATTTTCCACAGTTTATTGTGATCCACACAGTCAAAGGCTTTGGCATAGTCAAGAAAGCGGAAATAGATGTTTTTCTGGAACTCTCTTGCTTTTTCCATGATCCAGATGTTGGCAATTTGATCTTTGGTTCCTCTGCCTTTTCTAAAACCAGCTTGAACATCAGGAAGTTCATGCACGTATTGCTGAAGCCTGGCTTGGAGAATTTTGAGCATGAGTTTACTAGCATGTGAGATGAGTGCAATTGTGCAGTAGTCTGAGCATTCGTTTGCATTTCCTTTCTTTGGGACTGGAATGAAAACTGACCTTTTCCAGTCCTGTGGCCACTGCTGAGTTTTCCAAATTTGCTGGCATATTGAGTGCAGCACTTTCACAGCATCATCTTTCAGTATTCTTGCCTTGAGAACCCCATGGCTCCAGTAGGGCTGATCAATAGCTTTGGTCTTTCACGTTGCCACCCACGAACACTTACTAGCATATATCACGTGGCATGAGGCACTCTTCCTAGATCCTATATAAATCCCCAGTAAGGCTGCCTTTCTGAGAATAAAATGCAAGAAAGCAACAAAGACAAAACCCTCTGAGTGTGCAAAGAAAGGTCAAAATGTGTAATTTACTTCATTTTGAGACAATAAACAAAAAAGGTAAGGCTGTCAAAAGCCAGCCCCTTATTTCATTAACATCTTACCAGCCCCCTTACCTGTTAACATCTCACTTTAGTAAGACACACTGATTACAACCACTGAACCAACATCAATACATTTACCAACTAAAGCTCAGTTTATTCAGGTTTTCTTAGCTGTCACCTACTGTCTGTCATTTTCACGTCCCAGGATCTCATCCAAGATGTCACATTACATTTCAATTTGAGCTTAGGTTTTAAAAACCAAGCCCATGGACCGACTTGAAGACACTGCACTCCCAAGCAGATCTTTCTCTAAGTATGGATTTCCCAAGGCCTTCTGTTAGCACTCAGAATTAAATCCCTTTATCCTGACAACTATCATTACTACAGGATGTGCATGAAAGCCTCTCCAAGTTTCTGGTGAACACTGGAGGTGGTGTGGGGGGCAGTGTCTGGGGTGAGCTCTTCAGTGAGCCCTATTTCAAGGGGCTCTCTCTGCTGTGAATGGGAGCTTCGTAATTCAGTCACATCTGGAAGATACAAAAAGCAGTGCAGAACTGCAACCTTCTGAGGCAGGAACTCTTGTTCACTGCTTTATCTCCAAAACTGCAACAGTATCTGCTCCTTATCAGGGTAGAAGGAATGAAGCCACAAGCCTGCCAACTACTTTAGGATTGAAGTAGCCTCTTTCACCAAGATGGGTACTCATTTAGATTTTCAGATGGCCTCTAAAAGAACATTACAGGATCCTTTATTTGGTTCTGGCTCTGTCTCCCCAGAGGCAAACCTTTCTTCCATTTAACAGTTCCATGGGCTAACCAGCTGTAGTAGTCCTGTTAAACCGAAGTGTGCAGAGACCCCCACAGATCTTGCTGTCGGCCGCCATGTAAGTCAAGACAGGGGCACCACACTGTACCATTACTCGTGCACTTGCAGTATTTAAAAAAAGAAAACAGTTCATCAAATACCATCTGTCTAGAATCCATATATATGCACTAACATACTATATTTGTTTTCCTCTTTCTGACTTCACTGTGTCTAACAGGTTCTAGGTTCATCCACTTCACTAGAACTGACTCAAATGTGTTTTTTAATGGCTGAATACTATTCCATTGTATGTATGTACCACAACCTATTTGCAGGGAAGGAATAGAGACGCAGATGTAGAGAATGGAACTCGTGGACACGGACACAGGGGAGGGAGTGTGGGACGAATGGAGAAACATCAACATACGCACACTATCAGGTATAGGCCAGAGAGCTGGTGAGAGGTCGTGCGCGGCACAGGGAGCCCAGGCTGGCGCTCCGTGCCAGCGGAGGGAGGGGCTGGAGGAGGGGAGAGGGAGGAGGGGTATGTATAAATGTGCTGATCTGCACTGCTGTATGGCGGAAACCAACACTGTATTGTAAACGATTTTTTAAATATTTAAATTTAAAAATAGGGGGAAAAGGGGAGGGAGGAATTCCCTGGCAGTCCAGTGGTTGGTCAGGACTCCACGCTTTCACTTCCAAGGGCCTGGGTTCAAACCCTGGTCGAGGAACTAAGTTAAGATCCCATGAGTGAGTGGTTCACACAGAAAATAAAAAGCCATCCTTAGCAAAGAATGTTTTTTGATAAAGTGGTCAACACGATTAACTTTATTAAATACTACCCACTTTTAAAATATCCTGTTACCAAATGGGAATGAAGCACTCTGCTGCTTACAGAAGTACGTGGTTAGCTTGAGGAAAAGCCCTCCTGTGAGTGAGTTACAAGCTGAACCAGCTATTCATTTCATGCAACAACACTTTTACCTGAAAGAACTAACCAACTGTGGTCCAGACTTGGGTGTCAGGCACTTTCATGTAAATGAAGCGAGTCTTGTCCCTTTCAGGAAACTAACAGTACTATTTGCTGCCAATGATAAAATGCAGGCTTTCAAGCAAAACCCAGAATTTTAGAAAACTTGTATCTATCAACATACGCTTGACAGTCTCCCAATTCCTGAAATTTTTCTGATGAACTGGATGGGGACATTAATGAACATGATTTTTGATACTGTATAGTGAAATATGTCAACTTCTGGAAGCTCTGCATTAACTCAGTGAATTGGTATTTTCCAAAGGACCAATATATCATGTTACCAAAAAAATGCACAGGTAAAAGATACACTCAAAATATAAGACAAATCTATATGGATTTTAATGTAAGAGATGTTTATTGTTACAATTAACCTTTATGGAAATTACCACCTGGCAAGTTTTAGTAGGTAAAAATTAAGAGTACCTACAATTAATCTAAAAAGGCCATTAAAACAATCCTCCCACTTCTGTTTATCTCTGTAAGGCTGGATTGTCTTAATGAATGTCAAGCAACCTACCTTAAGAGTGAATACAGAAACAGCTATGAGAAATCAGCTGTCTTCTACTAAGCTAGATATTCAAAAGGTTCCAGGGAATTAATTCCCTGGTGGTCCATTGCTTACGACTCTGCACATTCACTGCAGAGGGCCCAGGGTTAACTCCTGGCCAGGGAACTACCATCCCACAGGCTGTGGGGCTTGGCCAAAAAAAATTAGGGGTCTCCCTCCAAAACTGCAACTGATTATTCCAATTATAGAAGAACAGCATGTGGAACAAGGGGGGATCACCAGCTCCATCTACCCTGTGCTGGAGTACAATGGAGGTGCCATGTTTTCAACAGAGTATCAGTATACTTGAACACATCCCGAGGGTCCTTTCAAGAACATTAAAAAAAACTATGATATGCTTGGCAAACTTAAAAAATCCAAGGATATTCAATGATTCACAAACACAACTTAGACATTACAGCTATGAAGTCCCATCAAAATCAGCTGGTCACTTGTGCCCTGAGCGTACAAGTCTAACCACCTGTCCAAATGATGGAAAGGCAAAGAGCCAGGCATGGTCTCCTGCCCAACACTCTCCTATTCCCAGGGAAAGCTGGATCTGATCCCGGACTGACTCCCTGATGCCCCGACCCCCTCAGCCAAACATTCTGCTTTGTACATTCCAAGTTTCTGGGAAGATGCCTTGATTCTGTGTGAAGTCTTTCTAGAACACTAAGGGTAATTTCAAATAGAAATATAAACTTTAAAAGCATATAAGGATTTTTTTTAAAGAAATCCCAGAAGCATTTTAATAGTCCAACATGAACTGTTACAAACCAATAATGTACAAGAACGAATTACTTGGTACTAATTTATGATACTTATTATATATGCTTATTATAAATGTTTTATGCCTATAAAATGAATAGCATTCCCTTAACTGACTTTAGAAATATACCCAGGAAAACAATAACTCATTCCAGCTAACTCTCAATAGAAACTTTCCCATTCTCACTAACTCCAAAGGAAATATTTGCCATTTGATAGGTTTTCACAATATGCCTTTCAACACCTTTACAGATCCTGTCATCAGTGAAACTAGTTAGCTTTCATACACTTTCTTCTGCATCATAAGACTTAAAATAAACAGACATTTAAACACAGATGCCAAGGTTAAGCCCTATAAGACTCAAAGATCAGAATTCTAACCTCCCCCCGCTGGAATTTAATAAAGAATATTTAACTTTGTAGTTTAATTCATTTTTAGCAGGTACCATTCCAGCAATATCAATTCTTGTTAATTCTAAGTTCCAACTGAACTCTCAGGATCGATGCTCCTTTTAGGTTCAGCACTCAAAAGGCCTTTTGTAGTTAGAAATGTAAAATTAGTGTCAATGGCACGTTATTGCCAAAGGCAAATGAAAAATCAGAACCTCAGAAAGCTAGGTTAGCAAAGTGCAAAACAAAAATACACTCAAGATCTGGTACAATCAACTGATAATTTGGAATTCTGTTTTGACTCGATTTCTGAGCAACAATGCAGTCCCTGGTTCTCCCCTCTGCTGCTGGGAACATGCCTTTAGAGGCTGGGGAAATAGAGCAGTAGTTCAACATTGCTTCCTGACAACCATACTGGTTATTACACACAACTACAAAATAAACTTACAGGGAATGTATAATTACTATTAAAACCCAAGTTTTTAGATTTTGACAAACCTGCCATCCCTTTCACCTGTGACCCAAGTTGATCACAGAGTTAAGACATCCTATCTAAGGTGTTTTAGATGAGAGAAGTGAGTGAATGGAAGTCACTCAGTTGTGTCCAACTCTTTGTGACTCCACAGACTATTCAGTCCACGGAATTCTCTAGGCCAGAATACTGGAGTGGGTAGCCTTTTTCTTCTCCAGGGGATCTTCCCAACTCAGGGATCAAACCCAGGTCTCCCGCATTGCAGGAGGATTCTGTACCAGCTAAGCCACTGAAGGAAGCCCAAGAATCCTGCAGTGGGTAGCCTCTCTCTTCTCCAGCGGATCTTTCCAACTAAGGAATTGAACCAGGGTCTCCTGCATTGCAAGTGGATTCTTTACCAACTGAGCGATCAGGGAAGCCCAGACCAGAGACAAGGTGCTTTACAAAAGTGCCAAACACAGACTTCCCTGGCAGTCCAGTGCTTAAGACTTTGTGCTCCCACTGCAGGGAGCGTGGGTTTGATACCTGGTAGGGGAACTAATTACAAAGATTCACATGACACAGGGTGAAGCCAAAAAAAAAAGAAGAAACAAGCATAAAACAACACAGGACCATTCCATAGGTGGTAATCATCTGTAATGGTTAGGCGCTGTATCTGAACGTAAACAGCACCGAGATGTGTATTGTGCACACATGCTCAGTCATGTCTCTTTGTGACCCCAAGGACTGTAGCCCGTCAGGCTCCTCTGTCCATGGAATTTTCCAGACAAGAATATCGGAGTGGGTTGCCATTTCTTCACCAGTGGATCTTCTGAACCTAGGGGTGGAACCTGTGGCTCCTGCATTGGCAGGCAGATTCTTTACTGTTGAGCCACTCGGGAAGCCCTGAGACAAGTACTGATGTGAACATAACTTGATCACTGAAGATCATCTGATCCTATCATTTTGTTAAATTTCAAGGATCCCAATGACTGATAACTTCCGACCTGATGAAGTTAACATTAACCATCTGGAACAAGAAAGTTTTGGCACAGATCACACCACTACATGTCTGGTCCTCTGTGAAGTTTCTGGACCCACTCCAGACACTGCCTTAAAAAATAACACACAAATTCACCAACAGATTTTTTAAAACTACTTTTTAGCTACCTGAGCAATATCTCCTGTGTATTTTATATGAAGATGAAGTCAAGTGGAAAATTCCAAGGTCATTTATAGAAAGTGCTTAATGCAAAACGATTTTTTGTTAAAAAGCTTAGGAAATGTATCGTGCCAACTAATACTCTCACGTCAGTTTTTGGAGTGCATCTGGGCAAATGGCTAACACTGTCTTTTGTCTTTTCTAATATTCTGATAAACAGCATCTTAAAGGAGAATTTTACTTTTGATCAACTTGTTATTAAGGCAGTCCAACTGTCAAAACTTGATACACACAGGAAGACTAACTCAAACACCTCAAGTCACCAAAACATCTGGTACATTTGTGAAAAGCAAGAATAAAAAAAAAAAAAATCCCCAGGTTTTGTATAATACAACTAACACTGTAGTCCCAAACCAACTAAAATTCCTTGGATCTGTCTTAATCTGAACTACTGTTTAAGTTTTCCTGGGTACTTCCAAATGTTTTTTGAAACTAGGAGAAAGGAAAAAATACTGGTTATTAAATTTCAAGATGACTTAACTACAAATTTGATGTCTAGAAACCTACCCCAAAGGCAGTAATTGTACATGTAATCCAACATCTATTTCTTTTTATTAGCAAATAAAGTATTCTTTGAAATAACAGGTAGCTCCACCTCCCCCAACTTCCATGTTCTACAGTCATGAATGATACTTGGTGCACTCACGCACCCAAACAAGCTTTTATTTGAGCCATTCCCAACCGAAGTATTAAAAGGTCATTCTTCACCAAACAAAGATACTTTTGGGATTGAAACTCAGGAGACTGGACACCTCAGTAGGTACTATTGTGGTGTTTTCCTGGGAAAGTAATCCTTTCTGCAAATCACACAAAGGCAAAGTGCGCCCTTGACAAATATCAAGATGTTCATAGCCTATCTCCTAAATTCTGTATGAGGTTACTCGTGTATTAAAAAAAAAAAAAAATGCAGAGTGGGTCCCTGGAATTAAGCACCATAAGCTTTTAATTCACTAGACAAGGATTTTTCCTTTAAACAAGGTGCACATATAGTCCGTGCATGACCAGAATCAGAACGAAGCTAAATGCGATTCCTTCTCCAGGTCATAACATTTATCTGCCAGTAAGCACGTAGCACTTGTCAGTAAGGCACTCTGATCTAAGGAAGGATAAAAGGAAAATGCTACCGTGTGTGTTTGTTTTGGTTGCTCTTGGGCTCCAGCTGCCAAATCCCAGCCTCACCCGAAAACGGAAGGGAATCCCCTCTCTCTCGGCCTTCCGACCCGACACAGCCCGCTGGTCTCATGGCCAAACCGGCCCAGCACACTTGCAGCGCGGGCTGACAACAGGAAGCCGCGGCCGGGACATGGCTGGGGCCGGGCAGGCAGCGGGCCCCCACCCCCGCTCTGCAGCAGAGCCCCGCGCTGGCCCTGCCGTCCTGGGGGATGGGGCTGGAAGCGGGAGCCCGTCGTCCCGGGCCCTCAGCGCCACGCCAGCCCGGCCCTGCGGCCGAGGAAGAGGAAAGACACGTCGCGGGCGGCGGAGGAGACACAGGAGGGGTCTGTCCCTCGAGCAAGCCCCTGGGAGCCTAACCGCCGCCGCACCCTCCCCGAGCGCGCCATTTCCAGGCCCCGGTCCTCCAGGCGCCTCTACGCGGCCTCCGCCGGCCCAGCCGGGCCCCTACGGCTCGCCGCCCCTGGTGTGAGCGCGGGAAGGCCGCCGCCCAGGGGCCACCCCGCCACCCCCATCCCCCACCCCGCCACCTCAGACTCCCGTCCGCCTCCCGCGCCAAGCCGGAGCCCGCGCACGCTCGCCTCACCCCCTGCCGCCGCCGAAGCTGCTGTAGGCCCGATCGTCGTAGGTATCGAAGTCCGCCATTTGCCGTCTCCGCTCCGAGAGGAACCAGGGTGAGCGAGGAAGGACCCCGCAATATAACTCCCCCCGCCCCGCCGCCCGGGCTGTCCGCCGCGCCGCCTGATCGCAAATCGCACGCACGCACGCGCGCGTGCGCGCACGTACGCCGCGCCGCGCCCGGCCTGGGCCGACGGGCCTCTGGTGGCCCCGGCGCGCTTTGCGGCCCACGTGGTGCGGCGGCGCGTTGGCTGCGCGCCCTGCCGTGCGCTCCGGCCCATTGTGTGCTAGCCCCTCGCACCAGGGCTTCACCCACGGCCGCCTCCGGCCCCCGCCCCGCCCCGCCAGTGGACGTGAGCCTGGCCTGACCTCCCGAACCTTTCCGCTGGCTGCTGCAGCGCGCAGCGAGGGCTCCTCTCCGGGCTGTCCTTGGAATCTGCGCCGGGCCAGCGGTGCTCTCTGGTCTAAGCTTTCCGAACACCAGACCTGGCAGGGACCCCAGAGCTCTCCTCTACTTGGTCCCACTCCTACATCTACCCGGCGAGGGTGTCGCTCGCTAACACCAAAGTAAGGGCTGCCTCCCCCAGGATGGAGAACACACCCCCCCCAGAACCCCACCCCCTACCCCCCCATCTTCCCCCCCCCCCCGCCACATTGAGCTGAGCATTCCGTTGAGAATGCACAGGGGCGAAGGGCCTGGAAGGTGGAGATTGGGGTCAGGATCTGAGCGTGCGAGGCAGTGGGGATGAGTCCTGCCGCCGAGGCTCTAACTGCCAGCTAGGTATCAGTCTTGAGGAAGGGGTGTTGTGATTGGAGTGTAAGTTGTCCTTGAAGCAGAGAGTTGTTGCATCTTGCTTTTGGAAAAGAATTCTATCTTGAGTGAATTCCGTCTAGCAATAGCACAGAATAGAAAGGCAATGGAAATTCATTATGCTGGTAATTTCTCAGGTTTGTGATTGAGATTGTGGTAATAGCGGATGCTCTTAAACCCTTCCGTGTCTAGGAAAAGTTGAAAACCTCATAGAATTTTTGCAATGATGGCTCAAATGGTAAAGAATTTGCCTGCAATGCAGGAGACCCGAGTTGGATCCCTGGGCTGGGAAGATCTCCTGGAGAAGGGAATGGCTACCCACGCCAGTATGTTTGCCTGGAGAATTCCAGGCACAGAGGAACCTGGCAGACTACAGTCCCCAGGGGTCGCAAAGAGTGGGGACAAGACTGAGCAATTAACACTTTCACTTTTTTCATTTTCGTGTCCGTTCTTGGAATATTTAAGCATTTTCTGCTACTTTCCCCCAGTGCTAGCATTGACAGAGCAGCTTTTAACTCAGGTAGCCCGGGCTCTGCCTCTTACTAGCTGTGTGATCTCAAGCAAGTCACTTAGCTTCTTTAAGTTCCCAGTTTTATCATTTTATCCTAAGGTGGAAGATACCAGCCACCTCCTCAGATTGGAAAGATTAAATGAAAAGTTTTTTATACCAAAGTCTCCCAGCCCACAACCACCTCAAGGTGAGATTCCTGAAGGACGGGAGCCTTTGTTGAGAGAGTTGTCATCTCCCACAGGGCCCTGTGTGAGGGAGAAGAGTGTGATTTATCATGAATGAAGTAAAAGGAGAGAGGATTTGTAGGAAGGCCTATGGCTGGGGCTCTCCCAGCACCAGGACCATCCAAGGGCCACCCACTCCCACCAGGCTTAATCGTCCTTTCTCTTCTTAGCCAACACCCACTGCCAATCTCCTGATCCTCACTATCTTCCAAGACCTTACTGTCTAGGACGTTTCCCCTCCCTTAATCTCCAGCCACACAGCTTCCACCCCACACAGGTCTGGAGGATTGAGGCCAACCCTAGAAATTTCCATAAAGGCACTGACTGCCTCCATGGTAAAACAAGATGCTGAGCCTCTCCTGAGGTTGTCCTGGTGAGCTGGGATCCTCATTTGTTCCCTGACTCCTTCCCCAGAATGGATATTCCAGCCTTCGCCAGTTCCCCCTAATCCTGGGAGTGGAGAGGTGCAACCTGCTAGAAGGCCCAACTCAGATGTCTCTTTCTGGGAGGTGCCTTTAGTGTAGTGGTGAAGATTATGAGTTGCATTTCACTTATTTTTTGACTGCACAGTGTGTGTAGGATTTTAGTTTCCCGACCAGGGATTGAACCATGCTCCCTGCATTGGAAACTCGGAGTCTTAACCACTGGACCACCAGGAAAGTTCTTTGTGGTTTGCATTTTAAACTGCCTGTATTTAAATCCTGGCCACACCAGTTAAACTACTAGCTATGTGATCTCCAGAAGTGGTTTTAATCTGTCAATTCTTTGCCTGTAAAAGAACAATAGTCAATATTCAGCTATTTTTGAGTTCTGAAATGTTGGTGTTTTCTTGGTGAAATGCTGTAAACTTATCTAAATCTTAAATGTGAATTATTTTTATGTTGAGACTAAGATCAATGACTTAGCCAATTGATGTGAAAAGACATATTGATACTGTATAAATCTATGCAGATCCACCCATGTGAATCTCAATAAGCATCTGTAGTGAGCTACTGCCAAGCTTCTGTTACAAGCCTGAGTGTTACTCATAGGTCAAAGACTTTCCAAACAAGTGAATGGATATGAGAAAAAATGATACCACCATCTATACATGATGAAAATAAAAAATTCTGAATATGTTTTTTTTTTAACCAAAACCATAGCTTAGTGGCGCTAAAAGTGTGCAGACTTTGCAAAGAAACAAACAAAAAAAAACATTCAGAAAGATCTCAAATCTATTGAATAAGAGGTGAAACTATTTGTAGAAGAAGGATGCTTCATCTCTGGCCCTTTGGTCCATTTTCCATAAAGTGGTCATGTTTCTTCTAAAACCTAAGTCAGGACGCTCGGGACCCCGCCATCTTCCTGGGAAGGAGCCAGAGGTCCTTCTGTCTGCTCACCCTCCCAACCCCTCCTCCCTGTCTCTCCCATCACTCATCCACCCAACCACCAATTTTTTTCTTGTTCCTCTAACACCCTGATCACCTTCCCACTTCAAGACTTTGCTTTTCCTGCCCCCTGATACCCACACAGCACCCACCACTGCTTCCTTCGGGCCTCTGCTCAAAGGAGCCTTCTTAACTTGTTGTATGCAAAATATTGGGTTGGCCAAAACGTTCATTTGGGTTTTTCCATAAGATGGTACAGAAAAGCTTGGACCAACTTTCTGGCCAACCCAATACCAGTTATCTCTTTACTGCCCTGCTGGTTCTTTTTCCTAACTTGTCTAACCTGACTTCTTACTTGTTTGTCATTTTCTTATCTAAAGTCCATCTTCCCTGAGGGTGGGGAGTTTGTTTTGCTGGCAGATGAAGTCTTGGCACCTGAAAGCAGGGCCTGACTCACAGAGGAAGTTCAATAAATACCGGTTGCTTCTATGAAAACTGGGTATCAAATGAAAATATTTGGAGTTTGACTAAGACCTTTTCTTCATCATCCCATTTCCTCCCATCCCTCCACTGGGGTAGTCTTGCAGAGAGCTTCTGCAGCCACTGCTAGTGCTCTGTAGACAAAAACACCCTGTAATTCAATGATGGCACCATTCATGTGCTTTATTAGTATTATTTTTAATAATTTTATTGAGATATCATTTATATACCGTGCCATTCACCCATTTAAAGTGTGTAATTCAGTGGTTTGTAGTATAATCACGGAGTTGTGCAACCATAAACACAATCAATTTCAGAACATTTGCAATACCCAGAAGAAACTGCTCTCCTTAGCCTTAACTCCCCATATCTTACCCCAGAGTTAGAGACCAGCCTAACTTGCCTCTTGAGAAATCTGTATGCAGCTCAGGAAGCAACAGTTAGAACTGGACATGGAACAACAGACTGGTTCCAAATAGGAAAAGGAGTATGTCAAGGCTGTATATTGTCACCCTGCTTATTTAACTGATATGCAGAGTACATCATGAGAAATGCTGGACTGGAAGAAACACAAGCTGGAATCAAGATTGCTGGGAGAAATATCAATAACCTCAGATATGCAGATGACACCACCCTTATGGCAGAAAGTGAAGAGGAGCTAAAAAGCCTCTTGATGAAAGTGAAAGAAGAGAGTGAAAAAGTTGGCTTAAAGCTCAACATTCAGAAAACGAAGATCAGGGCATCTGGTCCCATCACTTCATGGGAAATAGATGGGGAAACAGTAGAAACAGTGTCAATCACCTGTCCATCACCAACTCCCAGAGTTCACTCAGACTCACGTCCATCGACTCAGTGATGCCATCCAGCCATCTCATCCTCTGTCGTCCCCTTTTCCTCCTGCCCCCAATCCCTCCCACCATCAGAGTTTTTTCCAATGAGTCAACTCTTCGCATGAGGTGGCCAAAGTACTGGAGCTTCAGCTTTAGCATCATTCCTTCCAAAGAAATCCCAGGGTTGATCTCCTTCAGAATGGACTGGTTGGATCTCCTTGCAGTCCAAAAGATTCTCAAGAGTCTTCTCCAACACCACAGTTCAAAAGCATCAATTCTTCAGCGCTCAGCTTTCTTCACAGTCCAACTCTCACATCCATACATGACTACTGGAAAAACCATAGTCTTGACTAGACGGACCTTTGTTGGCAAAGTAATGTCTCTGCTTTTCAGTATGCTGTCTAGGTTGGTCATAACTTTTCTTCCAAGGAGAAAGCGTTTTTTAATTTCATGGCTGCAGTCACCATCTTCAGTGATTTTGGAGCCCTCCAAAATAAAGTCTGACACTGTTTCCACTGTTTCCCCATCATTATGCATGTACCACCTCGCTCTTGAGCCTTCCTCCCCTGGACATTCTGTTTACATAGAATCAAATGTGGTGCTTTGTGACTGGCTTCTTCCATTTAGCATATTTTCAAGCTTCACGCATGCTGTGCCATGCCGTACATCCGTGTGCAGCACTGTGTTCCTTTTTATCATGAAATAAAGTTCCATCATGTGGGCAGGCTGCCTGTTGTTCATCCATTCAGCAGTCGGTGGACATTTGGGTTGCTTCCATTTGGGGCCATTATGAATGAGGTCGCATGAACATTTGTGTACTAGTTTTTGCGTAGAAACATGTTTTCCCTTCTCTTGGGTGTGGGAACTTCCCTGGTGGCTCAGACTGTTAAGCGTCTGTCTACAATGAGGGAGACCCGGGTTCGATCCCTGGGTCGGGAAGATCCCCTGGAGAAGGAAATGGCAATCCACTCCAGCACTATTGCCTGGAAAATCCCATGGACAGAGGAGCCTGGTAGGCTACAGTCCATGGGGTTGCAAAGAGTCTGAGCGATTTCGCTTTCACTTTTTCACTTTGGGTGTGGTTAACTCTGTGTTTCACGATATGAGGAGGTTTCTTTGGATTGTTTTCCAAAGTGACTGCACCATTTCACATTCCCACCAGCAGTACTTAAGGGTCCCAGTGTCTCCCCATCGTCCTTAGCACTTGTTATCTGTCTTTTTTTTTTTTTTTTTTTTGTAATCTGTCTTTTTGATGATAGCCATCTCACAGGTTTATGGGTCTTTTTTCATTTTCTTTATGGTGCTGCTTGAAGCACAAACAAATTTTAATTTTGGAAATTCGCTGGCGGTCCAGTGGTTAGGACTTGGTGCTTTCACTGCCAGGGCCTAGGTTCGATCCTGATCGGGGAACTAAGGCCCACATGCTGCACAGGCGGCTAATAAGTAAATAAATGTGGACTTACTGTTTCGAGCAGGAGTAGGGTTTCTGCTTCTTGAATCTTTAACATCCTGTCTTTTGCCAATTCTGGAAAAGTAGTAATCATCCTCTCTTTAAATATTGCCTTTCCCCCATTCTTTGTTTCTTCTTATAGAACTTCTTAGACCTGTGTGAATTTGTTATTCTTCTTTCTATGTGTCCTAACTTCTGTTTCATATTTTCCACCATTTTACCCTTCTGTGCATTCTGAGCACAATCTATTCCTCAGATATGTCTCCCAAGTCAGTCATTTTCATTTCGAATTCATTTAACTTGTTACGTTACTAATTGCCCTTTTAAAATTGTGTTACATTGAGTGCATTTTTATCTTTAAAAGTTCTGTTTGATTCTTCTTAAAACCTGTCTCCTTGGCCCAGTGGTTAGGACTCCACGCTTGCACTGCCGAGAACGTGGGTTCCATCCCTTGTTGAGAAGCTAAGGTCCCATAAGCCGCAAGGTGCAGCCAAAAAACCCCACAAAACCACCCTGCCTCTGTTTCCACCCCAATAATGTCTTATTCTTTAGCTTTCTAATTCCTAACACTTTTTCCTTTAATCATTTGTTAAGTGATTGTATTGAATTATAACATCAGTTCAGTTCAGTCACTCAGTCATGTCCAACTCTTTCCGACCCCGTGGACCGCAGCACGCCAGGTTTTCCTGTCCGTTGCCAACCCCCCGAGCTTGCTCAAACTCATGTCCATTGAGTCACTGATGCCATTGAATTATACATCTGAAAAAGTATACAAATCCTACGTATGCATGTCACTAAATCTTCAAAAACTGAACAAACACAGGTAACCGGCACTTGGATCAGGACACAGAATATTCCAGTATCCCTAGAAGCCTCCCTCATGTCCACTCCTTACTCCTATAGGCAGCCACTCTCCGCCCCCGCCCTGCTTTTTTGGCATTCGGGATTTTAGTTCTCAGACCTGGGATCAAACCCACGCCCCCTGCAGTAAATGTGCAGAGTCTTAACCATTGGACCTCCAGGGAAGTCCGGCAACCACTCTGTAATCACCTTTAACAGACTTATTTTGTGTTCTCTTTCTGTGTTGTCCTGTATTCTGGAGACCTGGGGCCTCTGGTTTGTTTTGTCTTCTGAGATTCCACCCCAGTGACTCGTCCCCCTGGGGGGTTTGACATTTCTTACTGTGAGCTCATCCTTAGGGTGGCTGGTTCTTGGTTTTTTTCCCTCCAATAGAATCTGTTGCAGCCTGGATCTTGGGAGCACAACTTCCAAGCTTTTTTTACCCCTTTTCGCTTTTCCCCCAGAAGTATCCTCAGGCTTTGTTCAGTACTTATGTCTTTCGAGTTGGGACTTTCCCGAACCATTCCTGTCCAGTCAGTGCAGCGCTGGGTTGGGAGTTCTGATTCTCAGGCTGCAACAGACAAGCTTGTTTGTCACCTCCTTGTAGGTGAGCATTTTTAAAAATAATTTTATTCATTTATTTATTTGGGGGTATGCTTGGTCTTCATTGCGCATGGGCTTTTTCTCAGATTTTTGGTGAGCGGAAGGCTACTAGTTGTATGGGGCTTCTTACTGTGGTGGCTTCTCTCTTGTTGCTGAGCGCAGGCTCTGAAGCACAGGCTCAGTAGATGTGGTGCACAAGCTTAGCTCTCCCGTGGCCTGTGGGACCTTCCCAGACCAGGGATCGAACCCATGTCTCCTGCATTGGCAGGCAAATTCTTTACCACTGAGCCACCGGGGAAGCCCCCTAGATGGGCATTTTTTCTCAAGTTCTTTAAAGGTCCAGTTTTAGACAGAGCTCTCAGGACCTGCCCCGAGCTTAGGCATGCTCCCAAGGCTGTCTCCTATCCTCACATGCGCTTGAGCGCAAGCCCCTGCTGTGCCCCTGTCCTCACCCCAGAAGCAGAGCAAGCTGTTCTCTGCAAGGGTCAGCCCCCTCTTATTTCTGGCCTCTGGGATTTCTCTCTTTCCTGGGACCTCAGCTGAGTGTTTCAAATAATTTCTGTTCTGTCCACCTTGAGGAGGAACTGAGCATTTGAAAGGTAGTTAATGCGACTGTGGAACTCATTTTTAAATTCTGCTTAATTTTAACCAAACTTCATTGAAATTTAAATAGCACATGTGGCTGGTGGCTCCCTTACTGGACAGTGCAGCCTTTGAAAGGAAGGAGGAGCTTAGGGCATGGATAACCCACATTCCAGCCTCCTGGGTTGGCCTGGATTCCATTCTGTGGGTTTGGACCCCTGTGTGCTTGATGAAATGGGCCAGTCAACCTGGAGGACAGGCCCTGGGCGGTGCCCCAGGGATTTGTATTAGGCCCCACCTATTTGTGTCTATTTATAGTGTGATAGAGTTGAGAAGGATCCCGCCTGCAATGCTGGAGACCTGGGTTCAGTCCCTGGGTCTGGAAGATCCCCTGGAGAAGGGAAAGGCTACCCACTCCAGTGTTCTGGCCTGGAGAATTCCATGGACTGTATAGTCCCTGGGGCCACAGAGTTGGACATGACTGAGCAGCTTTCACTTTCATGGCAACTTAGGTGACAGTCAAGAGCCTGGATGACCTCTTTTGTCCCTTAAACCCTCAGCGTTCCTTCTGTCTCCCCTCCCCACTCCTCTATTCTGTCTTCAGCCCTTTCCTGACCCCAGACTCTCCCTGAAAAGTTCTTCCTCCAGGGGCTCCAGCTCCCCTGGATGCTTCGATAACAGCCTCATACATCTTAGGGTTCCCCAAACTGGTCCCACTTTCCAAAGCCTGCAGGCCTCTGCCCATCCCGATGAACTTATGGTTGCCAGCAGGGGTGGGCAGGGGGAGGAATGGATGGGGGAAGAGACAGTTTGGGATTTGGGGATGGACATGTACACACTGTTATATTTAAAGTGGCACTAGTGGAATGGAGTAGCCATCGTGGTCAACAAAAGAGTCCGAAATGCAGTACTTGGATGCAATCTCAAAAACGACAGAATGATCTCTGTTCGTTTCCAAGGCAAACCATTCAATATCACAGTAATCCAAGTCCATGCCCCAACCAGTAATGCTGAAGAAGCTGAAGTTGAATGGGTTCTGTGAAGACCTACAAGAACTTTTAGAACTAATACCCCCCAAAACATGTCCTTTTCATTATAGGGGACTGGAATGCAAAAGTAGGAAGTCAAGAAACACCTGGAGTAACAAGCAAATTTGGCCTTGGAATGCAGAATGAAGCAGGGCAAAGGCTAACAGAGTTTTGCCAAGAGAACACACTGGTTATGGCAAACACCCTCTTCCAACAACACAAGAGAAGACTCTACACATGGACATCACCAGATGGTCAACACTGAAATCAGATGGATTATATTCTTTGCAGCCAAAGACGGAGAAGCTCTATACAGTCAGCAAAAACAAGACCAGGAGCTGACTATGGCTCAGATCATGAGCTCCTTATTGCCAAATTCAGACTTAAATTGAAGAAAGTAGGGAAAACCACTAGACCATTGAAGTATGACCTAAATCAAATCCCTTATGATTGTACAGTGGAAGTGAGAAATAGATTTAAGGGCCTAGATCTGATAGATAGAGTGCCTGATGAACTATGGAATGAGGTTTGTGACATTGTACAGGAGACAGGGATCAAGACCATCCCCATGGAAAAGAAATGCAAAAAAGCAAAATGGCTGTCTGGGGAGGCCTTACAAATAGCTGTGAAAACAAGAGAGGCAGAAAGCAAAAGAGAAAAGGAAAGATATAAGCATCTGAATGAAGAGCTCCAAAGAATAGCAAGAAGAGATAAGAAAGCCTTCCTTAGCGATCAATGCAAAGAAAAAGAGGAAAACAACAAGATGGGAAAGACTAGAGATCTCTTCAAGAAAATCAGAGATACCAAGGGAACATTTCATGCAAAGATGGGCTCGATAAAGAACAGAAATGGTATGGACCTAACGGAAGCAGAAGATATTAAGAAGAGGTGGCAAGAATACATAGAACAACTGTACAGAAAAGATCTTCACGACCAAGATAATCACGATGGTGTGATCACTCACCTAGAGCCAGATATCCTGGAATGTAAAGTCAAGTGGGCCTTAGAAAGCATCACTATGAACGAAGCTAGTGGAGGTGATAGAATTCCAGTTGAGCTATTTCAAATCCTGAAAGATGATGCTGTGAAAGTGCTGCACTCAATATGCCAGCAAATTTGGAAAACTCAGCAGTGGCCACAGGACTGGAAAAGGTCGGTTTTCATTCCAATCCAAAGAAAGACAACGCCAAAGAATGCTCAAACTACTGCACAATTGCACTCATCTCACATGCTGGTAAAGTAATGCTCAAAATTCTCCAAGCCAGGCTTCAGCAATACGTGAACCGTGAACTCCCTGATGTTCAAGCTGGTTTTAGAAAGGGCAGAGGAACCAGAGATCAAATTGCCAACATCTGCTGGATTATGGAAAAAGCAAGAGTTCCAGAGAAACATCTACGTCTGCTTTCTTGACTATGCCAAAGCCTTTGACTGTGTGGATCACAATAAACTGTGGAAAATTCTGAAAGAGATACCAGACCACCTGACCTGCCTCTTGAGAAACCTATATTGCAGGTTAGGAAGCAACAGTTAGAACTGGACATGGAACAGACTGGTTCCAAATAGGAAAAGGAGTACGTCAAGGCTGTATATTGTCACCTGCTTATTTAACTTATATGCAGAGTACATCATGAGAAACGCTGGGCTGGAAGAAGCACAAGCTGGAATCAAGATTGCTGGGAGAAATATCAATAACCTCAGATATGCAGATGACACCACCCTTATGGCAGAAAGTGAAGAGGAGCTAAAAAGCCTCTTGAAAGTGAAAGAGGAGAGTGAAAAAGTTGGCTTAAAGGTCAACATTCAGAAAACGAAGATCATGGCGTCTGGTCCCATCACTTCATGGGAAATAGATGGGGAAGCAGTGTCAGACTGTATTTTTCTGGGCTCCAAAATCACTGCAGATGGTGACTGCAGCCATGAAATTAAAAGACGCTTCCTCCTTGGAAGAAAAATTATGACCAACCTAGATAGCATATTGAAAAGCAGAGATGTTACTTTGCCAACAAAGGTCCGTCTAGTCAAGGCTATGGTTTTTCCAGTAGTCATGTATGGATGTGAGAGTTGGACTGTGAAGAAGGCTGAGCGCCGAAGAATTGATGCTTTTGAACTGTGGTGTTGGAGAAGACGCTTGAGAGTCCCTTGGACTGCAAGGAGATCCAACCAGTCCATTCTAAAGGAGATCAGCCCTCGGATTTCTTTGGAAGGACTGATGCTGAAGCTGAAGCTCCAGTACTTTGGCCACCTCATTCGAAGAGTTGACTCATTGGAAAAGACTCTGATGCTGGGAGGGATTGGGGGCAGGAAGAAAAGGGGACGACAGAGGATGAGATGGCTGGATGGCATCACTGACTCGATGGACGTGAGTTTGAGTGAACTCTGGAGTTGGTGATGGACAGGGAGGCCTGGCGTGCTGTGATTCATGGGGTCGCAAAGAGTCGGACATGACTGAGCGACTGAACTGAACTGAACTGAAGTGGTAAAGAACCCACCTGCCAATGCAGGAGACATAAGAAGCATGTGTTTGATCCCTGGGTCAGGAAATCCCCTGGAGGAGGGCATAGCAACCCATTCCAGTATTCTTGCCTGGAGAGCCCATGGACAGAGGAGCCAGGTGGGCTACAGTCCGTGGGGTTGCAAAGAGTCGGACACGACTGAAGCAACTTAGCACACACTTAGCACGAAACCAACAAGAACCTACGGTACAGCCCAGGGAAGTCTGTTTCATGTTATGTGGCAGCCTGGATGGGAGGGGAGCTTGGGAGAGAATGGATACATGTATATGGCTTAGTCCCTTCACTGTCCACTTGAAACTATCACAACATTGTTAATCGGTTATACCCTAATACAAAATAAAAATTTCTTTTTTTTAAAGCCAGTCTCAAACGTTACCTACCCCAAAAGCCCAACTTCTCTACTCCCCAAATATTCTAATACACGTCCATGTTCTAATACGTATGTACACAGGTGTGTGTACGTATACACATGGATAACATTTGTTTTTAAGAGTAAGCTTTATAGCATAAGATTCAGAATCCACCCAGGGGTGTAAAGTGAAAAGTTTGTTTCCCCTGACGCCCTGGGCTCCAGGCCACCCAATTCCTCTTTCCAAAGACAACTGCTTCCCTGGTGGCTCAGATGGTAAAGAATCCGCCTGCAATGCAGGAGACCCGGGTTCGATCCCTGGGTTGGGAAGATCCCCTGGAGGAGGGCATGGCTACCTGCTGCAGTATTCTTGCCCGGAGAGTCTCCATGAACAGAGGAGCCTGGCAGGCTATAGTCCATGGGGTTGCAAAGAAGCAGACAGGACTATGAGCACACAGGCACACGTGGGCAGAACAAAACCTTGGCACACACCTGGAAGCCCATCAGCGGTAGAACAGGTGAAAAAGTCGCCATGTCATTCAGTGGGGTAGCTCACCAAAGTGAGAATGAGTCAGCTACAACTGCACACAGTGTGGGTAAATGAAAGCAGCCAGACACAGGGCCTCCTCGGGCAGTCCTGTGGTTAAGACTCAGCACGTCCACTGCAGTGGGGGGCGCACTTGGGTTCCATCCCTGGTGGGGGAACTAAGATCCCACATGTCTCACGGTGCAGCCAAAAAAAAAAAAAAAAAAAAAAACACCAGACAAAAACATACTGAGTCTTTATATATTAAATGTCCGAAAAACGGGCAAAACTCAACTCCAGTGTTAGAAGTCAGGAGAGCAGTTAGTTTTGGGGTAGCACACGCTGGTATTGGGAGGCTGGAACCTAGATGCTCCATCTAGATGCTGGTCAATTGGGTGTGTGAAAATTCACGGAGCTTTTCCCATATATATATACACCTTTATATATGTATATTATATTACACTTTTAAAAAAGAAGTTACAAAAAAGAAATGAGAAACCTTTCCATATACTGCAATCAGGGATCTCTAAGGCTGAGATGGAAAGAAAAAAGGGAGTACACGCCCATTAAAAACAAGTTGTTTTCTGGGAAGAGCATGAACCTCTTATCTGCCGGCAAAGCCACAGTATGATTGCATGGGCCTCCTGAACTTCTGCCACGTGAATGTATTTCTTATTGGAGAAAATGAAAGTTTCAGATTGGCCTTTAAGAAACATTACGGGGCCCCTGCCAGGCACTGGCTGGACCACGCTTCCTGCTCCTCACCTGAGCCTGAGAGGACCAGCACCAGCCTGCAGGTACCCACAGCGTGAGCGATGCTGGCAGTGAGGCCTGGAATGAACCACCCCACTCCTGTGATGGAGAATTTCAGAAGCACCTGGATCTCAGGTTCCCCAGCTCTGGCTTTCACAGATGTGCTTTGGTGGCTTAGGAGCCTGGAGAAGGGCCCCCGAGGCCGTGACCCCAGCTTTAAGCACTGTGACTCTATTCTGTGTACTCGGTTCTATGAAGCTATTGTTTCAAAAAATAACCCCATTGCTGAAGAGTCCAAAAGCCCCTTTTCTAATGAAATGCTTGCCCAGAAGTTCTCAGTAGCCTGTTGGTTATGTGGCTCTATTTACGGGACTGTCTCGAAAGTTGCAAGGATCTCAGTATCCACCGTGCATCAACAATATTTGCAATCACCATGACGACTAAAATCACCCCTTAAATCATCCAGCTGGTGAGAGGGGGCTGGGGTGCACTAACCAAAGCAAGAGATTCTTTACCAGTGTGACGGTCCACAAACTTTCTGGGATACCCCCCAGTGACAAGGAGCTCACTACCTCCCCAGGCAGTGCATGCCGCATTCAGCAGCTCTGTCTCCACACACAGCTTCCTTTTCCCTGTAATGTCCACCAGTTAGTTCCAGGTATCAGTCAAAACATGGAAAGTAAATCAAACTCCTTTCCCATATTTGCATCACACCACCCATGAGATGGGGGCTTCCCTGGTGCCTCAACGGCAAAGAATCTGCCTGCGATGCAGGAGCCTTAAGAGATCTGGGTTCGATCCCTGAGTCAGTAAGATCCCCTGGAGCAGGGCACGCCAACCGACTCCAGTATTCTTGCCTGGAGAATCCCATGGACAGAGGAGCATGGTGGGCTACAGTCCATGGGGTGGCGTAGAGTCAGACTCGACTGAGGACAGCACAGCACCCATGAGTCATTTCTTTTCTTTTCTAAGTTTTCCATTTGCTTGTTTATTTACTTGGCTGTGCTGGGTCTTATTTGCAGCATGCAGGACTTCTAGTTGTTTTTTAGTTGTTAAGTCATGAACGACTCTTTGCATCCCCATGGACTGCAGCATGCCAGGCTTCCTGTTCTTCACTATCTCCCAGAGTTTGCTCAGACTCATGTTCATTGAGTTGGTGATGCCATCCAACCATCTCATCCTCTCTCCTCCCCTTCTCCTCCTGCCCTCAGTCTTTCCCAGCCTCAGGGAGGATCTCTAGCTGCAGAATGTAAACTTTTAGATGCAACATGTGGGATTTAGTTCCCTGACCAGGGATCAAACCCAGGCCCCCTTGCTTTGGAACTGCAGTCTTAACCACTGGACCACTAGGGAACTCCAGCCATGAGATGTTTCTGTCAAAACGATTAACTGAGCCGAGTCAAGTCTCTATATTTACCTTCTCTTCCCATTTATAGAAATAAAGGGGATGGAGGAATGAGGTAAGTGCCACCTCAAGGAAAATGACAGATCCAGAAGATGGAACTTTGTACAAGATGATTGGCCTGGGACAAAAAAAAAAAAATACCAGGGATGAAAGGATTGGTGGGGGCACAGGAAGAAAGAGAAGAACAGACAAAGGTGCCCTGAGCCTTGACTGGGTCCTGATGCGACCAGCAAAAGAATAACAACTCAGCTATAAAATGCTTAGCTGAGAAAACTGGGGAAACTGACTTTAGATAGTAGTAATACTGGAAATTATTGTTATTTGTTTTTCATTTTAAAAAATATTTATTTGGCTGTTCTGGGTCTTAGTTGCAGCATGAGGGATCTAATTCCCTGACCAGGGATTAAACCTGGGCCCCCTGCATTTGAGAGCGCAGAGTCTTAGCCTCTGGACCACCAGAGAAGTCCCTATTGTTAATTTTCTTGAGTCTGATCATGGTTTTGTGGTTTTGAAGATAATGTATTTTTAGGAGGCGTCTGCATGCCAAAGTATTTGCTATGTTCAGGAAGTGAAATGTCATGATGTTTGCAAAGTGATTTCAAATAGTTCAGCGAAACCAACCAAACAATTAACCTTGTACACACACTGCCAGATGTTAACAATTATTGGATGTAGGTGGCGGGTGTAAGGGACTCATTAACTTATTATTTCAAGGTTTCTTAATGTTTGAAAATGCCTCATAATGAAAAGTTTGCAGAAACATCTTTCCTTAAAGAAAGCCCACTGGGGGGACTTCCATCCTGGTCCAGTGGCTAAGACTCCAGTGCTCCCAATGCACGGGGCCCAGGTTCGATCCCTGGTCGGAAAACTAGATCCCACATGTGAAATTATGAGTTCCCACGCTGCCACTAAGACCCGATGCAGCCAAATAAGTATTTTAAGCAGAATTCTATCATGTCTCAAAAAAAAAAAAAAAAAACCAGTTGATGTTTTATACTCAGTGTGCCCACTTTTGTGTATGTGGTTCTGTACAGTCAGCTTATGTAAACCAAGCAGACAAAAAGCTCAACTCCATGGAGACAGGTTTGGGAAAGCAAGTGGTATCTGGGAATTGTGAGGCCAGTAAGCTGTGTTTCTCTAGGGAAGAACGTGAGGCTGGAGGGTGGTCTGGGTGGCTTGGGGAAGGGCCTCAAATGCCGGGTTAAAGAGGCTGATTTCCTCTGCAAGGACTTGGACCAGCTGCCGAATGGGTCTACTCTGGGCTGTAGTTGGGAGCAGAGAAGGTGATGATGGACGAGGGAGGTGCTTTAATCTCAAGTGCCCTGAAGAGCAAGGCTTGTCCTTGGGGGTCTGTGATCATCAGTGTATGGCTGCCACTTGGGGACACCAAGGGAAAAACATGCACGTGGACCCAATAAATTACTCAAGAGCAGCCAGAGTTCTTTCCTTGTATGTGACGTCTAGTGTATAGTGTTAGCTCATTTAAAAGCAAAAGCAGGGAATTCCCTGGTGGTCCCGTGGCTATGACTCTGACCTCCTAAAGCAGGGGTTCTGGATCCTATGCCTGGTCAGGGAACTAGATCCCACGTGGCGCAACTAAGGAGTTCACATGCCACAACTAAGACCCGGCACAGCCAGATAAATGTTTTTTAAATTAAGAAAACATAAAAAGAAAGCAAACCACCGTTGGAGGCAGACAAAGCGAGTCTGAGGCCCTGAGCAGGGACCCACCAACCCCAGACTGGAGGCTGCAGGTGAGTTAGGAGGTATGATGACCCAGAGGGCCATGCTGGTGGCTGACCTCAGATGATGATGCAGAGGGACAGTGGCAGGCAGAGGCCTGATTGCGGAGATGCCCAGAAGTAGATTCCATCCTGAAGACTTTCAGGAAGAGGAGGCCGGGGTCCAGGGTGACTCCCGGGTGTCTGCGTGGGTTGGATGGGTAAGGATGACACTTTGGAGCTGGGATCCCAGAAAGAGGGCAGGATCCTTGGGGGAAACTGAAGTCTGTGTCTGGGCACTTGGCCTTTGAGGAGTCTTTGGGTCTTCCTGCAACCAGCTGGAGACCTGGAGAGATGAGCTGGAGGCCCTAGGGTGGGCAGCCCTGCTGCAGGTGAAATTCTCTGCCGAGAGTCAGGAAAGGGTTGAGGACAGGATGAGTGGGGAAGGGATGGAGAAGGAAAGCTGAGGCTTTAAGGGGCAAAAGGAGGCCCTACAGGGTCCTAACACGCAGGGCTTCCTGGTCCTTCACCATCTCCCGGAGCTTGTTCAAACTCGTGTCCGTTGAGTCAGTGATGCCATCCAACTATCTCATCCTCTGTCACCCCCTTCTTCTTTTGCCGATCCTTCTCCACTCTGTGTCACACCCAGAATGGACAAACAGGTGGGGCCTAATGCGGGCCTCTGAGATACCCCTAGGGCCTGTCCTCCAGGCTGACTGGCCCACTCATCAAGCACATGTGGGTGTAAATCCACAGAATGGAATCCAGGCCAACCTGCATGCTTCCCTCATGACCTCCATCGAGGTCCTCAGAGACCGGGACAGAGGCTGGAATGCAGGTTGTCCACCCCAAGGGTAGTCTGACCTGGGCCTGCCAAGCCTGTGCGGGTGGTGGTAAGCTCCTCCTCTCTGTTTTAGGGGAAGGGAAAATGATCTTTATTGAGTGGTTGCTCTCTGGTTTAATCACACATCAGACCTGCACAGTGGGCATTACGCTGACCACAGGCGTCACCCAGTCATCTTTCATGCACTCACGCATTCACTGTACATTTACTCAGCATCTTCTGTGGGTGCATTAGGCACGGAAGTCTAAGACACCAGGAACTGAATCAGAACACCGGGGAAGTGAGTTATGGCGTTTCCCACATTGTGCGTGGGTGCTCAGTGGCTTCAGTTGTGTCCGACTCTTTGCAACCCTATAGACTGTAGCCCTCCAGGCTCCTCTGTTCGTGGAATTCTCAGGCAAGAATCCCGGAGTGGGTTGTCATGCCCTCCTCCAGGAGATCTTCTCGACCCAGGGATCGAACCCACATCTCTTACGTCTCCTGCACTGGCAGGCGGGTTCTTTACCACTAACGCCGCTTCTCAAGTTACAGAGGAACAATCCCCACTGTCACCCCACTTCTGGCCCCAGATGCACCCAGATTTTGGCAGACTCTCTAGGAGGCAGTGTCAGGATTTTGGCGGGGGAAGAAGGCCTAGGAAACATGTTCTGAGAAACCTCCCCATGTGCTTCTGATTTGGCAGCTAGGATAACCAGAAAACTCAACAAGTAAAACCCTTTGAAATGTTTGATCAAATTAAAGTTATTCTAGATGCACAGCTGAGCTCCCAGGGAAGAAAGAGAAGACCCGGGAGTCCAGAAACAAACAGGGGACTAAACGCCACACATGACCGACAATGAGTCAATAATGTGTCTTTCCTTAGGTGTTAGTGAGGGTCTGTAACCAGGAGCGACAGGAGGTGAGATTTACAAGAAAAAAAAAAAAAAACAGCCAGACTAATTCAGGATGTATTATGTATACATAAAGTTTTGGGCTAATATGGCGGTTGGACTCACCTACAATGAAAATTGTACCCATTATTGTACCCATTATTAAGAAATGTCGTATATGTATAAGAAATATATGTATACTATGGCTGATTCATGTTGAGGTTTGACAGAAAACAACAGAATTCTGTAAAGCAATTATCCTTCAATTAAAAAATAAATTTAAAAAAAAAAAGTGTCGAGGGCTTCTCTCATGGTGCAGTGGTGAAGAATCTGCCTTGCAACGTAAGGGGCATTGGTTTGACCCCTGGTCTGGGAGGCTCTCAGGTGCTGCAGAGCAACTAAGCCCGTGCTCCACAACTACTGAGCCAGAACTCTAGAGCCTGTGAGCTGCAACTCCTGAGCCCATGAGCCACAACTACTGCAGCCCTGCACACCTAGCTTGGCAGCAAGAGTAGCCACCACGAACAGAAGCCATGCATCACGACCAACTCACCACGACGAAGGAAAGCCCAAGTGCAGCAATGAAAGCCCACCACAGCCAGAAAAAAAGAAGAAATTTTAAGGAAATATCAAAGCCCTTAAACAAATTTTCACATGTGAGAATCAAAGTTACAATGAGGACAATTATAGCCCCTAGATCCTGAAGATATACAACAGCATGAAAGAGAAGATAAAATTCAGTATGCTGAAGACTCTTAAAGACATAAAATAATAAACCCAAACTTTAAGACAACAAACACTCCATCTGACAAAGAACCAAATAAAGTTTCTAAAAAACTGAAAATGTAGTCACTGAAAGAGCACCATCAAGCCCTCAAGGGGTGGATTTAACACAGTAGGAGTGACTTCCCAGGAGGCGCTGGTAATGAAGAACCTGCTGCCAAAGCAGGAGACACAGGGGATGCAGGTTCAAGCCCTGGGTCGGGAGGACCCCCTGGAGGAGGGCACAGCAACCCACTCCAGCATTCTTGCCAGGAACACTCCATGGACAGAGGAGCCTGGTGGGCTACAGTCCATGGAGTGGCAAAGAGTCAGATATGACCGAGTGCACACACACACACACACACTCACACACACACACTCACACACCCCATCTACCCTTCCCACAACGAATCTACTTTCTATGAATTTGCCTGTTCCAGACATTGCATGTACACAGAGTCATCAACATGTGACCTTCTATGGCTTCTTTCTCTCAACATGTTTTCTGGGTTTATCCGCACTATAGCATGTATCACTATTTCATTCCTTTCCATGGCTGAATAATAATCCATTGTATGGATATACTAGTTTTGTTTGTCCATTTAGCTGGTGATGGACATTTGGTTGTTCCCACTTTTTGACTATTACAAATAATGTTGCTATGCACCTTCACATACAAGTTTTTATGTGTACATTTCCACCTCTTCTGTTTGTAAACCTGAGAGGGGGATTGCTGGGTGATAACTCTGTTAAAAAAAATTTTTTTTTTTTAATTTATTTTTGGCCGTTCTGGGTCTTTGTTGCTATGCACAGGGCTGTCTCTAGTCGCGGTGAGTAGGGGCTGCTTTTCATTACGGCGAGGGGGCTTCTCGTTGTGGCGCCGCGTCTTCTCGCTGAGCACAGGCTCTAGGGCAGGCTGGTTCAGTAGCTGCAGCCCTCAGGCTCCGTAGCTGTGACTCGTGGGTTCTAGAGTGTAAGCTCAGTAGCTGTGGCACACAGGCTTAGTTGCCCCGTGGCATGTGGGATCTTCCTGGGCCAGGGGTTGAACCCACGTCCCCTGAATTAGCAGGCAATTTCATAAAAGCGGGACCACCAGGGAAGCGCCATAACGCTGTTTAACATTTTGAGGAGCTGCCAAACTGTCCTGCACAGCAGCGGCGCCATCTTATATCCCCATTAGCAGAGAAGGGAGTTTCTAATTCATCCACGTCCTCACCAACATACTTTTCCTTTCTTTTTAAAAATGATGGCCATCCTGTGGGCGCTAAGTGGCATCTTGCTGCGGTTTTCCACGGATTTACTCTCGAAATACTGAACCACTATTACATTCCCGGGGTAAATCCTGCTTGGTCATAGTATGTTATCCTTTCTAGGTATTTCTGGAATCACCATGGTGCCTGGTTTTCCTTTTCCTAATTTCTGGCTTTAGAAAGAGAATGACGCGTCTGTGTACGAAAGATATCTGCGTCTTGTTATGTGGAAGCATTAAGCTGTTAAGAGTTGTATGGAAATCAAATACGGTAGAAAGGTGTGTGCGGGTGATGAGGAGCCAAAAGGCTGGGTTGTGCTGGTTGCTTATGGTGCCTCAGCCCCAAGCCCGCTCCACTGCCTGTTCTGTGATACTGTTGCTGGACTGCTGAAAACTACATTTCCCAGATTTCCTTGCAACTGGCTTCCTGTGGAGGTGAGCCTGCTAGCAGGGGCCCGCTGAGGGAGACTGGAACCTGGAGCAGGTGAAGAGACCTTCTTCTGCCCTTGTCCAGCAGGAGCCGATGTTGAGCTCTAGCACTATTTTTGCATCTTTTTTAAAAAATTACTTTTGGCTGCATCCGGTCTTAGTTGCGGCACGTGGGCTCCAGAGCGTGCGGGCACACAGGTTTAGTTGACCCACAGCATGCAGAACCTTAGTACACTGATCAGGGACTGAACCTATGTCCCTTGTACTGGAAGGTGGGTTCTTAACCACGGGACCACTGGGGAAGCCCCGCATCTATCTTCTTAGTAAGAAGTTGCAGCACCAACTGGAATCCAACCCTTCCCCCCAACACACATCAAAAATCTAAGCACTGTTTTCCACGTCTCTAGCCAGCTTCCAAGATGCCTCCAGTGGTTTCTCCCGGGCTGTATTTGTGGCCCTGTGTAGACAGCTCACACGCTGGATCGGGGTTGGTCTGTGTGACCGGTGGAATATGGTGGAAGCAAGTCTGTGTGACTTCTGAGATTAGGTCCTAAAAGGCAGTGGAGCCTCTGCTTTGCTCTCTTGGGATGCTCACCCTCGAGGATGCTGTGAGGACACTCAAGGGGCCCTGTGGAGAGGCCTCTGAGAGGGACCGAGGCCTCTAGTCAATAGCCATCCCAGTTTGCAGCCATGAGCATGAGCCATGTACAGAAGGTCCTTAGAAAGGGACCCTCTGGCCCCAGTGAAGCCCTCAAAGCATTGCAGCCCTGGGCAGTATCTGACCACAAACACAGGCGACCCCAGGCCAAAACCACTCACCAAGCTGTTCCCAATTCTTACCAGAGAAGTTCTGAGCCACAAGTGACCACTGTTATTTCAAGCCACCAAATTTAAGGGGTGAACTGTTAACCTTGGCACCACATAACTAAATTAACTTCTTTCCTTAAGTGCCCCAGCCAAGGGGTGGCCGCTTCCTACAGTTCAAGAGAGATGGTTATCTCAGTATCCACTTTTTGTCCTTCCACTGGATTAAATGACTTCCTGGATTAAATGACCTACATTTGAAATAACTAGGGTGGTTCCTAGTTTCCTGATAGAACCCTTTACATTTTAGGAAAAAAAAAAAAAAAGGGCAAGCATGAAATAAGAGCAGCCCATTCCCTAGTCTCCCTTGGCTCTCCACCTACTCCTCCCCCCACCCTCAAACTCAACTTTGGAAAAGCTGGGCCAACACCTCCATCCCCGCCCTCTTATCTGTCCCCACCCACACCTCCATTCCTGTCTTCCCAGACCAGGCTTCTAAATCAAAAGGTCCCTCTCTCCTCCTGTTTCTTTGGGGCCCCCAGACACACGTCACAATCCGGGATCTGGGGGGGGAGGACGGAATTTATTTTATTATTCTGAGTCTGGGTTTTGTTCCTTAGACGTCCCCATTCCTGGATGGAGATGACTCTTGTCACCTCTCTGAGTCATAGTCCCATGGGCCTGTTTTTGATTGTTTTCCAGGTTCAAAGTGCACTGAGAAGGCTTCACAGTTTTAATACTTCCTAGATGCTCAACTGAGGCAAAGTGACAAAATGGCCCCCCCACCCCCGCCCGCCGAAAAAAAATAAAACCCCAAGCCCCCAGCAGCTGCTGCTGCAGCCGTTATGAAAAAATAATACAAACTCTTCTTAAAAAATAGATTACACAGAAAGAACCCAGAGGACAGAGGGGTGTGGGGAGGGGCAGGGGCTGCTTCAGCCACTGGCAAGGAGCCTGGGGAGAGGCCTGGAGGGGGTGCTGAGATGAACTTCAGGGGGCCGGGAGGCTGGGGGACTCTGCCTAACCACCCTCTGCAGCGCCCTCCAGCAGCTCTGGCCCCTGGACCACGGCTCCCCCCTCCCCTCCAGGGACCCTCCCTTCTCCCTGAGGCCTGGTACCTGCTTCCCACTAAAGTGGCTTCAATAAAGAAAGGAAAAGACCCAAAGTGAGTCAGGGCTGCTGTCTGGCCCCCGGGACTTCTGCCCCATGGGAGCAGACCTCTCTCCCTTTGGGGGTTTGGATAATTATCTATACCTGCTGCTACCCAGACAACCCGCTGGGGGGCTGACGGGCCCCAGACTCCCTGTCTGCTCCTGGCAACACGCATGAAGGGCCACAGTAGGGGCAGGGGGTTAGTGGGGGCGGCCTGTCCTCCAGCCCAGCCTCGGAGGAACTGCAGACAGCAGAGTGTGCATGGGGGTGGGCCGGGGGGCAGGTGCGGGATGGGGCGCAGCTCACACGGGCCCTCCAGCTCATGCAAGGAGAGGCGGGAGGGGGCAGCCCCACCAAGACAGAGGTAAGGCAGGATGAGGTGATGGTGTGTGTGCGGCCAGACCAGCTCTGGGGCCAGGGGCAGAGATGGGGCAAGGCAGGGCCTGGCGCGGGGGAGGGTCTGGGTGCCCACTGCCCTGGTGAGGGCGGCACACCCGGGCCGCCTCCTGTAAAGGAATCCGATGCCGGGCAGATTCTCTGGAGGCAGACAGGGGCAGCCGGGGGCGCTGGGCTCAGTCAGGGACCTCAGGGTGGGCGGGCAGTCCGCTCTCGCCACGCCGGTAGGTCTCCCAGAAGCCCCTGTCCAGCTGCTCCAGCTGTGGGCCCAGCGGCAGGTGGCCAGCCAGGTGCATGTGGAGGGTCTCCAGCCACTGCTCCAGCTTCACAAAGGAGGGCCTGGGCGGGGGGTGGGGGGTGGGAGACAGGAGGCGGGGGCATGGTGGGTTCCGGCTCTGCTTGGGAACCCCCCACACACACCCCGCCCTAAGCCCTGCATCCTACTCACCTTTTCTCGGGGTCCAGGTCACAGCAGCGCACGGTAATGGGGAAGAAGCTCGGGGGGCAGTTTGGGGGGCAGTAACGGTCCAGGAAGCCTCGCACATTGAGGCCAAAATCCATGGTGCGTGGCAGGTAGTCCGGGTCAGCGTTCACTCGCCCGATGATCTGTCCAGATGAGGCCTGGCAGTTACCCGGGGGGCCCTGGGGCTGGGTGCCACCCGGACGGGTTTGAGGGTGGGTCTGGCACCTGTCTGACCATGGGGATGCAGGCAGCGGCGGGCAGCCCGTCCCCATAGCCTCCCTAGCCTGGGGGCCCGGCAGGCCTCCAGCCTGCAGCTTGGAGCATGTGGGGAGGGGGCTGGAGCCCGCTGCCGCCCGCCCCTGGGCCTACCTCGCACAGGACGATCCCAAACGAGAACACATCCACCTTCTCGTCATAGCTGCGGCCTGGATGGAGAGACCATGGTCGGCAGGTGCACAGGGCCGGGGGTGCCAGCCAGCGAGGAGGCTGGGCCGGGGACCGCCCGCTGGGGAATGCGCTGACCCGCAGGTGGGGACCAGGAGGCAGATGCTAACAGCCTCCACAGGATCAGGCCCTGGGCTCTGACCCTACCTGGGCCCACCCAGGCTGAGCCAGCCTGCTGGGGGGGTGGTGGCTGGTGGCTGGTTGTGGGCGGGGGGAGTCAAGGTGAAAGCCCTGGGCAAGGGGTTCCAGGCCCAGCTCGGTCACTAACCAACTCTGTGACTCCAGGCATGTCATGGACCCTGTGGTGACCTCGAGAGAACTGTGTCAGACCCTCAGAGCCTGTTGGTGCTACTGTTTTTGGAGAGATAAAGAACTGATTTGAAGATATGATTCAAGATCCTGAGATGAGACCACCCTAGATTATCTGGGCAGGTTCTAAATGCCCTCCTGCATGTGTACTCACTCAGCTGTGTCCAGCTTTTGTGACCCTTTAGACTACCGCCCGCTGGGCTCCTCTGTCCGTGGGGTTTCTCAGGCAAGAACACTGGGGTGGGATGCCATGCCCTCCTCCAGGGGATCTCCCGACCCAGGGACTGAACCTGAGTCTTTTGCATCTCCTGCAGTGCAGGCAGATTCTTTACCACTGAGCCAGCGCGGAAGCCCCAAAATGCCATCCTAACTGTCTTCATGAGAGAGAAGGAAAAAGGAGAAGACTTACAGGAGGAGGCAGCCACGTGGAAACAGAGGCAGAGATCGGGCCGATGTGACCACAAGCCCGGAATGCCAGGGTCAGAGCTCAGACAGAGCAAGGAATAGACTCTCCCTTGGAATCCCTGGAGGGAGCGAGGCTCTGCTGGATTTCGGACTTCTGCTGTAAGCACTCAGTTTGTGTGCATCTGTTACAGCAGCCTCAGGAACTGATACAGACTCTCTGAGCCTCAACCTGCCTTAGCTGTAAAATGGGAACAATACTGTCTACCTAATGATGTTAAAGATAATCAGGACAGCCACTCTCACTGAATCCTGACTAGTTTACAAATATCTTACCCAATCTTCATGCCACTTCTTAAAGATAAGGACTCTTTTTGTTTGTTTGTTTTATTCTTTTTCTTTTCTTCAAGATAGGGACTATTAACCCCACTTTACAAGGGCTTCCCTGACGGCTCAGACGGTTAAGAATCCACCCGCAGTGCGGGAGACCTGGGTTCGATTCTTGGGTCGGGAAGATATCCTGGAGAAGGAAATGGGTACCCACTCCAGTATTCCTGCCTGGGAAATTCCATAGACAGAGGAGGCTGGTGGGCTACAGTCCGTGGGGTTGCAAAGATTCAGACACGACTGAGCAATGCTAACATTTTCACTTTACCAGTTATGTTATTAGGGGGTGGCTTATATTAACTTTGATCAGAGTTGGTGTTAAGATGACCCTGAGTCTGCCTGTCCTGACCCTGGGTTTGCATGTCCCCTGCCTGTGGATGGAGTTTATCACCCCCAGTCCAGGCACACATGGGATCACTGTGTGACAGGCGGAAAAAAGAAATGGACTGGGAGAAGGGTGCTCTGTGGGAGGCCTAATTACGGTCCTGGAGAGACCCTAGACCCTGTCCAGGGACCGCCTGCTCCTTGGACCCTTGGACCCTGAATGTGCTGCCTTTTACGGGACTTTGCAGGTGTCACTCAGTTACCGATCTCGCGATGAGGAGATGATCTTGGGTTAGCTGGCTGAGCCCTCTGATCACAAAGGTCCTTGTGAGGGAGAGCGGAGAGTCAGGGTCAAGGCAGGAGAAGTAACGGGACATGGGCGTCGGAAAGAAGAGGCTGCTTACACTGCTGGCCTTGCCGGAGGCGGGGCCAGAAGCCAAGGAGTGAGGCTGCCTCTGCAAACTGGAAGAGGGAAGGAAACAGATCCTTCCCACTCGAGCCTCGAGAAGGAACCCAGTCCTGCTGACACTGGACTTTAGCTCAGCGAGCCCGATACTGGGCTCCTGACCTCCAGAGCTATAGGATAATTTGCCTGCGCGGTTTTAAATTTTTTTGGTGAAACTCAAGACATGTAGGGCTTCCCTGGTGGCTCAGATGGTAAAGAACCCGCCTACCATGTGGGAGACAGGGTTTGCTCCCAGGGTCGGGGAGATCCCCTGGAGGAGGAAATGGCTACCCACCCCAGTATTCTTGCCTGGGGAATTCCATGGACAGACAAGAATTTCACGACAGTGGGCTATAGTCAGTCCTTGGGGTTGCAAAGAGTCAGACATGACTGAATGACTAACATTTTCACTTTTCACTTTCAGTGGGTCATACTTCCCTGACCAGGGATCGAACCTGTGCCCCCCTGCATTAGAAGCATGGAGTCCTAACCACTGGACCGCCGGGAAGTCCCTAGGATGACTTGTGTTTTTTAAGCCAGTTGTGACAGTCTGTTGCAGGAGCAAAAGGAAACTAATGACAGGACTCGAGGAGGAGGAAGAGGAGGCTGGGACCTCTGCCCCCTGCAGCTCCGCCTGGGACCGTGCGGCCCTGGGGATGTGCCCGGCGGGGCCCGACTCACCGTTGATCATCTCGGGCGCCATCCAGTAGGGGTTGCCCACCACCGTGTACCGCTTTTTCCGGTCTGGCTTCTTGAGGCTCCGCAGATCCTCAGGCTGCGTCTTCTCGTCCACCATGAGCCGCGCCAGCCCGAAGTCGGCCACCACCACGTTCTTGTTCTAGGGTGACAGGGAAGCAGGGCCGCGCTGAGACATGCTCCCGCCACCACCTGCCCACTCCCTCCTCTGCCTTCTGGGGGCAGCCTGTGGTCTCTCCATCACTGCCCCTTAGACCCTGGGCTGCCTGCTCCCATTGCCTCCCACTGAGGTATATCTCCCTGCCCCAAATCTCTTTCAGTAAACCTCTCCTGATTGCCCCAGCCTCCACATCCAGGCCCTCCTCCGGGCCCAGAGCGGCTGGTGCAGCCTGGTGTGGCCTGTTCTCTGCGAAGGTCACCATCCCAGCAGACCCCAAGCCTGCTAGGAGTGTGGTGGGCGGGGGTCCCACTGGCCCCTCCTGCAGGCCTGCCTGCTCACCTCACGAACCAGGCAGTTGTGGGAGTTGAGGTCCCGGTGGATGATGTTCATGGAGTGGAGGTAGGCCTGAGGGTAGAGAGGCATGGAGATCAGGGGGCAGCCGTGCTGAGGGACCCAAGCCCCGCCCTTGTCATCCTCCCGCAAGGCTCCCATCTGCCCCTCTACTGGGTTCCCTTTGTCCTCTCTTGAAGCTTCCTATGGAATTTAGGAGAATGGTAGAGAATTGTTTTGGCAGGGGTTGGGTCGGGGGGAACTGCAAAGCAAGGCAGGCGGGATCTTAGTTCCCTGACCAGGAATCAGGCCCATGTCCCCTGCAGTGGAAGCATGGATTCTTAACCACTGGACCGTCAGGGAAGTCCCCTACCCCGTGCTGCCCCCGAAATCAAAGCCTACTCACCATCCCAGAAGCAATGTCCTTGGCAAAGCTCACCCTCTGACTCCAGGGGTACTGGCTGTCCTGGGGGTGGGGGTGAGGGGGGAGAATGTCCAGGATGAGCCAACAGGGCCACAGGGACAGGACAGTGGATGAGAAAGGCAGGAGGGGGTGAGCATCCTGTAGGGGCTGATGACCACCACCCCCCACTCTCTACGACACCCACAACTGTTTCCTCTAAGGGGTGTGGGTGAACAATTCCAAACAATTTCCTGACAGAGCAGCTTTGAGATCAGAGGCTTATCCCCAGTGAAGAGCCTGGGAGACTGGGGTCCAGGGAGGAGCCACTGGGTCCAGGGTCCCTCAGTGGGAGCAACTGGGATGGGACGCAGGTGGGGGGTCGGGTGGGGGCGAGGGTGTGGTTCTGCCCAGCACTCACCATGCTCTTGATGATGCCCCGGAGCGTGCCACCCTTGATGTACTCGGTGATGAAGTTGAGCCTCTTGTCCTTGTAGAGCACCCCGATGAACTTGAGCACATTCGGGTGCTCCAGGCATCGCATGACCTTCACCTGGGAAGTGGGGTGCAAAAAGGCTGCGCCCCCATCTTCTCCTGCCACTGTCCCACCAGAAGCCGCATGGACAGCTCCGAAGGAGGGGGAGTCTCCACACCCCACCCTCTCACTGGGGGTTTCTGCCACACCTGCCGCTGCCCCCCACTTTGCTTGGGCTGCCCCCACCCCCAGGGCTGTCCCTGCCCCTCTCGCCCCCTTGGCAGTCTGTCTTCTTTCGATGAGAGCTTGAGCGTCACTTCCTCCCGGAGCCCTTTGCTACCCACCCCCTCCTCGATGGGCAAGCGTGGGGCAGGCCCCTCACCCACCTCCTTGAGGAACGTCCGCTGGGTCTCCTCGTCGAAGCGGATCAGCTCCTTCATCACCATCACCTCGCCCGTCTCTCGGTGCGTCACCTGCGTGGGGACACGTGGGGCACGGGCTCTGCTCCAGGCCACCCCACAGGAGGCCCACCGCTTCCCAGGCAGATGGACACACGGGGCCGGGGGCTGATGCCTGGCTGGTGGACATGGGCAACCTGGCTGGTGCCTTTTCTATAAACCTGAACCTTGTAGGCTGGTCATTGCCAGAGAACATCAGAGGCAGGAGAGGGCTGGTCGCGAGAGTGTGGAGGGGGTAAGCAGCCCACGTTAGGCTGAGTAGGAGGGCCTGGGGGAGGAAGCCTTCAGGGTCAGTCTGGGCTGCCCTCCCATCCTGACTCTGAGAAGCCACTGTCCCAGGACCTCTTTCACTCAGTCTACCTATATACGGTAGCTAGCTCGACGAGGCCCAGGGGGAGGTGAGCCCTGGCCAGGGAGTCTGGAAGCCAGACACCTTTCCACTGTGGCTTCCTGGGGACACTGGTGGGAAGAGGGTGGAGGGCCAACAGGTCACCCTCAGACGGTCCCCTCCCTCCCTGGCGTGCCCCGTACCTTGATGGCCTGGCCGAAGCAGCCCTTGCCCAACACCTCCCCATGGATGAGATCTGAAGGCCGGAAGATGCGGTGCGGCCGGCAGACCACACGGAGGGACTCGGAGCGACCCAGGTCCTTGTGCTGGGAGGCCGGGGAGCCCAGCGAGCTGGCGCCCGGGGACCTGTCAATGCTGCAGCTCCTCCTGGGGAGACACACCAGCGCCCAGTGCCACCAGTGGCAGGTGGGGCCCTGGCCGAGGGTCCCTTGGGGGACGCCAGGCCTCAGCCCTGCCCCTTCCCCCAGCCTGCCATGCGCCACCGATGCCAGTCCATGTAAATTGCCCATAGTCAGGAAGGGTGGCGCCGGGCAGCTCTCCAGGGCCATCATGAGACCCCTGCCCTACCCAGATGCAAGCACTCCGTGCCCTGTCTGGCTTGGACTTCCTGTTCAGAAAGGAATGTTTGCCCTTGGCCTTCTCTGCCTGACGACCCTGGGTCAGATGCTTTGTCTCCTAGCATTTGAGTCCCGGGCCCTGAGGTGCAGAGGTGGAGGACCTGTGCAGGATGCCCCTAGGTGGCCCTGCAGGGCGACCTGAGCTCCAGACAGGGGAGGAGGAAACACAGGCCTTCAAGGTCACTGCTTCCTAGTGTAAAGGCTGTCACCCCAGGTGTCCCCCTGACCAGGAGTCCTGAGCAGGCCCCAGAGTGAGCAGCATGAGAACCAGGCTGTCTCTGGGCTTCTTTGCACCCTTCACCTCCCTTTAAGAGGTGCCTCTGGCCCCTCCAGCCTGGACCACATCACAGCCCTCGGGCTGTCTCTGGTCCTGAGCATCTTCTTGCAAAGGGGACCAGAGTGGTCTCTGTGGGACACATCACTGTGCTGTGAGACCTTGGCTACCAGCTGCTGCCTTGGAGCCCACCTTGCAACACAAACCAGATGCCTGAGCACCAGGCCAGCGGCTCCTTGAAGCCAGGGCTCTGGTCCACCCTGGGAGCCCTGTCACCCCCAGCTGGGGGTGCCGCTTCCCCATTTCCTCCTTCTCATTCCCCTTCTTCTTCCCAGCTCCCTGCACCCCTTGCTGGTGTGTTCTTTTTTTTTTTTTGCAGGGCTGACTTCTCCATCAGACTGTGAGCAACTGGAGTGCAGGGACCGCCCCTCCCCACCCCCACTGAGGCCCAGCGTCAGGGAAAGTAACAAGACACAGAGCGTCACGGTGCAGGGCTGACTTACAGCACGGGCTTCTGCCGGCTGGAGCTGCCTGCCTCCCCGCTGGGCGTGTGAGTCGGGGAGCCCAGGGGGCTGGGCTCAGTCCCCGGCCCATGGCCCAGACTGTCATGGGGGTCATGCTCCAGAGTCAGCTGGAGCAGGCGGCTGGTTTCCTGGATCAGCAGATCAATCTGGGGAGAGCAGGCATGTGGACAGGTGAGTCTCAGGTGGTGGGGAGCAGGCACAAGGGCACCACCTCCAACCCCGCTTGCCAGACCTGGGACCCGCACCTCGTCCAGGGGCACGTTCCGGATGGGCGTGCCATTGATTTCCAGGATCCGGTCCCCGACGTGGATGGAATTCTTCACATCCGGACTCATGCAGCCCGGGTCCACTCTGCGGACACAGAGCAGTGGTCAGACCTCTGCCTGCCCCAGGGAGCCAAGGCCAAGGGGACCAGATCAGGAGTACGAGGGCAAACCATGCTGTCTTGCATGACTGGGTGGCAGTTGTCCAGAGCACTGAAGTCTGGCTTGGTGGGAAGAGTTCTACGTTAACTGCAACGCCTGCCATGGGTGGTGGAAAGTGCCATGCCCCGTGGTATCTGCCGAGCTATACGAGATGCTCAGGCTTCCCTGGTGGCTCAGATGATAAAAAACAAAACAAAACAAAACCCACCTGCCAATGCAGGAGATGCAGGTTAGATCCCTGGGTCAGGAAGATCCCCTGGAGAAGGAAATGGCTGCCCACTCCAGTGTTCCTGCCTGGAAAGTCCCTGGGACAGAGGAGCTGGCAGGCTACAGTCCACGGAGTCGCAGAACAGTTGGACACAAGTTGGTGACTGAACAGCAAGAGCAGCAATGAGATGCTCGGGGGCTCCTGTGCAACACAGCACTGTCTCTGCTACGGAGGGCAGACTTCTGCCAACTGCCTGTGATGCTTGGGGCAGACGAGTGTCAAGAGGCCTAAGAGGGTCTGGGCCCACTGGCTTCCTGCCTGACCCCAAAATGTGCCCTGCAAAATGAGCCTAAGGCTCCCACTCCCAAGATTGGCAGGAAGGGGTGAGCAGCCTTCCCTGAACCACAGCTGCAGGTGAGGTGGGGCTGGTGGCTTCCATTAGTCGGCCATGAGCTAAGTCACAGAATGGCCAGCTTGCCACACTCCTTTGCTTCTTTTAACTCCTCCTGAGTGTTAATGATCTGATTTCATTTTGTCCTCATTAAAGCTTTTCAAGGAATGTCTGCCTCTGCCTTGAGATGTGGAAGGGCTGGGGCAGGGGGATACGGTTGTGGTGGCGGGCAGAAGAGAAAGGAGACAGAGCTTTAAGAAAAACAGAGTCTTAACAATTTTTCAATTATTGAGAGTATATTCTCACATGGGGGAGCAGCACTTCCTTACACAGGGAAATCACGTAACAAATGAAGCAGGAAGAACAGAGCTAGAAAAATCATCACTCTGTAGCCATCACAGTAAAACTGCTACAGGGAAGACTTATCATGAAGGCAAGAACCATTTAGTGAAAGGTGGTTGGGGACAGAATATTTACAGACTCAAATCTCACAGACCACTCACTGGTTACACTGCAAAGGGGGGAAAAAATCCTTTACAGCAGAGAGAGTAGATGGCATTTTAACCAAATAATCGAAGTTGACATCCCCAGTAAAGGGCGCACTTTATTGACCTCCTGTGTCTACCACTAAGATGCACAGAGGAGGAGTGAGCATCATCAGTTACGTGGGCAAAATGCATGACCTAAATCTAGGGAAGAGGAACCCAAGTGCGGGGGCGGGGGACATCCTCCTAAAAGACTTGCACTCTTCACAGATGTCAAGGGCATAAAGGACAATGGAAAGCGGAGGAACTGGCACAGGTTAAAAGAAACTGAAGACACTTGAGGACAGCATTGTGCCGACTGGCAAAATCCAAGTTCGGGTTGTATACTGGACAAAAGTATTGTATTAATGGTGAATTTCCTAACTGTCATATAGTTGCACTATAGGATACAGTGGGCAATTACATAAAGAGAATGCTTTTATTTTCAGAAGAATGTCTGAAGTATTTGGGGAAAGGATGAGTCAATAGTGCCTACAGCTTACTCTCAAATGATTCAGTAAATAACTGTGTGTATGAACATATACAAATAAATATATATATACATGTTGATACACCCACACCTAGATATACATAGACGAAAAGACACACATATCTCAAATGTAATAAAAAGTTAAAAACGATGAACCTAGGTAAAGGGTGTACACGTGCTAAGTCACTTTAGCTGTGTCTGACTCTGCGACCCCGCGGACAGGCTCCTCTCTACGGGACTCTCCAGGCAGGAACCCTGGAGTGGGTTGCCATGCTCTCCTCCTAGGGATGTTCCCGACCCTGTGATTGAACCCACGTGCCTTATGTCTCCTGCATTGGCACATCGGGTCTTTACCATTAGCACCATCTGGGAAGCCCGAAAGGGTGTACAGGTATTCAGTACACTTATTATTTCAGCAATTTTTCTGTAAATTTGGTATTCTTCAAGATAAAAAATTTTAAAATAGTGACTACGTTTTCACAGAGACTTCTTGTGGACCAGGTCAGTTCAGTTTAGTCGCTCAGTTGTGTCTGACTCCTTGTGACCCCATGGACTGCAGCACTCCAGGCCTCCCTGTCCATCAGCAATTCCTGGAGTTTACTCAAACTCATGTCCGTTGAGTCGGTGATGCCATCCAACCATCTCATCCTCTGTTGGCTCCTCCTCCTCCAGCCTTCAATCTTTCCCAGCATCAGGGTCTTTTCCAATGAGTCAGTTCTTCGCATCAGGTGGCCAAAGTATTGCAGTTTCAGCTTCAGCATCAGTCCTTCCAATGAATATTCAGGACTGATTTCCTTTAGGATGGACTGGTTGGATCTCCTTGCAGTCCAAGGGACTCTCAAGAGTTTTCTCCAACATCACAGTTCAAAAGCAACAATTCTTCGGTGCTCAGCTTTCTTTATAGTCCAACTCTCACATCCACACATGACGACTGGAAAAACCATAGCTTTGACTAAACGAACCTTTGTTAGCAAAGTAATGTCTCTGCTTTTTAATATGCTGTCTAGGTTGGTCATAACTTTTCTTCCAAGGATACAGCCTTAAAAATATATTTCCTGGACTGTCCTGATAGTCCAGTGGTTAGGACTCTGCGCTTCCACTGCGGGGCGAGGGGGGGGGCGGGGGAGGGGGGCCTGGGTTCAGTCCCTGATCAGGGAACTTGGATCCCGCAAGCTGCATGGCTTGGCTGAAAAACCAATAGGAAAGCGTGTATATATATATTCCTTAGACTCTCCATCTCCCTTGTCTCAGTCTCCTGCTCAAGTAGCTGGGAGGGTGGGGCAAAGATAAATTTAACTTCCCTTTCAATGCTGCTATAAACAAAATACACATAAACAAAATAAAAAGTGGCCAGCTAAGACTCTTCAAACAAACAGTTCAATCTGGCCAAGAGCCTTTGGGCAAGCTGGGCTGCTTTTGAGAAGGGTGTGGCCCCTCGCAGACTGCTGGGAAAGCAGACGTTGGCTGGAAAGAATGCTCGCCCAGTGAGGGAGGCAGGGAGGAGGTGTCATTGACTCTCTGTTCCTAAAATTCTGCCTGGCTGTCATGGTCCAGCTGGTCTGGGAGTCTCCCTGTCTCTCTCACCAGTCCATCTGCTCACTTGTGTGCGGAAGGCAGCTGCTGGCCTGGCTGATGCTCCAGATGGGGCTGGAAACACAGCATCAAGTCCAGCCTCCTCCTCTCCCCGGCTACCCTCTCCTCTCCCACCCCAACCATCTTCACTTCTCACCAGGCACTGGCCTGGTACCCAGCAAGTGTGTGAGAACTGTTCACTGACTCCCAAGGAAGGAGTAGTCCACTGACTCCAAGGGGGTAGTTGTCCTACACTCAGGCAATTATTTCTCAAGGGTCCATGAAGGTCCAGGAGAAATCTTAGAAGGCTCCAAGGTATCTGACTCCCTCATGGTTTAGACAAAGACTACGAAGCTCAGAGGAGAAGGCAATGGCCCCCCACTGCAGTACTCTTGCCTGGAAAATCCCATGGATGGAGGAGCCTGGAAGGCTGCAGTCCATGGGGTCACGAAGAGTTGGACACGACTGAGCGACTTCACGTTCACTTTTCACTTTCATGCATTGGAGAAGGAAATGGCAACCCACTCCAGTGTTCTTGCCTGGAGAATCCCAGGGACGGGGAAGCCTGGTGGGCTGCCGTCTGGGGGGTCGCACAGAGTCGGACACGACTGAAGCGACTTAGCAGCAGCAGCAGCAGCAGCAGCAGCAGCAGCACGAAGCTCGGAGAGGACAAGGAAGCAGCTCAGTGTTGCACAGCATATGAGCCACTGGCTTGCCCCCTTAGCTTCTTCCATTTCTTCCTGCATCTCAGCCCTTCTCTACATCCTTTGGAATTTTCTTTAGGGATGATCTGCTGGTATCAAATCCTGTTTTGTCTGCTTTAACATGTCTATTTCACCTTCATTCCTTTTTAAATTTTTAACTGATTTATCTGTTTGTTGTCTTTTGGAGCTGTGCTAGGTCTTCGCAGCAGTGCTGGCTTTTCTGTAGTCGCAGTGCGCGGGTTTCTCATCGTGGAGCCCGGGTTTCAGGCGCCTGGGCTCAGTAGCTGTGGCTCCCAGGCTCCAGAGCACAGTCTCAATAAGGTGCACGGACTTGGTTGCTCCGCAGCATGTAGGGTCTTCCCAGATCAGGGACTGAACCCATGTCTCCTGCATTGGCAGGCAGATTCTTTACCACTCAGCCACCAGGGAAGCCCCTTACCTTCACTCCTGAAGGACATTCTCATCAAGTATAGAATTCTGTTTTGTCTTTTTAAAATTATCTGGCTGTGCCTGGTCTTAGTTGCAGCATGCAAGATTTCTAGTTGCCTGACTAGGGATCGAACCCGAGCCCAATGCAATGGAAGCCTGGAGTCTCAACCACCAGACCACAGTCTGGTCTTTTTTTGAAGGAAATTTGTTTCTTCCCTATGGCTACTTTTAAGATATATATATTTTTTTCCTTTGTGTTGTAGTTTCACTAGGTGGGGTGGTCCATGGGTAGATTTCTTATTTTTCTGTTTGGGATTTACTGAGTTTGAGTTTGTGGACTGACATCGTTTATTCCCTCTGGGAAGTTCTCAGCTGTTAAATACTGCCTCTCCCCCATTCTCTCTTCTTCTGGGATTCTAGATGGATAATTAGATCCACTCACTCTGTCCTCTCTATCTCTACTCTCTCAGGCTCACTTTCTTAGTACACCTTAGCCTCTCTTTCTCTACTTTCACCTTGTGTTTCTGCTTCTCACTTCAGCTGTTTAAAACCCTGCTCTACTGCTAAACCTGTATTTCACTTCTAGAGGTTCTATTTGGTCCTTTTCCACACTCATCCACTCTTTACTCACTTTTCCCAAGCATCTCTCACTTATTTAAACACATGGAATAAACAGGAAAGAAAACACAGGGAGTGCGCTTATTTTGCATGGTTTCTGATATCTCGCTGTCTGCAGTTTCTGTAGGTCTGCTTCTGCCCCGTTGCTGCTGTTGGCTTGCGCTCACAGGGCCTTGTTGCCACACGTGCTCTGTGGTTTTTGACTGAACGGCTCCTATTCCTTGGGACACTCATCTCGGGAAATTCTCTGAAGCCTGGAGGTGGGTTCCACCTGCATCTGCTTCTGTCAGGGCCTAGGGACGTTCCCAGTGGAGAAGTACTTTAAACTTTTACAATTTCTCCTGGAGGCTTTTTGAACCACCCAGGCTTGTCAATTTGGTTGGCAAACCGAAGTGTTTTAATTCTCAGGGGAGATTCCCTCTCCCCTTCTGTTCAGGTTCAAATCAGTTTATTTTCCAATTCTGGGAAGGAGGGGTAGAAATCGCTGGTGGAAGGCATGGTTTATTTCTTATTCTTCCTGACCTTGAGAGCACTTTGGTGGGGCGGGGGGGGGCAACTTTATGGAGAAGGGATTAAGTGTCTCTTATTAGACTCACTTTCCTAGAGCTAGTCACTTGGGCTTTGAGAGATGCTCAGCCACAAGAAGACATCAAAAGTGAAACTTCATTCCCCCGATTTAGATTTGCCCTCAAGGTATGGCTGCCTTCCATGCTCTGCTGACACCCTCCGGCTCCCTTCTTCACCTGTTCCTGACCTGGTTACTTCTCTTTCTTGTTCGGTCATGCAGTAAGTAAAGAGAACATTTTAAATATTTTATCTGGCAATTGTTACAGATTTTTTCTCTTGGAGGAATGACTGGATCAGACAGCTGGTATACCAGGTGGTTGGAGCTGGGCTCCATCTGGGCTCACACTTACCCGTTCTCAGTCCCCGCCCCAGAGTCGACCTGCCCACCTAAAGCATCCGTGCCCACAGCCACACCAGCTGCAGCCTTCGCAGGCCAGCCACTCACCCCTGGACGCGGACGGTGTGAGAGTGCTCCGTGCTGCAGCCCGGCAGGCTGTGAGGGGGGTCGATGGAGACCGAGAGGCCACGTTTGCCATGAGCTGAGGCCGGGATGGAGACTAGGGTGACCGTGTGGGGCAGGTGGGAGCCAGGGGAGTCGGGCAGAATTTGCTCGATGACGGGGGTCACCACGGTCTGGTAGTAGCAGTGTCCACTGCAAGAGCCGCCGGTGGCGGGGACCCAAAGAGTGGGAAGAGAAGTGCATCAGGGCAGCCAGCAGCATCAACCCCCCACAATCCCTCAGTCCCGGGCTCTTTTCTCCTTCCACCCTCCCCTTCCTGCTCCCCATGGGAGGAGGAGGGTCTTGGCTGCTTGGTGGGCTGGGAGCAGGCCCTGCCCCTCTCTGGGGCTCAGTCATTCTGGGTTGTCTACACTGTCAGCTGGCCAGGATGAGGCCTGGGGATAAATCCCATTTGAGAGGAAGTCATTAAAAGTCCATTCGGTAGCCTCAAATGCCATGCTGCCCTCAAATCCAGCTTTATCAGTGCTGCCACACTAAAGGATTTCTCTGATCTTTGTCGTTAGTTCCTGGGAAAGAGGCTCTAAATCCTCAGGAGTGTCTTCTTTTTTCATGAGCCCCCTCAACCCACACTTGAGCTAATGTTTTTGTGTTTGCTTTTATCTGTTTTTCTTTATTTTTCAAAATTTCTACTTATTTTAATTGGAGGCTAATTACTTTACAATATTGTGGTGGTTTTTGCCATACATTCACATGAATCAGCCATGGGTGTACATGTGTTCCCCATCCTGACCCTCCCACCCACCTCCCTCCCCATCCCATCCCTCAGGGTCATCCCAGTGCACCAGCCCTGAGCACCCTGTCTCATGTGTTGAACCAAAATTTTTATTTATTTTTTGTCTTTTTTTGAGTTAATGTTAGTGAGCCAATTCAGGTGGGGGTGGGGTAGGGGTAGGCTGGTCACCAGAAGGCTGGTCACCAGTAGGCTGGTCACATGATGAAAGGCTGCCACTCTGATCCAGTCTGACCTCAAGGAGCCCAAGTTCAACCCCATGTCCAGTGATTCGGTCAATTATGCCACATAACGACATCCTAATAAAAACTCTGGTGATGCTGGGGAGAACGGATCACATGCCTGATTCTACGAGCGGAATGCATGGAAGCACTGCATTCCAGACTTCCCGGACCTGGCCCTTTGTGTGTCTCCACCTGGCTGCTCCCGATTTATAGCTTTTCAGTCTTGCCTCCTTTGTCACAGATTAATTGACCATAGGTGCATGGGCTCATTTCTGGGTTTTTATCCTGTTCCATTGATCTGTATTTCTATTTTTGTGCCAGTACCATACTGTTTTGATGACTGTAGCCTTGTAGTATAGCTTTTAGTAAAAGCTATGATTGTGGTGCTCTCCTGAGCTCTGTGGGTCACTGAGTGAAGTATCAAATCTGAGGGGGCTGTGGGGATCCCTGAGTCTGCAGTCAGTTGGTCAGAAGTGTGAGTGGCCTGGGGACCCCTGCACTTGGGTCTGGGGTATGGGCGGTCTTGCTGGGGATGAGTCCTGAGCTTACAGGGTCAGTGTTCACGCTGGTGCCAGAGTTGCACAGCAGTGATGTCAGGAAGAGAGCTGAGTCTCAGGCTTCCTCCATTTGACTGCGGTGTCTTATTTCCCAGTGGTTTCTGCACTGTCACCATGACCGCCCCCTCACAGAAAGGGGAAGGGCCCTGGTGTGGGAGACCTGGGGGCACGCCAGAATCAGGGAGGGGTTGGCACTCACCAGTACAGCTTGGAGTGCTCCACCAGAGTGTAGGTGTCCCCGTCACCGATGAAGGTTCCGCATGTGAGGCAGATGAAGCATTCGGGGTGATATTTCAGCTCCCCAGCCACCTGGAAGCAAGTGTGTGTGTGTGTGTGTGTGTGTGTGTGTGTGTGTGTGTGTCGGGGGCCGTGCAGGGAGGGGGACCACAACCCAGCTCAGAGGTTCCTTTAGCCCCTGTAGCTTCTCCCCTTTGCCTCCTCTCAGAAGGGCAGCTCCAAACCAACTTGGGGGCAGAGCTGGCTCCACAGATGGGGACTGAAGGATACAGACAGACAAACAGGCTCAGGAGGCACCGAGGAATCAGAAAACCAGTGAAAAGAAGAACAAGAGAGATGATGGGAGAGAGATCTGGGGCAGGGAGTAACCTGTGAACACACACACACACCCATCAGGTGAGGTTGGGGGGCAAACTTACCATGACCAGCCCCTTGGTGATGTGCTCTGAGCATCCGTGGCAAGACTCGCCATAGCGGGCCCAATAGTCCTTCTTGCAGAAGAGCTGCCCATCCTTCTCGTAGTACTGGTGCGAAAGGGAGGCACTGCATTCGCAACACCTGGGTGGAAAGGGGAGCTGGGACTCAGAGGGGCCCACCCTTTGCCCCCACACCTGGGCCCTGCCAGTCCACAGGCAGCATTAGAGAAAGGTGTGTTCTCTGGATAGAGGCAGTCTGCTCTGGGCACAGGGCTTGGCGAGTGGACTTAGGCACGGATTTGGTGACCACCCCACTCTTTCCACCATGGTCCGTTGGCCAGAAGCCTTGATCCTGCGTGCAACCTCAAATCACAACCCCCGCGCCCTCACCACAGCAGTTCTGCACCCAGAGTGTCTGGCCCACCTGCTAGCTCTGGGGTGAGAAGTGCTCCTCATGTGAGGCCCCCATCCCCTGTCGTGCGCGGAAGAGGGCCAAGTGTGGGCAGAAGACTTACTCTCAGGCCCAGGGAAAAACCAGGGAGCCCAGGACTCAGGCTGCAGGGGGCACTGGAACAAACCGTGAGCCCCACTCATCTAGTCTAGTCTGCTGCTTCTCCCTCCCTCTCCTCCCATTCCCAGCAATGAGGAGGCTGCTGATGTAAATGGAGGTGACTTTTTGGAGCTGTGAAGACCTACTAAGTGCTTGCATCTTCCCATTAAAAAAAATTTAATTGGAGTATAGCTGTTTTACAATGTTCTACTGGTTTCTGCTGTACAACGTGAATCAGCTCTAAGTATACACATATCCCCTCCTTCTCGAGCCTCCCTCCTACCCCCCCATCCACCCCTCTAGGTCATCACAGAGCATCAAGCTGAGCTCCCTGTGTTACGCAGCAGCGTCCACTAGCTATCTGTTTTACACATGGTTGTGTGTATATGTGAAGCTGCTCTCTTGCTTCATCCTACCCTCTCCTTCCCCGGCTGTGTCCAGTCTGTTCTCTTCATCTGTGTCTCTATTCCTGCCCTGCAAACAGGTTCATCAGTACAATTTTTCTAGATTCCACAGATAAGTATTAATATATGATATTTGTTTTTTCTTTCTGACTTACTTCACTCCATATGACAGGCTCACCTTCTTGCTTAAATTTACTTAGTCCTCATAGGCTACCATGGCTATCCCCATTTCTAGAGACGAGGCAGATGAACTTGAGAGGGTCTATTCCACCCAAGGTCATACAGATGGGGAGTGCAGGCCCCACAAAGATGCTCCCAGTTGCACTAAGATACAAGGCAGGAGTTCAGCTCAGTGTAGACCAGTCAGTCAGCTAAGACAAGGAAATCTCCTGGCTTCCTAGACTCCAGCTAGCCCCATGGGTGCTGTCAGTCAGAAGAACAGGGTTTGGCATGAGGAGCAGGGAGGCCTGGCTGGTGGAGCCCCTGAAGGGCAGGTGGGGAGAAATGATGTAGAGGTTTCCTCCTAGGCACAACTCCACAGGCCAGGAGCTAGAGTGACATCGCCTGGCTTCTTTATGCTCAAGGGTCCTGGTGGGGTGGGGACCAGCAGCCCAGCTAAGCCAGGGTGAGCAAATGCAAGAATGGACTCTGAGCGACCGACAGCCCCTCCACCCTGGGCACAAGCCCTGCTGGGTTCTGTAGAGCTTGACCCGGGGTCCTGGCATGCACAGGTATGTCTGAGCCTGAGGACATGCCATGCAGAGAACTGCTAGGGAATCCATCCAGCTCTGCTGCTATCTGGGTGCTCTGCATGATGTGCCAAAGTCACACAGGGATAGAAGGACCAGGCTCAGAGCTCCTAGCTCAGTGGGGGAACAATCTAGGAGAGAGGAGGGCAGGAAAGACTGGGACTGGGTCAGAGAGCCCCGTGCTCCAAGCAGCCGGGGAGGCCTCCACTCTATTGTAGCCTGCAGGGTGGCAGCGCTCATTGACTGTGCTCCCTAACTGCTCCTGAACTAGGCAACTGCCGAGGAGGTGGGGGCGGAGGAGGAGGAGGAGGAGGGAGGGGACAGCAACCAGAGCCCTGATGGGACGCTGTCCCTTTAAGAGGATCCAGCGCGTTCCCAGCTGTCTGGAAGCCTGAGGGGAGGCGCTGGGGACCACAACTCAGGGCTTTGGGTGGGGGCGGGTGGCAGAGGAGCACAAAATGCCCAGGTTTTGAAACCTCCAATGGTGGGGGGTGGGCAGGGAGAGCTCCTGGAGGCGGCGCTGGGATGTGGGAGGCGGCGGCGGCAGCGGCGGAAGCGGCTGGACCAGGGCCATGACGTCATCGGGCGCCCCCGCGGCCCTTCCTGCCCCGACATCACGGCCCCTGTGGTGGGTGGACGTCTTACCGCAGGGTGGGCGACGGGCAAGGAACGCACCGAGCCAGGGGGCGGGAGGACGCCCCAGGGTGGGGAAGTCCCTAGGGGAAGTCCCTAGCGCAGCGCGCGGGGGGCTCTAACCCAGCGCGGAAGGAAAGGTGCGCGGCCTGAGAGCGCGCGCCCGCCTCGCACCCAGACCCGGGAGTCACTGCGCCCTTCCACCGCGTCACGGGAGTGTCCCCGCGGGAGTGTCCCCGCGGGAGTCTCCCGCGACTCCCGGGCGGCTGGAAGCCCCCTCCCCCGCCCCAGTGGGCGGGGCGGCGGCGGCCGCCTTCCTCCAGGGCAGACTGCTCTTCTGCCGGAGAACTACTCCTTGGCTCACACACACACAACACTGCAGCAGCCCTGGAAGACGCGACTGTTGATTCACTCAAGAGCTGAGAGTGCAGTCAGCTCCCCAATAACCACTTCCTCACAGCCTGCTCGGATGCCCCCCGCCACGGGCTCCCCAGGCTGCCTGCATCCCCCCAGCCTCTGCCGTTATAACCTGCAGGCTCCCTGAGGTCCCAGGCCAGGCACCTATAAATGGTGTTCCCCGAGGAGAACAGAAGTGTTTCCTGTCCGACGCCATCAGCCTGGAGCAGTTCTCATCCCCCAGCGTCCTCGGGACTGCTCCCAGGAGCCTGGGGCTCAGCCTCTACCTCGGCCAGAGGACCTCCACCTAGGACCCAGCCTAGGGTCACACAGCGGCTTGGTGGCTGGCCCCCTGGGGCCTCGGTGGACTCTGCTGATGGCAGGCACACAGGAGCCCCTGACGCTGGGCATCCCCTCATCCCTCAGGCCCCTATCTGGGCAGGAGCCAGAGGAGGCAGGTGGGGCAGGTCATGTCCCTACAAAGGGTGTCCAGAGAGGAATACCCAGGATACTGTACCCTCCCCGAGAGCAGGCAAAGGCACAGCCAAGCTTGGGCAGGAGAGAAGGGCACTGGGGGTGGGGTTGGGGGGGCTGAACAGGCCAGGCTGGGAAACCGGGATGACCCCCTCAAGGAAAGGGCAATCCCTCCCAGGGGTGCCCTCTACCCAGAATCATATTTCTGGATACCAAGGGTGCAAAAGAGCAGCTGGGGGACAAGCCTGATGGGAGCCTGTACCAGAAGGGCCAGGGGCCGCAGCCTCGGCCTGCTTCCCCCAAACAGGCAGCCAACAGTGACCAAGGAGTTTCACTTCTCATGCCCCAGAACCCGGCCTCAGGTGGGTCTGTCCCACCGTGGCCTCCGGCCCCAGCCAGCCCCAGCCGGCCCCAGCCCTCACACCGCAGGCCCTGCCTGAGGCCTGGGATGGGTCAGGAGGGGGGCTTTCCACTTACTTGGCCCTCCTGAGAAAGACACGCCGTCTTCTCAGGGGGGAGGCCAGCATCCTTCGCCGCTGCCTATCTCTGGGGCCCCGGAGGCTGCGGGGAGCGCAGGGGTGGGCCGACAGAGCTGCTTCCCCGTCCACTCCAGGCACTGAGGATTGGAGGCTGCTGAGGGAGGGGCGAGTGTGGCCACGAGGCAGGGGAGGAGGATGTGGAGGTGTGGGCGCTGGGGGACCTGGTCTTAGCTCAGAACAGGAAGCAGCTGAAGGCCCTAATGCCTGGGCTCTGGTGCAGACGGGAGGCCTGGCCGCCACCCTGCCCTCAGCTCTGCACATCCGAGGAAGGCACCCTCCACGCCCCTCAGCCTCTTTTCTTTTTGGCCTCACTGCATAGCTTGTGGAATCTTAGTTCCCTGACCAGGGATCGAACCTGCACCCTCTGCACTGGGGGGGAGAGAGAGAGAGAGACAGAGAGAGAGAGAGAGAGAGAGAGAGAGAGAGAGAGAGAGAGAGTGTGTGTGTGTGTGTGTGTTCAGTCGTATCTGACTTTTTGTGACCCCATGGACTGTTGCCTGCCAGGCTCCTCTGTCCATGGAATTTTCAGGCAAGAATTTCCTTAAATTCTTGCCATTTCCTCCTCCAGGGGGATCTTCCCGAACCAGGGATCAAACCCGTGTCTCTTGCATCTCCTGCCTTGGCAAGCGGATTCTTTACCACTAGCTCCACCTGAGAATCCCTCATTGGGAGTGTGGCATCTGAACCACTGGACTGCCAGGGAAGTCCCCCTCGGCCTCTGCTTTGACAAAGGCTCCGGGGACTCTCTGGGGACAGGGAGCAGCTGCTTCTTCCGGTGCTGCCCCCAAGGGAACAGAGGCTGACTTCCACGAACAGTCCATCCTCCTTCCCTGAAAGTCCCCTGAAGAGGGGGGCGCATCCCAGCCCGGGCTCCAGCCCCCAGTGCCAGCTGCGCACTGAGCTCTCGCCCTCCGGGCCCCACCAGCCTCCAGGGAGATGTTACCAGAGTTACGGCAGCCACGGGGCTCCTGCACCACACTTTTCTGAGAATGGACCTCCCGGAGGCAGCAGCTGGGCCAAAGGAAGCCTGGACCACCCTTCCAGGAGGCTGGGAGAGAGAAAGGGGCGGGCCCTGCAGTGACAATGACACCTAGGGCTAACGCCAGAGGCATTCCATGGGCCCACTGCGAGATCTTGAAGCCCAGGGGCTGGCACTTCCGGGGGCCCAGCAACCAGTCCCTCCTTTATGAGCTGCTTTCCTGTCATGGGCGTGAGGACTGGCGGCCTTAACCAGATTTGGGGGCTGTTGGGAAAACCACACAACGTGGGGCCTGAAATGCTGTGGGAGTCACGACTCTTACTGCCTGTGGGCCCCCGCCCCACTGTAGGAGCCTTCCCTGTGGCCCCACCACACCAGGGACTAAACCCAAAGTGCCCCCTCCCTACTGTCCCCACTTGGGGTCTCCCTCCTCTGCCAGTGAACAAAGCAGGGACCCCTCCCAAGTTGGGTTCCACGTGTCCGGCCCCACTCTGCCCTTCTCTGGCTTCTGCAGGCGCACTCTTGCCCCACCCCATGTCTCCCAAGACTCTAACTCCCTCCCTCCCCACCCCACACACAGGGACCCCCAAAGTTCTTCCCTTGATTTCTCTCAGCCTCATCTCAATCCCCTCTGCTGGCCCTCAGTGGGCTGATTTCTCTGAACTTTCCACCTGGGACTGGTCTCGAATCACCTCGGCCAGCTGTGGGCAGGGCAGGGCCACCCTGGTTGGCCTACTGCTTCTCCAGCTCGACAAGGACAGGGCGTGATTCATGGCCAACCTGGCCCCCAGCTCCACCAGACCCAATGGACCACTGGTCTCCTTTGCACCCGGGTGTGCAAAGTCAAAAGGCTTAGATTGTGCCTCTGCCGCTCACCAGCCCTCAGCTCCTCCCCCATCATCCCTGACTTATTCAACTCTGCAGTGACTTGGAGTGAGACAGATACAGGTTCGAGTCCCAGCTCCAGCTGTTGCAACTTTCGGCAAGTTATTTGATTTCTCCGAGCCTTTGTTTCTAACATGGAAATTTGGCAAATGATAGTACCTCCTACAGTTATGGTGAAGGCTTGAGGACATGACGTCACAGGAGTCACTGATGAATAGTGGCTAACATGACTAACCCTTGCCAAATATCGTCCCTTTCAGATCTGAAACTCCCTCTGCTCTGAGTCACTGTCCCAGGTCGGGTCTTATGAGCACAGATCCCTGAACCACTGTGACAGCCCCTTCCCTGTCACGTGGCCACCATCTGCCCACTGGAATGGCACTTTTCAGGAGCACTCCCGCCCACAACCCTCTTCTGCTTCCTGACACTCTCCACTGGCTCCCTACTGCCTTCAGAAGCTCCTTATCTTGGCATTCAGGGCCCTTCACACATCAGTCCTAACTCTGCCTCCTCATCACATCCCTCGACTCCCTCTGTGCAACCGGATGAGCTGTTCCCATGCCTCAGCTGCTGGCAATGCCCCCCTTCCCTGTCTCCATGCCTGTGGTTTTCTCTGCCTGTTCAGAGCCCCGTTCCTCCTCGAAGGCCTCCTTCTGAACACCTGATTGGGAAGCCCAGGACTCGGAACCCACCTCTCCTCTGGGCTCCCCAGCCAATGTTCATTTTACCCCCGCGGCTGTGTGTCTTTGGTCAAGAGAATTAACCACTCTGTGTCCCAACTAATGGAGACCACACGTATCCAACAATACAGAGTCCTTAAACCAGTGTCTGGCCCTTGCTAAAGTGTAGAAAATATTAGAAATTATTTTTAAAACAGAAAAAAATCCTTGTTGGCGGCTCCCAGTGCCCAAATTTAACCCTTTGTTCAGCTAGCTGGTGGCTGCCCTGATCCCAGCGGGGCCTCCCCAACTTTACCTCCTTTCATTTTTGGTGCTTTTCTGCCTGAACTCTGCTGGCCACTGACTGGGCCAGGCCCTGTCACCATTCATTCTATCCTCTGCACCTGCTGGGCTCTCTGTCTGGAATTGCTTCCTACCACACTTCTCCACCTGCGAAATCTCCCATCCTTTGGACCCCAGCTCTGGCCCCACAGAGCTCTCTAAGGCTCCCCTCTGGCCCTGTTTCTCAGGATGGTGCTACCGGATTGCTGGGCCACCTCTGCGTCCCCACGTGCACCACCACAACCTTGATCCTAGTCTCCTATACTTGAGAGTTGGTGTCCTGGAGGGAAGGGACTGGTCTTACTGGTTATGCATCTTTGCAACCAGCCGGGGGCTCATCTCCTCCCAAGGCCTGCTTGGTTTCCCTCTTCTCCCTGAAGCACCAGCATCCAGAAGGTAAGGGTAGACTACCCTCCACTCCCCCCACCTGCCAAAGTGCCATCAGGCCTTGGGATTATCAGCATAAATGCAGGTCTCTCCTTTTCTCTCTTCAGAGGTCTAGAATGACAAAAAAGAGAGGCCTCCAGGGAGCTTCTAAGCCAGATGCCCCATTTGACGGATAGGGAAACTGAGGCCCAGGACCAGAGAGAGATCCTCGTCTCTGGCAGGCCTTCTTTCAGGCACCCCAGCCCCTGCCAGCCTGCCCTACCTGAAGCAGTCTGCGTGCCAGTCAGCATTCAGGGCCTGGAGGTACTGGCCATCATAGATCCTCTGGCCGCAGCTCGCACACACGGGCAACTCGCTTCCTGCAGGGGTGGAAAGGGTGTTAGGAACCATACTCAGGAGGGGTCGTTTGCTGTAGGCCTGGCCTTCCTTGCTGGACCCCACATACACCTCCACAAAGCCCCCTGTACACACGCAGCGCCCAAGCTGAGCAGTGTCCGTACAGAGCAGGAGACAGAATGAGAATTGCTGAGTCCATGGCTCAGTCTCCAAGGCCCCCTGGGCCTCAATTTCTCTCTGTAAGCTGAAGAGGAGGTAGCAGAGGCCCACCCCCCAGCAAGAGCATTCTTCAGCTCAGGCTCTGGCAGTGTAAATGTGGAGAAAGAAAGCAGCATGATTTAGAAGGAAGGCAGTGGCTGACACTCTCGTCACAGCCCCTTCTCCTCTCCTGTCTGCCCAGGAAGAGGAGCTCTTTCAAAGGGCAGGGCCTGGACAGCGCTAAGTTGGTGTGTCCTGTACTAAAGACCCCTGGAAGGCTTGGCTATGCCCTGGCCTCACAAGGGGCCAGGGCCTCAGGGCTGAGCTCCCAGATACCTGCTCCCAGGGAGGCCTGGCACCTCTTCAAGCTGGGCCACTAGGCATGCTTAGTCATCCTTGGGGCCTGGCACCCTTGGAGCAGGGTGGGCCCTGCAAGATCTCCGAGCTTGCCCCTTCCTATTGCACAGATGGGGAGATTGAGCCCTGGACAAGATAAGGCTTGCAAGGTCACCAACCAGGCTCCAAGGCCACAGCCTGCCCCTTCAAGAGGACTCAGGGACCTAGGAGCTTCCGTAAGGTGGCTCCAAGTGGGCCTTCATGGACCTGGGGGGAGGGCAGGGCTGGAGGAGCTGGCAGAGTAGAAGCTTTGTTGGACCAGGTGGGCCTATGAGATGGCTCAGAGGAGGAAACCCAGGAAAGGAGACACTAGGGAGGGAATCATGGGGCTCTTCGTACAGTAACTGTCCTGCAAACCCAAGCCTTGGGCCGCAGTAGGTGAAAGGGACAGAAGAAAGACTGATCATCCTCCCAGTCAAGACGGACAGCAGGCAGTGGGTTTGGTGCAGGGAGCGGGTGGGGTGGGGGCCGCTGCCTACAAGCTTCGGCGGACTCGTATCTCTGCTCTGCCCATCCTGCCCGTAGATTCCCAGGCACGCCAACTATGCGGGGGCCAACTGTACAAACAGGGAAACTGAGGCCCAGAAGGTAGCGCCTGGCTCAAGGTCAGAGAGCGGGCCCAGACTTGGGGCTGCTATTCGGACCCAGGGCTGCGGCTTTCCCAGCGACTCTTTCTTCCAAGGGCCGGTTAGAGACGCGATAAGGGGTGGCCCAGGGCGAGCCTGGGATGGACACAGCACGCACGGATGGAGGCCAGGGCTGGGTGGGCTGTGCCCGGGCTTCCTCCGGGGTGGTCGGCGGTCGGAGGATGGGAGAAGGCGGGGATGAAAGGGAGGAGGGGGCCCGCCGCCAGCGAGGGGTGGAGGGAGCATCTCACCGGGGCCGAGGAGGGAAAAAACGGGATGGGAGCTTTCCAGGGAGGGGCCTGCGGGCTTCTGAAGGACGAGCTCATCCCGGACGACACAGGGGCGCGGCCTCGCCGCAGACCCGGCCTCCGCGGCGGGCAGGCCCGGCCCCCTCCCCGCGCCCGGCCCCCCTTGCTTCTCCGTCTCCCCCCCAGCGCAGCGTCCCCGCCCGCCCGGCCCCCAGGTCGGCGCCCCCGCGGCCCGCGTCCCGCGCACCTTCCTCTCCCATACGTTCTTCCCTCCAGGTACAACAAAGTAGCGTCAACCTCATGCACTCGGCGGGGGGCGGGGCCCGGCGGGCCTGGGGCTGGGGGCGGCCCGGGCCCCGCGCGCTCGCCCGCAGCCGCCGCCGCCGCCGGCCAGGGAGGCGGGAGCGGAGAGCGCGGGCCGGGCCGGGCCGAGGTGGGCTCGGGGCTTGCGGCACCGCCGCCGCCGCGTCTCGGATACCGGCTCCGGCAACCGCTCCGCGCCGCGGCGGCCTGGGGAGCGAGCGGAGGGGCGGACCGGGGCGGGGCCTCCGAGCTGCGGTACGGGGCGGGGCGGGGCGCCGGCGAGCGGCGGAACGGCCCTGCGCGGCCCCGCCCCCGTCCGCGGCCCGTCACGCCCACTGCCACGCCCCTCTCCACCCGGCCCCGCCCCGCTCCTCCTTTCATTCATCTTTTCCAGAGCGACAGCACTCCTCCGAGTCCCTAGGCAAATCCGGAATCCGAAAATTGCGGCTTAGGTGGGATGCGTGCTCTGATGCGGCAACCTAGACGGTGTAGAAGCCGCAGTTGTTCAGTCGCTCAGTCGTGTCCGACTCTGCGACCCCATGGACTGCAGCCCAGCTAGGCTTCCCTTGTCCTTCACCATCTCCCGGAGCTTGCTCGAACTCCTGTCCGTTGAGTCTGTGATGCCATCCAACCATTTCGTCCTCTGTCATCCCCTCTCCTCCTGCCTTCAGTCTTTCCCAGCATAAGGGTCTTTTCTAATGAGTTGGCTCTTCGCATCAGGTGTCCAAAGTATTGGAGTTTCAGCTTCAGCATCAGTCCTTCCAATGACTATTCAGGACTGATTTCCTTTAGGATTGACTGGTTGGATCTCCTTGCAGCCTAAGGGACTCTCAAGAAGTCTTCTCCAACACCACAGTTCAAAAGGATCAATTCTTCGGCGCTCAGCCTTCTTTATGATCCAGCTCTCACATCCATACATGACTACTGGAAAAACCAGAAGCCTGCAGTTAGGAACTTTGGTTTCCCTGCGCAGAGCCCGTCTGATCTAGGCCTGCTCGATGGAGGCTGAGAACCGGGACCGATCAGAAAGAGACGTCGCGGGACCCTGAGGTCCATAGTAGTTGCCTGGGGGAGGGGCCTCGGCCAGGTCCTTTCCCTCCCTGAGGCCTGCAGTGAGAGCTAGCTGCACCAGGGGCAGGTGGCGTGCTGGATGGGGAGGAGAAGTGAGGCTCTCACCAGCTAGGCAGTGTGCTAAAGGTTCAGGCCCCAGGGAAGATGGTGACAACTGAGCTCAGGGATTTGCTCCTCCCAGTGCCAGAGCCCTGGAGCTGGCGCCACCCTGCCCAGGGTTCAGGAGGAGGCACTACTAAAAGGAGGGTTTTGAGAGAAGTGGCCAGAGGAATTGGGTGGTCCCCAAAGCACAGGCTTCCCTGGTGGCTCAGACCATAAAGAATCTGCCTGCATTGTGGGAGATCCAGGTTCAATCCCTGCGTCAGGAAAATCCCACTGGCTGCCCACTCCAGTATTCTTGCCTGGAGAATTCCACGGACAGAGGAGCCTGGTGGGCTACAGTTCATGGGGTCCCAGGAGTCGGACAGGACTGAGAGAGACTAACACTTTCACTTTCAAAGCGCAGGTGCTCCTTCCAGCCCTGGAAGTGTGGAGCACCCTGCCTACAACTGTCTGTCCGAGGTCCACCCTTCCACTTCATCCCACTGCCTGGGAGCCTATACTGGGAGAGATTGACCCACGTACCCAAGTTCATCCAGTGAACAAGGGGCAGAGCTGTTTATGCTCCAACTCCAGCTATCGTGTGTATAAATTTTCTCTAGCCAGGGCTTTGTCCAGTGGCCTACATGAGGGGCAGTCACCTCTGGGTGCCAAACAACTACCTGGGGGAGGAAACAAAACATAATTTTTCTTTCTTCCTTCTTTCTTCCCTCCCTAGCTGTTTATTTCTTTCTTTTTCTGCCTTCCTTCCTTCTTCCTTCCCTGCCTCCCTTCCTTCTTCCTTCTTTCTCCTCCTTCCTTACTTAACATGTAGGGTTGATGCTTGTCCTCACTATATGCTGGTCAGATGGCCCTAAAGTAATTATAGTAAAGTGTCGTAAGGAGGTGTGTAGGTCCTCAGAGGCTGGACAGCAACGTCTTTGCTTGTTTGTTGGTTTCCTTCAGGGTATGTATCAGGCAGGGTCCAGGCTGATACAGGAAACAGGAGCAGTCAGCGGGGATTACTGAGGAGTTTAATAAAGGAGATTTGACAATGGACTGGGCAGAGTTAAGGGAAATCCATGAAGACAGGCACAGCCTCAGTGTGGCAGCAGTTAGTACTACTGGGTGAAGGGGCTTGGGAGAGGCCCCCAGTGCAGGGGGCTACCAAGGGGGATGTAGAGGGGCCGTGGGCATGTGCCCAGTTAGCTGGAAGACAATCACTCAGTTTTAACACAATTAACACTTACAGAATAGACTTGTGGCTGTGTAAGTTTCTGGAAAAGAAAGCAGAAATTGAAGATGATGCCGATGCTGTAAGACAAACAAGAAGACGAAGCTGACACTTCCCTCTTTTATTGGAGCTCCTTGGCAGCCATGTTTTTCTGTGAAACCAAGGACCAGCTCATCAGATCTGACATATTCAGTCGCATTGCCATCCAAGTTGTCTCTTTTTAACTGAAAGCAACAAACCAACTTTTTACTTTTAATGAATAAAACATTCACATATTGTTTATCTCATCTTTAGAACCAGGGGCTTCCCTGGTGGCTCAAGTGGTAAAGAATATGCCTGCAATGCAGGAGATCAGATTTAATACCTAGGTTGGGAAGATCCCCTGGAGAAAGGGATGGCTACTCACTCCGGTATTCTTGCTTGGAGAATTCCATGGACTAGAGGACCCTCCCTGGGTGGTTCCTTTAGTCCATGGGGTCACAAAGAGTTGGACATGACTGAGCAACTAACACTTCCACTTTTCACTTTCATCTTTAGAACATTCTTCTTAGATTCTGTTTTTGCATTGTTATGTGATGACCATTTTAAAAATTATTTATACAACCAAGAAGGTATGTAATTTGTAAGTGAATATGTCTATGTGTGCGTTGGGGAACAAATATTAAATTTTTATATTTTGGCTGTACCACATGGATTATGGGCTCTTAGTTTCCCTACCAAGGATTGAACCCGGGCCCCCAGCAACAAAAGTGCCGAGTCCTAAATTCCCTGGACTGCCACAGAATTCCCAAATATTAATTTGGGTGCAAATTAAGATCTCTGGCTTGGAGGTGTTAAGTTTTAGGTACCTATTTGCCATCCAAGTGGCAAATATATATGTGATGTTTGCTAAAAAATATTTTACTGATTGTGTTTGTGATACAAGTTTTGGGATTAGGGGTCCAGAGCCCTTTGGGAAAGACTTACTCCAGGTCTGGTGGCTCAGACAGTAAAGAATTTGCCTGCAATGCAGGAGACCTGGGTTCGATCCCTGAGTGGGGAAGATCCCCTGGAGAAGAGAATGGCAACCCAGTATTCTTGCCTGGAGGATCCCATGGACAGAGGAGCTTGGTGGGCTACAGTCCATGGGGTCGCAAAGAGTTGGACACAACTGAGCAACTAACCCTGAATATTCACTGGAAGGACTGATAGTGAAGCTGAAGCTCCAAGACTTTGGCCACCTGCTGTGAAGAACTGACTCTGGAAAAGACCTTGATGCTGGGAAAGATTGAAGGAGAAGGGGTTGAGATGGTTGGATGGCATCATGGACTCAATGCACATGAGTTTGAGCAAGTTCTGGGAGTTGCTGATGGACAGGGAGGCCTGGTGTGCTCACAAAGGGTTGGATATGACTGAGCAACTGAACTGAACTGAGCAACTAACACTTTCACTTTTGCTCCAGGTCAATGATTAGAATTTTTCCAAGTTGCCAAATTGTGGCCTGGCTGAACACAAGCTGGTGCCAAAAGGCTGCATGGGAACACCGACAGGATGAGCCCAAGACTGTGACCCAGGACGGGGGCCAGAGCCTGAACTGTCCTAGCCCAGGGAGGGACAGACAGCTGGCATCACGGGATCCCTGCTGTCAGATGCAGCCTGCCCCCTCCTTGCCCACTCTGTGTGACATCACCCAGACACGTGGCTCGGGGACTCCCCTGCTCTCTCCTTGAACTGTGGACACAAAGACCCAAATATCTTTGAGGCATCTCTTGGCGGACAAATGGGCACCTCAAACTGAATGCATCCAGATTAGAGCTCTTAACTGGTGCCCGGATCTGCTCCTCCCTCAATGTTTCTCATCTCAGTAAATGACACCCCTGTCCTTTAGTGGCTCAGCCAAAATTCGAAGACATCCTCAACTTCTCTCTCTCTATTCCTTTTCTTGCACCCATGTGTGTGTAGTCAGTTGTGTCTGACTCTTTGCAACCCCATGGACTGTAGCCCACCAGGCTTCTCTGTCCCTGGGGTTTTCCAGGCAAGAATACTGGAGTGGGTTGTCACTTCCTCCTCTAGGGGATCTTCCCGACCCAGGGATTGAAACCTGCATGTCTCCTGCAGGCTAGTCCTTTACCACTAACGCCACCTGAACCTGATCCATCAGCAAATCCTATTGGCAGATTCTACTGGTTCCCTGTAGATCCAAAACTCCACTGCTTCTCCCTCCAACCCGCCTCTTCCTTGGTCTAGCTGGGTGTACATTACAACTGCCCCCGGGTTATTCCCCCATGATGCTCCAGAGCCTCTGCACATGTGGGTCAAAGTGTGACATTTCCTTACTTTCAAATCCAAAACTCTTACTGCAGCCATTAGGGGACCTCGTCCCTGGTTGCTCTTTGCTCCTGTTTCTTCTCTCCTTTGCTCTTTTTCATTAACCGCTGTGCATCTCTCTGCTCTTGTAACTTCCCAAGCAAGGGCTTCTCACCTGAGATCAGGTGTCCCCAATCATCCCAACTGACTTAACATTCTTCCTCACTCTCCATCTCCTTCCCTGGCTTTTGATCTAGCACTGATTCGCCTGATGTTACAATTAATCATTCGTTGACTGTGTTCGTTTCCTGTGGCTGCTGCCACAAATTACTGTGCTCACAGTGCCGGAGGCCAGAAGTCCCAACTCAGTTGCACTGGCCAATATCAAGGGCTGCATTCCTTCCGGAGTCTCTAGAGGAGAATCTGTTCCTTTCCCTTTCCGGCTTCTTTTCCTTTTAAAATTGTGTTTTAAAAAAACACACATAGTATAAATTAATCATCTTGACCATTTTTAAGTGTACATTTCAGTGGTTTAAGTACAGTTGATACTTGAACAATTCAGGGGGTTAGGGCCACCAACACCTCCTCTCGCCCATTCCCGCTGCCCCGAGACACACACACACACACATACACACACACAAAGTCGTAAAATCTGCACGATGCTATCTCTGCCTTAAAACCAAAAGAGTTGATAGATGATGACTCACCCAGGCCAGGAAGCCGAAACTGGAAAGAATCAGGACTCAACTCCCTGTTCTTCTGATTCTGCAAAATGCAATCTCTACTCAAACACAAACTTTCCCCCGCACTTCATCAAAGACATATAAAATGAAAATGCAGGCACTATATTTATTGAAAAAAATCTGGGTATAAATGGACACTCCCAGCTGAAACGGATGTAAACTGTACATTCACAGTGTTGTGAAACAGGTCTCCAAAAGTTTAATTTTATTTTGGGGTGGGGGGGCTATGCCATTTGGTTTGCCAGATTCTAGTTCCCTGACCAGGGCTCGAACCTGTGCCTCCTGCAGTGGAAGCAAAGAGTCCTAACCACCAGACCACCAAGGAATTCCCCAAAACTTGAGAGAAAAAAAAAAAGTCTTTATTTCTTTATTTATTTGGAATATAATTGATTTACAATACTGTGTTGGTTTCAGGTGTACAGTAAAGTGAATCAGTGATATGTGCACATATACCCAAAAATTTTTAAAGAGTATTTTCCCATATAGATCATCAAGAGTGCAAAACTTTTCCATCTTGCAAATCTGAAGCTCTGAACCCATGAAAGGGTCCATCTTCTTTCCCCTCTCCCCCAGCCCCTGGTGACCACCATTCTACACTTTTTCCCATGAATTTGGCTACTTTAGAGGCTTCATCCAAGTGGGATTGTACAGAATTTCCCTTGTGACGGGCTTTTCACTCAGCAAGGTGTCCTCTAGTTTCCTCCATGTGGTAGCATGTGACAGGATTTCCTTCCTTTATTTATTTTTAGGGTTTCCTTCCTTTTTAAGGCTGAATAATACTCCACTGTAGATATACAACACATTTTCTCTCTTCATTCATCTGTTGTTGGAAACGTATGTTGTTCCCATATCTTGGCTACGGTGGTTAGTGCTGCTATAAACATGGGTATGCAAATATCTCTTCAAGACAGTGATTGCATTTTCTTTGCTTATTAAGTGAAATTGCTGAGTCATATGATAGTTCTATTTTTATTTATTGATTGATTTTTGGTTGCGCTGAGTCTTCGTTGCTGTGCAAGGGCTTTCTCTGGTTGCGGCCGGGAGGGGCTGCTCTTCGCTGCGGTGCACAGGCTTCTCTTGGCGGTGAGTTCTCTTGCTGCGGGGCACAGGCTGTAAACACGCGGGCTTCAGTAGTTGTGGACTCGTGGGCTTTAGAGTACAGGCCCCAAGGCATGTGGAATCTTCCCAGACTAGGGTTCTGTCCACTAGTGGATTCTTATCCATTGCGCCACCAGGGAAATCTTTATTTTTAATTTTTTCGAGAAACCTCCATACCATTCTCCATTATGGCTGTCCCAACTTACATTCCCACGAGCAGTATACAAGGTTCCTTTTTCTCTACGTCCTCTCCCACACTTGTTATCTTTTGTTTTTTGATAAGAAACCATTCTAACAGGAAAGGGGTGATATCTCATTGTGGTTTTGATTTGTATTTGCATCACCTGATGATTAGCGATGCTGAGTACATTTTCATTTACCGAATGGCCACTTAGATGCATTCTCCTGAGAAACGTCTGCTCAGATTTTTTTGCCTATTTAAAAAAATTGGATTTTTAAAAACAGAGTTTTGAGTTGCTTAAGTTTCAAATACATTTTGGCTATTTACCTATATCAAAGATATGATCCAAAAATATTTTCTCCCATTTCATAGGTGGTCTCTTCGCTTTGTTGATGGTTTCCTCTTCTGTGAGAAAGCTTTTTCGTTTAAAACCATCCCACTTGTTCATTTTTGCTTTTGTCATCTGTTCTCCTGGGGTCTTATTCAAAAAAATTGTTGCCCAGACCACTGTCAGGAAGCTTGTCTTCTATGTTTTCTTCTAATATATTTTTCTTCTGTACGTTTATTTTCTTCTAACATTTTGTAGTTTCAGGCCTTACAGTTGTCTTTAATCCATTTGGAGTCGATTTTTGTGTGTGGTGTGAGATGGGGGTTCACCCTCCTTCTTCTGTATCTGGATATTCAGTTTTTTCCAGCACCATTTATTGAAGAGACTATCTGTGTCCTGTTGTGTGGTTTTGGTGCCCTTGTTGAAGACTGGTGGTGGTGGTTTAGTCACTAAGTTGTGACCGACTCTTGTGACCTCACAGACAGAGGAGCCTGGCAGGCTACAGTCCATGGGATTCTCCAGGCAAGAATACTGGAGTGGATTGCCATTTCCTTCTCCAGGACATCTTCCCAACCCAGGAATTGAACCCGGGTCTCTTGCATTACAGGCGGATTCTTTACCAACGGAGCTACAAGGGAAGCCCTTGAAGATCAGCCGATCGTAAATGCATGGTTTTATTTCTGGACTCTATTCTGTTCCATTGGACTCTCTCTTTCTCTTTATTACTGTAGCTTTGTAATGTATTTTGAAGTCAGGAAGAGGGATGCCTTCAGCTTTATTCTTCCTGTTCAAGACTGTTTTGACCGTTTGGGGGTCTTTTGAAGTTCTGGATGAATTTTAGGCTTGTTTCTGTGAGGGTATGTGGGCTGAAGACCTCCTATTCTGCCACCTTGCTAATGTCATTTCTCTGTAGTTTTCTTGTGGTATCTTTGTCTGGCTTTCAGAGCAATGAAATGGTATCAGGGTAATGCTGGCCTCTTAGAATGAACTTGGATCTGTTTCACCTCTTCAGTCGTTTGGAAGAGTTTCAGGAGAATTGGTGTAAATTCTTTAAATATTTGGTAGAATTCACCAGTGAAACCATCTGGTCCTGGCTTTTCTTTGTTGGGAGGATTGATTACTGATTCATTCTCCTTTCTTGCCATTAGTCTGTTCAGATTTTCTATTTTTTTCACCATTCAGTCTTGGCAGATTGTGTGTTTTTAGGAATTTATTCATTTCCTGGAGGTTATTCAATTTGTTGGCAACAAGTCTCCCAGCTTCTTTTAAGGATACTTGTGATGGCATTTAGGGCCCATCAGGATAATATCCTCATCTCAAGATTCTTAATTACATCTGCAAAAACTCTTTTTTCATATAAGGTAGCTGCCATGGGCTTAAAATTCATGCCCCCTTAAAATTCATATGTTGAAGTCCCAACCCCCAATATCTCAGAATGTCACTGTACCTGGAGATAGAACCTTTAAAGAGGTGATTAGGTTAAAATGAGGTCATCAGGGACTTCCCTGGCGGTCCAGTGGCTAAGACTCCACGCTTCCAATGCAGGGGGCCTGGGTTTGATTCCTGGTCAGGGAACTAAGACTGTCCCATGCCACAGCTATGAGCCCTCACACGGCAACAAAGACCCGGTGCAGCCAAATAAATCAATACTGAAAAAAATACACACATAAATGAAAAGAACACAAGAGTTAAAATAAAATAATGAAAAAAAAATAATGAGTTTGTCAGAATGGGCTCAAATCCACTATGACTGGTGTCCTTTAAGAAGAGGAGGTTGCTGCTGCTACTGCTAAGTAGCTTCAGTCGTGTCCGACTCTGTGCGACCCCATAGACGGCAGCCCACCAGGCTCCTCCATCCCTGGGATTCTCCAGGCAAGAACACTGGAGTGGGTTGCCATGTCCTTCTCCAATGCATGAAAGTGAACAGTGAAAGTGAAGTCACTCAGTCATGTCTGACTCTTAGCGACCCCATGGACTGTAGCCTTCCAGGCTTCTCCATCCATGGGATTTTCCAGGCAAGAATACTGGAGTGGGTCGCCATTGCCTTCTCCGGAAGAGGAGGTTAGGAGACATATATGCACAGAGGGAAGACCATGCAAGGACCCAGGTGGAAGGCAGCCGCCTGCATGCCAAGGAGAGAGGCCTTAGGAGAAACTGGCCCTGCGGACACCTTGATCTTGGACTTCCAGCCTCCAGAACTGTGAGAAAATAAATTCCTGCCAACCAGCCTGTGGCACTTCGCCATGGCAGCCTGAACAGACTACTAGCAAGCAGTGGTATTTACAGGGTTTCAGGGATTAGGACCCAGGTCTCCTTGAGACTGTTATCAGCCTGGCACAGGATTCCTGCCTGGAGAATCCCATGAACAGAGGAGCCTGGCAGGCTACAGTCCATGCGGGTCGCAAGAGTTGGCTACGACTTAGAGACTAAATCACCATCTCTCTCAAAGTGTGTATAACTAGTGGAAGCAGGGCGTTTAATCTCTTTTGTTCTTACAACAAAGTTTATCCTTAGGGAATTGTATTAGGGGTGTGGATAGATGAAAAACAAAGAAGCAGGGTGGGCTCTGGGCTTCCCTGATGACTCCGTGGTGAAGGACCGGCCTGCCAATGCAGGAGGCATGCATTCCGTCCCTGGGTCAGGAAGATCCCCTGCAGAAGGCAATGGCAAAACCCACCGCAGGCCTCTTGCCTGGGAAATCCCATGGACAGAGGAGCCTGGCGGGCTGCAGTCCACGGGGTCGCAAAGAGGTGGACACGACTTAACGACTAAACGACAACAACAAAGGGTGCTGTGTTGCGTTGTGACTTGACAATGGGTGTTGGTCACGGGTGCTTGGAGAAAGAAGGCAGGGCCTAGTGCTGGAGGAAGGTATAGTTTGCAATTTTATTTAGTTAATTAATAACTGTATTTTGCGCAGCTTGTGGAATCTCAGTTCCCCAATCAGGGACCTTTGCCCCCAGCAGTGAAAGTCAGGAGTCCTAACCACTTCAGTTGCTTCAGTCTCTTGCTTTCGCAGGTGGGTTCTTTACCACTGGCGCCACCTGGGAAGCCCTAACCACTGGAAAAGAAAGTGAAAGTCGCTCAGCCATGTCTGACTCTTTGCAACCCCACGGCCTGTACAGTTCATAGAATTCTCCAGGCCGGAATACTGGAGTGGGTAGCCACTCCCTTCTCCAGGAGATCTTCCCAACCCAGGGATCAAACCCAGGTCTCCCACATTACAGGCGGATTCTTTACCAGCCGAGCCACCAGGGAAGCCCAAGAATACTATCCGTTCTCCAGCAGATCTTTCTGACCCAGGAATTGAACTGGGGTCTCCTGCACTGCAGGCAGATTCTTTACCAGCTGAGTTACCAGGGAAGCCCCTGGACCACCAGTTTGCAATTTCAGAAACGGGGTCAGGGAAGCACCTTCTGAGAAGGTAACATTTGAGTCAAGACCTGAAGGAGGTGAGGGTGCCAAGCACGTTGATAGCGGAGGGAAGGATGTTCTGGGCAGGGGAGACAGCGGAGGTGGTGGCTGGAGAGGGGGTGGCCTCTGCCCGCGAGGAATGGGGAGAGGGCAGGGTAATTGGGTGGCCTGTAGGGGGCCAGGTAGCAGGACGCAAGATCAGAACGGCTGGTCCAACTCAGGTAAGGGGCTCCTCAGCCATGGAAGGGCCTCTGGCTTGGGCAGACGGCAGCCACTGCAGGATTTTGAGCAGATGCATGACCTGAGCTGACTTTATGTTTTAAAAGGATTGTTTTGGCTGCTGTGTGAAGTGAAGGCTGAAAAAGAGCCAGGTCAGGATGGGGAAGCCCAGTTTGGAAGCTGTGTCAGTCGTCTAGGCAAGAGTTGCTGTGGATCACGGCCTGGACCCTGGAGGTTGGGAGGGGTGGTTGGACCCTGATCACCCTCTGAAGTTGGTGCCCCGGGGTTTGCTGGTGAATCGGGTGTGTGAGATGGGAGGAGGGGAGGATTCCTAAGCTGCTGCCTGAACCTCTGGAACTGAGATGGGGAAGGTGTGGAGGGGCAGAGGGGAGCAGGTTATGGTGGGGGGTGGGAGGGGGAACCCATGCTACTCAGGGTTATGAGACTTTCAGGTGGGGATGTTAGGAACTGGCTATGAATGTGCAGGTCCTGAGTTCAAGGGGGAGGTCTGTGCTTGATGTATCAGTTTGGGAACTGCTAATGCATGCATGGTATTTAAAGCCATAAATTATGAGAAACCACAGCTGGGGGGCCCCCGGGCTGAATGCTGGAGCTGGCCAAATTTCAGAGTCTGGAGAGCTTGTGGAGGAATGAGCAAGGGGTCTTTTCGATGAACAAATAAGTGATGAATGGATCTCATTTGCCACTGCTCTTGGGCAGGTTGTTCCTCCTCGCTGGTGGTCACCCCAGCCCCCTGTGGTCTCTGCGAACGCACCCCTACCCGCTTCTGACCCATCCTCCGTTTTTTCCTGGGCTCTGCCCGCTCCGGCCAGGCACTGTGGACCTTCACAGGGCTGCTCTTCCTCCTGAAAGGCCTGAGCCTCCCTGCTCTCTGCGCTATTCTCGGCCTGGTAAATTGCTTCCTATGCTCTGCTGTCCTCCGGGACTGGGTCCCTGAGCACCGCCCCAGTCCGGTGTCTTTCCAGCCAGACTCCTGGCAGCGTGAGAGCCCCTGTGCTCAGATGCGCGGATACTAGCGTCTACACGGGCAGACCCCACCTGCACTCCCAACACAGCTCCTCCTTGCCACCCTTGTGGCTTCCCCGGGTGCCCACTGGCCCTGGGGTTCTCTCTGGGGAGGACAGACGCTAGCCCATTCGGGCCCTGGAAGTGCACTTGCTGGTTTGGGGAGGGAAGTTTGGAATCTGGTACCCAGAGTGCTCTAGAAGGGAGGGGTGGGCTCCGGGAGGGCACATCAGATGGATGAGTGGCCCGAGGGGAGGGGGATGGCCCTGGGGAACGGGTGCAGTCAAGCGGGTCCTCAGTCTCCTGTAAGTGATGCCTTATGCCAGGTGTGACAGGGAGGGAACGTGGAGAGGGAAGCATGCTCCTGTTTTTTTCCGTTGGACCATTTCTTCTCTCTTGGCTGTTCACCAAGGTCAAGGTTTGGTCTGGACAGAAGGGTCATTTTTGTTTCCTCCGCTCATCCAGCTGCAGCCACAGCATCCAGAGGCCAAGGACTTGGGTCTGAGGGGTGAAGGCTGGGGAACGCGTGTCTGGGTGAGCCCATCTCCTCGGAGGGATGAGTGTGTCGGACTGGCTGCCCTGCTTCCCCTAAAAGGGATTATCATTTTTAAAGGACAGGCTGAACTTGAAGAAGGATCCTTTCACCAGAAGTCAATGGCAGATGATTTTGGTGAAGTGAAAGTGTGAAAGTGTTAGTCGCTCAGTCGTGTCCGACTCTTTTCGGCCCCATGGTCTGTAGCCCACCCGGCTTCTCTGTCCATGGGATTCTCCAGGCAAGAAAACTGGAGTGGGTTGCCATTCCCTTCTCCAGGGATCTTCCCGACCCAGGGATCGAATGTGCGTTTCTTGCATCTCCTGCATTGGCAGGTAGATTCACTAAGTGCCACCTGGGAAGACCCAAGGTTCCCCAAGATTCCCCGAGCCCTGTCCCCTACCTGGACCAGGAACTGAACGCAGATGAGCGCTTACAAAGGAGGCCAAGACACAGTTTCCTTTCAAAGGTTTTCTTTTATTAGTCTTTTCTGAAGCAGTTAATTCTCTAATTTTTTAAAAATGTGTGTTTCCTCCAGAGCTATACCAAAATGATTAAAATGAATTTTCTAATGGGGATATAGCTCCCCAGATCAGAAAAAAAAGGTGGTTTTTTTTGTTTGTTTTTTTTTCCATAAACCACACAAGTAAAATGAAAGGAGAACATCAACAATCAAAAATAATCCCCAAATGTCCAGGACAAAAAATAAAATATTTATTGATCTATCACAGCGAGACACATAGAGATGGGCAGGGCGGGGGAGAAATGCTCTGAAATACAGTGGCTCGAGGAGGGAATGGGGATACAGTACTGCGTGGGGGGAGACCCAGGTTGGGGGGTAGATTCCTGTGGCCCCGGATGGTACAGCTCCTCACACCCAGAGGCTCGGGGCCCCTTTGTAGGGGTGTGTGCGATGGGGTGGAGGCTGGGCACAGGCTGTCACAACAGGTTAACCGAGTCGATGGTGGGGGCGCCCAGCCAGCAAGGGGTGCCGGGCGGCCAAACCAGGACAAGGATGGACGGATGGATGGACAGACGGGCAGATGAATTCCACAAGAGCAAGAGGGCTGTTCCCAATACTGGGGGGAGTCTTCAGACATGGGGAACAGCGATGGGTCGGGGAAAGGGGGGCCAAGGAGGCCAAGAGATGGTGTGACCCAATCCAGCATGAGGGTTTCAATGCTTGGGTACCAACTGGACCGCAGCCAGAGGTGGGTCCTGGTGGGCAGGGGGAAGTGAGACTGCCCAGGAAGTGTCTGCACCATCTTCAGAGGAGCCCCAGGGAGGGGGTTCCCTAAGGGGCTGCCCTTCCCTCCTCCCTCCCCGCAGGAAGAGTGAAAGCACCAGCACGTAGCACCAAGTCCCCTAGAGATGGAGAGTGTGTGAAGGGGGAGTTCCTGGGTGGGAAGGGCGTGGGCGCAGGGGGCCAAGCCCACCCTCCCCTCGCCTCTGAAGGAGGGGGGCCTCCTGGGGCCCACTTGGCCACCACTCGCTTGCCTCCTTGCCCTGTGGATTTCCAAGGCCGCCCGGCCTGCCCTGTTCCCACCCGGGGTGGGAACTTAGGAGGGGGCATGGGAAAGTGGGGTGGGGTCACAAAGGGTTTACATTCTCCACCAAGCAGTAGCACCAACGTTGATGAGGTCGTGAGTCAGGGGTCCCAGGAAGCTCACTTTCTCTTCCGGCCACAGGATTTCCCCAGGCAGGCCCCACCTGGGTGCAGGGGAGGCACGCCCCACAGTCAGTCCTGGCTGCTGGTGCTCAAGCCCTTGCCCACTCTGCCCAACTCCAAGCTCTTCTCACATCCGCATCATCACCATGGGAAACAGAGGCTCCAGGAAGCCAGGCGGAAGGAAGCCTGGCCACCTCCCTAGGCCAAACTCCGCGCCCTTCCATTGCGCAGACTCCCACTGGGCACCTGGATGGTAGCAGGGCCCTTGCCCTCTCCTGGGGAGGATCTGACTGGTTAACCTTGTTTCAAATCATCAAGCCACCGGGTCGGGTCGTGGGGCCTGGACTAGAGCCTACCCCTGCAGGAGGGAGGTGTGGCTCGTTACCGCCACCTGGTGGCAGTGAGACATTATCTCTGCAGAGCTCATCCAGGGTGTTTGTTGGGAAAGAAAGCAAGCAGGGTCATGGGCCACAAGCACCAGCTGGTGCCTGACTGAGAGCTGGGCGCCTTGAATGAGGTCAGGCTGCTCTGGCCTCTGTTTCTCCCTGGGCTGCCTCGTCTCAGGGTGGGGTGGGGGCGGTGGGAAGCAGGTGCAGGTAGAAGGGGATCCACAGCCTGAGCGCCAGGGTGGAGCTGGGGCTTCTCTGAGTCCCTTTCAGGCATCCTTGGGAGAGGCCTTGAGGGTGGTGATCAGACACTGCCAGACGCATGTCTGCCCCTTGGAGCAAGGGCATGGCTCCAGGACTCCCGCGGGGTCTACCCCTCCAGTTCCCTGACACCAGGGCCCCCTGTCACCTCCATTCTCTCTCTCCCTCCCAGTCCCTCCTCTCCCAGCCTTTTCTTTCTCTCGGTTTCTCCCTGCAGGAGTGGGGGTGTGGGTACCAGGCAAGGAGGGCTTGCCAGGCCTGGCCAGGGAGAGCCAGGAGGGTCCCTGGCCCACTCTCAGCTCTGAGGATCTGTTTCAGAGACAGCAGAAGCAGAGGGTAAGGTGTCTAGCTCCCCAACCCCTGGCCTCCCTGCCGGGCCTCGTCTGACATGCCGCCCCCTGCTCCAGCCTGTCCCCCGACCCTGCCCTCTTCCAGGGGCAGAGTCTACTCACCTGGGAATCCCAGGGCTCCCAGGGCCCCTCCGAAGGGCTTGGGAGGTTTGCCTGTGGAGGGAAGGCAAGGGGTTGGGGAGGTGGCCAGGCTTCCCCATCTCTACCAGCCCGCCCACCTACCCTGCACCCATGCGCCTGCAGCAGCAGGTTCCGAAGGTCTCTCTGCCCCCAGCCCGAACCTCCCGCCCAGCCTCGTTCCTTGCAGCCTGTGGAGGTCTGAGCAGCTCTGTGGCAGCCCCTCCCACCACAGTCAGACCCCAGGCCACATTTCCCAGGGACAGCCTCACCCCTCAGCCAAGGGGCTCCAGGTTCGGCCTCCTTGACCACCTGCTTGAATAGGCCCTGTTTTTACCCAACAATATCTTTCCTCTTCTATGGGACCTTGTCAACCTCTCTGGTTAGGCCCTAAGACCTGGCATGACCCACGTCCCCGTCTCACTCCTGATGCCCCGTCAAGTGCCAGGCTGGGAGCTCTAGGAATTGTGGTCCCCACACCCCAAGGCTGGTCTTTGCAGCTTCTGTGATTCTCCCATGGGCTCCATCAAGCCCCCATACCAGCAGGCCAGCCCAGGGCTGTGGCTGCACTAACCATTCCCTCAATAGGATGGACCCACACCCCCGCCCCCCCGCCCACGCTGCGAAGGAGTTCAGGGCCCTGCTTGAAATGAGGCCCCGACTTGTGAGACTGGTAAACTCACCACCAACTCCCAGGCCCCCGGCTCCACCTGCAAGGCAAGCAGAGGGGTGGTGAGGGTGCGCGTCTCCAGGGAGCCCGCCAAGGCCTCCCCGGCAGTGTGGGCCTCGTTTGAGAGGGGCCCAGTTCTGGGCTGGGGCGTGGAGGGCTCTGCCAGTGACTGTGTGACCCTGGATCCTCTCTGAACCTCAGTTTGTCTCATCTGAACGCGATGTTTTGTAAAATCCGATGTCCCCTGATGTTGCATGGGAGGAAGAGAAGAGGAGGAGGCCCAGCTCTGTACAATCTAAGGACGCGGGGGGCCCCCGACTCTGTAGCCTGGCTCAGCCCTTCTGGGCAGGGGAAGAGAAGGGCTGGGGCGCCTGGCCGTACCTGGGAAAATAGGAGAGAGTCCGAAGCCAGGCCTTGCTGCGACTCCTGCAGGAGGGGTTTGGGGTTGGCGTGGGGGCTTGGGGGCATGGGGTGGGCTGGGGTGGGACCCTGGGACCCCCCGCGGCCTGGTCACCTACTCCTCTCCACCTAGGATCACCTCCTCCCCCTTCCCCTCCCCCACTTGTCAAAGCAGCTTTCTTAACAAAGCCTCATCAGCCTGGTGTCTGAGGCCCACGTGTCCCCCCCACCCTGCAGCCTTTCCCGGACTGTCCCCTCTACCCTCTTTCTTGGGTCCCTGTGCTGATACAGCCCTGGAGTCCCCGCTGCTAGCCAGCCAGGCTCAGCTGTGGATCTCACAGCAGAGGCGGCCCCTACCTCCAATTGGGAATGGCCGGCCGGCTCCTAGGACACCTCCAAGGCCAGCGGCACCTGAGAAGAGGGCAGAAGGGGGTCAGGATGAGGCACAGCATAAGGGGCCCTGAGCATCCCCTCCAGGGTCTGAGGACGTGATTTTCAGGAAGGATCCTTCATGGGTATTGTGAGCAGGACTGAGCCGGTTCATGGACAGGGCAGTGAGGGTGGGGTATAAGCAGCTTGCAGGCCTGGGCTCGGGGGGGCTGTGGGAGCAACTCACCAAATTTGGCTGCTTTAGCAGCTGCAGCTGGAGACACACCTGGAAAGATGGGGAGCAGGAGGGCTTAGGAATATCTCCTCCCTCCCAGAGTCATGTCCTCCTCCTGACCACTGTCATCAATCTGCCCCTGCCCACTGACTCATGCTTCCACCATCCTTCCACCCCTCCATCTCTCCAGAAATCTTTATTAAGCTCCTACTGTGTGGCCAGATTTGTGGAGCACATGGGGTAAGAAATTTCAGGCTGGGTCAGAGACACAACGATGACCCGAGAGAGAGAGAGACGTTAACACAAGGTCCACCACAATGGCAGAGACTTTGGGAAAGGGATTTCCCTCCAGGCTTTGCTTTCCTTCTCTGAACTCCCACTGGAGGTGGTTGGGCAGATTGAAAGAGAGAGGAGAGGGAGAGACTGGGACACCCAACTGCAAGGGGCAGCCCTCACTAAACCTGCTCTGTGTTCAGCTGCTCAGTTGTGTCCGACTCTTTGTGAGCCTGTGGACTGTAGCCCGCCAGGCTCCTCTGTCAGTGGGATTTTCTGGGCAAGAATGCTGGAGTGGGTTGCCATTTCCTCCTCCAGGGGATCGTCTTGACCCAGGGATCGAACCCATGTCTTCTGCACTGCAGGCAGATTCTTTACCCGCTGAGCCATTGGGGCCCCTTCAAATGCTGCAGGAGCCCGGAGAAGGGGGCAGGGCTCAGTATAACCTTGAGTTGCTGTTGAAGTGTGGGCAGGGTCCAGGCAAAGAGGATCGCCCTAGCAAGGTGTGGCCAGATGGGAAAGAAAGTCAGTCTCTCTCTCTCTCCCATTCATATGTGCTGCTGCTGCTGCTGCTAAGTCACTCCAGTATGTGCACGGGTGTGCAAACACACACGCACATCCCACGCCATTCATTCACTGATTCCAGAACACACTTTACCTCCAAGGCCCACAGCCCCTGGGACAGCTCCGAGCCCACCAACTCCCAGTCCTCCAACTCCGAGCCCACCGACTCCCCCCAGGCCTGTGGAGAGAGCTGTGTATTAAACCCTGCAAGTGACAGCAGTTGGCTCTGTCTGCAGAGGGGTTGGAGCCTGGGCCCCCAGGGCCTTGGAGGGCTGGTGGGGCCAGGAGGTGGGCGGGACCCCCCAGAGACAATGCCCCTGAAGGCCTTGGGGAGCAGGCCAGGGAATATATGCTTCATGGCATGTAGTCAGACACACACACCCCCAACTCCCACGGCAGCCCCCACCTCACACCCGTGCTCACCAAATTGGGCGGCTTTGGCGGCAGCTTTGGCGGCAGCAGCTGCGGCAGCAGGTCCGACTCCTGGGGACACAGAGGGAGCTCAGGGAGGGAGTCTCCATGGATCAGTCTCCCTCAATGCCCAGCCCATCCTGGGGTTTCCAGTAAGGTAGGTACCATTAGCCCCATTTCACAGATGAGAAAACTGAGGCACGGCAGAGGTTAAGTAATGTGCTCAAGGCTTCATGGGGTTTCAACTCACCTGCCACACCACCTGGAATGCCGGCTCCACCAAGATCTCCAACCCCTCCAAGGGCCCCGACCCCTCCTGGTGCTGTGGAGAGAGGGTGGAAAGTCAGTCCTTCCCCGCTTCCGAAGGACGATGCTTCCCCGCCCCAAGGTCACTAGGCAAGTAGACAGGTGGTGAAGGCCACGTGACCCAGAGGAGGGAGCAGAGGACAGAGGTCCATTCCCAGACACACGGGTCTGAGTCCCAGCTCTGCCCTGACCCTCTGGACAAAGGCAGACCCCATCTTGATCCTTGACCTGCCCACCTCCTCTCCTTCCATCCAGGCTGGCACTGGGAGCCGCAGGTGGTCCCAGTGGTGGCTGCGGCCATGGGCTGCCAAGGGTAGAGGACTAGCCTCAGGCCCTGACAGCCCTGGGTTTGAATTCTGGTTTCTCTGCTCATCAGAGCTGTCACCTCTCTGACCCTAAAGGGGATGACGATCCTTTCCCTGTTCACCTACAGGTGTTTGAAGAGTGAGAGGACACACTCTGTGTGAAGGTCCTCTGAGTGTGAACCACTGTCCAGGACAGAGCTGCCAGGAGTTACAGCTAGCGCTTTAGGGGGACACTCATGGTCAGTGCTTCAGTTAGCCGGCTTATTGTTCCAGGCAGCAAGAAAGGTAGGTACCCTTAGCCCCATTTCATAGATGAGAAAACTGAGGCACAGCAGAGGTTAAGCAAAGTGCTCAAGGCTTCAAGGGCAGGAAATGACTTTGGAGCCAGAGCCCTTAGCTTCTCTGTTTCTCTGGCAATGGCTGTCGAGCTCAGACCAGCAGGGCCGCCAGCAAGGAACAGGAGAGAGGCCTGTGGGTTACCAGGCCCGCTGTGGGTGGAACACTTTCCAAGGTGGAGACTGGCCCCAAGTGGACCGGCCAGACCTGGTTGGCAGTTCCCTGGCGGAGGCCCCGGCCCAGATCCTAGGAGGCCGGAATGCAGGGGGACACAGACAGCATGGGTATGGCCAGGCTGGGGCTGCCTAGGTGCCAAGTGTCGGGGGTGGGGGCGGGCAGGCTTGCCACGTCCTCGTGGCGGGCACAGTCCTGCTGACAGCAAGGCGGGGGCCAGATGAGGAGTCCTGGCTTTGCTGGGACATCAGCCCTGGCCCCTCCCTGGCCTTGGGCCCCATGAAACTGTCCGGGCCTGAGGGGCCTTAAAGACCATGGTTCTCACCAACGTGGAACTGCCTCCCCGGGGGGCTGGAAACGTGAGGGGCGGTTTGGGTTGTCCTGGGGCTGTAGTCATGCTCGGCATTTAGTGGGTAGGAGCCGGAGTCTGCTGGGCTGTCATTAATGTGTCCTATAAACTGCCTTTTTCCACGTTGACCATCCCAGCCCTGTGATGTAGGCTCCAGGCACTGGGCCCTGGCCCAGGGGGAGAGGAGACAGGTGACCAGGTGCTATCAAGGATGGTGGGGCAGCAAGGGGATCAACCACTGGGGGTGGTGTGTTGAGGGGCTCTTACCGAACTTGGCTGCTTTAGCTGCGGCCAGGGTTCCAGGTACTGGGGAAAAGGGCAAAAGGAAGAGTGGGGGAGGTCAGTAGCTGAGCTCTGTGCCTGGGAGTTCTGCTTCCTCCAGGGAGCCCTCCTTGACTTCCTCAGCTTTCTTTGTTTCTCTCAAAGCCCTGAAGCCGTGACTCTGCAGCTAGGAGCTCACCGGGCCAGGGACAGAGCTCCAGTATCTAGCTGTGTCTCTACCAGTCTGGTCTGGGGGTGCTTGAGGGCTGAACTGTGCCTCCTCTTTCCATTCTATCCTCTGCTGGCTCCTCGAGGACCAGCATGGTCTGCCCGAGGCTGGTGTAACTAGGAGATGAAGAACTAGAGTTCCTCGTGCCCCTGCACACTGCTGAAGGGGAGCTAGGTGGGCCCAACCACTTCCACTGACCCCAGGGACCCCCACCCTCCTTCCTTGGGTGGTGGGCTTCCTTTCAGCTTGGAGCCCTTCACCTGGCCTGCCCCCTACCTCTTACCCCAGTTGTCTCAGACGGCTCAGGAGGATCCAACAGCATTTATCATAAGCTTCGCTGAGAGGATGCTGGAGGACGTGCTGGGGAGAGAGCCCTGTCTCCTTTGGGATCGGGGGGCATTGCTGTTCAGCCCCCAGAAGGCCCCTTACCTGCCCCTGCCCCAAGTCCAGGAACTCCGGCCCCGACTCCAAGGCCGGGAACACCAACACCCACTCCAAGGCCAGGAACTCCCGCGCCCACTCCAAGGCCAGGAACGCCAGCGGGAAGGCCAGCAGCAGCCCCTGTGGGAGATGGGGGAGTGGGGTGATGGCGGCAGACAGGAAACAGGCCCTTTTGGGGGTGTCCTGCCCAGGAAGCTGAGTCAGGGCCCAGGAGAAGGGGCCCAGTCTCATGTGGGGGCCTTGTCCCTTTCATCTGCCCTCTCTACCACCAGTTTTCCTAAAACTCACACTGACCACCAAGTCCAGCCCCTCCCCAGACCGCCATGCAGGGCCGCACATGCTGGACACTGCTGCCCTTTCCAGCCTCACCTTCTGTCCCTCCCTCTTGGATGAACTCATTTGATTCCCCTAACAAGCCTCCCTGGCAGGTGCCCTCGGTACCACACAGGGACATCAGAGGTCACTCGGCTGGTGTGGGGTCTCCCTTATGCTAAATCTGTTTCTAATGCCCATGTCTGCGGCCTGAGGGGCCTCAGGAGGCTGAAAGGCAGGTCTGAGAGGTTGGGTGTCCAGGGACCCAGCTCAGGCTGGGGTCACACCAGACCGAGAAGGCAGGCAGAACACTCACGGAACTGGGCTTTGGCGGCGGCCTTAGCAGCGGACTTAGCTGCAGCTGGGGCTGCAGGAGAGGGAGAGGATGAGGTTTAAGGATGGCACCCCTGGAGGAGTCAGAGGACCCTCACTCAGGCCCACTTATTCACACAGCTTACCTATGACACCACCGGGGCCAAGGCCGATGCCAGGAGCCACGCCAACGCCGGGAGCCACACCGACACCGGGAACCACGCCGACGCCGGGAGCCACGCCGACACCGGGAGCCACGCCGACGCCAGGGCCTAATCCTGCGAAAGAGAGCAGAGCCAATCCTTAACCAAGTCCTGACCAAGGACAGAAGCTGACGGAAAGAGCAGCTGGCTGGGGGGTCAGGAACCCTGGATCCTTGTTCCAGCTGGGCACAGACTTGCCGTGTGACCTTGGGCAAGTTACTTTCTCTTGATGGGCCTCAGCTTCTTCATCCCTAATAAGAGGTCTGTGCAAGATCAGGAGCTCAGCTTTCGGAGTTCCAGGGACCCCTTTGATACAGGCAGACTCACATAGCAACCAAACGACTGCAACAACATGTAGTGAAAGGAGTTTGGCAAGACAGGCAGGCCTGGCTTCAAAGCTCAGCTCAGCCACCATTTAGCTACATGAGTATGGGCAAGATACTTAAGCTCCTGGAGACTCAGTTTCCACATCTGCGAAATGGGTGCAACAGAACCACTCTCATAAGGCTGGTGTAAGGATTACCTCAGCAAATGCTGAAAGTGAAAGCGTTAGTAGCTCAGTCATGCCTGACTCTTTGTGACCCCATGGACTGTAGCCCACCAGGCTCCTCCGTCCATGGGATTTCCCAGGCAAGAAAACAGGAGGGAGATTCCTGGCCCAGAGATGGAACACACATTACAGTCAGATTCTTTACTGTCTGAGCCACCAGGGAAGGCCTCAGCAAATAGTAGTTTTACAAACATGAGTTGCCATATCTGAGTTTAGGAATCACTGGTGGCTCAGTGGTAGAGAAGCTGTCTGTCAAGGCAGGTGATGTGGGTTCGATCCTTGGGTTGGGAAGATCCCCCGGAGAAGGAAATGGCAACCCACTCCAGTATTCTTGCCTGGGAAATCCCATGGACGGAGGAGCCTGGGGGGCTACAGTCCATGGGGTCACAAAGAATCAGGCACGACTCAGCAATTAAACAGACTTGAGGTTAAGATTTCTCTGGCATGCAGCTGGGCTCAAAAGTGAGCTGTTTCGCTGTGCCATATTCAGGAGGGTGTGGGAGCCTGGGGCAGCCAGGGTGGCCCTCGGCGGAAGCAGGAGATGCAGAGCCCAGTCAGGGAGTGAGAGCACCGCTGTCGCTCAGGGTGGGTGGGAGCTCAGAGCAGCCCAGCGCCTGTTCCAGAAACAGGGCAAGGCCCCAGCTGGACCTGGGGAAGGGGGGCGGGTGCTGGAGGGCTCTCCGGCATCTCTTCTCTCTTTGTCTTCCTGCTCAGAAGCTTCTCCCCCATCCCTCAAAGTGCTTGGATGGGCCAAGACCTGTGAGGAAGGCTCAGGCCCAGAAGGTGACAGCTTGGAGAGGTCACATTGGAGAGGGGTGCTCTCAGACTCCAAAGCAGAGATATGAGAGAGCAGCGCTCTGGGATCAGGCTCGGAGGCAGAATTGGTAGGGGGCTTCCCAGGTGGCTCAGTGGTAAAGAATCCATCTGCCAATGCAGGAGATGCAGGTTCCATCCCTGGGTAGGGAAGGTCCCCTGGAGAAGGAAATGGCAACCCACTCTGGTATTCTTGCCTAGGAAAATCCCATGACAGAGGAGTCTGGCAGGCCACAGGCGTGGGTCCGCAAAGAACTGGACACGAATGAGGGACAAACAACAACAACTTACCAAACTGGGCGGCTTTGGCGGCTGCTTTGGCGGCTGCAGCTGCTGGAGCCCCGACCCCTGGAAAGGCGAAGATTAAGGATGGGGAGGGGTCCCCAGCACCCCTCCCCTCTCTCTTCCATCCCCCATGGTAGAAAGACTTCACAGAGTCCATATCTCGGGAACTGCCCCCTCTCTCAGGCCCGCACTGAGATGGCCCGCCAGCCGCTCTGGGCATGTCCTCTCCCTGAGAAGCAGCTCTGACTCTGTGGCTATTGGAGGAAACGGCTTATTTCTTGGGGGAGAAATGCAAAAGGGGAACCCCCCCCACCACCCTCCGCCCAGAAAGAAGAAGAAATGCAGAAGAGACCTCTTCTGGTGGGAAAAAAACCCACAAACCGACAAGGAGGATTGTAAATTAATCTCATTTCCTCCCTTTGGAGAAAGAGTGCCGGGTAAACAGAGACTAACACAGGCCCTCCCACCCGATCAGAAAGCAGAAAGGCCCGGTGGGGCGGGGGATGAATGAGGTCTCCCCAAACCCCAGCCAAGCAGAGTTCTGCTGCCTCTCAGGCTGACATCCTGAGCATCCCTGAGGGCAGGGAGGAGACTTTCTGGGTTCACTCAGCGATCTGGAATCCCATGGAGACACTTCCCTTCAAAGTATGGGAAATCCCTTTTTCTCTACCCCTGTCTCTGGGCTCAGTCTTGCCATCTGTAAAATGGGACCCTTCCATGAGATAAACCAAACCTATGTCTGGGCTGGGACACAGCTCACCTGGCACCCCTCCAACACCTGGCACACCTCCAACACCCGGCACGCCTGGTATTGCTCCTGGGGCACCTGGCACCAGCCCTCCCAGGGCTCCTACTCCCCCAGCACCTGGAAGGATGAAGAGCATGCAGCTTTGCCCTTGAAGCACCCCCCCCCCGGGAAGCCGAGGGTGGAGGTGGGGGCTGCATCATGGCTGGGTATCATCCGGGCACCTTTAACTCACTGGTGTGGGATGGGGGATGATGAGCCAGGTACCAATGACCCCAGTAGTGGGCAATTGAAAAGGGCAGAAATGTTCACTGTGGCTTTGGAAAATGGGGCCGGGGCGTCTGACTTAACCCCGGCCTTTTCAGCCCCAGAGGCCAAGAGTGTGAGGTTGCTCTGATTTTTGAGCTTTGGTCCCCACAGGAGAGCCTGGCTGTGGAGGGGAGGGTGGAGGGCTTGGCCCTGGGGGGAGGAGTAGGGAGGAGGGGAGGCAGAGGGGGCAGGGAACTCAGGGCTGGGGCACTTACCGATCTTGGCTGCCTTGGCGGCGGCAGCTGCCTGAGCTGCTGCTATGAGGAATCGAGAAAGAGATTCAGAAACCTTGCTGGATCTCAGCTGGGCTGTGCCCTTGGCTGTGCACCAAGGGCACGGGAGGCCCGCCCTGAGCTCTCCCCCACGTCCTGCCTGAGTTCCCAGAGCTCAGTCTACCCTCCCCAGGCTCCATCCCTTTCCCTGTCCCCACCCCTGCCACCACCACCTGCCTTCATGGAACTAAGTCTCATGGGAAAGGCTGGCTCCTGGAATACCTGCGTCTCCGTAGCCAGGAAAGCCCCCAGGGCCAACCCCGAATGTGGGAATGCCTCCAACTCCCACTCCACCTCTGGCCCCTGAGGAGGGAAGAGAATCAAGTGGTAAAGCGTCTAGTGGGAGAGGCTGGGGCGGGCTCTGGGGGATGCTGGATTGGGGAGAGCATGCGAGCCTCCCTGCAAGTCTGGTCCATGAAGGACAGGAAGCCATGAGATGCCTGAACCCCACCAGCTTCCTCCCTCCTGACACTCCCTGGTGTGTCCCCAGCCCCTCTCTCCTCTGAGCAGCTGGGGAAGGGTCTCTTTGTTGGTGATGGGCAGACGGTGCAGTCTTATCCCCCGCCAGGCTGGGGCTCTCCTCTGAGAGGGTCCTGACCAGGACAGGGAGGTCAGGGACACTGTCTCCACTGGGAATGACATACTGGGACTCTACTATCACTCAGGCCCTCGGGCTCGTGGTAGGAGACACCTGGGGGACACATCGTCCTGGGGCCCAACGGGTCCAAGTCCCAGCTCTGCCAGTGACTTGCTGTGTGGCCCTGGGCAAGTCACTCCCCTTCTCTGGGCTGTACAATGGGGAGTAGAAGATGAGGGCCCCGGAGTCCAAGTAAAGGCCGGAGCAGGGCGGGGCGGAGCTGTCCGCTCGGCACTCACCGAATTTGGCTGCTTTGGCCGCTGCTTTAGCAGCTGCGGCTGGTGACACGGCCCCTGGAGAGACCAAGAGAAACACCAACGCTCAGGGGAGAGTGGAGCGGACACTCGGGATATGTAGATATATATCCCTCTGACTTTCAGTCCATCTTCTTTCTATCTATTGAGCCAACACAGGGTTGTCCATCCATTTACCCACGCGTATCTCCACTTACCCATCTGTCCATCTGTCTACCCAGCCACTCATTCATCCACCCACTGACCTTCCCAAATGTCTGTCCATTTGTCTATCTTTTGATCTCAATCTACCCGCTCAACCACTCATCTCTCCAGCCACCCACACATGCATTTATCCATCCATTTATCCATCAGCCTGCCTATCTATCCTCTCATCTAAATGTGTAAACAACTATCTGTTTTGTATTTGCCTTCTACCGACCCATTCATCTGCTCATCCACCATCCATCCATTCATCCATCATTCTAACCACTTATATTGTCCCTACCTGCCTATCCATCTCTCTTTTCATCTACCCATTTATCTTGCCATCCACCATTTTACCCATCTTATTTATCTATCCATGTAACCACCCATCTTTTTATCTCTCCACTCATCTACCCATCATCCATTCCCTCATCCATCAATTTGCCTACTCATCCACCTGGCTGTTCACCTACCTCCCCAGCTGCCCATTTGCCCGTCCATCCATCCATCCATCTCCCCAGACATTTATCCATCCTTCCACCTACCCACCCATCTATCCACCATTTACTGAACACATATTCTGTGAAGGGCTGGGAGCACAGAGATGAAAAAGACATGGAGCATACTGACAACCAGAAGGTCAATTGAAGAAGATAAGAGGCTGGCAGTAGTTAATTATAGCCCAAGAAAGAGAAGATGACCAAGGGTATGGAGAGAAGAGGATAGAAGGGTGATGTGTTAAGGAGAATCAGAAAGTCTTGGCAGTAATTTCTAACATCTCTCTCTTGCACACACAAACATGCGTGCACACACATAGCCAAGCTCAGCTGCTCCACCTATGATATCCGAGCACCCAATACCTGGAACTCCGACACCAGGGACTCCAACACCAGGGACTCCAACACCAGGGACTCCAACACCTGGAACCCCAACACCAGGGACCCCGACACCTGGAACCCCAACACCAGGGACCCCGACACCAGGTACTCCAGCTCCTGGGACGCCAACTACTCCTGGGCCAAAGACTCCAGCAGCGCCTGTGGATGGAAGGATTGCTGTTCTGGCCTGGACCCTGTGGGAACCTCAGGGGGGCCTTCGGGAGCATGACCTTGGGGAGCTTCGGGAGCTGCAGATCCTGTGTGCAGGATCTAGCTGCGGGGGCATTGCCTCTGTGTGGATCCAAGTCACCCGAGAGAAGGGGAGGGAACTGAGGGAACCCCGACAGAGCTCTAGGGGTTTGGATCTGTGGCTGGGAAGAGCAAGGTCTAAGTCTAAAGCAGATTCAGAATGCTCTACTGGGCCCAGGCAGCTGGTACAGCAGCTGTGAGTGGCCCAGGGGGTAAAGTGGGAGGAGTCAGCAGGGTCCCTGCCCACACTGCTGGGCCAATCAGTGGAGAGCAGTGGACAGAGCCTCCTGGACAGAGGCAGGGAGGCATGACCATGATGCTTGAGGGGTTGAGGGGGGAACAGTGCCCCAGCTTGACAAAGACAAAGTCCATCCAGCCTTATAGGCCTGGAGCCTTCCAAGGTGCATGCTGAGGCCGGGGCTGGCTGGAGCCCTGGCACTGCCTGTTCCGGGGACACTCACCGTATTTGGCTGCTTTAGCGGCGGCGGCAGCAGCAGCAGCAGCGTCTGGAGCCCCGGCCCCTGGAGAGAAAGCGGCAGAGGGTGAGGCCCTTTCCCTGTGACCTTCTCAAGGACACCCCTCACCGCCTGCTGGGATGGACCCTACCTGCAATGCCTCCGATGCCAGGAATTGCGCCGGGTGCGCCAGGAATGCCAGCACCACCAACACCAACGCCAGGGAGAACTCCGGCTCCTCCAGCACCTGTTTGGAGCGGGGACAGTGAAGATGTGGCTCCCAGGGGCCCCTCCTGAAGCCAGGCAGGAAGGCTGCTTGGACGCTGGTGTTTTCACCGCTGCAATCTCCTCTGGGAATGAGGCCCAGGCATCTCCAGCCGGGACTGCTTGGGAAGAGGCCCCCACCCCACTGTTCCTTGACTCACCCCTAAAGTGTCCATTTCAACAGCCTCATTAAGGGACTCGTATGTTTTCAGACAAATCCCATTCTAATCACTGCCACATACTGAGAAACCACAAGCGGCCGCTCCCCGGGCCAGAGGGGCCCCTGCAAGAATGTTCAAGACTTCCTCTCTCTGTTCCGAACACGCGGCCAAGTTTGTAATCCAAGCGCCCGGCTGCCTGGCTCTCGCAGCCCCTCGCCGCCCCACTCTCTCGCTCCCGCATTCCAGCCATCCCCTCCAGCCTTGGGGGCCTGGAAGAGGACCTCTGTGCGGCAGGCCTCCAACTCGCTGCTTCCCTCCACATTCTCGCCCCCTTGGGCTAGTGGGCAGGCATCTTCCATCCCATCATGGCTGCAAGAAGGGGATCCCTTGGGACTGGGGCTGAAGGTGAAGACTTCACCCCCATGATCTAACTCTGAACTGGGGAATCGCCAGGGGCCCACTCGGCCCGTGCATGGCCCGAGGGAAGGCCATGCCGCATCGACTAGCCAAGGATCGTGGGCTTGAGGCGCTAGTTAAAAGTTTTATAGTATATATGAAATTGATACTCAACTATTAAGCTGTTTAAACGCGCATGCGTGTGCCACCTAAAATGATCATTCTAGCCACTGCTGTGCCCGCTCCCTCTGCCTGCTCCTTTCTATTTTAACCGCCCAGCAAACTCTACCTACATTCTAAGGCTATGAATCATATCATTTTCTCTGAGAACCATTCCTGATTATCTCCAGATAGAGGCCACGTCTCCCTCTTCCTGAGCCCCATGACAGTGCTGAAATTCTTCAGCAGAGCCCTTATCTGTCCCCGGTTTCTGAAACGGAGGGCGGGACAGAGGAGGGAAAGATGGAGGGATGGATGAACGGAGGGAGGGAGGGGTGGGTGGATGGGTGGATGGAGAGATGAATGGGTGGATAGATGGACAGAAGGAGGGGCGGATTCATGGCTGGATGGAGGGAGGAAGGGACCGAGGAGGGAGGGATGGGTGAACGGATGGGTGGAGGGGTGGGTGGATGGATGGAGGGATGGAGGGACGGAGGATTGGAGGGTGGAGTGGATGCACAGGTGGAAGGAAGAATGAATGGGGGGAGGGAGGTAGGAACGGGTTGTGTTGAAAGCCAGATAAACAGGGGCGTGGCAAGGAGGGGCCACCTTGGTTAGTTAACAGGATAACGAGGCTCTCAGTGGTAACAGCATGGTGAGGCTGGAGGGCTGGCAGCCAGCAGGCAGGGGCTCCAGGGGTACTTACCAAGCTTCGCTGCTGCTTTAGCCGCTGCTGCTGCAGCCTGGGGGCCAACCCCTGGGGGAAGAGGAAGGGGAGAGACTGGAAAGTGTGCCCCAGCATTTCTGGAGCCCATCTCTTCCAGGCCCAAGAAAACCAACTGGTTCATATCTGGGTGTGGATGTGGGGCATATAGCAAGCAGAGGCTGGGAGAGCTGCCCCAGCTTCCTGCCTTGCCCCACAAGGGTCCTTCTTTAGACTCAGACCAGGGTCTGGATATAGGGTGGGCTGGCTGGGTTTCTGGAGCCTGAGTTATTTGGCTGGCGGAGGGGTGAGGCTCTCCTTACCTGTCCCCGTTGGATACCCAGCCTTGCCTGCGGCACCAGCCACTCCTCCAGGCCCATAGCCTGTGACAGGAGAGGCTCAGTGGGCATCCATGCGATCTCATGGTGGCTGCCCCCTCCCCTGCCCTTCAAGGACCAGGCCACCCAGAGCCTCCACCTGTCACCCCCAGCCAGAGTTAAATACAAACATGTGTGGAATGGTTATTCCCATTTTACAGATGAAGAGACTGAGGTTCCGAGAAGAAAACCTGTTTTCTCAAGGCCTGGTGATAAGCGCAAGGGCCAGGATTGAGAACCAGGCTGTCCTGAGTCCCAGTTCCATGTCCCCCTCCTTAGGGGGCTCCCATTCTGAGACTGCACACCCACCCTACCCCCCAGTTGGTATTCTCCTAGCCCTGGACTGGTGCCACAGCTCCCTGGCCGGAACCCTGCGGCTGGAAGGAGCCAGAAGCCCGCCAGTCTGAGAGGGCCTTACCATAGGGCAGTTTCCCAGTGCTGTAAGGCAGTCCATAGCCACCTGGGGAGATGGAGCGTGGGCTCAGCGGCTGCCCCCGGCGGCCCCACGCCTCACCGGGCCCCCGCTACCTGGGCAGACAGACCTAGTCCCCACACGCACTGAGGCCTGAGGCCTCCTTCCGTCCACCAGGGTCCTGAGCTGCTTCCAGAGGCTCTCAGGAGAGCCAAGGCCTTGGAGGAGGAGTGGGGAGAGGACGCCCTGCTCTAGGGCGCAAAGGGACGGCCATTCTTCTACCCGCCATGGCCCCCAACTCTGAGGTCTTCCTTACTCTCTTCCCCAGCAAGAAATAGCTCATCATCGTGTGAGCTTGACAGCTGGAGTGGACTGACATCAGAGGTTTCTTTCCAGTGAATGGTGTTTCTTACCATCAACACATATGGCTTCCCATCGGGGCTACGGGTCCCTGTGAGTGGGTGTGTGTGTGTGGACACGGATGCATGTGTGTGTATGGGAGGCCAGCACCTGCAAGATGTTGGTCTCTCCCTGCTTTCTTTCTTTTTTTTAAAAAATATTTCTTTCTTTATTTGGCTTTGCAGCATCTCAGTTGAGGCATGGGGGGTTTTTAGCCACAGCGTGCAGGCTCTAGTTCCCTGACCGGGGCTCGAACCCAGCCTTCTCCCTGCACTGGGAGTGTGGAGTCTCAGCCACTGGACCCGTGAGGGAAGTTCGTTCCTCCCTGCTTTCTTTTGCTGTTGACCAGAAGTGGGCAAAATTAGCCAGGTTTCCTGACTACCCTCTCCAGCCACCCCAAGATGCAGGTGGGCAAACAAGTCCCCTCTCAAGCTGACCTCCCAGCAGGGAGGCCCAGTGAATGGAGTCTCTTGAATCCTCTGCCTGCCTTACCTGGCAGCTTGGGTGCCTTGATGGGGTATCCCAGCGGGACTCCAGGCTGCTGCCCTCCGAAAGGTCCAACTCCTGAGGGAACAAGGAGAGCAAGACAATCAGGCTCCAGCCACGTGGGCCAGGAGCCCCTGTGATGCCTCCAGCCTCCAGTTCCACTTTCTCCTCAGACTAGAATGAGCTCCCATGGCATCGGAATCCAGAAAGAGACTGAGGGCCTTCCTGCCTCTTTATGTCATCAGTCAGCTGAGCAACGCCCAGTGATGGGCCGCTTCCTCCAGGAAGCTGCAGGATGCTCCCCTTCCTGTGGCTTGGGCTACACTCGGAGACTGCAGCCCTCTCACCATTTGGCACAGGCTGCTGCATTTTCTGGGCTCCTCTAGGCTGCCAGACAGGGGTTTGGGGCAGGGGAAGCAGGCCTGTGACAGACACCACTTTGTGCCGAAGCCGGTCCAAGGCCTGGAGCAGTGGGAGTGCTCAGCTCCTCCCAGGGCAGGCGTCCCTGCCTGGCTGGCCACCCATGGGCCTGCCCACCCTCCCTGGCGTGGAGGGACCCAGCCTTGCCTTACCTGGGATTCCAGCAAAAGCTCCGCCCCCACCTGCAATGACAAGGAGCCATCACTGTGGCTTGGCCACCACGGGCCCAGGGCACCCCAGCTCCAGTGAGGGGAGTGCTGGCCCAAGCCGTGGCCAGTTCTGCCCAGACCTCCCAGCTCATCACAAACACATTGGGGATTTCTCACCACCCATCTGGGCCAGCTGAGCCCAAGTTCCCTGCCCCGCTCAACCCAGGACTGAGGGTAACCAGAGAGTCCCACATACCTGGGGCCTTGGGCTTGACTCCTGCTCCAGTGGGAACCCCGGGGAGTACCCCTATACCCGGGAACCGAGCTCCTGAGAGGACAAAGAGGAGGCTGGCGATGAGGGTGGGGAAGGTCCAACCTGGAAGGGCCAGCCTGGCACCGCACCCACCCTCCATGACACAGCTGGCCTCCTTCGATGTCAGCTACTGGCGTGGCTCATGGGGTGAGTGGAGGGCTCCTCTGGTGGTGACTTCTCTGCCCTGTCTGCCCCAAGGTCAGAAGTTTTAATCCTATTTCCTAGCCCTTCTGTTGGCCTGTCTCTTAAACTGGAGTTAATTTCCCATTGCCCTGCCCAGCCTCATCAGAGAAGGCACAGACAAGGGAACAGGCTGCAGGTTGGGGAGGGCTGTGCCCTCGGCAGGGGGAGGGGCTCTCGCTGGATGCGATTCACAACCAAATACGAAGCCGGCATCTGCTCTGGCCCGGAGGTCTCCAGCATTCCGTGCTGCCACCTCTCCTTTCTCCCCCACCGGGGCTGGGCCACCATGGCAGGGAGGGGCCGGGGGGGCCGAGGGGGACCCTCTGTCAGCCAATCCCACCCAGCCAGCCTGAGTCTGGGGTTTTGGGGGAATTCAGGAGGTCACATGTTGCATAGGGTAGCCAGGCCATGGCGGGGAAAGGAGGTTGAGAGGGCAACTCCAAGGGTCTCCTGCAGGGCGGATGTGCTGGGCGGGCCCCCCTGGTGACTCATGGCGTTTGGGAAACAGCTGGCCACCCCGGGGACTCGGTCTATCCCTGGAGACCCACCGCAGACTGTGATGTTGGTCTGGGTCTGGGTCTAGGCTTGGGGTTCTGGGGGGGGCGGGGCTGGGAGGAGCTCTTTGGTCTTCCTAGGGGAAAGACAACCAGAGCTATCTTAGGTCTGTGGCCTGAGCTTTGATGCTTAGGGCAACAGTGCCCGTCAGGACTCCGGTGGCCACTGTTTGGGGGAGCTGGGGGCCCCCCGGGAGGATGCGAGGGGCTGTTCTCCTCAAGTTAGGGTTCCCCTTTTCCTCTTTGCTCTCACCTGTGCCTGGGAGCACTCCACCTGGGTATACACCTGGGAGCCCCACTCCTACGGCCAAAAGAAAACTGTGTGAGCAGCAGTCTTGTCTCCAGGAGCCTCTACTGGCCCTGCCCTCTACAGCAGCCCCAAGGCTCCTGAGCTAGCCCCCCAGGATGGCCCCTGGGGAAGAGCCGGGGACATGTGTGTGGCGTCTGCAGGCCCCCCTCCCACGAGTTCCGGAAGTCATCTGCAGATCCTTCTGTGCGTGGATTTGTCCTGTCTCCTGGAGCCTGTTTACACGGCCGGCCCAGCCCACCTCGGGGCTAACAGCTTCCAGATGTTCCCTCCCCGCTGTGCAGACTCAGGCTGCCTTCAGTTGAACCTGAAGTCACTTCCTCGAGGGCTTGGTGTGGAGGGACGGGCGCCGGATGGGGCTTCACCCCAGCCCTGTCGGGACTGGGCGGGCCCTGCTGCGCTGACTCCCTGCTCTGTGCCTCAGTATCCCCATCGGTCACCCGAATGCCTGACACAGAGCCTGTCTCTCACGTCTGCTCCAAGGTCCTGGAGGAAGGGCCTGGAAGGATAGTTGGAGTCCCTCACCCCTGTCTGGGACCTGGGATCACGCTCTGGGCCTGCCTCTGCCCCTTGACCCCTGCCCCGATGCAGCCAGGCCCTGACCTTCCTGCCCTGGGGTGAGGGAGTTTGGGAGCTCTGGCCTCTCCCTGACCTCTGCCCTCCAGTCCCAGAGACTCCGTCCACTGACCTGGCACTTTCCCAGGCTTCGCTCCAACCCCAACTCCGGCTCCGAGCTGAGGCACCACCGCACCTGGAGGGGAAGGGGCCACATCAGAGGGGCTCCCCTCCTCCCACGACCTCCCCCCAGACCACCCAGGTCTCGCCTCCATACCTGTAGACACTCCTAAGCCACCAACACCACCAATGCCGCCGACCCCGCCGACACCGCCGAGACCAGCAGCACCTGCAGAGGCGGAGGCGAGTCACACCAGGAGCCGCAAAAGGCAGGAGGCCGCTGGACTGAGGTCTAGCCTTGCCTAAGCCTCACTTTGAGACTCGGACCTAGCTGGTTGCCTCCCATCACCCCCAGGAGACTGGAGCTGAGGATCCTGTTCACCGCTTCCCCAAGCCAGGAAAGGTTCTTTGCAAGGTGGAGAGCCCACAGAGGCCAGAGGGCTTATGGCACGTCCCAAAGGGTAATACTCACCGGCCTTGGCAGCAGCTTTATAGGCTGCAGCAGCGCCAGCCGGGCCACCGGGCACCAGAGCCCCTGGGAAGGCACCTGCGGGAAAAGCCCCGAGCCCTGCAGAGAGGAGGATGGGTGAGGTCCTTCCCCGAGCCCTGCCCAGCCCTGGCCCGCCCCGTCCAGGAGGTACATCTGAGGCTCTTCTGCTCCGTGCGAAGATGTGACTGTTGCTCCCAGAACTGGGTTCAAAGTCAGAGATGCAGTATGGCCCAGGCTGCTCCACTCAGCCTGACAAGCTACAGGGATCTTTTGGGGTCAGACTTCCACACCTCCCTCCTTCAGGAAGCCTTCCTGAAGCCCCGCTGAGTCAGGTGACTTCTTTGGGCTCCTGGGGCTGCTTCCTTCTAGCTCTTCTTGCATGCTGCCTGCTAAGTTGCTGCAGTCGTGTCTGACTCTTTGGGACCCCATAGACTGTAGCTCACTGTAGCTCCTCTGTCCACGGGGTTCTCCAGGCAAGAATCCTGGAGTGGGTTGCCATGCCCTTCTCCAGGGGAATCTTCCCAACCCAGGAATCGAACCTGCCTCTCATTATGTCTCCTGCATTGGCAGGCGGGTTCTTCACCGCCAGGGCCACCTCGTCAGTATAATAGTGCCAAGACCCAGCTGTCATTCCCGGGGCCCCAGGCAGGTGGTCTTAGCATTACCCCCTACACCAGTGCCCAGGACAGGCCTGGTCTGCACCCTTGTACCCCTGACTGCTTGTACCCCCAATGGCCCAGAGGGGCATCTTGCCTGGATGTTAACACTAACCTGCCCCAAGGCCAGCGCCAGCAAGCCCTCCGACACCTGTGGGGAAAAGAACACAGAGCTAGATGAGGGGAGGCTGGTGTAGGCCATCGTTCCTGGGCCCAGGGTGGGAAGGGACTCACGAAACCCGGCAATGCTGGAATCTGTGTGTGGTCACTCAGGTCTCTAAGCTGGACTCAAGTTTTCGGTACTTGGCGGCCAATCCTGATAAGATAGTCACCACTGTTTAGTAACCAACTGCTTTGTGCCATGTGGATGCCACTGTGTTGATCCCAACCAGACCTTTCAGTTTCTTTGGAAGTCCCGCCAGCTAACGGGGGACCCAGAAGGGCTCTCTCTCAGGGCTGGAGCTGAGCAGAAGCTGCCAGCAAGGCCAGGCCAAGCCCTGCCCTGCTCCCACGTCAGCCCCACCCCAGGCCTTTCTTCGGCTTCCTTGCAGGAGTCCCCTGGCTCAGCCCACACCCTCTCCCTTGTATCTGGAGCCCTTTTTGTCGTCCATCTAGCCTGCCCTGCAGTCTGGGAGCCTCCTTGCCTGCAGACAGATGCTAAAATGTTTATAAAAAGCCAAATGGGTCCCTCTGGCTCTCTCCTTCCCACATCTGGGCTCGATCTCTGCTGTTCTCCCTCCAGGAGACATTCCACGGCTTTGGCCAGGACCGATGGGCAATCAGGTTGGAGTTCACAACCGTGCCGGCTTTGCTTCCAATTATGTGAGAATCTCTCCCACAAGCGCCAGTCCTGGTCACCAGGGTCCCAAGCTCAGGGGCAGCCTCTCTGGGGACCGACCCCAAACAAGCAGGACAGCTGAGCCCCAGAGAGTTCACCTGCCTTTCTCTGGGTGTGGTCCCCTGGCCTCACTTCCTACTTATGTGAGCTGGCCCGTCTGAAAGCCAGCCAGGCCCTCTGTGAGATGGGCCTCTGCCTCCGGCCCATCTCCCTTCCGGGCAGGTGTGGTGTGGTCTGGCTGGGCCCGGGGTGTGCCTGGGTTCATTTCCCAGTGCTGCTGGCCCTGCCCCACCCCAACTCTGTCGGGGGTGTTTCTCTCCAGCCTGGCCTATTTCCTGAGGTCCAGCAGGGCAGCAGACACCCTCTGGTCTTTCCTGACCGCAGAGGGGCCGGGAGGAGAGGATGGGGACCGGCCAGGAAGCGAGAAGAGGCTGGGTGGGTGGGGTGGGGGCAGGTGGCTCTCTGCAGCCATCTGCCCTCTTCCCGTGCCCCACCCCCCCAGGGTTGCCCTGCAGCCTGAGCAGAGTCCCACCCCTGCTCCCCTTCTTCCCGTGGACTTCTCTGGCCCAAATGCCCCCAGGAGTCCAGCCCCTGAAAAGAGGGAGAGAGGGGTGAGGAGGAGAGGGGGGTGAGAATGGCCAAGGTTGGGAGCCCCGAGAGGCCTGGCTTATCCAACCGTCACTCTCCAGAGTCACTGAGCTCTGGATTTAAATCTTGCTGCCCCACCGCTACTCGCTGCGTGAAACAGCAAGTCACTTGCCCTCAGTTTCCCCATGTACAAAAGGGCCGGCATGTCCCTAACCTTCCCGGGACCACAGGGCTTGTGAGCAGAGAGCATGTTGTGTCTGCAGCCTGTTGGGGTGACCACTGGATGTCCCCCCTGCTCTTTCCTGGGCTCTTTGGTGGGTGACTGGCCTGCAGCCGGTGCTGGGGGTGGGGGTGGTGCTGGGTCCCAGCTGCCTGGTCCCCCACTGAGAGCCCAGGCGGGGCCAGCCCACTGAGGCCCACAAGGAGCAGCTGCCAGGCCACCCACCCTCTGCTCGCCAAGGGATTAGTTGTTCCCAGGCATGACACTCGCTGCCTGTGCCCAGTTCCATCTCTCCTGGGCATGCCCTGTGTTGGGGGGCACTGTGGCCCAGTCCAGGCCTTTGCATGGAGTCCAGTCGCTTTTCATCAGTCCAGGTCCTGACTTTCCTCCCGGTCTACATCTTCACCCCAAGCTGGAAGTCCTTCTGGAAGTCTACGCTCAATCTTTCGTTACTCAAAGCTTCACTTTATCAACTGCAACTGTGTGCAGTTTTCTCAGCCTTCTCTCTGGTGTTTCATCACAACCGACCGTGTGTCCCCGGCTGCCAGCGGGATCACCCAGTCCCTCCTCTAGCTCTGCAGTCACGACTTCCTCCGTTTGGGTCTTTCCAGATACGTGCGATCCTAATTCCACCCTCTTGCTTATCTAGCCTTTCCTCTGTTCTCTCTCCACCATCAAAGACCCTTTTAAGATCACTCACTCCTCTGAGAAGATAGGAAACAGGTTCTGCTGGGATAAGCAGTGAATCCCAAAGGGCTCCCAGCCCTGCAGACTCCTACAGACCCCAGTAAACCCTATGCCCAGGCCTCCTGCCCTCCTGTGTCTCTCTCTCTCTTGCCTGGCCCCAGCCCTAGCGTTTCACAACCCAGATGGGGCTGCAGGGAAGGGGAATCTGGGTCTTGTAGATTCATTTGCACTTGAATCATCGAACATTGGAGGGGGGGTTGGATTTCGTAAGAGCTGTTGGACATGCAAACTGTCCTGGAGTCTCAGGCTTCAAAGCCAGGGAGACATGGAGCGGGGTGGGGGGTGGGGGGGTGGGGGGGGAAGGCTATATCTCATGTTGATCAGATCATAAATCCAGACGGAGGCACCCCTTCCTCCACCTGCTCCTTATCCACCAGGACTTCCCAGAGGAACGCACCCACCCTCTTTCCTTGGAGCGGGGGTGGTGTGTTCTCTGGAGCTTAGTGGACCTAGTAGTGGATTGCAGCCCTGTGGGCCAGGAAACAGCCAACCACATCTTAACTGGAAAACTCCATGGTCGGAGCACAGCTGAAAGGGGCTTGGGGTCAGGGTGCAGCCTAGGGTTAGGTGCAGGGCTTTGATCTGGGGTCAAGGCTCAGCCTGGGGTCAGGATAAGGGCTCAGAATGGATCATCAGAGTCAAGGATAACCAAGATCTTGGCCTGGAGTAAGAGAGGGCTTCATTTGGGAGTCTGGGATCATCCAAGCAGAGGCCAGGTTCCAATTATCTGTGTCTGAGCCCAGAGTGACATTCACAGACTTGGTGGCCACTGGAACATCATTTCTGACTTTTGACCCCAGCACCAGGGCTGTTTTCTGGGATCTGGTGCAGAGGGGACTCTCGGGGGACACAGAGGCCTGGGCAGAGTCGGTGCTGGACACCCCATCTTCAGGGAGGACTGTAAGCTGCCTCTAGCCTCCTGACCCTGGAAGCCCTGGAGCTCGGTCCTAGCCTGGTCCTGAGAGGCGTAGACTAGAGGGGAGGGTCCGTCCACCACCTCACTCCCTCCTTCCATCCACAGGCCCGGTTTAGGGCTCTGTGGCCCCTTCCCTCCCCTGCCCCCTGGCCCTAGCTCAGTGCTCAGAGGCTGCAGAGCTTACCTGGCTTAGCTGGTTTCCCTCCAGGGCCCAGTGCTACGGAGGGAAGGAGGGAAGAGATAGTCGTTAATGGGGAGCCCCAGCCCACCTGTCCCACTACTATCACCACAGGGCACTGTGGGGTCTCACTGTGGGGTCAAGCATGGTCCTCCCCTGTGTACAAGGAGCTGCTGGGAGCTCAGCACCTAGATGCTTGGGTGGGGGGCCCAGGTCCCGTCCTGACCTGGGGTTTCCCCCTCTCTCACTGTTTATCAGGCCTCTGAAGAGGGTGATCGTTCCCACTCAGCTGGATTTGCATGGATATTACCAAGGATCAAAAGAAATATGAAAGAAGGCAGGGCCCCCCAGGGAAAAGAGACTGGGGGCAAGAGCTTAGGGGGCAAGGGCTTAGGGGGCTGGGGGATCTAGATTTTAGAAAAGTCCCTCCTCACTAGACACTCAGTCTGGGAAACGAGGGACCCCTTAATGCCTGGGTTTTCTGAGCTTTGAGGCCTAAGGATATGTGTGGATTAGGCTGAGACCCAGACCCCATCAGTGAGGAGCCAAGTTTGGTGTTTGAACTCACCTCCTCCTCCCAGACCTCCAAGACCAGCCCCTGTGTTGGCACGGTAGAGAGAGAGAGAGAGAGAGAGAGAGAGAGAGAGAGAGAGGGAAAACCATCAAAGTCCCTGCCAAGAAGCCATCCACTGACCCATGGTCAAATCCATCGCTGCCTAGCCACATGATCTTGGGCAAGCCTTGAGCTCTGTGAGCCTCTGTTTCCTCTTGTCTCATCTGGCCAAAGTTTCCTGCCTCTGTGTGTGCCTGGGAATGTGCTGGTGGCTTCTTTCACTTCCACATGAGTTCTGAATGCTCAAACCCTTTTATTCTTTTTTTTTTTTTGGCCGTACTGTGTGGTATGAGGGGTCTCAGTCCCCTGGACCTGGAACCCGTGCCTCCTGCAGTGAAAGCGTGCTTTCTAAACCACTGGATCACCAGGGAAGTTCCTTAAACACTTTTTAAGTATTGAAAATATTACTTGTGATTTTTCAATCTACATTAAAACATCATGCTTTTTTTCTCAATTAAAGGACGAGATTGCCTCCCCCTCTATCCACCCCCCACCCCGCTCCCCGCCCCCCAGCCATGCCATTGAGCTAACATTCTGCCCTTTTTTTTTTCTTCATCTGCACCTTGCTCTTGCTTTTATATTGTTTTTACTTGAAAATCACTTGACCATCAGAGAGCATATGCATACTTTTTAGTAGTTGCATAACCTTAGTTTACTTAATCACACCCTCCTGTCAAGCGGGTTTCTTGTTTTGCATTTTTGCTAGTAACATTCCTATGAACCTTGGGGCAGATGGCTTTTTTTTTTTCCCTCTTCTTTTCAATTATTTCCTTTGAATGGATTCCCAAGAGTGGGGTTAATGGTTCGAAGAGTAAACAACAGAGGATCAGTGAGGCGGCCACTTTCCTCCCGTTTTCCAGGCATTGAGTTTCATCTTTTAGAAAATTTATGCTCAGTAGTTGTAGACCAGCATCATGTAAACAGCTTTTTAATACAGGAGTGACTGATGAGTCCTCTGCGGCGGGCATGCCAATGTTTTTCCCTTTTGCAGTGTTCACATGTCTGCCTCTTGCAAATTTAATCAGCATCTGTCTTACCTGGGCACGTGCAAATTTCATGTACATTACCTGGGAAGAAGACGCCTCCAGGAACTCCACCAGGAACAGCTCCTGGGACCCCTGGAAGGAAGGAGGCAGAGTCCCCCATGAGCCAGAATGAATTAAAAGCTAATGATAAAAGATAGGGATGATGGCAACAATACTGTGTGTCTACAAAGTAACCAATATCACCCAAGCACCTTATATTTTCAAAGCATTTTCTCTTTCCTGCTCCTCAAAATGGCCCAGTAAGTTTGGAAGGGCAGGAATTATTAACTCCAATTTAACAGATGTGAAATCAGGCTCAGAGATGTTAAGACACGGGCTGGGGGTCACACAGCTGCAAATAGATGGAGGCTGGATTCAAAGCCAGGTCACTCCTCTGAGCAAATGGCTCACGCTGTGTTACCTGGAGAGGGTCTGACCGAGGACTGGGTCTGAGCACCTTTGGCTGGGCCTCCACATCTCTCCCGCCTTGAGCGGCGTGGGCAGGACCCAGTGTTGTGGGAGAGCAGGCCCGGGCTGTGACAGCAAGCGCTAAGGAAACACGGCTGCTGCCAGCCGAGGCCCAGCCATTCCCACACTGATAGGAAAGCATGAGGTCAGCGTCCTTAGCCGCTGGGCAGCAGAGCTTGGGTGGGGCTCTGGCTGTCTGACACAGAGCTGTCTAAGGAGGTGCGGGGGCCCAGAGGGGGACACCATGAATGAGCAAAGTGAATAGTTTCCTAAGGAAAAGCTAATTCACTGGCTGGGCCAAAGGGGCCGTCTGCCCAGCCCGGATCACGAGTTCAGTCCCCACGGACCCGTGAAGCTCTCACAGGGGAACACTGGGAGGCCGGGCCCCAGACCCAGCCTATGTGTAGTCATGGCAACAGACAATCCTGGTGCAGACCAGGCCCTGACTCCACCACCACTGAATGGCCCCTTGACAAGCCGCCTTGCCAGTGCCCCAGCCTGAGCCCCAGCACCACCCAGCTGAACATGGCTGAACAGACGGAGTTAGGGGAGCATGTCGGGCAGCTCCCCAGCATGCCCAGCAGACATCTGGCCTCTGTGGCCTGGCTGTGCTGCACAGCTGGGCCTGCTGGCCCCAGGGCCTGGTCAGCCTCAGCCATGGCCCAGGAGGGTGGAGGATGCCAAGCTGTCATGGTCCCCCTGTGCCAAAGCCCCGGCGCCACCCGCCCCTCCACCCGAGCCTGAGCCCCTGAGCCCCTGAGCCGCCCCCTCCCCCCCCACCCCACCCCTCCCCCCCACCCCTGCCGCCCCAGGCACTACGATCCAGGCCTGGAGTGTCTAAGTAATCTGCTCAGAGCCTTGAGGGGCTCAGAGAGGTGGCCCAGGAGGCTGGGCCTGCTGGGAATGGGCGCTTGGGCCCTGTCATCAACTGCCAAGCGCACACATGGTCCTTTGATGCCTTCTCTGGCTCGGGCTTCCAGCTCTGAGCACTGTCTCGCGTGTGCCTTTCTCTGCCTCGGCCTCTCTCCCTCCTCCCCTTCCTTCCCCTCCCCCTCCTCTCTCCTCACCCCTCCGCTCTCTGGCTCCAGAGTCGGAGTGAGGGGGCTGCAAGAACAATGTGGTGGGCGGAGGGAGCAAAGGGCTCAGGACAGACCCATCTGGTCTCTAATCCCGGCAGTGCCAACTTCTTACCATCTGTGTGACCTCAGGCAAGTCACTTAACCTCTCTGAACTTCAGTTTCCTTTGTAGCAATGTGGGGCTAATAGCTTCTGCCTTGCCAGGTTGCTGCGTTGTCAAAGAGTTCCAGAGACCTGCCCTGGGCCTGGCGCTCGCTCAATAATTGCTCCAAAATAAATTAATTAATGACTGACACTTTGTTTCTACTTCACAGTACATGGCCTGGGGCCAGGGAGACAATAGGTGCTCAATAAAGGATGGGTGAATTTGGTGGAGGGGAGGCAAGGAAGTTGCCTGGAGGTCTGGTCTGACCTCTTCCATCCCCAACCAGGTTACTGGTCTCCCCACCTCAGGCTGGTCTGGTTGAACCCCCAGTTCCTCTCCTGGGCTTCTGTTCTCCCCCCAGCACAGGGGCTGGGCCCGTCCTGGGATCGGCCAGCTCCTCTTTTGCTTTCGCTCTCCCCAGGGCCTACCCAGCTCTCCCCAGCTCTCTCTTCTCCCTGCTCTCCACCTCCATGATTCAGAGCCCAACAGTGTCTGCCAAACTCCATGCCTGAACCATGACAGCCCGCGGTGCCAGAGGTTTTGATCCCCGTTTTGCACTGAGGAAACGGAGAAGCCTTAGTGGGCGTAAAGGACCCCCGCCGGGCCCCTCTTGAGGACAGGAAAGATGAGAACAGAATAAGACTGGTGGTGATCAAAGGCCTTTGAAAAGGCAGCGGTCTCCTCTCCTGCCCCTCATGCGAAGGGTCATCCTGCTTCCCACCTCCCGTCCTTGGCCTGAGCTGTTCCTCCTGCCAGGAATGCCCTTTCCTCTCTCCAAGTCCTACCCTTCCACCGAGACTGGGCTCAGCTTCTCCCCCCTGCCGTCTCTGAGCCTGTGGTTCCCACTGCTCAGCTGGCCCAAAGCAGTTGGCCTGGAGCATACTTGTCTTGTTTTATGTGGGTTTGGCTTGTTTCACCAGCTAGCCCAGGGTGGAACTTGTCTCTTGCATCTTAGAATCATGGTCCTAGACTTTCAGGGATCATAACAGTCTTTTGGCCTGGGTTGAAATTCCTTTGCGAACATCTTGTGTTTCTGCTTGCACGCCTCCAGTGACAGGCAAATCACCACCTCCTGATGCTATCAGCTCTACCAACAGAGAGCTCTCCCTCCTATTGAGGTAGAATCTGCTCCTCTTTCCAGTTCTTCCCCCCAGAGCCCCAAAGACTGAGGCTCACCTCCCAGCCACAGAAGCCCCTCAAACATTTAATTGTCTTTCAAGATTTAACTCAAATGTCACCTCTGCCATGAAGCCTTCTTGGATTTCCTCTACACCACCCCCTCTCCCAGTCTCATCAGCTTCCTCCGTTACTGTGTCTCTGTTTACACATAGGCTGCCTCCCCATTAGACAAAACGTGGCATGGGTGGCAAGAGAAAAATTAAACCTTATAAATGTGTATGAATTACAAAGGCTGATATTAGTTCATGCTAGCAAATCCCCAATAAGAGGATACATGGTTTTTAAAATTCGCATTCCCGTAGTCCTCTTACTTGATGTATTACTTGCAATGTGACATTGCTGGAGTCACCCACTGGCCCTAGGAGATATGCTGGGCAAGGATGCTTCTCCCTGTTTTATAGCCAGAGAAACCATCCATGAACCAGAGGGATGAAATGCCTGGCCAGGTACCCACAGCTGACCCCAGTCGCACACAGGGCCTTCTGCCTGGGCCCTGGGCTCCGGGTTCAAAGAGCTGGGAGATGGCTGTTTGGGAGCAAGCAGAGGGCCAGCAGGCCTTGGCAGGGGACTTTGCCAATTCCAAGTCCAGGGGGGCCGGCCTGGGGAGCAGATAAGACCACATGAAGCTGTTTGTTGTTTGCATGGAGAAAGGCTGCCAAGGGCTTTTCAAAAACAATCCGCCCTTCAGTGACTGAGTCTGTCCCCTCCCTCCCCTCGGGTACGCCTGCCTTCCTGCCTTGGCCCCAGCAGACTCAGAGAGCAGCATCAACCCCAAAACTGGGGGTCCGAGGCCCTGGAGGCCCCTCAGAGTCACCTGGGCGGCAGCTTTAACAAGACCTACACATCTGGGTCCCTCCTCAGACCGAGTAAAGCAAGAATTTTTGGGTGAGACCGCATGTCAGAATGGTTTCAACTTCCCTGTGTAATTCCAATAGGCTGAAAAAAAACCCCTGTTTCAAAACCATCTTCAGTTCCAAAATCAGAAAAACAAAAATGAAAAACCACCCAAAGCTAAAATGATAAAATTTCTGGGGGTTTGGGGCAGCTGGTCCCAATTATAGTGATTTAATTTCTCTCTCTCTCTTTAAATGGCAAGGGAGTCTGGGGCAAATGATCTTCAAAGCTACTTTTGACCCATCTTAAATGGGTCCAGACAACCCTTCCATCGCAGAGCCTTCCTGGGTTGTCCCTGTTTTGTCTCCACTGGCAACACGGTTCTTTGGGACTGGGGGACCCATGAGGGTGACATCCTTCAGGAGAGCCGGGCAGGTGTGAGTGTGTGTGTGCTTGTGCGAGCCTGTGCATGTGGGAGGGGGCCCCTCCTTTGGGAGGCTCTGGGCACAAACCCCAGAAGACCGCATCAGTTCACACACCCCTTATTTGGACCCGGCTACTCTACCACCCGGGACAGAGCTGAGATTTATGTTTGCAAAAAAAGAACAGGGCCAGCGGAGCATTTAGCCTGGTCATTGAGGGTGCATTCTTCTTAGGGCAGGCCCACCCTGGAGTACTCAGTCCCAGGCCTGCTCCTTCCCAAATGCCGCTTGGAACCTGGCCCCCACCTCCCTCATCCTTTAGCCCAGGGATGAGCTGGCTGGTACTCACCCTCTGGTGCTGCCTTAGCCAGCCTCACCCTCAGTCTCCCTGTTTGTGGAGCGTAGATAAAAATTCTCTACTCTTAGTGTTTCTGCGGGGGCTAGGTGTCATGCTCTAGCGAGGAGCCGTCTCTGGGAAGGCAGGTGTTCAGGGGCCAGACTCCGGGGAGGAGGTTCAGATGGGACCCGAGCTGCCATCTCAGGCCCAGGGACGGCTGCTGCCCTGGGATGGTCTCTCTGCCCCGCGCAGGGCCCCACCTGATGCTGCGCCAGCATCCCTCAGCTTTGTCCAGATTCGGGAGCTGACCTCTGTGCAGGAAGCCCCTGCTCCCAGCGGTCCTGCCCTGCTGGTCAATCTCACGGAAACAGCTGCTGCCCCTGCCCAGCTCCTGCTCCTGCCCTCCAGCCTGGCCCTGTTCCACCCAGTGGCTCCCCCCATCCCGACACTGGACCCCACTGGTTCTCACGGCAAAGAGGACTCTCCTGGAAACCAGACCCCACCCAGGCTACCCCACCAAAGGTTCAGGAGCCTGCCTGCACCTCTCTCTCCCCACGGCCAGGAGCACCTTCGGGGGATGCTGGGGGACCACTCCCAGACTCCCCCCCCAAGGTGCGTAGCAGCCCGGAGAGAGGCGTCCTCTGGGACCAGGGCAGGGAACATGCCAGGTGGCCCGGGAGTGCCCCCAGGTTCACGCAGGCCCCCAGCACTCAGGGCTCTCCCTCTGCCAGGAGACAGATACCTCCCCCAGCTTCCTTGTCCTCGCTGGTGTTCCATACCACACACACTCGCATGCACACACTCACACGCACGCACGTGCTCAGTGACAAACCACACCCAGTGACACCTGGACACCAGATCGCCTCTGGGGACACGCCTGTTGGGTGGCAGACTTTTGCACATGCTAACAGGCACTTTCACATATCTTATAACACCCCTCCTTCCAACACACACACACACTCACACACAAACACACACACCTGTCCCGGGATGAACCTGTGAACATTCATCCCCTCCCAGAAGCCTCCTCCTTTATCTGATGACACAGTCGGACATATACAGACCATGCACACCTGTGCAAGGGCATGTAACACACTCGTGCACACACGCACACTCACACACTTACACACATGCTCAGAAGTCCTAGCCTTTCTCATCAGGGACAGACCACAGCGGCAGCTTTCCAACCCGCAATCCTGCAATCAACTTAACCCTGACATCACCCGGAGCGGGTCCCGACTTCCCAGGGGACGAGGAACCTGCCGAGGTCAGAGAGCTCACTGCCGCAGAGCTGGCCTGCAGCCCAGGTCCCCTGTCCCTGGGGCACGTGTGCACAACCACTGGGTCCACAGGTGTGCCAACTGCCGGTGCTCACAGACCCGAAGGGACCTCGTCAGCCCTTCCCCAGCGTGCTCGGGACCCCCATCCTGAGAGAGCCCCCCAGGACAGAGCAAGGTTCATCCGCTCTGTGGGGGCAGCAGAAGCCGGCGCTGGTCTGGGACCATTCTGAGTCTCGGGGCAAACGTATGACAGGTTTCTGCTCCGCACGGCTGGCTCCCAGGAGGGGTGGTTCCGAGGGTCCAGTGGCTGAGGGGCTCCTGCCTGGGCCCCCCCTTGAGGGTGCTGGGAGGGCAGGGCGCCCTCTCGTCGGTCGGTCCAGCCACCTGAGCGGGCGGCCCCAGGGCTGCGGGTCCTTCGGGGGAACAGGGTGAGGCCTACCTCCGGGCTGCGAGGGGTGAAGGATGCACAGCAGGAGCAGGAGGACTCCGGGCCGCCGAGCCGCAGCCGTCAGACCCGCCATCTCGGGGAGAAATGCCCCAGCCCGCTCTCTGCGCCTCGTTTTATCCCCAAAGCGTAATTGCTGCCTCGTCGGCTGCGAGGGAAGGAGGGAGGGAGAGAGGGCGGGCGGGAAGGCGGGAGAAGGGGGCGGCCTCGGGGAGGGGGCCACGGGGAGGGGGCAATTACGAAAGGCCGGCTCACAAGCCTCCCAGGCTGGGTCTGACTGGACTGGACTGTGGGCTCTTTTTTTTTTTTCCCTTAAAACACACACGCGCATACACACGCGCACACGCACACACAGAGTTTCCCCCCATCTCTCTCTTGCTTTCCCTCTGCGGCTGTTCTTTCGCTGCTGGCCCTGTTCCCGCCAGAAAGTGCGAGGGGGGCCTCTGCCAGGACAGCCCTCGGGAGAGGAAGCAGGAGGGAGGGCCCTGCAGCCCGGCCAAAAATCCGGCCCCAGCCAAGGCCTGAGTGGCCAGGCCCCCGCCCCTCTGGCTGGGCCCCGGGCCCAGTGTGGGGACACAGGCCAGCTGTCCTGCGCCTCTGCCCCCCCACCTCGGCCCTCCAGACTCCCTCAACACTCCCAGACCCAGCCAGAGACAGGCCAAAGCTGGGGAGGGGGCTGTTGGTTAGACCTGGGGTCCAGGGTCCATCCAGGCCAGGGTCTGGAGAGGTCAAGGGGCTGTGGGCAGAATGTCTGGGAAGGTGAGACCGTGTTGCTGCTGCCCCCGTGGGGCATCTGGGTGCAGGGAAGGGGCCCCTGATGCCCTGCAGGGCTCCATTCTCTGTGGGTTAAGGTCACAGCCTCCTGCCTGAGGCTGGGGAGGGGGTGATGGGTTGGTCTAGGATCCAGGTCTGCAGAGGCCAGGTGGCTGTGGGCAGAATGGCTTGGGGGTTGAGACCCTGTTGGTGTCATTCCCTGGGGCATCGGGGGGTCACATTGGAGACTGATATATTACAGGGGCTCCGTCTGTCACGGGTGAAGATATAGCCCCCTGCAGTTTATGCGGGCCACAGTGTCTGGTTAAGATCAGGCTGGATCCCCAGGTGCCCTACAGAGAACCAGGGGGGCGGGGGAGCCCACTCAGACTGATAAGTGGCCCAACATCCCCCACCTGTATCACTCGGCCCCCGCCTGTCCCAACGCCGAGCATCCCTAGAACCCAAACCAGACCTGGTAGCCCTCAGACTACCAGATTTCTCCTTGTCCCAGGAGAATGCCTGGGACTAACATTCCTCTTGTGGCCAGGAGGGGGAGGCCCTGAGCTGAAACAACTGGGACCAGCATTTCCAGAAGGACTTGGGCTGTCCTCGCCTGACTGCGGGATCGGGACCCTGGGGATTGAGGGGGTGAGATGGGGTGGGAAACGAGGGGGTCATGCCTCCCCACCTAAGTGGGGAAAAAATCTGGGGGCCAGAGGATAGGAGGGGGAGACTGGTACCTGACTTTACCCCAGCTTATGACGGGGAAGAGTCAAGGCCGTGAGTTCTGAGAGCTTTTCCCTGCATCCAGAGGGAGGATAAGAGGAGAGCACAGTCACCAGTCCGAGGACAGGAGTTAAAGGACCCCTCCTCAAGCCAGGAGCACCGAGGCAGTCGGCAGGGCCAGCGGGGGAGGCCGGGACTGCAGGGGCCAGAGGCCAGGCATTGGGCTCGGTGGGACCCAGGATTAAAATTCTGGCTCGAGCACTTTCTATCAGGGTAACCTCTTCAAAGGACTTCGGTTTCCTCATCTGTCATATGGTGATAAATACTCCTGCCTGGGAGCTTATCGCAAAGATGGGTGAGATGAGGTCATATATTTCTGTACCGCGTCTGCAGTTCCGAAATGCTCTGTCCCCTGGTCTTAGTTCCAGGGCTGCTGCTGTTAACGTTAGTTCTGCAAGCCCCACGCCTTGTAGCTACTAGACTTGGCTCTCTGCTGGGTCACCCTGGGACCCTGCGCTGTCCCCTTCCTCTCCACGGTCTCAGGCAATGGCTGCTCCAAGAGTTTGGAAGGGGGTGGGTGTGCATGCTAGAAGAACTGTCTTGAAGCTGTGTGTGCACAGTAAGTGTACAGCTCTTACTTCCTGTGCGTGTTATTTGGGGGTCCTTTGGGGGGGGCGTCTCTGATGAGATGATGAGCCCAAGGCAGCCCTTGTTGTTGAGGGTAGGGGATGCTCAGGGTTAGGGGCTGAGGCTTGGGGCCTGAGATGTGCCTGCTGGGGGAAGGGAGGGGAGGCCAGGGGGTAGGGTGGATCTGAGTGCCTGCCCCTTCCCGGGGAGGGGAAAGGATGAGGGTACTGGGGAGAAACTGGGCCCCACTCCTCTCAGGGCAGTGACGTGGGCAGGAACCGGCTTTCAGACTTGCAAACCGCAGTCTGCTCAGAGTCTTTATTAATTCCAGGACTGGGAGGGAGGCTGGAGCCAGCGGGAGAGGACTTGCTGCTGGGGTGGGAGGGGGGTGTCCAGGAGAGGTGTGGGGGCACCTGCAGGGTATGACTTGAGGCTGCCGGGCCCGGCCTCTCCCCTGTGTCCTGTTCCCCACCTGCATCCCTGAGTCCCCCCTTTTCCTTAGCATCCTGTATCACACCAGCTCCATGAACTCATATGCCACAAGGTTTCTGTACACCTCCAAAGAATCACACCCAGTAGACTGATTATCCAGTGCCATTTAGTCCAATGCATTCAAGGCATAATGTAAGAACTGGGGGTTACAGTGATAGACCAACATTCATTCATTCAAGAAACACAACAGTCCTGAATTGCTCTCTGCCCACCTGCCTACATAGCTATACAGATGAAGCAATGTAAAAAAAAAAAAAAGAAAGAAAGAAAATGTCAAACTGCCTCGGGCACCAAATGTTGCAGGGGCTTGGCTTTACTGTTACCACCGACAAGTGTTACCCACCCACTTGGTCCAGAGCATCCAGGTGAGTCATTGATGGGCCACCAGCCTTTCCAGACCTTTAGGAAGGACAGAGCCCCAGCCTCCATTTGGCTCTCAGTCATGGCTGTGCTCAGAAACCCTCAGAAAAAGCGTCTCAGACAAAGCCCAGGTTTCTGAGCATGTCCTTCAGGGCCTTGCCCGATCTGGCTCCACTGCTCTGCCTCTTTCCTCCCCTCTGGCTGATGGAGTGGCTCCCCAGCACCTGGACTCGTCCTGGAGGGCTGGGTGCTGGACCTTTGCTGTTGGAGTTTGCTGGACTCAGCTTCCTCCAGCTCTGTGCCCCTCGACATCCCTGCCCCTGGAAGCTCTCTGAGGGTTCTTGACTTGAACTTGGTACTTCATTCTTATCCTCCACTGGCCTGGCCATTACTGAAGGAAGTGTGAGGACGGATTTATTTCTGCTTCCTTTATGGTTGAAGAGTATGAGATGAGAAACACAGACGTGCACTCCAGGAGATGGGGCAGTGTCCTGGTGATAGGGACAGACCTCCAGAAACCCGGGAGGTGTGGTTTCTGTTTTCTTCCTTATCTACACGTGGTCCTTTTGTCCGTTGAGTACAGGATGTGCTATCTATCTGCACGGGACCTCGGACCAGAGAGAGTAAGCGTAGGCTGCCAGCTAGCCTGGGAAGAGCTTGATGTCATCCCAGACCTGGAACCCCCTACTGGGGTTCCCTCAAATGAGGGGGTCTCAGTTGTCAGTTATTTACACCTCCATGTGAGCGAGTGTCCCCCCAGGTGGTCCCATGGGAAATAAGGTTCTCGTTACACTAATAGCGGGAACAAGAATTTCTCAACCTAAGTGAGGTTTGGGAAGGACTTGCATGCTGGTTGGATAGTGAGGGTTCCAGTGCAGACCTTCTAAGAGAGAATCAGCAGGAAGGCAGAGTGAAGGCCATACATACACACGATGCCCTGGCCCATCCCTTCTCACCCATGAGACCCAGCTGCCAATGACATCAAGGTCTGAGCTTTCCCCTCTTCTGATTTTAAATTTTCTAGTAGCCTTGGAAAGAAAGCTATGACAAACCTAGACAGCATATTAAAAAGCAGAGAGATCACTTTGCCAGCAAAGGTCCGTGTAGTCACAGCTATGGTTTTTCCAGTAGTCACGTATGAATGCGACAGTTGGACTATAAAGAAAGTTGAGCACTGAAGAATTGATACTTTCGAACTGTGGTGGGGGACCAGACTTTTGAGAGTCCCTTGGGCAACAAGGAGATCAAACCAGTCCATCCTAAGGGAAATCAGTTCTGAATATTCATTGGAAGGACTGATGCTGAAGCTGAAATTCCAATACTCTGGACACCTGATGCGAAGAGCCAACTCATTGGAAAAGATCCTGCTGCTGGGAAAGATTGAAGGCAGGAAGAGAAGGGGATGACAGAGGATGAGATGGTTGGATGGCAACACCGACTCAATGGATGTGAATTCAAACAAACTTCGGGAGATGGGGAAGGACAGGGAAGCCTAGCGTGCTGCAGTCCATGGGGTTGCAAAGAGCTGGACATGACTTAGCAACTGAACAATAACAAGTAGCCACTTGAAATGAAAGAAAAGACAAATAAAATTAATTTGATTAATAAGCTAATTTATACCTAAAAGATTGTATTTGGAGCAAGTAATGGATACAAAAAATTATTCGGGAGATATTTTGCCTTCTTTTTTGTATAAAGTCTTCAAACTGGAGTGTGGGGTACACTTTGAATATCACCTTGGTTGGATCAGTCACATTTCAAGTGCTCAGCAGCCTCCTGCGGCTAGTGGCTGCTGGGTGGATGGTCCAGGGTGAGACCACGAGGGGTCTGGGTCTGGTGGGGAATGAGCCTGACTTGGGACCAGTGAGGAGGGAACACTGGTAGCAAGAGGGTGGTTCATGCTACTGAAAGGTTACCGGTGGGACAGGGCATGAGGAGAAGGGACAGAGGGAAGAGGGCAGTCCTGGGGGGCCCTCAGTGGGAGGCCCGAGACGCACACAGCACAGGGGAGAGGCCATTGCGTTGGTGACCGAGCCAGGGAGGGCAGCCTCCTACCAAAGGGTACTAGGCAGCATTTCATCCGGGAGAGGAGAGCGGCCTTCTGCAGCTCGGCCTCCCCAGAGGCGGCTGGGACCCCCGCAGCGGACCTTCCTGGGGGTAAAGCATCTGCAGCTGAAAAAAGACTGCAGATCTGGGCCACTCGTGGAATCTTACTTCATCACATGGGATCAACCCGAACCCGGGTAAACCCAGGGGAAGTTCAGCCTGTGCTCAGAGCGGGTTTGGGAGTTGGGAAGGCGGGCTAGCATTTCTCCAACCCCCCAGCTGGGGTGGTGGGAGCAGGCTGGGAGGGCAGACGGGCCAGTGGCTGTCACTGTGACAGGGATTAACGCTGATCAGTGTGTGAGCTGAGACGGATCACCTTGTCCTTTTATGGAGACGGGACGGGGTCTCCACAAGCCCTTATGAGGGAAAACTTACGGCTTTAAGAGTCTAGTCCCTGCTGGCTCAAGTGTTTAAGAATCTGCCTGCAATGCAGGAGATGCGGGTTCAATCCCTGGGTTGGGAACATCCCCTGGAGAAGGGAATGGCAACCCACTCCAGTATTCTTGCCTGGAGAATTCCATGAACAGAGGAGCCTGGCAGGCTCATGGGGTCACAAAGAGACACGACTGAGTGACTAACACACAGACACACACACAGAGCAAGTACTCAAGAGTGGGACAGGGTCCACTGAAGCAGGCGTTTGAGGGAGGAGAGGGCCCAGGAGGACCATCCGCCCCGCCCCACACCCCAGCTCCACATGCTGCCCCAGGGTGTCCCAGCTCCCGAGGCCCGCATCTCCGATCCAGTAACCTCTGCCCAGGCCCGGGTGTTTGTATGTCTGAGTCATTTGTCAGTCTGGGTCCTTGGCCGGTGCGAGCCAGGGGGTGGGTGTCCTGGACGGGCCGTTCTGCCCCGTGCTGTTCAGGCTTTGCCTCGCGGGCTGTCTGCTGCGTCTGGGGGGAACATCGTGAGCTGGGTGCTCTGAGCCCCCCTCCCCAGGGGACCCGGGACAGAGGAGTCCAGGACACGCCTCTCACGGCTTTCACACTTGACAGTTTACAAAAGCACATCTCCATTTTCGATCTGAGATATTATTAACCAAGTTTATAAACACAGGGGTTAGGAGGCCTGTCTACAAACTCGGGCCGCCAGAAAGCACTGCTATCTCCTACAGATCTATTTAATTCTAACTCTGAGCCCCTGTCACATGGGCGGGGGCAGCGAATTCCATCCCAGTTACTGGGCCTCTCTGCCTCCTCCCTCCACCCCCAACCAAAATCCAGGCGTCTCCGCTAAGCCCTGGAGCCTAAAATCGGCTCTGGCTCAACGATCGCCATGTGGGAGCCTCTGTGCCTTTGTGTACCCCGCATTGCGCTGCGGCTAGGGAGCCAGGGCCTGGGGAGGCTTTCATGGGGCAATCCCCTCCTGGGAGTCACAGAGGGCTCTCCTGGTGCCCGAGAAGGACCTCTTCCCTCTGGGCCTCCTGTCTCTCTGGGATTCTGACTCAAAGTGAGGATGACTTCAGCCCTGTTGGCCAGCAGCCTGCTAAGCTGCTGGAGGGGAGGGATTCAGGACTGACACTTACAGGTATTCACAACCAAATAAACTATTCTGCTTCCCAGATGAGGAAACTGAGCCTTAAGAAAGCACACACCCGGCCCAAGGTCACCCCAAGGCGTTGTGGCCTGGAGCTGAGGCCTTTGCGGTGTTTCACCCCTCAGCCACCTGTCTTCTGATCAAGTGATGGAGAGCAGGGCCTTCTCTTCCCTGGGTGGGGCACAGAGTAGGGCCCGGGGCTGAGCTGTCTGCCCTCAGGGGTTCCCACAGGGCTCTGGTGGGAAGAGCAGTCTGTGCACCCCTCCCTCCTCCGTGCTCCCTCTGCCCGGCTCTCAGCACTACTCTCTCCTGCACGCTCTTATCACCTCGCCTCCCCCAGCCCTCCGTGCCCAGGAGCCCTTCCAAGAGCCTGACCCACGAACACGGCTGGGCAGGGAGCTCTCTTCGCCTGGATCCTGCCAGTCTCCATCTCTACACCACGTTTGGGGCCACTCCCTGCCCTGAGCAGACCCCTCCACCCATGCCCGGAACCCTTAACTGGCCTGATCCCTGTGGCGCCAGGCGGGTCCCACGGGATGGGCAGGGCAGCTGCCAGGATGAAGGGTGGGAGGCAGGCGAGGCCAGGCCAGGGGTCCTGCTGGGATGGGGTTATCTACTCTGTCAGTTCTTTCTGTCCTTCACATTCCTGAGCTGCCTGCTTTGGCTGAGCATGGAGCCTTGGGAGTGGGGGACTCACAGAACACTAGCACCAGCAATCCTGAAATGAGGAGCAATCAGGAAGACTTCCTGGAGGAGATGACGCCAGAGCTGCATCCTGGTCCCTTCTCTCAAAGGGAGATGCACTCTGGGTGGCATCTGCAGAAGCAGGAAGACTGAAAGCCCTGGCCGAGACCTGTACCCTTCAGCCCACCCACGGGCTGCCTGCCTGCCTGCCTATGGGGGAGGGGTAGCTTCCGAAAGCATAGATCCCAGCTGTCCCCGCCCTGTTTCAGGCCACCAGTAACTGACCCTGGGAGGATGCTGGCCCTTCCTGCTCAGGCTTTCCCGCTCTACTAGCAGGCTGTGACCCATTGATGGGGTATAAAATTGATGTAGTGGGTCAGGAACAGCATTTTAGAAGCAGAGAAAAGAAGAGATGCAATTGTGAAATACATGTGACCAAACCAGCCTTGTATCTTAACTCTTTTGTCTGGTTTTCCCGTGTTTGCCTGGGAGGCCTGGATGAAGATGATTTTTTTTTCCTGCATGTCACAGTCCGAGAGGCACCATGACCATGAGCGTTTACGAACTGTTCTCATGCTCTGCGTAGGGGAGCTGTGGGGAAGAGGCACCTGTGATGTGACTGAGTGACGTCCAGGTAGACAGCTGAGCGGGGGGAGGGAGACCCTCCAGTCCTACAACGCCTTCCTGATACCCCTTGCCTGGCCACAGGTGGGATTCCCACCAAGCTGCTGAGAACTGAGTTCTTGGCTCCCAAGCTTGGGTCACCATAGTTCTTGGGGGTCGCTATGCCTGCCGTCTGGCTCCAAAGCCCCCAAGACTCCCCCAAGGGCCCTCCTGATGCTTTGATTCCTTTCCTGACCCTCAACATGCTCACTGCTCCCATTCCTGAGAGCAGTCCCTCTGGTGCTGATTCTTGCCTGGATTTGCGGGGTGGGTTTCAGGAGGTGTATAGACCTCCTGACATGACATTTCAAAATGTCCCCTAGAGGACAGAAGGTCCCTCCCCTCCGCTGGCTTCTCCAAGGGGTCTCTCCTGATCACGCGGTGTTACCAGATGGGCCGACTATCCAGATGGGTGTAGGACTGTTCTCATCTGCTGCTTTCAGAACGCATTTTGAGGTCTTGTAGGGCTGGAGACTGGCAGAATCTAGGAGGGCTCCTTGCCTGGCAGTGTTTGGCTAAGGTGCCCTCTCTTTCTCCATCAACCCAGACTGCTGAGAGCCCTGGTCCCTCCAGAACCATGTGTGTGTAGAGTTCGCCGGTTAGGAAAAAAAAAAAACAAAAAACTGATACTGCTAAAGGGGGTTGGGGGCCATCAGGCAGAAGAAGTGTCAGGTGGGGTCAACCCAGGAAGGCTTCTCAGAGGAGGAAGGACGTGGCTTTGGATCCAGCTGGTACTGTGCTCCCCTCATGTGTCAGGCCCCATGCTGGGAGCTTCAACGGCAGTAACCCATTTCATCTCCAAATGAAAGAGGAGCTGGTGTTATTTTCCTGACTCAATCACACTTTTTATCTGGTATTTTTGATACTTTTGCCATCTTTGGCTCTTGCTGACTCTGGAGGGGCCATCCTTCCCAGGGCAAGCTAATTCCTATCGATAGTAAACAACTTGCCTGGGAGAGGGACTTTCACATATAAACCAGCCAATCCAGAGTTCACACCTCAACCACCTCCTCTACGGAGCTCTCATCCTCCTGGCCACCACTCACCTGCCCTAATCAACCTCAGGCCAGGGATCGGTGAATTCAACTCCACAAGGGCATTTTAAAGTGAGAGCTGGTAAAGAATCTGCCTGCAATGTGGGAGACCTGGGTTCACTCCCTGGGTTGGGAAGATTGCCTGGAGAAGGGAAAGGCTATCCGCTCCAGTATTCTGGCCTGGAGAAGTCCAGGAACTATACTGTCCATGGGATCACAAAGAGTCGGACATGACGGAGCAACTTTCACACAACACATACAGAGTCAAGTGCACAGAGAGTAGGCGGGTAGCTTGAGGGTTTTTGTTTCATGTTATTATTTTGCTTGAGGGTTTTTAAATGCTTACACACCCGTGTCACTACCCTTCGCATCAACATACAGAACACTTCCGGGCCAGTCCCCACTAGAGACACCACTCGGCCGATGTCTCTCACCACAGAGTAGTTCTGCCTGTTCTTAACTTTGCAGTGGGCCTAATTGTGTCCCCTAAAGATACGGCCAAGCCCTAATGGCTGCCACCTGTGACCTTATTTAATACTTGAGTTTTTGCAGATGTAATCTAATTCAGATGAGGTCCTACTGGATTAGGGTGAGTCCTACATCCAATGACTGGTGTCTTCATAAGAAGGCCATGTGGGGACTTCCCTGGTAGTCCAGTGGCTAAGATTCCCAATGCAGGTAGCCTGGGTTCAATCCTTGATCAGGGGACTGGATCCCACATGCCGCAACTAACAGTTTGCATGCCCCAATTAAGATCCCATTTTGGGGGAAGGAGTACATCAAGGCTGTATATTGTCACCCTGCTTATTTAACTTATATACAGAGTACATCAGGCGAAATGCCAGGCTGGATGAAGCCAAAGCTGGAATCAAGATTTCCAGGAAAAATATCAATAATCTCAGCTATGCAGATGACACCACCCTTACGGCAGAAAGTGAAGAGGAGCCTCCTGATGAACGTGAAGAGAAGAGTGAAAAAGCTGACTTAAAAAGCAACATTCAAAAAACAAAGATCATGGCATCCGGTCCCATCGCTTCATGGCAAATAGAAGGGGAAACAATAGAAACAGTGAGAGACTTTATTTTCTTGGGCTCCAAAATCACTGCAGATGGTGACTGCAGCCATGAAATTAAAAGACGCTTTCTCCTTGACAGAAAAGCTATGACCAACCTACACAGCATATTGAAAAGCAGAGACATTACTTTGCCGACTAAGGTCTGTCTAGCCAAAGCTATGGTTTTTCCAGTAGTCATGTACGGACGTGAGAGTTGGATCATAAAGAAAGCTGAGCAGTGAAGAATTGATGCTTTTGAACTGTGGTGTTGGAGAAGACTCTTGAGAGTCCCTTGAACTGCAAGGAGATCCAACCAGTTCATCCTAAAGGAAATCAGTCCTGAATATTCATTGGAAGGACTGACGCTGAAGCTGAAACTCTAATACTTTGGCCACCTGATGTGAAGAACTGACTCATTGGAAAAGACCCTGATGCTGGGAAAGACTGAAGGCAGAAGGAAAAGGCGTCGAGATGGTTGGATGGCATCACTGACTCGATGGACATGAGTTTGAGTAAGCTCCAGGAGTTGGTGATGGACAGGGAAGCCTGGCATGCTGCAGTTCATGGGGTCTCAAAGAGTCGGACACAACTGAGTGACTGAACTGAACTGATGCCTTAGCTAAGACACAGAGCAGCCAAATAAATAAAATTTTAAAAGGCCATGTGAAGATGTGGGGGTGCAGACACACAGGGAGAAGACTGGCTTGCGAAGATGAAGGTAGAGATTGGAATGAATCACCCACACGCCAAGGAACACCAAGGACGGCTGTCAGCCATCAGAAACTAGAAAGAGGCACGGAAGGTTCTTCCTTAGAGCCTTTGGAAGGAGCATGGCCCTTTCAGCACCTTGAGTCTGGACTTCTAGCCTTCAGAGTTGTGACGGGATACATTTCTCTTGTTTGCACACCAGGTATGTGGTAATTTGTTATGAGTCTCAGGAAGCTCATACCAACTCTTAGGAATGAAATCCCACAGTGTGTACTTCTTTGTATTTGGTTTCTTTCGCTCATATTGTGACTATCAGATTTACCCATACTTTCGTATAGAACTAGAACTCATTCTTTTTCAGTGCTGTGTAATATTCCATCTGATAAATATACCACAGTGCATTTATCTATTGTAATTTTAATGTGCTTTTGCTTCCTTTTTTTTTTTTTTTGGTATTGTCAATAATGCTGCTGGGAACATCCCTGTCTTTAGTAGAAATATGTACTCATTTCTCATGGGTATAGAGCTAGAGGTGGAATTGCTGTGTTCTATGCTAAATATATGTTTAATTATTTGAAGAATTCCTGGACAGTTTTTTTTTTAAAAGAAGTACCATTTTACTTTCTTATCAGCAGCCTAGGAGAATTCCAGTTATTCCTCATCCTGTCAACATTTAGAATTGTCAGTGTTTAAATTTTAGCCATTCTGGTGCGTATACAGGGGTATGTCATTATGGTTTTAACTCTCATCTCTCTGATGAGTGATGATGGTGAGCTCTTTATCATATGACCTTTGGGCCTTTGAATATCTGTGTTTGTGACATGCTGCCTATTTAAGACTTCTATCCACTTTTGAAAATTGAGTTGTTTGATGTTTTTCTATTGGTTTGTAAGAGCTCTTTAGGTATGCTGATACAATTCTGTGGTTAGCTGTAAGTATTGTAAAGACCTCCTACTCTGTAGCTTGCCTGTCTTGCCTTTCTGTCTGTTCATACAGGAATCATTGACTTTAATGAAGGCACACTTTCAATATTTCTTTAGTGGTTAGTGCCTTTTCTGTTTCATTTAGGAAATCTTTGCCTACTCGAAAGTCTTAAAGATATTCTCCTATTTTCTTTTAGAAGTATTATAGTTTTGCTTGTCACTTTTAGGTCTCAGATCTACTTTGACACAGAAGTAATTAAAAATAATATTCATTTGGCTGCACCGGAACCTCTTTGCGGCACATGGGATCTTTAGCTGCGGCATGCGAATATTTAGCTGTGGCGTGTGGGATCTAGTTCTTTGATCAAGAATCAAACTGGGCCCCCCTGCATTGGGAGCAGAGATTGTTAACAATTAGGCCACACAGGGAAGTCCCAATACAAGAGTATTTTAAATCTCAGCAGAGCCAGGCCTCAGTCTGCCCACCCAACCACTCTCCAAGCTTGGTGGCTCCAGCCTTTGGGAGAAGTCCTTCCCTCCTGTGTTGCCGGCTGTATGGCCTCTTTCACTAGCCCCTGCCCTTCCCTTAGGCCCTGGATTTAATAAAAGCTCTGAGCTGCCTGTGGTTTTCAGACTGAATGTTGGCTCCAACCTCTGTCAGGATTTAGGCAGCAGGTGGGGTCCCCCATCCCCTCTCCATATGCGTGTCTATTCCTACCTGGGGTGGGACAAGCTCATCAGTTTCTACAACTCTGAGGGTCCCCACACTGGGATATGGAGCCTCCTTACTCTTCCCCAAACCCACCCCACAGCCTGGACCTTACCCATAGCTTCTCTCCATTTGTTCGTAGATTTATGGGCCAGAGGAGCCTGTCCTGACCAGGATGACAAATAGGCTCCATCACTGACTGCATTTGACTGGCATCAGCTGCCTGAAGTGGTGTTAAAAAGGATTCGGGGGATATCCAGTTTCAGCAGGTGAGAATTGCACGGTTGCTTGGTAACGTCTGCCTGGAAATAAGAGATGGGCGCTGTGCCCTGCACGTTGTGTCTTTAATGCCTCTGATCCAGTCTAAGACTCTCACTAGGATTAGTCAAAAGTAAAGTTTCAATGACTCATTCAAGGGCTCTCAGCTCTTAATTAAGAGAGAGAGAGTTTGGAAGCTCAGGTGTTACCCATTCAGCCAAAAAGCAGCTGATTCATTCACTCACCAAATATCGATGGGGCACCTACAATACTTCAGGCCCTGAACTGGGCACTGGCATCACCAGTGGCATGAGTCTGAGCAAAATCTGGAAGACAGTGAAGGACAGGGAAGCCTGGTGTGCTGCAGTCCATGGGGTCGCAAAGAGCCGGATATGACTTAATAACTGAACGATAACAGCTGGGCATTGAGGATATAATGATCAATAAGCCCTAGTCTGGCATATCCCTCATCCCATGATTTCCCTGATGCCAGTATTCAACATACAGAATCAGTGAATCAGGGGGTCTCACATGATGTTCATCTCCCATCCTGCCAGCCTGCCGTCGCTCACTTCTTCATCCTCCAGTGCCAGTCCCCGGGGTGAAATTATAGTGCAATTTTTAAAAAATGGAACTTGGTATGTACCTGAAGTTCCATGATTGAAGTGCTTCTCCCCAGATAACTTTTACAAAACTCATCCACAGACGAGACCTGTAACAAAAGGATGTGAAAATCGCTAATGAAATGGCCCAGGGGGACCCCGGGGATTCTGAAATGACTTTCGGGGACTGTCTGGGCACCATCCGACAACAACCCCCTGGTCCTGCCCCCTAGTCTGTACACCCTTCTCCCTCTGAGCCAGCCTCAGGGCTCTCCACTCTTCCCCAGATGCACACACACATAGACAGATACTCACACACACATACACACACGCAGAGGGGCGCACACGGGGCCATAGACAAATGCAGGCTTAGACACACCTTCTTTGCCCCACAAGGGTCTGTGCTCACAGATCTCAAGTTCAAGCTCTCACTGTTCCACTTGGGACTCAGCCTTGGGTGAGGTAGCCTCCCCGAGCCTCAGCGTCCCCATCTCTTAGAGAGGGTGGTGGGTGAGACATCCACGAGCACAGGGCACACACATTGGGCGTGGGGTTCAGCAACCGTTACCGGAGCACCCCCCAAGGCCCCGCTTAGATCCCTGGCTCAGAGCTGTTCCGAGAAGCTGGAGCAGGGCGGAGGGCGTGGCCCGGCATCTGTAGAACATTCATCACTGTGCCCCCTGCGCAGACTTTGGCACGGAGCTGGGAACATGGTAGACATGCAATCAAGGCCTGTTACAGGAGGGAGGGAGGGAGGGAGGAAAGATCAGGGCTTTGCTCTCAATCTTCTGGTTCCTTCCCTCTGGGGAAGCCCTAATTGGTTTCAGAGGCCTGAAGGAACAGGGTCTGTCTGTTTTCTATCCCAGGTAAGCTGGGAAAAAGGCCACTGCTGCCTCGGCTGGACGAGAGGGGGCCCTGGGAGGTGAGCCCCAAGTCTGCTGCAGAGCCGCCGATCGGAGCCCAGCTGGGCCCCTGCCTCCCACCCGGGCCCCATGTTCTCCGCTTTCATCATGTCCACCGCCCTGGCTGGGCCCCCGCCAAGCCCTCACTCGCTGGTGAGGGCCAAGCCGGGGCCGTGCCAGGCTCAGCGGAGGCCCTTGGCCAAGAACAGCAGAGCCGTTCTCAGGAAAGCTGGGGGATTAAGCCGCAGGCCAGCGGGGACTCAGGTATCCGCCTCTTGTCCCCGGGCTGGAGAGGAGGGGCAGGACAACCTCAGAGCTGCCACCCTCTCGGGGACACAACACCCCCCGAGCCGGCTCGCCTGGGAACCACCTTCAAAGAAGAGCCAGGGCCACCTGACTCTGGGCCCTCTTGCCCCCTCAGTCAACCTGGCTTCGCAGCCTGGAGACCCTCTCCTCCAGCCCCGGCTGAGCGCTGACCCCCGGCTGGACCCTGCCCCGAACCTGGGATCTCCCCTACTCTGTGTCTCCTGGGGTTGGGATCTGCCTGGAGGAAGGGGTCAGAGGAGGTGGGAACCTCAGGGCAGATGGTCCCTTCTGTTGGGATCACTGCTGTGCTCGGGTGGGAGACAGCATGGGATGGAGATCCCGGCCACGGCAGCTGGGTCATGGTGTGGGGCAGATTCTGGCTTGAGACCTGGGGCAGGAGCTGTCCTGGGTTGCTCACATGTGCCCTCCGAGGGGTGGGGGTACCCCGTTTACTCTGGGGCAGGCCCCCGGGTGCCTGCGGCTTCTGTCCATCTTGCAGCCCTGACTACGTTGTCCATACCCAACCCATCTTTCAGGACTTCTTGGCCTCTGGGTGTCTTCTCTGACCTTAGGCGGGGTTGAGGGCTCCCTTCTATTTCCCCAGGCCCCTACTTCTCCCCTTCCTGGGACCTCGACCACCCTGGGCTGCCCGCACCTGCAGACTCTTCTCAGATGGGAGTCGCAGGGCCGGGCGCCCTCTTCTGCCACTCCCTAGCCTCCCTCTCTTGACCCTAACGGTCCTGCCACCCTCTGGGCTGTGACCGTTACTGGCTGGGTCCCCACTGGAGCAGGTGGCCGCTTGCCTCGGCCCAGTCCCCGGTCTGGGCCGCCTCTAGGCCCCTCCTTGCGGGCCCAAAAGGGTGGGGGTGTCTGCAGGGACGCTGACTCAGATGTTATTTTGGGCTCCCCTTGGGCCTGGCGGGCCCTGGGGCCTCAGGCCTGTTTAGACGGCTGGGCCGGATGTGACCACGTCCAGGCGCTTGGGCCTCCCCGAGGCTGGTGAGAGGCAGGCCAAGGCAAACGCCAGCTGGGCAGGGGGCAGGCAGGGAGGCCAGGCCTGGCTGGTCAAGGGATCCAAAGGCTGACCCAGGCCCGGGTCTCAGTTCCAGGGGGTCCCAACTGAGGCCCTGAGCCATGATGCTGGAGCATTAGGCCCTGAGGTTATTCTCTGATAAATCCCCCAAACTGAAATGCCAGTCACAGAGGGTTGGGCTTCCCGGGGCATAGCCATGACACCTCTCACACGGACATATACGTATACCCCACGCAAGAGCCTGAGGCCCAGAGACGGAGGGACAGGCCCAGTTCAGATAGAGAAACCCACCTCACCCTGAGTCTTTGGGTCCCAAAAGACACCACTCTTTAGAGCTGCCACAGGCTAGAAACTGCGCAGCCAAAGGTTGAGGGCTGGATGCCCTGGGCTCCCATCTGGGCTCCATGCCCATGCCCGGTGGGCCTCAGCTTCCTCGTCTGTCACCCCCGAGCCCCTGGCGCCCTGTGAGCCTGTGGCCCACGACAACCCCACGTCTCTGTGTAGACCTGGCCTTCCAGGAGCGGGCAGGTGGTGCCTGCCGCTCCTCCCTGAAGTCGCTTGTCTTCGGCCCCTGCCCCAGGCCCCAGCCAGAAATGTTTAAGGAAACATGGAGATCCTGAAGCTCTGTCCACCACGTCCAGTTGAAAACAGAAGGGGCTGGAGCACTGCTGTTAACTCCAGGAGAGCCAGTGATGGGCCCGGTGCTGGGGCCTAGTGCCCAGATGCACACCTCTGCCCCAGACTCCATCGTGGGCAAGTTCAGGGCTGGCAGGTGGGTGCTCCTTGCCAGCCAACCGCATACTCTGGGCCCAGGGACACCCAGACCCGCTGCCTCGGTGGGAGGCCTTTCTTGGGGAAAGGAGGGAGCAAAGGAGGGAAAGGCTGAGAGATGTTTCAGAGCTGCCCGAGGGCTGGGCCTGGGCTCCTCCTTTGAGAGGAGTAGGGCAGACAGCACACCTCACCGCTCCCACTTTGCTTTGTCTCAGCACAAAAGTGGGGCCGGTGTGAGACTAAGGACACCGTGGCAGGCTGGCCGCTGAGCTCAAAGCAGGAAGGGGGCAGTTTTTCAGGAAGGATGCCCACAGGCACAAAGGCTGGCGTGTCCCTGATGTCTCGGAGTTGGGGGGCAGGTGGTTCTAGTGAGCCCTTTGGGCATGAGATGCTCAGATTCCAAGACCCAGGTTCTATCTTCAGACCCCTCAGAGCTGAGAGGACCTTGAAGAGAGCCCATTGTCTGGAGGGTAAGACTGAGGCTCAGAGAGGGATGTGGCTTGCCCAAAGTCATGTGGTTGTGGCCAGAAAGGGATCTGGCCTCCATGTCTGTATCCCAGACTCAAAGGCAGTGTTTGGCCAGCAGGGCCCTGGGCCTGGGTGGGAGACCTCCGTCCCCAGCACCCTCCCCTTCCTCCTTCCGATCCAGATGCCAGCCCCAGGATATTCCCACCTGTTCTCCAGAGAGGTGGGGGGGTGGCCTCCCGGGGGCCAGTCCTCTCGGGACGGAGGCCGCGGCTGGCCCCGGGCAGCCCAGCTTTCCGGCAGCCACCCAAGTATGTGGACGGCCGTGTGGGCAGCCGTTCTTGCCACGTTCCCAGAGCACGCACCAAAGAAAACACGGAATGTTTCTTGGATGACACAGTCTCCAACCCAAGTCACGCATTCCTGTGGGAGGGCTGTGAGGAGGGGTCTCGGCTGTCTGTAGAAGCGGGGCTCTGCTGAGACACCCAGTCCTGTCTGCAGACGTGGGTCCCCGGGCCGCGTCCACAGCCAAGGACAGTCAGTGCCGGGTGGTGGTGCCGTGGGCAGGCAGCTGTCATACCGTCCATGCAGGCTGCCGGTGGACACCAGCCTTGTCACGGAGCTGACGTCCCGGTTCTGTGTCCTGCCCCCAGCACTCAGCTGGTCATCTCCCTGCCCCCATGGGGACAACTGGTATGACCCTGCCCACGAGTGTCCTCAGTCCTGATCAGGCAGCTGGTACAGCCTCTGCCCTTGCACTCGCTGACCTTTCCCCACCCGCGTGTCCTGCCCGGGGACCGGCCTGGGCTGGTTGGAGGATGGTTTGGATATGTATGTGCCCCCCAACCCTTAGCTTCAGTTTCCTCCTCTTGAAGGGGTTCTTGTCATTCACACGACCGCTGTGATCAGGATCAAGTGCGACGGCCAGGACTCTCTTGGTCTCTGGCCCAGGACTGGGTTACGGGGAATGACAGAGAGTGTGGGTGTGTATAGGAGGTGGATTATGCTGGAGGTCTGATCCTTCCGGCCTCTTTATAAAAGGAGGGAGCCTCTAGTCATGAACTTGGAGATTCTGAGTCCTCGTTAGCTTAAGATGGAGGTCAGGGGCCCAGAGAAGGTGTGCTGAGGCCTCTGCCTTAGAGAGCCCATCAGAGAAAGAGGAGGTGGGCAAGAGTGCTGAGTACTGTAACCAAGAGGACCGGGGTGGGGTTGGGGGTTGCAGGAGCTGAAGGCAACCCCTTTCCTACCTTAGGGAGACAGGAATGACTCTCAAGGAGGGGACTTATGGGATGGGTTTTGATGGTTGAGTAGGAGTTTGCCAGCAGATCAGTGCAGAGAAGGAGTTTAGAGACCAGGCATCAAGCATCATGTGTGCAAAGGCCCCCAAGGTGGTATAAAGTGTGAGGCACACTTAGAAAGGCTGTGCTTTTTTTTTTTTTTAAGATTTGTATTTACTTATTTATTTATCCTTGCCCGTGCTGGATTTTCGTTGCTGCACGGGCTTTCTCCGGTTGCAGTGAGAGGCGGCTACTCCCAGTCATGGTGTGCGGGCTCCTCATGGCGGTGGCCTCTCTTGTTACAGAGCATGGGCTCTAGCTGCGCAAGCTCCATAGTTGCAGCGCAAGGGGCTTAGTTGCTCCGAGGTGTGTGGCATCTTCCCAGACGGGAGATTGAACCCATGCCCCCTGTATTGGCAGGCAGATCCTTAACCATCAGACCAGCAGGGAAGCCCCAAGGCTGAGACTGAGAAGGACTGTGATGAGCCAGGAAGAGGAGAGACTGACTTGAGCAAAGGCAGTGATGAAAGAAAGGACTAGGTTTGCTTTGAGAGAGGATGAAGTGATGTGTGGAGGTGGCCATTCCCCACAAAGGAGAGGTTCAGGCCAGCTCTTGGGGAAAGGCAGGCTGGGTCCTGGAAGGTCCTGACACCTTCCGTCCTTAACCTGCCCCAGTCTGGGTGTCTCCGGCTGGTACGGGGCAGTGGGGAGTGCGGGGGGGGGTGGGCCACGGTGTCCACCCCCTGCTGTTTACATCGCTCACATACTTCTGGGCTCTTATCTCCAAGGGTCTGTCGTGCGTGCCCACCTTGCCAAGTGGTCCCATCACTGCTTGTCTCATAAGTCAGGCCTGCCTCTCCCCAGCACCTCCCATCTCTGGCCGTGTCCTCCCCTTGCTGCTCGCCTCACCCTGAGTCCCACCCATCCGGGGAGGCAGAGGGGGGCCCAGAGGTGAGCCTAGGGCCTGGCTGGAGCTCCCAGCTCTGCAGAACAGATGTCCCGGTGACCTGGTTCTCAGGAAGCAGCCCCAAAGTTCTCCAAAGACTGCTCCAGGGGACCCCGATTTTCCTGGCCCCTGGAGGGGTGGTCAAGACTACTGTTCCCTGCAGGGGATGGTCTGGGGTCTGGTGCAGAGGGGAAGACGCTAGAGGCTAGAAACTGGCCCACACCCTCTGAGAAACTCTAGGGCCTGTGTCTATACTCCACAATGGATCAGAGGCCCTGTCCCCGCTCTTCTGGGCCTCACGTCCCTTGTCTGTGAAATGGGTGCATTCACTCCTTCATCGGACAAACATTCACTGCGTGCCAGGCTCCAGGCATGAGGCGACACCAAGCAGCATCTACTGTCTAGAGGGGAAGATAGACAAACCCAGAGGGGCTCCCCCAGCATCTCAAGGTCTAGGACAGATGGTACAGTGGGTGCCAGGGGACAAGGCAGAGCAGTCAGTCCTCTCTGGAAAGAACAGGATCCATTTCTACCATACCTGGGGCTGGGCTGGGGGACGGAAAGAGAGCTCTGGGCAGAGCAATGTGGTGGGCGAAGGCTTGGGGGGCAGAGTTTGGGGAACTGCCCAGGGTCTATCTGATGGAGTGAAGTGCTGCGGATGAGCCATGGGTGTTGAGACGCGAGGTTGGGGAGGCCAGCAGACCACAGGAATCACACCAAGATGTGGGCCCAAGGCACTGGGGAGCCATGGAGGGTTTGAGACAGGGAGCATCATGATCAGATATGGGGATGAGCAGCTACCCTTGGGCTGCAACAGGGCAGATGGAGGACCCTGTTAGAGGGCTGTGGGATCCTGGTCGGGGGAAATTGGAGGAGTCACAGGAGACCCTGATCAGAGGTGCTGTCCAAGACTGGCTTCTGACCTGAAGGGTCACACTGCCTTCTCTGTTACCAAGCCAGCTTGGAGGAGAAGCTGGCTCACCCTTGCAGGGATGGTTCTCCTTTGGGCTCCCTGGCCAGGACCCTTGACATCTTTCCCAAGCCGGATGCACCCAGGTCACGTGAACTGATGCTACTGAAATGGAGAGATGGGGGTACTTTGAGGGGAGCAGGAGGCTGTGGGAGCCCAGAGGAGGCGCTGACCCTGCCTTAGCAGTCAGGGAAGTCTTCCTGGAGGAGGGTGCATTTCAGCCAAGTCTTCAAAGACAAGATGTTTGCTAGCATAAAGGGAGACAAGGACATAGCAATTAGGGTAACCACAATTCAGAAAACACAAAAGCCAGATTTGAAGGCTGGGCTTCGGGTAGGGTGCCTGAGAGTGGCAAGTGGAAAGAAAAAGGCGGGGAGGCCAGCAGGGCCGGATCCCTCCAGGCGTGGCTTTTATGGAGGCGAGTGGGAGCCATGGGAGGTCCGAAGCAGAGGGGCCGCACGACCAGACTTGCATCTTCAGATGGCCTTCAGGGCATCACATCTGTGTGCAGAACACCACCCGCTGGTGCCCAGGAAGGGGCTGCAGCGTCCAGGAGGGGCCCTTCAGAGATCCAAGGGGTGGACTCCTGAGAGCTCAGGTGGTGAAGGGGAGGCACAGGCCATTGCCTGCATCAAATAGACACGTAAACACGACCCTGGCAGCTCCACGCGATAGTTTTGATGAGCCTCAGACGTAAACGGGGACATATTGTAGGATTCCAGTTACATCCAGTTCAGAAACAGGCAAAATCTGTCTATGGTAAGAGAGGCTGGCACAGTGGTCATCCTGGGGTGCGGGGGGAGCGGTCATCAAGACGGAAAGGGGGTGTAAGGTGGCTTTTGGGGGACCCGGCAAAGGTCTCTATATTGATTTCGGTGCTGTCAATACAAATGTGCTCAGTTTGTGAAAATTCACATTGGATTTGATGAGAGTTCACATATGATTTTTGTGCTTTTTTAGAGGAACAATGGGGTGGCCAAAAAGTTCATTCAGATTTTTCCATAAGATGGTATGAAAAACCCAAATGAACTTTCTGGCCAACCCAATAATATAATACTGTGACTAAAGAGTTAAAAGATGAGTCACAATATTTGAATATATATGTAAGTACACGTGTGTGTGTGTGTACAAATCTGGGCTTCCTTGCTGGCACAGCTGTAGAGTCCACCTGCAATGCAGGAGATGCAGATTCCATCTCTGGGTCGGGAAGATCCCCTGGAGAAGGAGATGGCAGCCCACTCCAGCATTCTTGCCTGGAGAATCCCATGGACAGGGGAGCCTGGTTGGCTGCCGTTCATGGGGTCACAAAGAGTCGGACACGGCTGGAGCGATGGAGCACGCACAAACATCTATCATCATTTAGCTATGTGTACTTGAGAACACTTCGATAACACTTGCATGTTGGGTTCCCTGCAGGGAGGTGGGTGAAGGGAGGTAAGAACCAGGTCCCCCCTCCCCCACTCACCCAGAACAAAGACCCTCGGATCTGACATCCCTCCACCGGAAGGGGAAGGGCTCGGGGTTGTGGTGGGGGTGGTCTTTGAGCTGCAGAGACAAACAACACTGCTGGCCAGAGCAGACGACTGCATCGATATCCTCCTCCTGGTCCCTGCAGGCTGGCAGACCAGGCTGTAAGCCCCTCAAGGCCGACCTATACACCCCTAAATAAATACGTGCTGATCCACTGACTGCCCAGCTTGCAGACTGCTGCCCAGCACTGGCCAAAATGCCCAGAAGCAGGTGGAGGACACACCATCTCGTTCCACTCATCAGGGAACTTCCGGGAAGAGCGGTCAACACAGGCAGTGCAGACTCGGGGACAGGACAAGGGGGCGAGATGGCTGGAGAGAGCTGCACACACAAGGTCACAGATGCACCCAGTATGGACCTGGGCACCCAGGTGTCCGAATACCCTGCTTCTGAGAGGGACTCAGCCCACCCTGGACTCGGAGTGCCCTGGGGAGAGGGCTGGTGCGGGGAGACCCGAAGGGTGACACACAGATGTGCGTCACGCCCCAGGGAGGCGCCCAGGCGGAGCACAGACAACGGACGGACGGACACACACTCTTGCTTGTTCTCAGTCTGGCTGGAAGAGCCGGAAACAAAGAACTGATGGAGAAACTGGAGAGGATGCTGCGAGGTGGGAGCAGGTGCAGAGAGACTCCCAGATTGGGGATCCTGATCTAGGGCTAGGCTGCCATACGTGTCCTTGTTCCCTCACCCCTGCCGTCGCCAGTGACAGGAGCCTTGCTCCTGTGCCCCCAGCCCCAGGGGCTGGTGGGGTCGCTCAGGGCTGCTATGTCTTTCACTCCCACTTTGAAAGGGCAGCGACAGCTTTGCCAGCGACCCCTGACCTCTCTCTGACCCCTGCCCCCCCTGCCCCCCGCATCACATCCCCGGCCCTGACCTCATGTCTACAGGGCCTGGGCGAGGGCGAGATAAGCCGGGCATTGCAGGCTGCTCCCGCCTGGGGACCGACGGGAAGGGCGGGCCAGGCCGCCAGCCTCGAGAGCGCCCATGACTCACCAGGTGGGCAGGGTCCAGGCTGGCATCCGGGAGGAAATGCCGCTTCCCCTGGATAAGGCTATGGGGCCTGCCATTTCTGCCTTCAGATCTGTGCTTCAGGGGTTTTGTTTGAAAAAGTCCTTCCCCACTCCTGTGTTACAAAACTATTCTCCAACAGTTGATTCTAGCAAATTCAGAACTCTGCTTCTTATATTTCCGTCTTTAATCCATCTGGAGTCCCCTTTTTACGATAATATTAAACCAGGATGAGGTGGTAATTTTTCTCGGTCGAGTGAGCCCCTCTCCTCAACCCTATTAAGCCCTCCACCCTCTCCCCGTGGACCTGGAGTGTGTTAAACTCTGCCCCGAGCTTGCGCATCTGCTCTGTCACCAGCTCCTCTGTTCTCGCACCCACACCAAATGGTTTTCTTCCAGCGGCTTTGTTCTGTGTGCTAATGTTGGGCAGGGCAAGCGAACCCTTCACTCTCGGTACTTCCAAGTCACCTGGCCGTTCATGGATCTGTCTTCTGTGTCAATTTTAGAGTAAGTTTATCGAGCTCCTCAAAAATATCCAGATGGAACTAGGGGTTCCAGAAGTGACAGACGGGAGGATGATGACACATCATGGTTTTTAAGCAACAAGGAACTGTGGCCTGAAATAGACAAGGAATGCCTGCAGAGCAAGGAGAAACAGACCGCAGCCCCAGTAGAAAAATGGGCTAAAGGCTCTGATTGGACAATTTGCAGAGAAGACACGCCCAACTAGAGAACATAGGAAAAGAGACTCAACCTCACTTATAATCAGAGAAATGCTAATTAAGATAATGAAAGTGAAAGTTGCTCAGCCGTGTCCGACTTTTTGTGACCCCATGGACTGTATAGTCCGTGGAATTCTCCAGGCCAGAATACTGGAGTAGGTAGCCTTCTCCAGGGGATCTTCCCAACCCAGATTGAACCCAGGTCTCCCACACTGCAGGCAGATTCTTTACCAGCTGAGCCACCAGGGAAGCCTTTAAGCCCAGGGAATTAAAACAATAATGAAAAAATTTTTTTTTCAAATTTTATTTATTTGTGGCTGCCCTGGGTCTTCTTCGCTGCACCGTCTTTCTCTAGCGTGGTGCATGGGCTTCTCATCATGGTGGCTTCTCTTATTGAGGAGCATGGACTCTAGGGCCTGCAGGCTTCAGTGGTTGCAGCATACGGGTTCAGTAGTTGCAGCTCCTGGGCTCTAGAGCACACGCTCAATAGTTGTGCCACACAGGCCTAGTTGCTCCACGGCATGTGGGATCTTCCTGCACCAGGGATCGAACCTGTGTTTCCTACACTGGCAGATGGACCCTTCACCGCTGAGCCACCGAGGAAGGCCAATGATGAGATATTTCTTACACTCATCAGACTGCTGGGTATTAGTGTGTACTTAGTCGCTCAGTCGTACGACTACACAGAATACGACTCTTTGCAACCCCATGGACTGTAGCCCGCCAGGCTCCTCTGTATGTGGGATTCTCCAGACAAGAATACTGGAGTGGGTTGCCAAGATCTCCTCCAGGGCATCTTCCCAACCCAGGCATCGAACCCAGGTCTCCCTCATTGCAGGTGGACTCTTTACCATGTGAGCCACCAGGGTAGGCCATTAGAGAGCCATGTAACACTAAATGCTGGCCTGGATGTGGGCAGGAGTGATCAGCCCTGATGGAGGGCCATCTAGCCGGGTTTCGTTAAGTGCACACGTACCTTCAGACCTGGCAGTATCATCAAAACACTGCCACCCGGGCCCACAAGGGGGCATCCACAGCCACACTGCTCTTGGTGGCAGGGAGAGGGGTATCCTTGGTGCCCACGCTGGGATCTGGGTGTACGAGGTAGGTCACCATGCAAAGTGACCAGCCCGATGGAGACAAGACCACGCTGTTAGATCTTAAAAACAGAGCCCTGCATGGAAAAAGTAAAAAAGAAATATAGCTCGCAGCCCAATTCCACTCAAGTAAATAAAAAATCCCCCCAAACAGTAATGTACATTTTAAAAAATTGAGCTAAAATTCGCATAACATTAACCATTTTTAAATTATTTTAAATTTAATTTAATGTTATTTTTTGGCCATGCTGTGTGGCATGTGGGATCTTAGTTCCCAGACCAGGGATTGAACCAGTGGTCCCTGCATTGGAAGCCAGGAACCTTAACCACTGCACACTGGGAAAGTCCCCCCCCATTTACCATTTTTAAGTGCGCAATCCAGTTGCATGATGTTGTGCAATCACCCCCTCTTTGTAGCTCTGGGACATGTCATCCCCCTGAAAGGAAGCCCCGCAAGCAGTCACTAGTAGTCCACATTTGCAAGAACCCTTGTGAAGAAAAGGACCTGCGTTAGAAAGATGACCAGGAAGGGCAGGGCCACGGGGCTGAAAACAACAATGGAAACGAACTGTCTGTGCTTGAGGGTCAAAAAGAGATTGAAAAATTAAAATGTAAGGCATCCCTAGTGACTCAGTTGGTAAAGAATCCGCCTGTCAATGCAGGAGGCGCAGATTTGATCCCTGGGCCGGGAAAGTCCCATGAGCCGTAAAGCAACTAAGCCCGTGTGCCACGACTATCGAGTCTGTGCTCTAGAGCCTGGGAGCCGTATGCCAGAGAACCCATGCTCTGCAACAAGAGAAGCCACCGCGGTGAGAAGTCTGACTATTAGAGAGTAGCCCCTGCTCACCGTCCCTACAGAAAAGCCCGCAGGCAACAAAGACCCAGCACAGCCAAAATTAAATAAGTAAATTAAAAAATAATAAAAAAATAAAATATAAGCTGGAAGTTCATGTTCCCTCTACTTTAGGGTCTCAGGGAGCAGAGACCATGAAAGAGAGACTCAGAGGTCCCAGGGGAGAGTCCCCCATCGCTTCCTGACTCCTGGCACGTGGGGAGAACAGGCTGAAGGTGGTCCTTGGGCTTGGGAGGGAGATGGTGGGGAGGAGGAAGCAGGCAGAGTAAGGCTGGAGCTGAGGGGCTGGACGGTAGTAGAGGGGGGCCCCTTTTGGGGTGCATGGTGTGGCGCTGTTGGAGTGGAAGCTGGCGGGAAGAGCAGGGACCCGGGGGCTGTGTCGGGCCACACGCTCTGTCGATCCCCGGGCTCCAGGGCAGAGCAAGAAACCCAGACGTGTGGTTTGCCAGAGGTCTGGGCTTTCTTGGATTTGAGAATGTATTTATATGAAAAGTCTCACCAAGGTATAAACATTCTGGGCCTTTGCACATGCAGCAAGCTCAGCTGGAATGTTCCCTGCAAGCCCCCTCCTGCTTTGTGTCTGCCTGGTGAACTCCAGCCACCTCCTTGAGGAGGCTTTCTTTGACTGAGCTCTGTACCCCCCCGCTACACACACATGTGCTTGCTGGGAGGTTGCTCTCTCCTGGGGGATCCACAGCCCCTCATGTGCCGGTCACCCGCTGTTTCCACATCAGCCTTCATTCCATCCTCACTTGGAGGCAAGCGTGTGGGTGATGCGTGGATGTTTAGTTACACTCTCAGGGGCTCACAGCCGGAGTGGGGGCTGCCTTGTCGGCACCGAGTCTTTGGGGTTTGAACCGTGGGGGTCTCCAGGCCTTGCCTCATCTCTCCTCGGCTACCCCAGGAGGCTGGAACGAGCCTGTTCTCTGCCAGAGAGTCCGGGGCCAGGACCTGTGACAGGGAATTCTGGCCCCTGGGCACGGGGCCTTCCCTGTGTGTAGGTGATTGAGACCCCTCAGACCCCCAGACTGGGTGAATCAGGTGCCCACCACAGGGGGCTCTGGCCCAGGGCACCTCTGTCCATCTCAGCTGCCCTTGGTTGATCAGAAGGAGGGGCACCAGGGGTAGCCGGCCCAGCGCCCCCAAGGCCCAACGGAGGCTGCTGTGCTTAGGGCTCATCAGTGGGGCCACTTCTAGACCCTCCGTGGGCCAGAGACCCCCTCTCCTGCAGCTCTGCAGGCTTTGCCTCTGAGTGGGGCTCATCTGGGCCTGTCTAGAGGACCTTGTTTGAGCACACCCCTCCCTCCCTTTTGGGAACGTGAGAGAAAGAAGGGAATTTTTAAAATGCATGTACTTTGGTTTTCTGGGCTCCCCCCCACTTGCTTGGCAGTGCTGCCCGCCTCGTGCTGTTGACCTTGGCTGTGGGTTTGCGGGGGCTGGAGCTCTCACACCATAAATTCCTGTCTTCTAGGAATCCAGCCTGGGAAAGAAAGGAAACACCAAGGAGAATACTTGATTAACATTTTTCCAACGTGACCACATCACAGAGACGTGTGGCCGGAATTCTCACCCTGGACTGGGCAGGGTGGGACTCGGCTCGTGCCCAGCTGCAGGGAGGGTGAGCTGAGCCAGGAGGCCCTGGAGAGAGGGCTGGAGTGGGGTCTGGGCTAGCATTGCCCTTCAGGGTGGAGGGTTCCTGGATAGGAGCTGGGCCAGGTTAGACAGCTGGAGTTCAGAGCGTCTGGGAGAGCTCACCTTTGTCCTCAGTGGCTCTTGGGCTGCACCCTGAGTTTGGGGTGAACCCCAGGGGTGTGGGGCTCTGACCATGTTTTAACCATCTGCTCCTCACTCTACATGGTGATAGTAGAGTTATGTCGCCACGCAAAGTAGGGCTTCCCCGGTGGTTCAGATGGTAAATAGTCTGCCTGCAATGTGGGAGACCCAGGTTCCATCCCTGGGTTGGGAAGATCTCCTGGAGAAAGAAATGGTGACCCACTTCAATACTCTTGCCTGGAAAATCCCGTGGACAGAGGAGCCTGGCGGGCTACATTCCATGGGGTCGCAAAGAGTCGGACACGACTGAGTGACTAACACTTTCACACTTTCCCTCCCCACTCTAGATAGGACCCTCTCTGCCCCTGGATTGAATCTTGGCCCTAACTCCAGACTTAGACCTGGCTCAAGGTCCACAGTGACCTCTGACCCCAGCCCCAGGCTGATTCTGGACTTGCCTCTGAGCTCTTAAACAGAAATCCTTCAAGTCCTTATCACAGTCCCCAAGCTCTGAGCCTTTATTCACAGCCTGAGGCTCGTTCCACAGGACCAACATCAACCTGCTGCTTCCAAGCCTCTGGCTGTCTGTCCACTCTCCTCCTCTCCATCCAGGCCGAAGAGACCCTTCCTCCCAAGGTGCCTGGCTCCCCTCCCCTCCACCTGCTCAGCATCTCAGCCCATCCAGCACTTAGGTTCCCAGCACCGCTGTTTTTATCAGTCGCTTCAATGGCATGCAGACATTCCATTGACAAAACAAAAAGAAAGCCTCCCTTGAACCCCGCGTCCACCTCTGGCTGCCCCTATCTCGCGCCTCCCTGTCACAGCCAAACTCTCCAAAAAGCTGTCTGCACAGTTGTTCCCACTCCTCACCTCCCTCTCACTCCTCAGACCACTCCTGTCTGGCTCCCGCCCCCACAGTACTGTCCAAACAGCCCTCACCGGGGTCAGCGGTGACCCCATAGAGCCCAGCCCCAAGGGTAATATCACGGTTTTTTTACCCTACTCGCCATCTCAGCAGCATTCAGCACTTCGGACCACCCGCTCCCTAAAACCCTTATCCTTTCTGGCTCCGAGGACCCTACTCCACCCTCCCTGGTCCGGACAGGCAGTACCATCTCTGCTGGCTCTCCCTTGGCACCTAAACTTCAGTCTTCCAAACCTGGAGTCCTCCTCTTCCCCTAAACTGTTCCCTCTGCCGTGCTCATGTCCCAGCCGCTCAAACCCGAGGCATTTCCCACGCTTGCCCCCTCCTCTCCATCTCAGGTCCAAACCAGGACTGTGCCCTGGGGAATCTGACCTCATGAATCCCTCGAGTACTTGCCTCCTTCTGCCCCGTGCCTATCCCCTCACCACCCTGCACCGTCTCGTTACCCCCACTCACTCCCACCCCCATCATAGCCACGGCTCCCCCCTCATCTCCCTTCCCCTGCCATCCTCAGAGCTCATCACTCCCCAAACCATCCCCGTTCCCCCACCCCCACCCCCTTCCCATCACCACTGCTCCTCCACCATCGCTCCCGTTGCCCCGACGCCTTCCTTCCCTCCCCTCCCACCTCACCGCCCTCCTCCAGCATCACCCCTGTACCTGACCGAGCCGCTGTCACTTTCACCCGCCTTACTGAGATAGCTTTCCAACTCAACTGCCATCATCCACTCTTGCCCCCTTCTAATCCAGCTTGATCTTTACAAAATGCCAAGCTCATCCTGCTGCTTGCCTCAAACCCACCAATAACTTCCCACCACCAGTAGGATAACCTAGGAAATTCCTTCCATGCTCACAGAGCCCTGTGTTATCTGGTTCCAGTCGACTGCACCAGTCCAGCCATCCCAGATGCACCTGAGTGTCTGTCTCATGCTGCCCTCTCCATGCAGCCCTCTGTGCCCTGTCTCCCTCCAACTGTACCTGTCCCTGCCACACTTCCCATCCCTGCTGCCCACTCCCGTCCTGCACCTGGATGAAGCCCCCGACCCCAGGACCACTTACGTGTTGATCCAGCAACTATTGAAAGAGTGAGGGAGGGGCAAAGGTTGGAGGGGAGTGGGTTTTATTTTCCTTCAAATGCCATCAAAGCATCCTACATTTCATCTGCAAAAATACAGGCTGAACCTTTTTTTTTTTTTTTTTTTTTAGAAATTCAAGACAAGAGGAGAAACGAAATCGAACAAGATCCCATGCACATTGGTAATACGTGCAGCACTGACTGTATCAGGCACTGTGCTGAGTGCTTCATGGGCACTGTCTCACTGCATCATCACCGGGGCACATGTGAGGTTGTCATCAGGGGCCAGTCTCCATTGCCACCCCACCTCAGATTTCTATTTGAAGGCATGGCAGCGAGAGGACGTCCCAGTTCTCTCTCCATTCGTGTTTCTCCTCTCTCAGGACACTTGTATTTTCTGCTGTGCTTGGCAGTAACTTTATGAGGGGAGCCTCCGCCTGGCAGGGGTGGGAAGAATGTCTAGGAGGTCTGGCACTACCAATGATTAAGGTTTAACTCTATCCAAGTCAGGGAGAAAGGGTTAGGATGCCCACTGAGGCTTTGTTTTGTTGTTTTTCTAACCATCATACCTTTTCTTTTCTTGCCTTATTGCAGTGGCTAGGCTCTCCCGTACAATGTTGAACGCAAATGGAGACAGCAGACAGCAATTCACAGTCATAAGGTTAGTGCTGTCTCTGACAGATTCCTGCAGCTATCAGTTTTTATTCTGAACTGGTAAAGAAGATGTTATTTATAGGCCTCCTAATGCCCCATTTTACTGTGAGGTAACTAGCCCAAGGTCACACATGTATTAAGTGGCAAAAAGCTCCTATGTAAATCTCAGTCAGTTTGACTTCAAAGGCCATAATCATAATTACTATGCTATAAAGCCTTCAATAAAACATGTCCTCTAAGAACAATAATTTAACGGTGCAGTAAGATTAGGAACAGGCATCACTGGAATAGAATACAAAGCAGTCATTATATGTAAGGACCACTTCTATGGAAAAATGGATTGCACGGTAAAGCAAGGATTATAAAACGAAGGGTCAGCAACTCAGGGTGGAGGCCATTTGCTAAAATCCGTCCTGTTTAACACTAAAATCATCTCCAGGCAGAGGACAGAGTTAAAACTTATATAAATAAGTAATAAAATTCTACAGTAGCTAGTAGGAAATACTGAAGATTTTCTTCCCTCTGGAAAAGCATTTATACATATTCCTTAAATTCTTTAACTTTTCTTAAACTTCCTGAGGGGGGTTATAAGCTTCTAAGCAATAGAAGAAATCACAAGGAGAAAGGCAAATCTTTCTGGCTGCAGGTTGGGTGATGTCAGGGGAAAGAGCAGAGGGTACTCCCCTGGGCATGACCACGGGGGACGAGGGCACAGTGGCTAGTGGTATAAACCATCTATGAAGACTGAGAAAGAGACCAACATAAGGCTGCCATGTTGCTGGTACCTGGCCACCCTTGGATGCTCACACCGGCCACACCCTCAGGGCACACTCACACCTGGGTTGTGCACTACAGCCCTGGTTGCACTCTCACAGCCTTGGATTTCCATAGAGGCATCTTCTCTTGACTTCACACACCCCAATTTGTGTCCCACAAATGTGCTCACCCCTCTGCCAGCTCCTACTGCCCCCTCATATTCCCAGCCTAGCCCACCTCTCCAGCCCAGTCAGTACTGTGCATCTGCAGGCCTTGAGGGACAAGTGGCATGTCCCAGGCAAGGTCACAGGGTCCCCTTCACCTGCAGATTCAGCTCTGTTCTCTAAGCCCTCCTACCTACGCAGGCTGGGAGGAGGCATCCCCACCTGCTAGGGGGTCTCCAGGGAGCAGGACTGGCCTCCATCCTGTGTGTTCCAGGTCTGCTCCTGCCCGGCAAGCCCACACCACCCTTTACCCCTCTCCAGTCGGTCCAGTTCCAACCCCAACATCTGCCTGGGCTTACTCCCCAGACCCAGCCCTTCCCTGTAGAATTTGAGTTCCACCCTGAGCTCCATCTTGGCTGAGCCCAAGTCCCATCTCCAAGCGCTTGGAAGCCCCTTCCTTGGAAAGCCAGACCCCCTGTCCCACCTCTGTGCTTGAGGATGCCAGGCAGAACTGAGCACAGTGCCCAACACATAGTAGGTTCTCAATAAATATTTGCCAAATAAGTCAATTCCTCAACAACCCCTCAAATACTCTAGTGATCTCCTTGACCTGTCCGCTCAGCCAGGACCCCAGGGGTGGGCTGCTTTGGGCCAGGAGATGAGTCCTTGCTCAGGGCAACTCTGCTCAAGCCCCTTCCCGCACCCTCCCAGGCATCCCTGTGGAGGGGTCGTCCTTCCTTACTCGGAGCGCCTTCTCCTCGGCGCTCAGAGCAGGGCCCAGCACCACCAGCTTTCCTGGACCTCACCCTTCCTGTTGCCCCGGGATTTTCTGCCGGCCTGGCTCAGCCACTGCTTCATTTGGCGGTCCAGGCCTCCCACCCTGCCTCTCCTGTGCTGAGTGTCCTCAGACCCCTCTGAGGACAAGTGAGTATGTTACTCTCAGAGCTTGACCTAGGGTTTCCAGGCGGCGCCAAGTGCTCGGCACTCTCTGCCTGTCTGTGCAGAGGGGCAGGTACCAATGCTGCTGGGCACCTGCGTGCCTCCGCTTCTCAGCCAGCTCTTCATTCTCTCTCCCTGTGATCCTGCAACCTTGTGGTTAGAAACTAACAGAGACATCAAGGCAGAGGGGTCATCCTGTGGGTCAGTGCTGCTCTGAGATCTACAAAGGTTGTTTTTGGTTTTTAATTATTTATTTATTTGGCTGCCTGGTGTCTTAGTTGCAGCATGCGGGCTCAATCGCTCTGTGGCGTGTGGAATCTTAGTCCCACGCGTGACCCGGGATAGAACCCATGTTCCCTGTACTGGAAGGTGGATTCTTAACCGCTGGATCACCAAGGAAGTCCTTGTGGTGTGTGTGTGTGTGAGTCGCTCAGTTGTGTCCAACTCTTTGCAACCCCATGGACAGTAGCCCACCAGGCTCCTCTGTCCATGGGGATTCTCCAGGCAAGAATACTGGAGTGGGTTGCCATGCCCTCCTCCAGAGGATCTTCCCAACCCAGGGATTGAACTCAGATCTCTTGCATTGCAGGCAGATTCTTTACCATCTCAGGCACCAGGGAAGTCCAAGGAAGTCCCTACAAGGCTGTTAAGGTGGGCAGGACTCCATCTCCAGATGCACCACTGAGGGTCTCCCAGCCTCACCCATCCGTGACCCCAGCAGCTCCTCCGCCGCCCTGCCATCTCGCCCTGAACAGCTGTTCCCTCAGTGATGCCCCATCCAGAGTGCCCGCAGCTGGACAGAGCACTCCAGGGAAGCTGCCCGGTGTGGGGAGATGCCTCTATTCTCTGGTGGCACTCCTGACACCTGGCTGGGCTGTGTGTCCCCAAACTGGATGGCAAATGTGTACCCCCACTCAAAGGCCAACGCCGCAAGTGGGGTCAGGCTTTTTCTGGGCTTCAAATGCATGCATCTTCCCAAGGACTTGTCCTGAAACTTTCCACCTCAACAGCCTTTGTTCTAGCCCGACTGGACAAGAAGCCAGCTCTTGGGCACCCAGTCTTGCTGCTGCCCAATTGTGAAGTCTTCTCAGTGGGAAGAACATGTTTTTAAAACACACAAAAAATCCCATCCTGTCTGAACTGAACATTTTCTCCCGCTTGTTCAACTCCACCATTTACATTCTTGGGCCCGGCCTTGGCCAAGATATTTATAGCCTTGCCCTGGCACTCCATCTTGCCTAATTGGCGTGGCCTGACGGGGCCCCCATCCGTCACGGTAAGTGGGGCCTTTCACCAGCTTCTAGCGGGCTCTCAGCTGGCCTAGACATTCCCAGGCCCTGGGGGGGGGGTGTGGTGGGGGGGGAGTGGGAAGCTGCACCCCACCCCAGCCCCAGCCTGCTCCCTGTGCCCCTCACCAGTGGGTCGGACCACAGCCAGGGGAACCCCCAAGAGTGAGAGTGTAACTCAAGCTGCCTGTCCTGTCCAGCCCAAGGGTGACGGGGGATCCTCGACAGCATCCTCCCAGACGCTCCAGGCCACCACAGTGCCTTCAAGGCCCCTGTCGTTACTCACTCCATCCTTCTCGCTTATAGAGTTGGCCTGCTCACTCCACTGCCTCGTGACTTCACGGGTTCCCTGCGCTGCAGGAGGAAGCCTCGAAGCTCTCCAGCCCTGAAAGGAGCGGTCACCCTTCACCCCACATGCCCCTCTCAAGCCGGTCCCCTCTTTCTACTCCAGCCCCAGGGAGCTACATGCCGTGTCCGTTGAGGCCTCCAGGGGGCGCTCTTCCCTCTGCCCGACACCACCCAGCCCTTCTCTGCCCCTCTGCTCTTCCTCCGCGATCTACCTTAGTTGCCCCCTCCCCCAGGAAGCTTGTTTGTGCCCTTCCCAGGGTTGGGGTCTCCCTCTGGCGCCCCCAGGAGGTCCTGGGCTTCCTGGCTACAGCACTGAGCTCGGTTCATCACGGTTGGATTGTCCTTGCTTGACCTTGAACTCTCGAGGGCCAAGGGCGGGGCTTCTCGGCTCTTCCCGGGGTGGCTACAGAAGAATCCTCAGTGCTGCTGAGAAACCCATCTATTTTGTCCCTTGGATCGTAAGGACTGGATGGCTTTTGTTTCCAAAATACCATATTTCATCAGTTCCCCCAAAACACTGTTTTCACATTTTCACGTCTTTGAAATTGGGATGGCATGTCCCAGCTTAACTGTCAGGGGTTTTAATCCTTCTTAATGGGCACATCCTTGACTGGATGGCTTCTAAGCCTTGGTGGAATACAGGAATGGCCTTGATTGCATCACACCACTGAGCTAGCACAAGGGTTAGGTCAGACCTCAGGTTTGACCCATCTGAGTTCTGAGCCCAGCTCTGCCCTGTTCTGGCTGCTGATACTGGGCGACTCATCCCAGCCTCAAAGCCTCGGTTTCCACATCTGAGAAATGGGGGCACTAATATTATCTACCTCCTCGGGTGGTGAAGATGCTTATAGTGAGAGAGAGAGGCTTAAGTGCTCAATCAGGAAGAGCTGCTGCTCTTCATTCAGCAGAGATTTTGGTGCCAATCAGAAACACAGAGCGAGACAGACGTGCTCTACCCTCGGGGATCTTAACAGTTTGCGGCAGAGACAAAGGGATGCATAATTGTGAAGTGAAAGTTGCTCAGTTTTGTCCAACTCTTCATGACCTGATGGACAGTAGCCCGCCAGGCTCCTCTGTCCATGGAATTCTCCAGGCAAGAATACATGGGTGGGTTGCCATGCCCTCCTCCAGGGGATCTTCCCAACCCAGGAATCGAACCTGGGTCTCCTGCATTGCAGGCAGATTCTTTACCATCTGAGCCGCCAGAAAAGCATAATCGTAAATTAAAGCAAGTTTCTATAAAGGAGACAAACCAGAGACTCTGAAGGAACAGCCTGGTGAAATCCTAGTTGGGGACCATGGTGAAGAAAGTGAGACACAAGCCCAGATCTGGAGGACAAGAAGGGACTGTCTGAGTGCAGAACTGCAGGGAAGAGCTTCCAGGCAAAGGGAACATCATGTGCAAACACACAGATGCAAAGAGAAGATCGGGAGAGTGGAAGGAGGTGAAGTAATACCTGGTCACCAGAACCTCAGAGCCACTGAAGGGATGCCAGTCTTGCTCTGGAAGCAACAGGAAGCTGTTGGGGGGAGGAGCTGTTTAAGCAAAAGAGTGGGATCTGATTCACATTTTACATTTTAAGCCCATTCTTCTGGCAGAGGGGAGGCAGGCACTGTGGTCCAGGGGAGAGCCCGTGGTGGTGTGACACAGCGGTGGCAGCGGGAACAGAGGAAAGTGGATTGGGGATTTATTTTGGAGGTAGAATTGACAAGTTTGGCAGGGGATGGATGTGGGTGGCGAGGAGTGGCAGGATTCAAGGATGCCTCCCAGTTTTCTGGCCTGAGCAACTGGGCGGACGATGGTTGCCATTTCCTGAGATGGGGAAGACACAGGGAGGAGCAGGTTGGGGAGGAAATCAAGAGTTTACTTTTGGACGTGTTAAGCTTGAGCTATTATTTGTCTTGCCTGGTTCATTGCTGACAGAGCTCCATGGGTCTCGGAGCTGCAGGAAGGCCAGAAAGAGGGGTGTCTCTGACCCAGAAGCGGCCCTGGCCATGTATGGCCCCATTAGAAAGGTGTTTCTTTCTCATTTTAAAAATACTTACTTATTTATCTTTGGCTGTGTCGGCTGTTTGTGGCACACAGGCTTCTCTTTTTGGGCACATGCGGTCTCAGTAGTTGCCACGTGCTGGCTTAGTTGCCCTGCGGCATGTTTAATGTTAGTTCCCTGACCAGGCATCGAACCCATGTCCCCTGCATTGGGAGGCAGATTCTTAACCACTGGACCACGAGAGAAGTCCCCCCATTTGCTGTTTTGAAGTGCTGAGATTTTTTAGGTATCCTTTATCTCGTCTTTAAGGTGCCGGAGGCCGAGGAAATTTCCCATTTCCTAGGAGAGGAAGACCCGATTGGCCCAGCCTCTTCATTTTGTGGCAAAGAAGGACCATGGATGGCCTTGTCCACAGGCTCAGAGGGGAGGCGCTGCATCGCTGCTGGGACCACTCCACCACTGTGAGCCCCGGGGTCTGGGCCTGCCCCTTCTCTGCGCCCCCGACCACCCCCGTCTACATATCCTGGATCCTCCCTGCAGAGTTCTCTTAAACCACACAGACTCCAGTTCAAATTCCACCTCGCCCTTCCACATCTACTAAGAACTGGGTGGCCGAGGACAAATGTCCTCATCTGTGAAATGGGGGTAGAGGCATCAATGCCCCGCTCAGGGGTGCTGTGAGCGATCACCGAGCTGATGCTGGTAGGAGGTCCCCAGCAAGGCTGCTGAGAGGCAAGTCCACGTACTGCTGTCCTTGGTCCCTCACTCAAGCTTACTGCATCACCCTGAATGTGGGATCCCCAAGCCGGGACCCCCAAAGCCTTAGCTTCTATTCCTGCCTGGACCTCTGCACACCCCAACAAAGCATTGAGGGGGGGATTCCAGGCAGTGACAACCAATGGGAAGGGAGGGGGCACTGAGTCACCCCCTGTTGGCATGTGGTGGCCTCTGGGGCCTGCAGGCAGGGCTGGCCTTGTCTGGTGACTGGGGCGGGAGCTGGCAGGGGGCCGGGGAAGGGGGGACAATGGGCCCTTGTCTTTGCCGAGCTTTCTCCTTCCAAGACGCTTCAACCCCTAGACAAACATGACCTCATTCCTCCTCAGGGCTCCAACATGAAGGGCAGAAACAAGCCTGGAGTTGGACCCACCCATCCCATTTCACAGACTGGAAAACCAAGTCGCCAGGGGAGTGGAAAGAAGACAAGAGGGCGCTGAGGCTCCGGCTCTCGTGACCTGAATTCACTCCCTCCTGGGTCGCTGAGCTCAGGGGAGGGGCCCCGGAAAACGGCCAAGGTCCAGATCCATGGTGGGGGTCAGACAGGCTGTGGAGGGGGTCCCAGCTCGGCCACTCACGGCTGTGCGCCCTGAGGAACTCAGTCAGCTTCTCCGAGACTCAGCTGCCACATCTGATGGAGGGACCTGGAAGCCCCCCTCCTGGCAGGGTGGCACGGTCCTTGGACATCACTGACCAAGGGCCAGGGCTCAGACTGGCCGGCTTAAAGTCAAAGTGCTGCCCCCTCAACCCAGAGGGTGGGTCTCCCTCACCCAGGCAGATTTTCTCGGCGATGGGGACTAGGACTCACTGAACCCAAGCCCCCAGGGCCACCAACACCCCCATCCGCCACGCTCAGCCAGGGGCCCTGCAGCAGGAGGTGTGGCTGGGGCCTGGCATATCCCCCTGATCAGTTTCTAAAGGACATTTTCAGGCACTGACTCTCTGGAGCCCTCACATCCCTGCCCCAGGGCAGATCTGACCTCCGATGCTGCTACCCCCCACCCCACCCCACCCCAGAGGGTCTTATTCACCCTGGGCTCCATCCCACCTCCACCTGGGGGTGCTCCAGGTAGCCCGCCTCTCTCTAAAAGTGGGATCATGACAATCCACGCACAGGTGCGAGGTGCGGGTGGGAGCTGGGAGCCCGAGAACCAGCCTAGGGTGGACATGGGGTCCGTGCTTATGAAATGGTAGGTTTGTTGCTAACAGCAACAAGAACCCTCAAAGGTCATTTAGGACAACTTCCAACTCCCAGACGGAGGAAGCAAGGCCCGGAGACAGTATGTTCTCAGCCTGGCCGCATAGCCCATCCATGCAGGGCTGAGCCCAGAACCCCGCCTCTGGGCTCCAGGTTAGGGGCTGTTAGAGCAGCCCCTCCCTGAGCGGCGGGGCTGAGATGGCTGACCCGGTGGGCTCAGCTTGGGGACCCAGGTGAGGGAGGCAGGCAGTCGGGGCTGGGGCCCTCCTGGAGGCTGCCCGGGCTCCAGCCTTCCCCTTGGCCCCAGCTTCCGCCGCGGCTGCATTCCCAGTGAGATAAACAAGGGATCAGTAGGAGCAAAATGAATGAAGTAACGGGTAAGATATGAAGGGACGCGCCCAGCCCCCGGCCCACCCCGCCCGCTGCCCGACCAGGAGGGCTTTGGAAGAGGCCAGGCCCACCCACACCCCCAGCCTCACCCGGTGCCAGGCACCAAGGGAGCTCAGCCTAGGCCAAGCCTCATCCCGTCCCTGGGCTCAGGGCACAGGCCCCTCTGAGAAGCCCTGGGTCCCCCTCTGGGCTGTGTCCCTGAGCCCCACCCTCTTGCCTGGCCTCCTCAGCCCCCAGCCCGCCCTGAATGGAGACTATTTCCAGTCTGGATCCTTGGTGATCTGGGGGAACGCCTCACTTCCCTGTGCACACTCAAGGAGCCCTGAGCCATCTGGGCAGCTCGGGGGTCTGCCACCCTGATCCAGATGGGTGGGCGATTCGGCCCAGCACAGCCAGTCTGCATCTCTGGGAACCTACCCACTGAGTCTTGGCAGGTGATGGCAGAAAAGCCCAAGTTCTCCCCAGCCCTGGTACCAGCATCCTGACCTTGCTTAGTAGAGCCTGGAACTCTGGGGGTGTCTCCGGGGCCAGATGGGAGGCTGGCACTGCTGACCCGGCCTGGACCCCAACCAGGCTGGACACGGTCACCTCCCCTGCTGGGGAGTAGACAAAGAGCACGTATCAACTGGACAGGGCTCCGCCTGCTGGCTACGGGGTCAGGCTTCCTGCTGCAGGAATCAAGCCCTAACAGCCCCGATCAGGGGACCCACAGGCTCAGCCCCTGCCCCTTCGTGCCTCAGAAGGGAGAGGTGGAGGTAACTGGGTCTTCTTCCTGCCGGGGATCACGCAGAGGGCCCATCTGTGCCAGGAGCCTGACACAGACAGGGCAGGGTTCACCCCAGGCCTCAGCTGCTCTTTGCAAAGGGCCCCTAAACTGCCCCAGGCCCTGATCAGGCTGAGAGGGGGCCATCTCACTTTTCCTTAGATCTCTCTGCTTCTTACCCTGCTGGAGCTACGGGCCTGGAACCTGCATTTTTAACAGATTCCCTCAGGTAGGGAAGATCTCCTGGAGAAGGAAATGACAACCCACTCCAGCATTCTCGCCTGGAGAATTCCATGGACAGAGGAGCCAGGCGGACTACAGTCCATGTGGTCGCAAAGAGTTAGACACTGAGCGACGGAGCGCGTGCGCGCACACAAGCAGGTGATCAGAGACAGCGGGTCTGCGGACACGCCTGAAGAAAGCCTACACCACAGCAACCTGCCCTGCCCGCCCGGCTTCACCCAGCCCCGCCCCCTGGTCCCCAGATCCCCACTTTGCCCTCTGGCTTCCTGCAACCCCACCCCCCACACACTCCCTGCTCTGACCACTGAGAACCGCATCTGTTTCCCCAGCACGATAACCTTTGCTTTTCCACATGCTGGCCCCTCCGTCTGGAAGGCTTGTTCCTCTTCCTCCTTTCTACCCGGGGTTACCCCTATTCGGCCTCACGGACGGCTCCAATTTCACCCCAAGAAGCCTCTCCCGATCCCCACCTGGTCCGTGCTGCCCCTTCTCTCTGACGTATCTGCCAGTGGCACTTGTCACCTGAACTGAACTTGCATCCCCTCCTGGCTGGGCTAGGTTTAAAGTCCCAGTGCCGGGCTGGCCCAGAACTGCTGGGAGAGCGGGGCAGACCAGCCTCGCCGTGACACACACGCTCAGACTCCCATCTTGGGGTTGCCGAAGTCCTGTCAGGTACTCGGCCCTCTTCTTGCTGTTCTTCAGGGAAGACCGAGCCGTGAGCCAGGAAAGTGACTCGCCCAGGGTCACTCAGTTTAGGTGATGGCATGGCTCCTGGAACCGAGGTGCCCTGACCCCTGTGGCCATTTGCTGCACCAGGACCTGCCCTACACCATTCACGGACCAGGACTATGGTCTTAGATGGAGGTTCGGATGCAGGTTCACCCAGTTCCCGGGCCCCACATAGGCTTCAAGGGGAAAAATACTACCAGAAGAAAAAGAAAGGCTTGCCTGGAGCCACTGGCCCGGACACTGCCTGCCAGAGCAAGGGGATGGCATATAGCATCTTAGAACACTGCCTGCCCTGCACACGTGGTGACCATTCTCTCACTCGAACCCAGCGCCCCTCTGGCCAGCGGCTCATCTGGCCCGTGGGACTGCGGGTTCCCAACGCGGTTCTCCCGGAGAAACCAGGCAGGGGCTAGATCTCAGAGCTGATGCTGAACACACTCCATCCCACCAGATAGACATGGGAGGCGCCCCAAAGAGTCCAGCGCTGCTTGAGCGGAGCGGCGATGAGATGACCTCTGACTCCTTGCCAGCAGGCCACTTAGCGGCAGCCGCCGGCACACCGGAGACAGCCAATCCATCAGCACCGGCCATGTGAGGGGCCGGCATCCAGCCTCGCCGTGAGGGGAGCCATCGGTGGGGGACCAGACGCGGCTCAGGGCCCTGCCTCGGAGCTGGGAGGGAGCCGAGGTGGCCAGCCTGAGGGAGCCACCTTGCTTGGTGACAGGCTCAGGGTGCTCAGAGCCAGCTTGAGCCCCACTCCGCTCACCATTTACCCACTGTGCGTGGCTGCAGGCGGGACCCCTCACCACTGACCTTTATGTTCTTTCTCCTTGAAATGGTCTAGGTTGTACTTTAGAATCCCCGAGGAGCTGTGGAAAAATTCCAGGGCCAAGTGGAATCCTTCCTCAGAGATTCTATCGGTCTAGTGATGGGGTCCAGGTGTCAGGATGTTTAAAAAACTTTCCAAGTTTTCATTCTAATATGAAACGCACATTGCGAACCCCTGGGAGAGAGGCTGGGGACTCCCCAGTCCTGCCTGTCTCTACACGTTGGCCCCCAAGCACCACAGACTCAGCACCCCCAGGTCGGAACGCACCTTCCCCTCCCCACTGGGATGTGTACCCCAGGAGCATTTGCTTGAGCTGGAAACATAGTGGTTGTTTTTGGTTCCTCAACCTCTCTCGCCTCAGTCATCCTCAGGTCTGGCCAAGTGCCTTCTAAACGCCTCTTGAGACGAGCCAATTTTCTCTGCCCCAGTGCCTCCTACGACTCGGGCAATGCAGATCTCAATTCTCCCTTTATGGGACTTAGAGTTTAGCGCAAGGGGAATAGCCCTGTATTTACTACTCCACCCACAGTCCTGGACATTACCCCAGACCTCTCTGGTTGCCCACCGTAATTTGCATGTTTGTTTACAGCTGTATTGAGGTTCAACTGACATAGATCAACATTAATAATCTGAAATGTTCAGTTTCAGTATGTTTTGACACAGGTGTGCACCCACAGAATCGTCATCACATTTAAGATAATGGACACACACATCCATCACCCACCAAAGTCTCCTCCTGCCTCTTTGCAGTCTCTCCCTCCAGCTTCCCACCATGTCCTTGAACAACTCAGTATAGATTTATTTTCATTTTCTAGAATTTTATATCCTCTTTTTTGGCCTGGCTTCTTTCATTCAGAATAATTATTTTGAGATGCGTCCATGTTGTAGCATGTTTACATCTCAATTTGCTTGTTCACTCATTCACCCAATAATGAACATTTGGGTCATTTTCAGTTTGGGGTGCAAACAAATTCACAGCTCCTGCTATGAATACTCCTGTATAATTTTTTTTGTGTGTGGATAGATTCTTTCATTTCTCTTGGAAAATTCCTAGGAAGGGAACAGCTGGGTCATGAGGTACATGGATGGTTAGCATTTTAAGGAACTACCACTCTGTTTTCCAAAGTGGTCATTCCATTTTACAGCCCCACCAGGGTTCCAGTTTTGGCCTTTTTTTTTTTTTTGTCTGCTTCACATGGCATTGGGATTCTAGCTCCCCAACCAGGGATCAAACTCACGCCCCCTGCATTGGAAACACAGAGTCGGAACCCACTGGACTGCCAGGGAAGTCCTAGGCCCTTTTTTTAAGCTGGATATTTATCTTACTACTTAGTTGTACATTTTCTGCGTATATCCTTTGTTGGCTATGTGCTTTACAAAAACTCCAGTCTGCGCCTCGCCTGTAAAACGTTCTTAAGCGTATCTCAGGGTGCCCCTGGTGGCTCAGTTGTACAGAATCCGCCTACCAGTGCAGGAGGCCGGGGTTCGATCCCTGGTCCAGAAAGATCCCACGTGCAGCAAAGCTCATGCACCACAACTATTGAGCCTGCGCTTTAGAGCCTGTGTCCACAAGAGAAGCTTCCACAACGTGAAGCCCACACATTGTCTGCCACAGCTAGAGAAAAGCCAAGCAGCAACGAAGACCCAGCACAGCCAAAAACAAACAATTTTTAAAAAAATGATAGAAGAGCTAATCTTCTGCATTTTATTTATTGCAGCTTATTCCTCCTTTTATTGTTTGTACTTTTTGTATTGCATTTCAGAAATGTTTTCCAAGTCCAAGGTAATTTAAAAAATTTCCCCTATGTTTTCTTCTAGAGGTTTCATAGTTTTTGTTCTTACTAGTAGGTCTATGATCCACTTTGACTTAATTTCTGTATATGGTATGAAGTAGGGTGACCTCTACCAGTCTGACTCCCCTCGTTGAAGGATGGTTTTGCCAAAATTCAAACCTTACCATGTTACTCCTCCGCTTAAACTCAGCCTCTTACGGCAGAAACCAACATAATTATTAATTATAATTATTATTATAACATAGTACAGTCCACGGGGTGACAAAGAGTCAGACATGACTGAAGCCACTGAGCACACTCGCCACTTCTCTAGGACACGGCTGCTGAAAATCAGTCCGGCCTTCATCTGCATCCCCGGTGGCATAGAGGATGCCTGGAGAGGCTGTGGAGGGAACCACCCTGGGCATTACCTTCACAAAATGTTACCTGCACCTGGACATGTTGCTTCTAGGATGCACCAACCTCAGGTCTGTTCCCTTGAGAGCATCCCTGGGGATGGAGGAGCTTGGCTGGGGAGGGAGAGAGGAAAGGAAGCAGAAGCTGAGGGTTTGGCAACGCAGGTAGGGGAAGGTGAGGACAAATGGGCCTCAGGATAGAGTGGGGTGTGGGGCCCAAGTCAGGGCACAGGGGGCAGCCCCGATCAGGGTCCCCCAGGAGTTCCTGCATGAAGCCTCAGGGCCCCTGGGCAGCTACAGGCCTGTTGCACGGTCCTCCCTGCTCTGGCCAGGCGAGGGGGTGAGCCTGAGGTCACCCCAAGCCTCTTGTTGCGCTCTCAAACAGCTGCCTGCCCCAGGAGACCTGGGAAGCCAAGTCAATAACGTGAAACCATAAAATCTCAAAGGCGTTGAACGCTTGGACGGAGGAGCAGACGCGGCACATGGGGCCTTTTCCCAGGCAGCTTGAGTGGAACCAGCAAAACAGATTTATGAGGCTTGTGGGGGCGGGGGCTAGTCTGAGACGTGGATGTTTCTAGAGCACAGGAAGGATGATAAATGGAAATTAATCGCAAGGTCCTCATGGCCATGATTTAAGATGCGTGAGTGCTGCCTCTTTCTGTCATTTGGAGGAACATAAATGCATTTATTGGCTCTTTTACGGGCTCTCCCAAGACCTTCAAACCCCAATCCTCTGTTCTCCAAAAGGCAGGCGATCAGGGATGCTGGCCTGTGTGTGTGTATGGGTGGGTGGGCCGCGAGCCCATCCTTGGCCCGGACTGTGGACTCCCAGATGGAGCCGCATGGCCTGCCTCAGAGTCACAGGGGTGCGTCTGTCTATGGAGTCTCTAGACAGACCCTGAGGCTTCGGGTATAAGAGCATTCACACAAGTGCACAACAGCCTTTCCCAAGCGCGAGGGTTGGCCACAGCGACGGTCAAGGAGCTTGGCTCTCCAGGACCATGCCTCCCCGCAGCCTGGATCTTGGGGGACTGGACCATTTTTGGGCACAAGGGGCCCGCTGGGAAGCCTCTGATCCTCCCTGTACCTTCCCTCACCATCCAGAAAGATGCTGTGTCAATTCCTCAGGCATCCCATGATGGGTGTGAGACAAGCGGAAGGGTCTTAGGGTCTGAGGCAGCCCGGGGCGGGTGATGGGAACAGAGATTGCCCAGGCCTGGTCACTGAAGGCTCTGAGGGCTCCCAGGGGAGCACCCTGCCCACTCAGGTTATTGGACATGGCTTGTAGAAGATTTGTTGTGTAAATTTGCAGCAGCCTTTTGCCCGAATAGAATAGAAATAGAATGGCAGCTCAGTCGCGTCTGACTGACTGCGACCCCGTGGACTGTAGCCTGTCAGGCTCCTCTGTCCATGGAACTCTATAGGCAAGAATACTGGAGTGGGTCGCTATTCCCTTCTCCAGGGCATCTTCCCAACCCAGGGATCAAACCCGCCTCTCTTGCGTCTCCAGCAATTGGCAGGTGGGTTCTTTACCAAGGTCAAAAGGCTCAGAAGACCCCAGCCCCCTTAGGGGCTCCTCACCCTCGGAGTAACCTCTCTGTCCTTTCCAGGGCACCCCTGAGCCCCCTGCCTCAGCTACAACCACCCCAGCTGCAGTTCCTCATTCAGCCCCAGAGGGCTTGGGCTGGTCTCCAGTCTCCAGTGACAGGGGAGCCCCGGGGGCCGCAGGAACATAGCTATGGTTCCGAGGAAGGGAGACCCTGGGAATCCAGCACTATGGCTGGCAGGCATCCCAGGCAGATGGCCTGGGGAACTGATCTCTGCAAGAACTTTACAGACCTCCCCGGCCTGCCCTTGGGAGCCCCAGGCCGTGGTCCCCTGACCACCGCTGTCTCTAGAGCTCCAGTCCTAAGGGACAAGGGGGCGCCTGGGAAGTGTTACACAGCGCCGCCCAGCTGTCAGCACCCACTAAGGAACCAGCAAGATCAATAACGCTCGGCCATCCTGCACACCACGCGGCCCTGCCACCTGGCCACATCCTGCCCTCAAGTCCACTCCCTGGTCCGGAGAGCTGCAGGCCTCTGGCCACAGTCTCCCGGGGTCACTCTAGCCAGGGGGCTGGCAGGGGACCTCAACCCAGGATCACACAGCTACGTGAGCACTCCCCTAGTTTCTAGAGTTAGGGGCACCAACATTTGTTATCATACAGCGTCAAGGTATGAGCTCAGGTGATCTGCTGCACCCGGCCTCGGGGTGTCTGAGACCTGCTCCCTTATTTTGCTTCTTAATGGACAGAGGAGACAGGTCTGGGACATCGCAGTGATTACCACCTTTATTGCATCTGGGATGGAAGACTCTAGGCCTCCGGGGGGTTTTCTGTCCCGTCTCATAGAGAAGGTTTTTCACCGGAGAGTTGAGGGGGGTACTTCAGGGGACTTACTGAATTTTACCAGATGTGTTTTCCTGGGAAGAGCCTCAAAGATTAACAACGGTAGCCAAGGGAGAGAAGGGCAGAGGGACAGACAGGCTGTAGGACTGTAGCCAGAGGCCAGCACAGCCCTTCTAGACACCCAAAGGCAGGCTGCAAGGCTGGGGTCAACAGAGCCTCCCCTTCTTTTTTTTACTGTTTCTTTATCAATCTGTGGCTGCGCTGGTCTTCATGGCTCTGTGCGAGCTTTCTCCAGGCGCAGCGGGCAGGGCCGCTCTCCAGGCGTGGCGCTCCAGCTTCTCCATGGCCTTGTCTTCTCTTGATGAGGAGTGTGGGCTCTGGGGCGCGTGGGCTTCAGTAGTTGCAGCACGAATACAGCCTTCCTTCTACCCAAAAGGAAAAACCGAGACCCAGACAGGTGAGTGACTTGGCTGGTGAAGGAGAGAACGGGCAAGGAGGTCTGTCAGCATCCCCGGCCTTAGCTCTCCAGGCCGTGTCGCTGCAGCAGAGATGGGGCAACAGTTGACGAGCTCAGGCAGGGTGTATGTGTGTGCTTGGGTCCGTGTCCGCGCCTTCCCCAGGCCCGCAACACACACACACACACACACACACACACATCCCACACATGCATGCCTCCTGCCCTGCTCACCCAGGGCCCCTCGTTCAGTCTCCAGTGGGTGACACCCCTCGCAGCAAGCCGGTTGCCGGCGGGTGGAATCCAGTGAAATGACAGACGAGGAGCCCAGGGGCCCAGGGCCCGGGCGACGAGAGAGGTCTCAGCAGGATGGCATGCAGGCCCTGTCCAGACTGGGGCGTCACCCAGACTGCAATGAGGCAAATACAGCGAGGCTGTAAACACGGGCAGACAATGGGGGAGACAGGCCCCGGGGTTCCATAAAGAGCGACAGACCGGGCCAGAGCTCAGGGCCTGCTTGGCTCAGGGGCGGCGGAGAGGGCGCGGGCGGGGGGCTGCTCCGGGCTTGGCTGGGATGGCCGTCTCGGGCCACGGCTTGGCCGGTCCAGCTCCGAGTTGGCTGGGAGGCCTGGCCTCCACACAATAAACAACACACAGAGAGATAAACCACAAATGTGTCTGGAGCTGGTGGGGAAAGGGGAGAAGTACACGCGGGTCACCAGGGGGCCCGTCTCCTTCCTCGGCCACTGCCCCCGGGGAGGAGGGCCCGGTGATCCTGGGGAGCCCCCGTGCTGGAGCCCACAGGACAGCTGGGGTTCAGGGGTGGTGGGACCAGAGACGAGACGGGTTGTCTTATGTTGGGCCAGAGGGCCTCTGAGGTGAATTTCCACCTGGAAAATTCCAAAGGCCTGCGAGGGCTCGGTGTGGAGTGGGAGGGCTGGAGGCAGAGGCGGGTGGCCTCAGGCCAGGGCAGTGGGATGTCAGGGAACCCACAGAGCCCCCCTGAGCACCAGCTGCCTTGGGACCCCCACATTCCAGGCAGAACGTGCTGCCCCTCCTCCAGCAGAGGACACGGGCATTGCCGGAGGGGCTTTCTCGTCCCTGCCTCCTCTCTGCACCCTCCTGCCCAGCCCCGAAACCTCTCCTTCTCCCTGGCCTCTCACGGGCACGGCACCTCCACCTGCTGCCCGGCTCCTTGGACTCGAGGTCCCCCCAGGGCTGTGCTCTGGGTATGGCCACCTGCGCGCCTCCAGGCCCTCGCCCCCCTGCTATGGACCTGCCTCCACTGCCCAAGCCCGGCTCGGGGGCCTGGGCCTGACGCCCCCATTGTCCCCCCGCCAGCAGGCCCATCGATTCCTCCTTCCCAAACGGCCCCCTCCTCACGCTCTCCCACCCACCCACCACCCCTCGGCACCCAGGCTTATCTCCTGTGGTCCACATGGCAGCCAGGATCTGCGGGACTCACCCGCCTAACCCTCCTGCTTCCTCCCCGGCGCCTCTCCACCTTCAGGAAAAAGCCCAGCCTTAGGGAGCCACGGACCCACCATCTTTCATCCGTTGTTTTCCCTCCTCTACCACTTGACACCCAGCACCCATGGGACCACTCACTGGGCCTTGGATTCACCATGCTTCCCCTACCACCAGGTCCTTCTAGAATGTTCTTGCAACCACCCTCTCTGTCTGAGCAAGAGTCATGGCTCTGCCCGTGAAGCTGGTGGAAGAGAGGAGACACGGACTCACCCTAAAACGTAAGTCAGTCTGAAGGGGGAGACGTAGCCCTGGCTCAGAAAGCCCAGTCTGAGGAGGGTGGTGGGCAAGGCCCTGCTCTGAAAAGCCCCCAGTCAGGGGAGGAAGGTGTCACCCTGCCCCGGTTGCTGTGACCTGAGGGTAGATGGGGCCCTTCTCTGACTAGCCTCCATTCATCAGGCCTTCCCTGGGAGGGTCAGTGGGTGGGGGGCTGGCCCCAGGCACCTTCAGCCCCAGGGAGGGCCTGTCAGCACAGGGCACACGCCAGCATCCGTCTGCAGGAAGCAAGTGTCCAAGCAATGCCAGGGGGATGCCAGGCACGGGGCCAGGCCTGATGACGGTTTGGCCCTGCCAGCCACTGTGGGGCCAATGCTGGGCGCACCCAGTACCAGCCCTGCCAAGCAGTGCAGAGGCCAGAGGCCATGGCAGTGTGTGGGCAAGAAGGGCAGGCGGGCATCCATGTGCCCGTGACTCAGGAGGCCCCTCCTCCCAAGGCAGAGACCTCTGGGACCATTCTGCCATGCTCACCTCCCACAGGGCCACCTCAGACTGGCTTCTACAGGGCTGAGGCATCCCAACTCCCCAATTCTTCAAGAAGAGGTTCCAGGTGTCTCACACCAACAAGAGGCTCCCCAAAGAAGGAAGGAGTGGAGAGCAACCATCTACCAAGCACCCACAATTGAGGGCAGGAGGAGAAGGGGGCGACAGAGGACGAGATGGTTGGATGGCATCACTGATTCAATGGACATGAGTTTGAGCAAACTCAGGGAGATAGTGAGGGAGAGAAGCCTGGTGTGCTGTAGTCCATGGGTCTACAGTGGGATGTCAGGGACAAAGAGTCGTACATGACTCAGCAACTGAACACCACCACCACCTCATTGCCTATGAAACACCAAGGGAAAATATCACTGTAGGCTCAGAGCAGGTAATCAACTGCCCCACGAGACTCAGCTAGGAAGTAGGAGAGCTTAAAATGAAAAGGCGGGGCAGGGTGGGGGCTTCCCTGGTAGTCCAATGGCTAAATTCACCTGTCAATGTGGGGAACACGAGTTCCATCCCTTATCCGGGAAATCCCACGTGCTGCAGAGCAACTACTGAGCCTGCGCTTTAGAGCCTCTGCTCCGCAACAAGAGAAGCCACCGCAAGAGGAGCCTGCACGCTGCAACAAAGAGCAGCCCATGCTCTCTGCAACCAGAGAAAGCCTGCGTGCAGCTATGAAGACCCAGCACAGCCAAAGAAAAATTTTAAAAAATTTAAATTAAGATATATATACATATACATATAGCTGATTCACTTTATTGTATAGTGGAAACTAATGCAATATTGCAAAGCAACTATATTCCAATTAAAAAAAAATTAAACCCAAGCTGTCCCACGCATCAGGCTACTGCAAAACAGGTCTCGCTGGGCCAGGGGCCGGGCCTCCCCCCTTAGACACCAGTTACCTGCACCTCCCCTCGCCTCTCAGGTCATTCCGGTCAGCTGCCTCCAAACCCTGTGGTTTTGAGCATGGCTGCCCTTGGCTGTCCTGCTTGAGAAAGCTGTGCAATATTCCAAGAACACCTCAAGTGTAGGGAATGGATGGATGGATGGATGGATGGATGGATGAACGTACTTCCTGCATGCCCTCTCTCTGGGGCAGACCCTGTGCTAAGCGCTGAGGCCGCAGAGAGAAGGAAACAGGATTTATTACTGCCTCTAGGAGCTTTTATTATAGTGGGGAAGGCAGGCTGAGACCCAAATCAGAGCCACTGAGCGCAGTGGTGCACATGGGTACACCATGCCAATTCCCCCAGGCCAAAGGAATCAGCAGGAATGCTTCATGAAGGGGCCGTAGTTAAGGCAAATCTTGTGGGAAGAACTTTCGAGGCCTGGGACTAGAGGTGCTGTCAAGCAGCCCAGACTTTCCAGGGACCAGAGATGTTTAGCTAGGAGGGAAACTGGGGCCTGAAGAGCATGGATGCCTTGGGACACCAGGGGCCTTGACAATTGGCTAAGGAGCTGGAACTTTCTCTGCAGTCACCAGGGAGCCAGGGAAGATGTAAGGCTCAGGGTGACATGGCCCCCATGTGCCTCTTTTATAAGCCCACCCTGACTGTTGATGGGGCAGGCTGGCAGGCCTGGGGGTAGGGGGCAGGTCTCTGGCAAAGGCTGGTGAATGATTGCGTAAGGGATGGAGAAGTCTGTCCTGGAGCAACGACCATGTGGCTGTCATTAGAGGGCTGCCAGGACACTGCTGGGGAGTGATGGGCTGGCAGGTTCACCCACTGAGACAGGACCTACAGAGGAGGGGCGGGGGAAGGCAGCTGATGGGCAGCCACCTGGGGCCCTCCAGGGGCAGACAGTTCAGTGTCTGGGTCTCAAATGGGTCCTCTACCCTGGAAATTCCCTCCTAAAATGCCCAGTCACTCCTCACCTCCCACCCCAGATAGCTTGCCCTAGATGGGTGGTGGGCAGAGGGGCAGTCCTTTGCCTGGGTGTCCAGGAGCCCAACCATGGCCAGAGGCAGACCCAGAGGCCTGGTGCCCCCCATTCAGCAGGGCTGTCTATCCACCAGCAGACCCTGGGGCTGGCCATGCTGGGCGGCAGACTGGTGCTTGCTGGCAGATGGCGGTCTGGGCATCCAGGCCCACTGGTGTGGGATGCTGTGCCAGGGCCACGAGGGGAGAGGGTGGCGGCCCCAGGAGCTTGGGCGTTCCGGCCGCCTGCAATGCAGCAGGCAACAGGCCCTGGCAGAGAGTGGGCTGGACCGTGGGTGGCAGGGCGCCCTGGCCCGCAGGCAGCTGGCTGCAGCCACAGCTGCTCATCTTGTTTTCCACTCCTCCCTGAATCACCGTCCAGCTCATCCCAGACCCCCAGAGGCTCTGGTCAAGTACATGAGGAGGGAGTCTTGCAAGGGGGCCATCGGACAGCCCTTGTGTCCAGCCCTAGTCCTGTTCTAGTAAAGCAACTTGGGCTGGTGACTTGACTTCTCTGAGCCTCAGTTTCCCTACAATGACATGAGGGTCTTAATTTGACATGATACCCGGGCTCTAGCTGGACTTTCTGAAGGGCAACTCTTGTTGACAATGGACAGGCAGTGACCGCTCCCAGAAAGATCGTGAATAGGACGAAAACTCTCCTGACAGCTCGGTGGCAAGAAATTCTAATATTGGGTTGGGTCCCTCTCTTGGCTGGTCTCCTGAAGTCTCCCCCTGGAGACTGGTACCAGACAGGACCCTGGTACCAGAACAAGGAGGACAGGACAGGAAAGAAGTCCAGGACTGCAGCCAGCACCGGGCCACCAGACGTCGTGATGTTGGGCAGCTGTGCTGATGGTCAGAACGACCCCTCCAGCCCAGGGCAGGGGGAGGGAGGGAGTCCCGTGACAGCCCCGGCTCCACCCTTGCCTGCCCGCCTCTGGCTTAGTCTCTCCTTTGTCCTGCTTTTTGCTTGTTCTTGCTCGTTTGCTTGTTCTGCTTGCTTTTGCTTGTTTGCTTTTGGCTTTTTGCCTCAAGCATGCAGGATCTCAGTTCCCAGATAAGGGATAGAACCTGTGGCCTCTGCAGTGGAAATGCAGAGCCTTAACCACTGGACTGCCGGGGAAGTCCCTTTGCTTCTCCTTTGAACCAGGTGGGTACAGTGATGACTTCCAAGGACCATTTAGCATTCAGCTTTCAGGACCCAGGATCCTCTATACCCACTGGCCAGGCATCCACCCTTTTGGACTCACACATGCCATGCCCCCACTAGTCTCCAACATTTGCTCAGTTTCCCTTAACTGAAATGCCACCTTTCTCCTCTCTGGTGACCTAAGCCCCCATGGCTCCCAAGGACCCGCCCTACCCAGCCTTTCTGGGCTCCTTGCCCCGAGTCCCCCTAGAATGTCATGCTGAGCCCCCACAGGCAGGCCTGGAACAGCACACTCCTTCTCAGCCCAACTCTGCTGCCAGGGGCCCAGTCCTTTCCCTTCCTTGGCCCAGGCCATGGGCTCCAGGGCAGGAGCCAGGCCTCAGCGTCCCTGTGTGCCCCTCGCAAGCTCCCAAGTCAACAGGAACTCAGAAAAGAAACCAGAAGGCTCATGGCCTGGCTCCCAACCCTTGCTCTGTCACTCCTGAGCGGATGACCTCAGCAATTCTCCCTGCCGATCCCCACCCCGTCCCCACAACCGACCAGCCAGCTCTGTGTCCCCCTCTGCAAAGTGCAGGCCTGGGGCACCACTAACAATCTGAGCTAAGTGCTATCGATGGATGATGTCAGTTAATCCTCATTGCAGGCTTAAGAGGTACCCCCTGTTTATAGATGAGGAAATGGAAGGTTTGTAGAAAGAATGAGTGACTTCCTCAAGATCTCAGAGCTGGTAAGAGGTGGAAGCCGGAAACGCACCCGGCCGGCTGATGGGCTACCCCGCCGAGCAGCACACCCTCAGGGGAGTGGAGGCTGCAGACACGCTTTGCACCTGTCAGGAGCTCTCCGTGGAGAAATGGAGGTTTGTTCTTGGAAGAGGGGTCATCCAGAGAGAAGTGGTAACTTTTGGAGGCCGCACTGAGTCCGTGGCGCTCTGGCTGACTTCTACTTTGGGTTCTTCCCCTACCCTATCTCCTGCCCTCTTTGAGGTCATGTGTGAGGACAAGCTCCTTGGCCCCTTGACTCCTGACTGGAAGCTGCCCCCAGATGGTCAGGCATTGCCTGTGTGAACTCTAAACCAGTCACTCCAACACTGGGCCACTAATACCATGCAAAGTAAGAGTCCCAACTCATGGATAGACGTGAGCCAAGAGGCAGCGGGGACCTGCAATTCTGGCTACATGCCACATCCAGAGTCAACTCTCCAAGCAGATACAGGACTGGTTGTTAAGAAATATCTAGTGATATTAGGGGCTCAACCTGGGAGCTGGGTGGGTGGCAGTGGTGGTGATGGTAGAGGTGGTAAAGTTGGTGGAGGTAAGGATGGAGGCAAAGATGGAGGCTAGGATAGAGATGAAGGTGAAGGTGAAGATGGAGGTGAGGATGGAGGTGAGGGTGGGGGTGAGGGTGGGGGTGAGGATGGAGGTGAGGATGGAGGTAAAGATGGAGGTGAGGATGGAGGTGAGGATGGAGGTGAGGGTGGAGGTGAGGGTGGAGGTGAAGATGGAGGTGAGGATGAAGGTGAGGAAGGAGGTGAAGATGGAGGTGAGGGTGGAGGTGAAGATGGAGGTGAAGATGGAGGTGAGGATGGAGGTGAGGGTGGAGGTGAGGGTGGAGGTGAAGATGAAGGTGAAGATGAAGGTGAGGATGGAGGTAAAGATGGAGGTGAGGATGGAGGTGAGGATGGAGGTGAGGATGGAGGTGAGGATGAAGGTGAGGAAGGAGGTGAAGATGGAGGTGAGGGTGGAGGTGAAGATGGAGGTGAAGATGGAGGTGAGGATGGAGGTGAGGGTGGGGGTGAGGATGGAGGTGAGGATGAAGGTGAGGAAGGAGGTGAAGATGGAGGTGAGGGTGGAGGTGAGGATGGAGGTGAGGGTGGAGGTGAAGATGGAGGTGAGGGTGGATGTGAAGATGGAGGTGAAGATGGAGGTGAGGGTGGAGGTGAGGGTGGAGGTGAGGATGAAGGTGAGGAAGGAGGTGAAGATGGAGGTGAGGGTGGAGGTGAGGATGGAGGTGAGGGTGGAGGTGAAGATGGAGGTGAGGGTGGATGTGAAGATGGAGGTGAAGATGGAGGTGAGGGTGGATGTGAAGATGGAGGTGAAGATGGAGGTGAGAGTGGAGGTGAGGATGGAGGTGAGGATAGAGGTGAAGATGGAGGTGAGGGTGGAGGTGAAGATGGAGGTGAGGGTGGAGGTAAGGATGGAGGTGAGAGTGGAGGTGAGGGTGGGGGTGAGGGTGGAGGTGAGGGTGGAGGTGAAGATGGAGGTGAGGGTGGAGGTGAGGATGGAGGTGAGGATGGAGGTGAGGGTGGAGGTGAGGACGGGGGTGAGGGTGGAGGTGAGGGTGGGGGTGAGGGTGGAGGAAATTACAGGGATGATGGAGACAGCAGCAGTGACAATGGCGGTGGTGATGGTAGCTGGTGGCGCTGGTGGGGACGGTCTGGGGTGACAGTGATGGTGCACGTGGTGGACAGGCTGGAGGTGACAATGGAGGACACGACGGAAATGATGGCGATGCTGGTGGCAGCGATGGTGGCGGTGATGGGGCTGCTGCTGCAGCTGGTGAAACTAGAGGCCACAATAACACTGAGACTAACGGCCAGAGAACTGCTGGGAGCAGCTCTCGACTCAGAACCCTCTCCACCAAGCATCGACGCTCCTCCAGCCGTGACTTTCAGTCAGAGAAGCCCCTCTGGCCAGTCAGTGTCACCGATGAGCATCTCGCTCCAGATAACGTCACGGGCAGGAAGGGGACCCAGCTGCCTCCCAAGCATTAGCTAATGTGAGTGGAGCATCAGCCATGAGTCAGGCAGCTGACAGGGTAGGGGCTTCCAACTCAGTGAGAAGCCTAGAGCCTGGGGTGCCAGACAGTCGGGAGGTAGCCTGGGGATAGGCCCTCCTGTTTTAGGAAGGAAGCAAGGCCCTGGCCACAGTCAGGCAGGAGAACAAAGGCTCTACTGGGTGGATGAAGAGCAGATCTGAGCCCCTGGGGCCAGCAAGGTGGGGAGGCAGAGCCCAGGAGAGGGTCTGCTGAGAAGGACACTGAGCAGGGAGAGGGCCCCGCTGGGTACCAGGGCTAGGTAGGCTTCTGGCCTGGAGGGAGCTGCCAGGGGTGGGATGGCTGATGGAGGTGTCTGAGGCAGGGGGTTGGGGTCTTGCTGGCAGCAAGGGTAGAACAATGACAGCAAGAAGATTCCAGGAGTGGTCCAAGCACGGGCTCCAGGGCGGCTACTGGAAGTCCAGCATCTTTGGCAAACGGTCACAAATTCCCCCTCTATTGTTGACATCCACACACGAATGCTGCAGGCCCGCCATGACCGATGTTCTAGCTTTTCCATCACCCACAGGCTGTCTGCTCCCACACCCCCTCCACCCCCCGGCGCGCCCACTTCTGGCCTCTGCCAGGACCCTGGCGAGGTGCTGGCCTGGAAGAGCCTAGTCGGGGTGCCGGCCAGGCTCCCCTGCGTGCTGCCCGGGCAGTGGGCCTTGCCAGGTGTCAGACTCAATTTCCCGGTCCTTCTTGCTCAGAGAACCAAACATCTTCTCCCTCCACCCAAGCTGGGTCCTCCCAGGCCGCGTCCTTGGCAGCAAGGAGACCCTTGGGGCGGCAGTCAGACTCACCAGGCCAGGCGAAGCGGGGAGGGGGCAGAAAGCAGAAAGGTCATTCATCCAATTTGTCACCCACCTTTCAGAAGGCCACTGGCCTAAGGGTACGCTGCAGCGGATTGAGCAGCCAGATGCAGGCCAAGTGACTGGAGATGGCTGGGGGTGGGGCGGGGGGCAACGCGCCACCGGAGAGTCCGGAGACCTAGGTATAAGCCCTTGCCTCACCCTCTCCCTGTACCCCACTGGTAAACAAGGTGGGTGAGTAAAAGAACATCTGAGGCCCAGCCCACCGTCCGTGAGTCAGCAAGGTTCCCTCCCTCTGCCAACACTACGTCCCTTGCACAACTTTGCACTCACTGTTTTTTAAAAAAAAATAACAGTTTGATTGTGATAGAATTCACATACCCTACAATTCAGCCATTTAAGGCGTACAACTCAATGGTCTTTAGCATATTCACAAAGTCGTACACACATTTCCACTGTCCATTTTAGACCATTTTATCACCCCAAAAAGAAAGCCTTGGTCTATCACCCCCTAACTCCTAATCCTTCCAGACTCCATCGCTACTCCCACCAGCCCTACTCTCTATCGCTACAGACTTGCCAGTTCTGGACATTTCTTGTAAGCACTGCTTCTTCAGAGGAGGAGGACACTGGATAAACTGGATCTGCCTGCTGCCCCCAAACCAGCCCCTCCCTAGGGTCCCTCCTGCCCCAGGCCCGGGACTCCAGGCTGCCAGCGCTTTGGGGTACAGACTCTCCAACCAGCCACAAGTCTTGTCTCTCTCCCTCAGTTTCCTCCCAGATGACCCCCTCTCCCATAGTCCACTGTGACACTCTCTGCTTCTCACCGCCCCTGGGACTGTTCTAAAGTGAAAAGGTAATCAAGTCACCTTGAAAGGCCCAACAGGTCTCTGTTACCCTTAGGGTTCCATCCAGAACCTCGGCCCCAGGCGTTTTCATCTGGATTCCCAAGAAGGCAGTGCCTGAACTAGACCATGCATTTGGGAGCGGATTTCAAGAGACAGGATGGAGGAGAAAGGAAAGCATGAAGGCAACTTAAGGATGCTCTCTGCCATAGGCAGCAGGGGCTCAGTTCCACCGGAACCTCCAGGCTTACATAGAATGCCATCCCGATTGGTCTGTCTGAGTGACAGGAGATGGGTGTTTTCTTACTGGCTGAGGGTTGCTGCTAGGAAAGTGAACCCCACCCCAACATCCCAGGTTGCACTCATTGTCAGGCAGAGAGGACCCCTGCTTAGAAGACTCTGAGACAGAGAAAGATGCCCCCATGAAGACCATGCAGGACTCCATGCAGATGCCCTTTGCTGGTTGTGCATCTTCTGTGAACATGGGCAGCTCCCGACCGCCCCTTCTCCCGAGAACAGCCCTGAGCTGATAGGAGCTATTAGTCTGGATGTTGAGCAGCCTACAATCAATGGCCAGCTGAAATGGGGACTCCCTTCCTCCAGGAAAGCCAACTTGTGGTGCAATTAATGCCCTAGAGTCTTCCCTGTGGATCAGGCCAAGAACATACTTTCCCTGAGGCCACCTTCTGCTTCCTTACCTCATGAAATCACAGCATCTACTTCTAATACAGACTTAGGCTCTGTTTCTGGGGAACCCAAAAGGAAAATGTGCCCCATAACCAAGAAAAAAAATCAGTGAAATAGATCAAGAAATGACAAAGATAATCCAATCAGCTGACAAGACTTGAAAACAGCTACGATAAAAGTGTTCAAGATCTTAAAGGAAAAATAAATGTAATGAGGAGAGAAATAGAAGATATAAAAGAGAACCAATATAACTTCTAGAGCTGAAAATACAATGTCTGAAATGAAAAATTCATTGGATGAGCTCAGCTGCAGCTTGGAGGGGAAAAAAAATTAAAAAGGATGTTACTATAGACTTGGAGACCTACAGAACAGCACTGATTCATCTATTACATGTATAATTCGTTAACATTTTTAGCAATAAATTTCTTTCTTTAAAAAAGAAAGAAAAATAAAGGTATTTTCTGACAAACAAAAGATGAGAAAATTCATTGCCAGCGTGCCCTGCCCTACAAAAAAATTTAAAGAAAGTATTTCAGGCTGAAGGAAAAAGATGTGTAAATATGATTTACCTGACAATGAAGAATACCAGAAATGACAAATAGGCAAATATGTGGACTAATATAAAACAGATTTTCTCTCATTTTTATTTCCTTCAAAGATAATGGACTTTTCTGTATATCTGAAGCTAACAGAACATTGTAAATCAACTTGGTTTCAGTGAAAAGCCGTTTGGTTTGAAAATAAATTTAAAACATTTTTTTAAAGGTAACTGACTTTTTTTTTTTTTTTTTTTTGGTAACTGACTTTTAAAGAAAAAAAATAACACTGTATTGCGGGGTCTAGAACCTTCACAGAAGTAAAATGAAGGACGGCCACAGCACAAAGGATGAAGCGGGAGTATACTGTTGTAAGGGTCTTATATTATTCACAAAGTATTAGTTACTACTTTAAAGATAGACTGGATCTTTAACTTGGATAAGTTAAAAATCCAAAGTACAAACTCTAGGGCAATTACTCACACACGCACAGTCACACACGCAGAGAAGTAGCTAATAGGCCCAAAGTGATCAAAATGGAAGGCTAAAACCAAAAGACAAATCCTCAGTCCAAAGGAAGGAAGGGGGACTTCCTGGTGGTCCAGGGGCTAAGTTGCCATGCTCCCCATGTCGGGGGCCCAGGTTTGATCCCTGGTCAGGGAACTAGATGTGGCATGCTGCAACTGAGTTCACATGCCAGAACGAAAGATCCCACGTGCCACAACTAAGACCTGGCAAGGCCAAATAAATGTGAACCAACAACCAGCAAAGGAAGGGAAAGAGGCAAAGGTGAACAGAGCTGTGGGAACAAATAGGAAGCACAGAGCAGGACAGCAGCGGTGAAGCCAAGCAGACCACTCCGAGTCGAGCCGCGTGGAGTGACAGGGACTGCAGCTGCTCTCCCGCCTTAGCAAGGAGAAAGCCAAATGAAACACAGGACACAGCGGTTCTTCAACCTGGACAAGAAGCAGCACGGAAATGTGATCCCTAAGAGAAGAGGAAAAAAGGGGAATTCCAAAACCTGGAAATTTTCTTAGATCTTAGGAAATTAACAGACTTCTAAATAACCCGTAGGTCAAAGAAAAAAAACCACATGAGAGATTAGACAGCATTTTGTACCGAATGGAAATGAGAACACAATACACCGACATTTGTGGGCTGCAGCTCTAAAAGCAATGACTTAGAGGGAAATTATAGCTTTAACTGCTGTAGAAGAGATTAAAAGTTGATAATCGATGAGTAAAGGGTCTGTCTTAAAAACCTAAGAAATGAAAAAGCAAATTCAACCTGAGATAGAAAAATGTGAATAATAAAGATAAGAACGTAAGTCAATGAAATAGGAAGTGGACAAACAATACAGAAAACGCTGATACCAAAAGCAGTTAACTTGAAAGGTCCAATCATAAAAATATTTGTTATCTATTGTTATATAACAATAGTACCATAAACATAGTGGCTTTAAACAGTATGTGCTAATTTTCTCTTAGTTTTGTGGGGCAGAGGTCCAGGCACAGATCAACTGGGTCCTCTGCTTTAGGACTTGACAAAACCATAGTTAAGGTGTCTTGCCTATGGCTCAGCTCAGGAGGAGACCACTTCCAACTTACACAGTTTTTGACAGAACCTAGTTCCTTATGGGATGCTAGGCTTAGAGCCTCAGTTTGTTGTCAGCTAGAGGCCACCTGCAGCTCCTGGTGACATGGCCCTTTCCAAATGGCAGCTTGCAACATGGCAGTTTAATCCCTCAAAGCCATGGTGGAGGGGGGCCATCTCCTAGTAATGTGACGTATTAACTCATACAAAATAATCGCATATACATAATCATGTACACTCCTTTACCTTTCCTATATTCTACTGATTAGAATACTTTGGCTACCTGATTCGAAGAGCCACCTCATTGGAAAAGACCCTGATGCTGGGAAAGATTTAAGGCAGGAGGAGAAGGGGGTGACAGAGGATGAGATGATTAGATGGCATCCCCGATTCAATGGACGAGTTTGAACAAACTCCAGGTGACAGGGAAGCCTGGCGTGCTTCAGCCCATGTGGTCACAAGAGTCGGGACTGAGCGACTGAACACTGACGACAGATTAGAAGCAAGTCGCACGTCACATCTGCACTTGAGCGGAGCAGCCCACCCGAGCAAGTGAACCCCAGAAGGTGGAGTCCATAGAGCTGCTCTACACCTTTTGTCACAACTGGGAAAACTCAGACTGGATTCTTCAACCAAAAAATATAGACTATTCAGGTCAGGTCAGTGGCTCAGTCGTGTCTGACTCTCTGCGACCCCATGAATCGCAGCACGCCAGGCCTCCCTGTCCATCACCAACTCCCAGAGTTCAATCACACTCACGTCTATGGAGTCGGTGATGCCATCCAACCATCTGATCCTCTGTCGTCTCCTTCTCCTCCTGCCCCCAATCCCTCCCAGCATCAGAGTCTTTTCCAATGAGTCACCTCTTCGCATGAGACTATTCAGTTCAGTTCAGTCACTCAGTCGTGTCCGACTCTTTGCAACCCCATGAATCACAGCATGCCAGGCCTCCCTGTCCATCACCAACTCCCGGAGTTCACTCAGACTCACGTCCATCATGACAGTGATGCCATCCAGCCATCTCATCCTCAGTCGTCCCCTTCTCCTCCTGCCCCCAATCCCTCCCAGCATCAGAGTCTTTTCCAATGAGTCAACACTTCGCATGAGGTGGCCAAAGTACTGGAGCTTCAGCTTTAGCATCATTCTTTCCAAAGAAATCCCAGGGTTGATCTCCTTCAGAACGGACTGGTTAGATCTCCTTGCAGTCCAAGGGACTCTCAAGAGTCTTCTCCAACACCACAGTTCAAAAGCATCAATTCTTCAGCGCTCAGCCTTCTTCACAGTCCAATTCTCACATCCATACATGACCACAGGAAAAACCATAGCCTTGACTAGACGGGCCTTAGTTGGCAAAGTAATGTCTCTGCTTTTGAATATACTATCTAGGTTGGTCATAACTTTTCTTCCAAGGAGGAAGCGTCTTTTACTTTCATGGCTGCAGTCACCATCTGCAGTGATTTTGGAGCCCAGAAAAATAAAGTCTAATACTGTTTCCACTGTTTCCCCATCTATCTCCCATGAAGTGATGAGACCGGATGCCATGATCTTAGTTTTCTGAATGTTGAGCTTTAAGCCAAATTCTTCACTCTCCTCTTTCACTTTCATCAAGAGGCTTTTTAGCTCCTCTTCACTTTCTGCCATAAGGGTGGTGTCATCTGCATATCTGAGGTTATTGATATTTCTCCTGGCAATCTTGATTCCAGCTTGTGTTTCTTCCAGTCCAGCGTTTCTCATGATGTACTCTGCATAGAAATTAAATAAGCAGGGTGACAATATACTGCCTTGACGTACTCCTTTTCCTATTTGGAACCAGTCTGTTGTTCCATGTCCAGTTCTAACTGTTGCTTCCTGACCTGCATACAGATTTCTCAAGAGGCAGGTCAGGTGGTCTGGTATTCCCATCTCTTTCAGAATTCTCCACAGTTTATTGTGATCCACACAGTCAAAGGCTTTGGCATAGTCAAGAAAGCAGAAATAGATGTTTTTCTGGAACTCTCTTGCTTTTTCCATGATCCAGCGGATGTTGGCAATTTGATCTCTGGTTCCTCTGCCTTTTCTAAAACCAGCTTGAACATCAGGGAGTTCACGGTTCATGTATTGCTGAAGCCTGGCTTGGAGAATTTTGAGCATTACTTTACTAGCCTGTGAGATGAGTGCAATTGTGCAGTAGTTTGAACATTCTTTGGCATTGCCTTTCTTTGGGATTGGAATGAAAACTGACCTTTTCCAGTCCTGTGGCCACTGCTGAGTTTTCCAAATTTGCTGGCATATTGAGTGCAGCGCTTTCACAGCATCATCTTTCAGGTTTTGAAACAGCTCAACCGGAATTCCATCACCTCCACTAGCTTTGTTTGTAGTGATGTTTTCTGAGGCCCACTTGACTTCACATTCCAAGATGTCTGGCTCTAGATTAGTGATCACATTATCATGATTATCTGGGTAGTGAAGATCTTTTTTGTACAGTTCTTCTGTGTATTCTTGCCACCTCTTTTTAATATCTTCTGCTTCTGTTAGGTCCATACCATTTCTGTCCTTTATCGAGCCCATCCTTGCATGAAATGTTCCCTTGGTATCTCTGATTTTCTTGAAGAGCTCTCTAGTCTTTCCCATTCTGTTGTTTTCCTCTATTTCTTTGCATTGATCGCTGAGACTATTACTTGACCAATATTATTAGAGAGAGAAGGAGGATCGCTAGAGATTATATACACACGAAGTAGACAACATGGGACGAGTATGAACAATATCATGTCAACATAGTCAATAACTGAAATGGAAATGGACATATTCCTTAAGGACATAAACTATCAAAACTAGCATAGGAAGAAACAGAAGCTAACAGGGCAAATTATAGTTGAGTGAAAAAGAAAAGATAAAAGGGAAATAAATGAAATAGAAAAATGATAGAGAAAATGAAAGAAACCAAAATCTGCTTCTTTGAAATGGTAACAAAATTCGCAAATCTTTAGCAAGCCTGAATGAGAAAAAGAGCAGTCTCAAATTATTAAAATTGAGAATGAAAAAATAGACATTACTACTAACTTTACAGAAGTAAGAAGAGCTATAGGGCAATACTATGAACAGCTGTATACCAACAAAGTAGATAACCTAGATTAAATGGACATGTTTAGAAATATTTAAATACTAAAATGGACTTAAAAAGAGACCGAAAAGCTCTATAACATGTAAAGAGACTGAATTAATAATAATAATAGTAAACGTCCTCTGTCCTAAGTTGCTTCAGTCATGTCCAACTCTTGTGATCCCACAGGCTGTAGCCCCCCAGGCTCCTCTGTCCATGGGATTCTCCAGGCAAGAATACTGGAGTGGGTTGTCATGCCCTCCTCCAGGGGATCTTCCTGACCCAGGGATTGAACCCACGTCTCTTATGTCTCCTGTACTGGCAGGTGGGTTCTAACTTCTCGCAAAGAAAAGTCCAAGACACAATGGCTTTACGGGTGAATTTTGCCAAATGTTTTAAGAAGAACTGATACTAGAGGAGTGATACCAGCAAGATGGCAGAACAGGAGTTTTCTGTCATCGTCCCCGCCCACAGGACACCAGTTGTGGCTATCGCTGATGAGTGACAGTACCTTTGTGGGAGTCCAGGAATCCAGCAGAGAAGTTCCATCACTGTCAGAGAAGAGAAAATCTGAGAACAGATGCATCGAAGACAGTAGATGAATACTTGCCCTTTGCCCATGTTGCCCCTCTCAAGGTGACATAGCTCAATGCCAACAGAGACCCTCTTGGCCCGTAATTTCTCCCAGGGGAAAATGAGAGTGCAGTAAGTCAACACCTGGCTTCCCAGTCAAAGTGGATGGTGCCCAAGAGGCTCACTTATTGTAACCCACCCAGGTTAGTCAGCTCAGCTGAGGGGTTGAGAGAGGCGGCTGCTGCTGCTGCCGCTGCTGCCAAGTCACTTCAGTCCTGTCCGACTCTGTGTGACTCCATAGCCGGCAGCCCACCAGGCTCCCCCGTCCCTGGGATTCTCCAGGTAAGAACACTGGAGTGGGTTGCCATTTCCTTCTTCAATGCATGAAAGTGAAAGTGAAAGGGAAAGGGAAGTCGCTCAGTCGTGTCAGACTCTTCGCAACCCCATGGACTGCAGCCCACCAGGCTCCCCCATCCATGGGATTCTCCAGGCAAGAGTACTGGAGTGGGGTGCCATAGGATCACAAAAACTAGGACTCAGAACTTATCCAAGGGAATTCCCTGGTGGTCCAGTAGTTAGGACTATGCTCTCACTGCAGGGGGCATGGGTTCAATCCCTGGTCCAGGAACTAAGATCCCTCCTGCCAATTTAAAAGACAAAACAAAAGGCTGCAGACCCTACAGACCACTTTGTAGACTCCACCAGGAAGTCCACCCATGAATCCCTTAGCATGCCTCACCTGCAGATCCCTCAGCTGGTCCAAGTGTACCTCCAGTGCTCTGCACACCTCGCTGACCTCCTCTGGCCAGCTCCCTGCACACACCCCCATGGACAGGGAGTATGAATCTTGGCAGACAACTTACAAGCACAAGCAGAGAGCTGGCGTGACTCTGGGACTGACAGAAGGCACCCAAACTTGAGCATTCTCAGGGCACAAGCCTAGGGAAACCAAACAGTAGGCTCTCAGCTTCTAGCTTGGCTTTACAGAATCAACAGAAGGCATACGGTCTTGAGAATTTCCCTCCAAGGAACCTCCCTTGTGGTCCAGTGGCTAAGACTCTGAGCTCTCAAGACACGGTGCCCAGGTTCAATCATATGCCGCAGCTGAGAGTTCGCAAGCCACAGCTAAAGATTCCACGTGCTATAACAAAAGTCCCACATGACAGAATGAAAATTGAAGGTCCATGTGCCATAACTAAGACCAAATAAATAAATATGCAGCCAAATAAATAAATGTTTTAAATAAATAAGTAAATACATACTTTAAAAAAAATTTCCCTCCAAGAGGGCACAAGGGGTGTGGAGGGGCCACAACCATAGGAAAGGTCTGAACCTCCGAATTCCCAGCTGGGCTGACTGGTGACAGTATTTCTCTCCCAAAGTTAGTCAGTCAAGACGGAGAAAGTGACCACTTTTTCAAATGCGAAGACAACAATGCAAGACTTTGAGGAACACAAAAAAATTAAGGAAACATGATACCACCACAAGAACACAGAAATTTTTCAGCAACTGAACCCCTCACATATGCCAGTTTATGAATTGCCTGACGAATAATTCAAAGTCAAAATTTTAAGGAAGCTCAGGGATCTACAAGAGAACACAGCTTTCTTAACACGATAAAAGGCATTTATGGAAAATCCACTGCTAACGTCATACATAATGGTGAGAACTGAAAGCTTTCCTGCTAAGACCAAGAATAAGACAAAGATATCAGGGTATTTAGGCAAGAAGGAGAAGCAAAATCACTCAGGTTGAAAAACATGAAATATAAACTATCTCTATGTGTAGACAACAGGGTGTTGTTCACAGAAAATGATAAGAAATTCAAACACATGTGCCCACACACACACCTGTTAGAACTAGTAAACAAACTCAGCATGGCTTTAGAATATAAGAGAAATACTCAAAAATCAATTGAATTTATTACATAAACTAGCAATGAATCATTCTAAAGGAAAAGTAATAAAACTATTCCTCTCACCATATACAAACATTAACTCAGAAGATCAAAGACCTAAATCAAAGAGCTAAAGCTCTAAAACTCTTAGAAGAAGATATAGTAAATCTTTGTGATCTTGGACTAAGCAATGGTTTCTCAGATAAGACGTGAAAAGCACAAGCAAGAAGAGAAAAAAATAAGTAATTCGGATTTGCTCAAAATTTTAAGCATTCACAGTTCAAAGCGCCATCCAGAAAGTGAAAAAGCAACCCATGGAACGGAGGAAAATATTTGCAAATTGTTTTTCTGATAAGGGACTAGTTTCCAGAATATATAAAGAACTCTTACAACAGCAATAAAGAGGTAACTAATTCATCCTTTAAATGTGAAAAGGATTTTAATAGACATTTCCCAAGAGAAGATATACATGCAAATGGCCAATAAGCACATGCAAAAAAGTTCAACATCATTAGTCACTAAGAAAATGAAAATCAAAACCACACCATGATGTATCAAAACCACTATAATGGATGTAATAAAAAGAAAGACAATAAAAAGTGTTGACAAGAATGTGGAGAAATTGGAACCTTCGGACATTGCTGGCAGAAATATAAAACGGTGCAGTCACTTTGGAAAAGAGTTTGGCAGTATCTCAAAAAGTTAAAATAGAGTTGCCAAAGGAGCAATTCTACACTTATGTATATACCCACAAGAGAACTGACAGGACAGAGGAGCCTGGCGGGCTACAGTCCATACCATCAGAAAAAGTTGGACATACCAGAAGCACCTGAGCATGCACACAAAAGAGAACTGAAGATGTATGTTCATGTAAAAACATGTACATAAATGCTCATTGCAACATTATCCACAGTGGCCCCAAAGTGGAATCAATCCTCATATCCACTACTGATGAACGGGTAAGCATAATGTGTTATACCCATACAATGGAATAATCTTCGACTACAAAAAAATGAATGAAGTACTCACAAATACTACAACATGGATGAATTTTGAAAACATTTTGCTAAGTGAAAGAAGTCAGCCACAAAAGGTCATGTATCATATGATTTCATTTATATGAAATGTCCAGAATAAGCAAATCCATAGAGACAGAAAGCGTTTGCCAGGGGCTGGGAGGAAGCAAGAATGAGTGTAAACTAATGGGAATGGAGTTTTTCAGGGGGAGATGAAAATGTTTATGAAATGAGAAGATGGTTGCACAACTTTGTGAATATACTTAAAACAAGTGAATTGTTCCCTGTTTTTAAAAAGTGAGTTTTATGGTATGTGATTTATACCTCTGTAAAAAAGAAGAAAATAGAAAAATCTGAATGAGTCTATATCTACTAAAATTTATGTCTTATGGTTCAAAACTTTCCAGCAAGGAAAAAAATTCCAGGCCCAGATGCCTTCACCGGTAAATTCTAGCAAGCAATTAAGAATGAGGTAATTCCAGTCTCACAAAAACTTCTAGAGAACATAGAATATTTCCCAACTAATTTTATGAGGCCAGTGTTACTCTGATACCAAAACCAGACAAAAACATTACAAGGGGGAAAAAAAACCCTAACAAACGCCAAAATCAGCCTGCAATCTGTTTATGTAAATAATGTCTTAAGAAAACACAGCCACACCCATTCATGTGTGTATTGCCCATTGCTGCTTTCATGTTACAGTGGCAGAGTCGAGTAGTTGTGACACAGATTACACGGTCTGCAAAGCCTCAAATATTTACTACCTGACTCTTCACAGAAAAAATTTGTTGATTCCTTGCTATGGACAAAGAACTTTCCTGAATAAAGATGCACAAATCCATTAGCAGGATCAGCAAATCAACCAAGAAACACATAGACAGATAAAAGTCAAGTCAACTTGAAATTTATCCCAGAAATGCAATATTAGTTTACAAAAAAAAAAAAAATCAGTCAATGTAATAAAACATATCAATGAATAAAGGTTAAAAACGACATAGTCTTCTCAATAATGGCAGAAAGAGAGCATTTGACAAAATTCAACATACATGATAAAAACACTTTTCAGCAAGCTAAAAATAGAAGGAAACATTTCCCATCTACCATGGAAGAAGTTTGGAAGTCATCCCTCTGTCCTAACAATAAGTAAAAGGCTGAATGAACTGAAGTATCAATAACTTCAGATCCATCAGAGAAGCAAGGTCATGGGGAAAATCAGGGCCCCGTCCCCACCCAAACTGTAGAGACAGGCAGGTGAATGTGGAGAACTACAACTTATCGGTGCGAAACAGCAGTACCGGGTGGGGAAACCTCGATTACAACCAACAAACTGCTGGAGGCTGAGCTTGGACAAGTCTCACTGACAAAAACTCCAAAGGGAGGCAGCAGAGGGTGACCTGCCCCCCACACACAGACACACTTGCGTGAGTTTTACCTCCTGAAGAGCTACCAGGTTCTCATAATGAATATCAGAGAAAAACCCCCAGTGCTTCTGGCAGGTGCAGAAGAAAACAAACCATTACGAAACATGTAGGAGTATTCTGTTCTTAACAAAGCCTGCATTCAGGGGAAATGACCTAACCAGAGGCTTACTTGCAGAGGGGTTTAACGGAGCCAACTGTCTTGGAGGAAGGGAAATACCCAGCTCCATCCCATTCTAGCCATCCTGTTCCACCTAAGGCGGGAAGAACAATCAGCACTTGTGAAGCTCATGGTCCAGGAGCATCTGTTCACGAAAAGACTAAGATCTAATCCTAGGACTATGGAATGCTCCCCTACACCCTCTTTATCACAACATCCCTAAAGGGTAATTTATAGTCACTCCTATCACCCCGTACATCATGTCCAACTATCAAGGGGAAAAAAAAAAAAAAAAACTACAAGGCATACTAAAAGGCAAAAAAACAGCCTGAAGAGGCAGAGCAAGTAACAGAACCAGACTCAGATAAGACAGGGATGTTGGGATTATTAATATAAAAGTGAGGAATTTAAAGCGACTATAATCGCTATGCTAAGGGTGCTCATGGATAAGACAGACAGCATGCGAGAACAGACGGGCAACGTAAGCAGAGATGGAAATTCTAAGAACCAAACAGAACCTCTGGAGATCAAAAGCACTGTAACATAAATGAAGAATGCCTTTGATGGGCTTATTAGCAGACTGGACACAGCTGAGGAAAGAATCTTTGAGCTTGAGGATATCTCAACAGAAATCTCCAAAATGGAAAAGCAAACAGAAAAAAAGGCTGGGAGAAAAAAATACCAGAGCAGAACAGAACTGGGAGACAGCTACCAAAGGTGTAACATATGCTTAATGGGAATACCAGAAGGAGAAGAAAGAGAGAGACAGGAAGAGAGGAAATTTTTGAAACAATAATTTGTTTGACTGAGAATTTCCCCCAAATTAATGTCAGACACCAGACCACAGATCCAGGAAGCTTAGAGAACATCAATCAGGATGAATGCCGAAAACCACACCCAGGCATATTATATCCAAACTACCAAAAATCAAAGATAAAGAAAAATTCCTGAAAGAAGCCAGGGAAAAATGAAGAGAAAAGATGAGAATTACGTCCAACTTCTCAGAAACTATGCAAACAAGGAGAGAGTGGAGTGAAATACTTAAAGTATTAAGAAGGTAAACAAAAAATCCCGCCAATTTAGAATTCTAGGTGGAAAATATCCTTCAAAAGTGAATGAGAAATACTTTCTCAAACAAAAATTGAGAGCATTTGTTGCCTTGCAAAAAAATAAAATGGTTTCTTTAAAAAATATTTATTTATCTGGCTGTGTCAGGAGGGTCTCAGTTACAGCACACAAGATCTTTGCTGTGTCATACGGGATCTTTTGTTGTGGCTGGAACGCTTGGCTTGGTTGCCTTGCTGCACGTGGGATCCTAGTTTTCTGACCAGGGATCGAACCTGCATCCCTCACACTGCAAGCTGGATTCCCAACCACAGGGAAGTCCCACAAACAATGCTTTTTAAAAATTCCTTAAGAGAAGGAAAATAATAAAGTTCAGAAACCCACTTTCACATAAAGAAAGAGCATGCACGGGAGAAAGAATAAGTGAAGGCTATTTAAAAACTTATTTTTCTTATCCTCAATTGATCTAAGATAATAGCTTGTTCAACCTAATAATACCAACAAAGTACCATGTATACTTATTTGTGTGTGTATACTTACGTATAAGTGAAATGAATGATGACAACAGGGACAGGAAGGAGGAATCAGAGTTAGTTTGCTGAAGTACCTGCACTGCTTGTGAAGTGGTAAAGTATTATTTGAAAGTGAACTTGGCCTGGTTGTAAATATATACTGCAAATTCTAGGGCAATCACTAAAAAAAGACGTATTAACTGATATGCTAAGAAAGGGGAGAATATAGAATAAAAATGCTCAATTAAAACCACAAAAGGCAGAAATGATAAAAGAGTAATTTCTCCAAGAAGACATAACAATCCTTAACGTATACATGCCTAATAACAAAACATGGAAATATGTGAGGCAAAAACTGATGGACCTGCAAGGAGAAATAGATGAACCCACCACAATATTTGGAGATTTCAATACCCCTCTATCAGAAGGGCGTGAATCCAGCAGGCAGAAAAATCAGTAAGGCCACAGTTGAACTCAACAACATCAAACAACTGGATATAAGCAATATCTATTGACTGCTTCATCCAATAATGGCAGGATACAGATTCTCAAGTTCACATGGGACATTGACTAAGATAGACTATAATACATTTGGGGTCATAAAACACATCTTAATGAATTTAAAAGAATGGAAAGCACACAACATCTATATCAGACCACAGTGGAATTAACCTGGAAATCAACAACAGAAAGATAGCTGGAAAATCCCGAAATCCTTGGAGATGAAATAATACACTTCTAAATAGCACTCAGATCAAGGAAGAAATACCAAAAAAATTTTTAAATACTCTGAATGAAATGAAAATTAAAACACAACTTATCAAAATGTGTGGGACGCAGTAAAAGCCGATCTTAGAGGGAAATTTATAGCTTTCAGTATGTTAAAAAAGAAGAAAGGTCCCCTCAATCAGCTAAGCTTCCACCTTAGGAAGCTAAAAAGAAGAGCAATTTAAACCCAAAGTAAGCAGAAGGGGTTCCCAAAAGGCATTAGTCCAAAAGAATCTGCCTGACAATGCAGGAGACACAAGAGATGCAGGTTCAGTCCCTGGGTTGAGAAGACGCCCTGCAGAAGGAAATGGCAACTGACTCCAGTATATTCTTGCCTAGGAAATCTCATGGTCAGAGGAGCCTGGTGGGCTAGATTCCATGGGTCACAAAGAGTCGGACACGACTGGTCACATACACACACACACACTCCACAAGCAGAAAAGATACAAGAAAAATGAATGGAAAGTGGCAAAACCAATACAGTATTGTAAAGTAAAATAAAGTAAAAATAAAAATTAAAAAAAAAAAAGCTCCTGCCAAATGCAAAAAAAAAAAAAAGAATGGAAATCAATGGACTTGAAGATAGAAAATCAATAGAGAAAATCAATGAAACCAAAATCTGGTTCTTTGACAAGATCAATAAAATTCATAAGCTTCTTACCAGTCTAAGAAGAGGACTCAAGATTACTATTATCAGAAATTAAACAGGAGGTAGCCTTAAAGATCCCAGAGACATTAAAAGGATAATAAATATTATGAACAACTCTGCCTACAAATTTGATAACCTAGATGAAACAGATCCATTCCTTGAAAGACACAATCTGCAAAACTCATGCAAGAAGGAAAATTCGAATAGGCCTTTATCCATTAAAGAAATTGAGTCAATAATTATTAACTCTAAATAATTATCAACCTTTCAAAATAGACAGCAGCAGACCCAGATGGGTTCACTGGTCGATTCTAGCTATAAATTTAATTTCTTCAGTAACTATGGAGCTATTCAGGTTAACTCTTAACTCACTTCACAAGTTTGTTGTTACTGAGGAATGGATCCTGTGGGCTTCACTGGGAGGTCTCACGTCATTACCAGGAAGTTGCTTGGGGCCGTGGCATGAGATTCGGGAGGAGAAAAAAGAAAAAGAGTGTCTCTCCTCTCTCTAGGCTTTAGGAGGTCCCTTTCCTGTTCCTCCAGCGGGAACCAGAAGGTTCCTCCTGGGCTTCTCTCTGCTCCTGCCAACACTTGTTCTTGGTTTCAGGCTGACTTGCGCTCAGACTAGAGGACACTGTAGGAAAAAATAATGGGTAGACTCACCACTGGTTCGGTGGTGCTCCAACTTGTCTTTTTTTTTTTTTCCAATGTTCCTACTAATATTGACTTTTCAGAGTCCTCAGATAGCTGTTCCATGTATTCTGTCCAGGTTTTACAGCTGTATTCAGTAGGAGAGACAGGGTGGAGTGCACTTACTCCATTTTACCCAGAACCAGAGCCTAAAGATTTCTTTAGACATATGAAATTGAAAGAATTAATCACCAGCAGATCTTCACTTCAAAAAAAAAAAATGTTAAAGGAAGTCTTTCAGACAGGAGAAAAATGATGCCAGATGGAAACATGGATGGACATAAAGAAAAGGAGAGCATCCGAAATGGTAAGTGTGTGGATAAACATGGAAACGTCTTTTTCTTCCTTTTTAAATCCTTTCAAAAGGGAACTGACTACTTAAAGCAGAAATAGTAACAATGTATTGCGGCAGTCATAACATGTGGAAGCAAAATATTTGCCCACAGAAGCACAAAGGTGAAGGGGGAAAATAGGAGCACGATATTGTAAGGTTCTCAGACTATATTTTTAAGTGTATAATGTTACTTGAGGGTAGATTAATAAGTTAAAGATGTACACGCTGTCATAAAACATCACTAAATAATAAAAAACTAAGAGTTATACCTAATAAACTAATGAATGAGATCAAATAAAATCATAAAAAGTGTTCGATTAATTCAAAAGAAGGCTGAAAAAGAGGGAACAGGGGGCAAAGAACAAATGGGTCAAATACAAAACAAATATCAGGAGAGCAGATTCAAGTCCCACCATATCAATAATTATATAAAATGTAAATGGTTTGTAGGACGAGTGGCAAACTATGACCTCCAGGCCAAAGCTGGCCTGCAGCACGTTCTTACCTGGCCCTCAAGCTAAAAATGGTTTGTCCATTTACAAAGCATCGTGGAAAAGAAAGCAAAGAAGAAAGAAACAGGAAGCGAAGGAGTGTGTAGCAAAGGCCATATGCAGCACACAAAGCCTAATTTATTTATTGCCAGTCCTTTACGGAAAATGCTCTTCAATGCTCTTTTCAACCCCAGTTAAAAGTTAGAAGCCACAGGCAGAGTCAAAAGGCGTCTTCCCCCGGCAAGAGGCACTGTGGTCCCAAGAGGACCGGGGGCACCCTTGTTGCCTTCTCTCGACCTCCTTGCCATTTGACACTAAAGGAAGAAGTTATCACGAATAGGGTGTTGCAGAGCAGAGAAACTAAAGCCCGGCTTTCTAATCAGGGACAAGGAAGAGGAGTAGTCACGAGCTGGAACGTGTCGGTGAGATTGCTGAGAAAAAGGAACTCAAGAAAACAATCTGGGGGAATTCCAGGGCAGTCCAGTGGTTAGGCTGTGAGCTTCCACTGATGAGGGCCCAGGGTTCAATTCCTGGTCAGGGGACTAAGATCCCACTAGGGGTGTGGTGAAGCCAAAAAGAAGAAGAAAACAACTTGGTAAAGTTGTATGAATCCCTGGGCTCACGGCTGAGCTTTGTGTATGGATCTGGCCCTAGATAGCATAGGCTTTGAGGAATAAATCACGGGGGACAGACCACTGCCACTCACAGCAACCAACTGAGTATTATCCCAGCAACATGGGGCTGTTTTAATATTTGAGTATTAATTAATGCAATCTAAAAAAGAAAGCACATATGATCATACCAATGTATGTATTTGACAAGATTCAATATCCATTCTGGATAAAGTGAAAGCGAAAGTGTGTCCAACTCTTTGCAACCCCATGGACTCCTCTATCCATGGCATTTTCTAGGTAAGAGTACTGGAGTGTGTTACCATTTCCTTCTCCAGGGGGTCTTCCCGACCCGGGTATCAAACCCAGGTCTCCCACATTGCAGGCAGACACTTTACCATCTGAGCCACCAGGGAATCCCTATCCATTCTGGATAAATTCTCATCAGAGTAGGAGTAGCGGACTTGCCTGTGGTCCAGTGTTTAAGGCTCCACACTTCCAAAGCTGGGGAATCAGGTTTGATTGGGAAACTAAGATTCTCACATACTGCAATGTGTGGCATGGCCAAAAAATTAAATTAAAAAAATTTTTAAATATGTTTCTAAGTCTTAAAAAAAAAAAAGGTAGGAATAGAAAGGAACTTCCTCAACCTGATAAAGAGCATCTATAAATTACTCAGCATTCAGAAAACGAAGATCATGGCATCCGGTCCCATCACTTCATGGGAAATAGATGGGGAAACAGTGGAAACAACGTCAGACTTTATTTTTTTGGGCTCCAAAATCACTGTAGATGGTGACTGCAGTCATGAAATTAAAAGACACTTACTCCTTGGAAGAAAAGTTATAACCAACCTGGATAGCATATTCAAAAGCAGAGACATTACTTTGCTGACTAAGGTCCGTCTAGTCAAGGCCGGTGGTCATGTATGGATGTGAGAGTTGGACTGTGAAGAAAGCTGAGCGCCGAAGAATTGATGCTTTTGAACTGTGGTGTTGGAGAAGACTCTTGAGGGTCCCTTGGACTGCAAGGAGATCCAACCAGTCCATTCTAAAGGAGATCAGCCCTGGGTGTTCTTTGGAAGGAATGATGCTAAAGCTGAAGCTCCAGTACTTTGGCCACCTCATGTGAAGAGTTGACTCATTGGAAAAGACTCTGATGCTGGGAGGGATTGAGGGCAGGAGGAGAAGGGGACGACCGAGGATGAGATGGCTGGATGGCATCATGGACTCAATGGACGTGAGTCTGAGTGAACTCCGGGAGTTGGTGATGGACAGGGAGGCCTGGCGTGCTGCGATTCATGGGGTCGCAAAGAGTCGGACACGACTGAGTGACTGAACTGAACTGAACTGAACTGAAAATCATACTTGGGGCTTCCCTGGCGGCTCAGACAATAAAGAATCCGCCTGCAAAGCAGGAGACCTGGGTTCGATCCCTGGGTTGGGAAGATCCCATTGAGAAGGGAATGGCAAGACCCACTCTAGTATTCTTGCCTGGGAAATTCCACGGACAGAGGAGCCTGGCAAGCTACAGTCCGCGCAGTCACAAACAGTCGGACACGACTGATGAGCAACAGCAAAATTACACTTACTGGTAAAGGACTGAAGACTTTCCCTAAATTCAAGAACAAGAGAAGAATGTTTACTCTTACCACTTCTATTCAACATTGTATTGGAAGACCAAGGCAAGATAATAAAAAAAGAAAATAAATAAAAATAAAGGGCACTTTGGGAAGGAAGAATTTAAACTGTCCCTATTTACAGAACACATGATTGTCTCCAAAGAAAATTCCAAGAAATCCACCCCTCAAAAGCTCCTAAAACTATAAATAAATTTATAAAGATGGAAACATACAATTTAAAGTCTATGCACTAGCAGCAAACCATTGGAAACTGAAATCTCAAAAACAGTACCAATTATAATAGGACCCAAACAAGAAACCCTATCTCTAATAAAGCTATAGTTTAAAAAGACATCGCTGTTTGGAAAAGGAAAAGGTAAACCATAGAATGGAAGAAAATCTTCACAGTATCTATAGATGACAGTGGACTTTTACACGGCTCAGTAAGAGAGAGAAAAACAATCTTTTTAAAAATGGGCAAAATGCTTGGATGCCTCTCAAAAGAAGATGTATAAAAGGCAAATCAGCATATGAAAGATGCTCAACGTCATTAGTCATTCAGTTCAGTTCAGTTCAGTCACTCAGTCGTGTCCGACTCCTTTCATGGCTGCGGTCACCATCTGTAATGATTCTGGAGCTCCAAAAATAAAGTCTGACGCTGTTTCCCCATCTATTTCCCATGAAGTGATGGGACCAGATGCCATGATCTTCGTTTTCTGAATGTTGAGCTTTAAGTCAATTTTTTCACTCTCCTCTTTCACTTTCATCAAGAGGCTTTTTAGCTCCTCTTCACTTTCTGCCATAAGGGTGGTGTCATCTGCATATCTGAGGTTATTGATATTTCTCCTGGCAATCTTGATTCCAGCTTGTGCTTCATCCAGCCCAGCGTTTCTCATGATGTACTCTGCATAGAAGTTAAATAAGCAAGGTGACAATACCCAGCCTTGACGTACTCCTTTTCCTATTTGGAACCAGTCTGTGGTTCCATGTCCAGTTCTAACTGTTGCTTCCTGACCTGCATATAGATTTCTCAAGAGGCAGGTCAGGTGGTCTGATATTCCCATCTCTTTCAGAATTTTCCAGTTTATTGTGATCCACACAGTCAAAGGCTTTGGCATAGTCAATAAAGCAGAGATAGATGTTTTTCTGGAACTCTCTTGCTTTTTCCATGATCCAGCGGATATTGGCAATTTGATCTCTGGGAAGTCCATATTAAGACAAAAATGCATTACGCATTAAAACTGTTAATCTTTTGTAAACTGACCGCATCTACTGTTAGCAGCATACGGAGCAACGGGAACCATCGCGCTGGCGGGAATGTAAATAGCACAGCCTCACTGTAAAACACTTTGACTCTTCTTTTCTTGTTTTCTTTTTATTAGGATAAGTTGTTTATTTTTTGATGTGGATTTTTTTTCAAAGTCTTTATTGCATTTGTTGCAATATTGCTTCTGTCTTATGTTTTGGTTAACTCCCTGACCAGGGATTGAACCCACATCCCCTGCATTGGAAGGCAAAGTTTTAACCACTGGATCACACAGGAAGTCCATGACTATTTCTTACTAAATTAAACAAATAGTCAACAAGTCTCATTCCTGGGCAGGTATCCAAGAGAAAAGAAAGCATATATTTGAACACAGCCTTATATTTAAACGTATACAGTAACTTTATTATAAAAGCTTGAAACCACAAAGAACCTAAACATCCATTAAAAAATGAATGAACTAAGTAAGAATTATGACGTATCTTTACAGTGGAATACTACCCACCAGTAAAAAGGAAGAAGTTCCTGATTTATGCAATGATACGCATGACTCTCAAGCACACCATGCTACTGGAAGAGTCACGTCAGTGTGGCAGAGCAAGGAACTCCAAAATTCCAGCCCCAATAAAAGCAGTAAAATAAGGCAAAAATGTCAGAATCGCTTTTTTGCAATTGTGGAAATTAAACAAAGGAGCACTTATTCAAGAAACCTGGGAGCACTTATTAAAGAAAAACAGCTGAATTTCAGCAAGACAGTAAGCTTTGTGGTGTATAATCTTAGCCCAGTCTCATCTACTCTCCAGCTCAGTGGTAGTTTTGAAAATAATAACCCATATTGATGGTGGTGGAGGGAGCAGAACAGACCTCATTCACACACACACAAAAATGTAATTATTTGTTTTGAGCAATCTTGTGGTTCCCTGTAAGATCAACTCAGAAGGCTTGTCTTCATTTTGCCTAACAAAGAACTGGCCCAGGGGTAGAAAACCAGGGTGTGGGTGGGGGGTGTTTATTAAAAACATTTATAGGCAAATGTTTTAGTCACTGCTGCCTGAGGCACTGGATAAAAGTTGAGGCAAACAATAGGCTAACCAAAAGTCTATATTTTTTTTTTTTTTTTAGGAAAAGCTGGGGAATGAGATGTCTACATGGATTTGAAAGTTCTGATCTATTTCTGGGGATCGAGCAGGTAATGTACATACCAGGGAGGATGCATACCAAAGATAGACTTGAAAAGCAATAACTACAAATCTGTTAATATGTTGATGGACACACAATGGATAAAAACGCAGTCTGAACAAGAACCACATAAGTGGAGGGTAATGAACTATATAGGAGCAAAAATTTTGTATACTATTGAAATTAAGTTAGCATTAACGGAAACTAGGTTATTACAAATTAAAATGTTCATTTTAATCTCCATGGCAACCCCAAATAACTGAAATAATATGTATTTAAAGGAACAACAAGAAATTAAAGTGATACACACTCCATAAACACAAAGGAAGGTAGGAATGGAGGAACCCAGGGACAAAAAGACATATAACATAAAGAAAACAAATAGCAAAACAGCAGAAGCAAGACCTTCCTTATCAATAAATACATTAAACTAAATGGATTATACTCTCCTATTAAGAGACATAAGATTGGCAGAATAGATATAAAAATAAATACATAGCCTTAAAGAGCATGGAAAAAGATATTCCATGCAAACAGTAACCAAAAGGGAGATGGAGTGCCTACACTAAATTCAGACAAAATAGACATTAAGGAAAAAAAAAATTTTTGTTAGGACTTCCCTGGTGGTCCAGTGACTAAGATTCTGTGCTCCCTATGCAGGGGGCCAGGGTTTGACCCCTGGTCAGGTAACTAGGTCCCACATGCTGTAACTAAGACCCTGCACAGCCAAATAAATAAATAAATACTTTTTAAGAGGAAAAAAAATGTTACTAAAGACATAGAAGGACATTACAGAATGATGAACAGGTTGATGCATTAATAAGATATAATAATTATTAGCATATATACCGAAAAACAGAGCCCCACACAAAGCAAAGCAAAAATGGAAAGAATTGATGGAAAAAATAAGCAGCCCAACTATGATATTTAGGTATTCCTTTCTTTCTTGTTTTTCTTTTTTTTTTTTTTTTGCCACACGGCTTTCAGGATCTTAGTTCCCTGATCAGGGATTGAACCCAGGCCTTGGCAGTTTCCAGGGAATTCCCTCATTAGATATCTCAATATTCCACTTTTAATAATGGAGAGGACACTAGACAGAAGGTCATCAGGATACAGAATATACACCAACTAGATCTAATGAACATCCATAGAACATCTACCTAACAGCAGCAAGATACACATTCTTCTCAAGAGTACATGGAGTGTTCTCCAGGATAATTGATATGTTAGACCATAAATACATTTTAATAGACTGAAATAATGCAAGTAGGTTTTCTGACCATAATGGGATGAAATTAGAAGTTAATAACATTTGGAAAATTGACAAATACACAGAAATTCAACAACACACTCTTAAATAAAGCAGATCAAAGGAGAAATCACAAAAAGAGCTAGAAAATGTGAGATTAATGAAAACGAAACGACGCGCCAAAACTTTGGAGATGGAGTGAAAGTAGCGTTATAAATGAGGGAAACTGATAGCTACACACGTCCAAATTAAAAAGGAGAAAAGATCCCAAATCAACAGTATTCTACATTAAGAAGTGGGTGGAGGGCACTTTCCTGGCAGTCCAGTGGTTAAGACTCCAAGCTTCCACTGGAGGGGGGTGTGGGTAGGATCCCTTGTTGGTTGGAGCTAAGATCTGGCATGCCATGCAGCCCAACCCAAAAAGGAAAAAAGAAACTAGAGGGAGAAAGAGCAAACTAAACCCAAAGGATTCAGAAGGAAGGAAATAAATATTAGCATGGAAATACATGAAACAGAGGCAAGAAAATCAATAGAGAAAATGAACAAAGCCCAAAATTGGTCATTTGAAATGATCAACAAAATTGACAAAACTTTAGCCAGAAAGATGAAGGAAAAAAGTAAGACGATTCAAATTATTGAACTCAGGAATAAAAGAAGAGACACTAATACAGATCTTACAAAAATAAAGAGGATTATAAGAAAATACTTGGAGAAGGTAATGGCACCCCACTCCAGTACTCTTGCCTGGAAAATCCCATGGATGGAGGAGCCTGGTGGGTTGCAGTCCATGGGGTCGCGAATAGTTGGACACGACTGAGCGACTTCACTTTCACTTTTACGCGTTGGAGAAGGAAATGGCAACCCACTCTAGTGTTCTTGCCTGGAGAATCCCAGGGACGGTGGAGCCCGGTGGGCTGCCGTCTATGGGGTCCCACAGAGTCGGACATGACTGAAGCGACTTAGCAGCAGCATAAGAAAATACTATGACAACAAATTAGATAACCTAGATGAAATGGAAAAGTTCCTAGAAATGCACAAACTCCCAAGAGAGACTGAAAAAGATAAAGCAAATCTGAAAAAACATGCAACAAGAAACTGAGTTAGTAATCAAAACACTTTCAACACAGAAAAGGCCAGGACAAGATGGTTACATTGTTTAATTTCACCAAATGTTTAAAAAGAATAAGCGTCAATCTCTCACAAAGTTTTCCCATAAAAGAGGAGAGGAGAACACTTCCTAAGCCATTCTTTGAGGCCAGTATTTTGCAGATACCAAAGCCAGACCAAACTCTCACAAGGAAAGAAAATTATAGACCAATATTCCTTATGAAAATAGAAGGAAAATCCTCAATAAAATATTAGAAAACTGAATTTAGCAGCATACAAAAATGATTATATGCAGTAATCAGGTGGGATTTATCCCAGGAATGCAAACTTAGTTCAGTACACAAAAATCAACCTGTGAAATATTTCATATTAACACAATAAAGGGGAAAGCACAAACTAATCTCAATAAATGTAAAAAAAAAAAAATCCAACACCCTTTCCTCATAAAAACATTCAAACAACTAGAAATAGAACTGAATTTCCTCAATCTGATGAAAGCCATCTATGAGAAACCCAGAGGCAACATAATATTTCATTGTGAAAGACTAAAGTTTTTTCTTTCCCAAGATCAGCAACAAGACAGGAGTATCTGTTCTTACCACTTCTGTTTAACATTGCATTAGAGGTCCTAGCCAGGACAGCAAGGCAAGAAAAAGATGCAGAGGCTTCTAGATTAGAAAAGAAGTAAAGAAAAAGAAAAGAAGCAAAACCACATCTGTTTACAGATGACATGACCTTATTCACAGAATGGATGAGAACTTATTTCTACAGTGTGGATGAACCTTGAAAATGCTATGCTACTTGAAATGAGCTAGACACAAGAGACCACATACTGTATGATTCTGTTAATATGAAATACCCAAAATAGTCAAATCCATGGGGACCAATAGTAGATTAATGGTTGCCAGAGGCTGGAAAATGGGAGAATGTGGAATGACAGTTTAATGGGTATTGAGTTTCCTTTTGGACTGATGAAAATGAAATTAGACAGTGGTGGCCATTGCACAATACTGAGAATGTACTAAACGCCACTGAATTTTAAAATGGTTAAGATGGTAGATTGTACGTTCTGTGTATTTTATCACGTTAAAAAAGTTAGCAAGGGAGTTCCCTGGTGGTCCAGTAGCTAAGACTCGACACTCCCAATACAGGGGCTGGGCTTCGATCCCTGGTCAGGGAACTAGATCCCACCTGCTGCAACAAAGATTGAAGACTTTGTGTGCCACAATTAAGACCCAGCACAACGAAGTTAAAAAAAAAAAAAAATTAAGTGACCAGTAAGAAAAGAAATCACAGTAAAAAAGTGAGACTGAAAAAGTTGGCTTAAAATTCAACATTCAGAAAACAAAGATCATGGCATCCGGTCCCATCACTTCATGGCAAATAGATGGGGAAACAATGGAAACAGTGACAAAACTTTATTTTGGGGGGCTCCAAAATCACGGCAGATGGTGACTGCAGCCATGAAATTAAAAGACGCTTGCTCCTTGGAAGGAAATTTATGACCAACCTAGACAGCATATTAAAAAGCAGAGACATTACCTTGCCAACAAAGGTCCGTCTAGTCAAAGCTGTGGTTTTTCCAGTAGTCATGTATGGATATGAGAGTTGGACTACAAAGAAAGCTGAGCGCCAAAGAATTGATGCTTTTGAACTGTGGTGTTGGAGAAGACTCTCGAGAGTCCGTTGGAATGCAAGGAGATCCAACCAGTCCATCCTAAAGGAAATCAGTCCTGAATATTCACTGGAAGGACTGACGCTGAAGCTGAAACTCCAGTACTTTGGCCACCTGATGCGAGGAACTGACTCACTGGAAAAGACTGTGATGCTGGGAAAGATTGAAGGCAAGAGGAGAAGGGGACAACAGAGAATGAGATGGTTGGATGATGGCATCACTGACTCGATGGGCATGAGTTTGACTGAGCTCTGGGAGTTGGTGATGGACAGGGAAGCCTGGCATGCTGCAGTCCATGGGGTCGCAAGGAGTCTGACGCGACTGAGAGACTGAACTAAACAACTGAGCTGAAGAAAAGAAATAGACAAGTCATAGACTTGAAAAAAAAATACTTGCAAGACAGAGATCTGACAAGCAGCTTGTATCCAGAATATATAAATAACTCCAAACAAATCAAAAAATTAAAACTCAGTTTAAAAAACAGGCAAAATATACCTAAACCTTAGACACTTCTTAAGTGAAGTTTTATAAATGGTAACAAGTTGAACGTAATTGTCTGCAGGAAAATGCATTAAAATCAAGAGATACCACTATACCTCTATTAGAATGAGCAAACTGAAAAAGAATATGTGAATATATGTATACATATCCTTATGTGTGGGTATATATATATGTGTGTGTGTGTGTGTGTATACACACACATATATAGCCCCCTGGTGGCTCAGATGGTAAAGCATCTGCCTGCAATGTGGGAGACCCAAGTTTGATCCCTGCGTTGGGAAGATCCTTGGAGAAGGAAATGGCAACCCACTCCAGTACTCTTGCCTGGAAAATCCCACGGACGGAGGAGCCTGGTAGGCTACAGTCCATGTGGTAGCAAAGAGTCTGACATGACTGAGCAACTTCACTTTCTTTCTTTCTGTACACACACACACACACACACACACACACACACACACATGCTATATGCTTCCACTTCTAAAGGATGAAATTTAAACACTGACAGTACCACTCTTCTTTATTGTTAGGGAGAACATAAAAAATAGGAAAACTATGAGGAAAGTTCTGACCATTTCTTGTTTGGTTGAACATACACTTTTCTCATCGCCCAGCCAATTCTGTTTCTAGTTGCTCTAGAGAATGTTCTAAAATGACAGAAATTGTCTCTACTTTGACTGATGTTATGTACTGAATGTTTGTGTCTCTCCAAACTTCATTTGTTGAAGCCATACCCCCAAGGTGCTGGCATTTAGAGATGAGGCTTTGGGGAGGTAATTAGGTTTAGAAGAGGTCATGATGGTGGGGCCACCAGAATGGGATTAGCAACCTTACAAGAAGAACAAGACCGGAGTGCTCTCTCTGCCTAATGAGGACACAGCAAGAAGATGGCCATCTGCACACCAGGAAGATAAACCTCCTTAAGAACCAAATCCACTGGCACTCTGATCTTGGACTTCCAGCCTCCAGACCATGAGAAATAAGTGCCTAATATGTAAGCCACCCCAGCTATGGTATGGCTTATCAAGACAGTTGGCCTGTGGGTCATACAAGTGTATGTATTTGTTAAAGCTCATCAAATCACAAGCTTAAGATGTGTGCATTTTCTATATTAAATTTTATTTTAAGGAAATGTAAAGGCATATTGAACACCAATTAATAGGTTTTCCTGTGAAGGGGGTATGGGTTACCAACTCTAAAACGATTTCTATGAGCAAATAAATACAAAATAGGAGGCAGTATTTTTTCATTGTTGGAGGGGAGCACAGATACATGGAAAGGAGAAATCTAGAAGTTTTGTTTAACCAAACTAGGCTGCTGGACAGGGACTGAGTGCATCAGTATGAACTCACAGTTTTTAATGTGTGTATCTGTGTTTGCGTATTTATCTGTGTGTATGTGTCTCTGTAGCTGGAGATTACATGATAAGCAAAAGGGGTAAAATAAAGCAATGACTCCAGGTTAAGAAAAAATATATCTTGCAGAGGAGTTTCTTGTACTTCTTTCAGCTTTTCCGTAAGTTTTAAATTATTTCTAAGTAAAAAGTCTCAAAAACCAATAAAGAAAACGGGTGAGAGTAGCCTATAGGGATGCAGAGAGTGCAGATGCTTTGGAGAACACCACCACCACCACCCAAGGATGCTCGGGAAGGGAAATCCACTTCAGACGTGAAGCTCTGTGAGCATCCACACGCTCACTGCATCATCCCTTCCAGAATCAAGAAGAAATGCCACGTGGATTTTCCCACTTGGAAGAGGCAGCGGCGGCGGCGGCCTGACAGAAAGAAAAGAGGGCAGGCCAGGAGCCAGGGTACCTGGACCCGTGTTCCAGCTCGCCGCGGCCTCAGAGGATGGCCCCGGTCCCCTGGACCTCACCGTCCTGTCCACACCGCGAGGTGGCCAGACTATCCAGTCACTCTGTTTTCACCACTCTGGTTGGTCCCGAAGCCAGAGTGGCGCGCGCCAGCAGCTCAAAGACCCGCTGCAGCCCCCATGGGGGTTTCGACTTTCCAAGAATGAGTCTCTCCTCTTGCACAGGCCGCCTCTTGGAACGCCAGGCCCTTAGCAATTTCCCTGCCTTGTCCTGAGGCCAGCCTCGAGCTCGTGATGTGATTTTCCAGGCCAAAGCATCTCCTTACCCTCAGAGCCTCCAGCTCCAACTCACCCCTGTCGCAGTCTCAGGACGGCCTGCCCCAGCTCAACAAACATGCGGCTGTGGGGCTTTCTGACCTCCAGGGTGCTGGCCACAGAGAAATGCATGACCCCAAGGCCCAGGACTCATCAGGCTACAGGACTGGGGAACAGGATTCACCTGCTGGCCTCGTCTGCTCACACCCAGGAGGCCCACAGGCTCGCTTTGCAGGCTCCAGCCTTCCCAGGCCAGAGAGAACATTCCTTTTGCTCATTGAACACATTTTTATGGGGTGTTCTGGGTTGGGTGAGCACACACAGACCCAGAGAGCTTACATTCCAAACAGGCAGGAAAGTACACTTGGACGTGGGGAGAGGTGGTCTGCAGCAGGGGAGGCAGGAGCTACTCATGTTTTCCTAGGCCGAAAGAGGAGAAAGGAGTTTTGGTCCCTGAGAACAGGAAATGCAAAGGCCCTGAGGCCGTGTCAAGTTCAGAGGATGGAAAGAGGTCAGTTAGCAGGGGTTAGCAGGGGCTGGATGTGCAAAAGGTCAGATGCGCTTGTCACTCAAGGGGTGACGTGAGTATACATTTGCATTTGCCAAGGTCCCCTGACTACAGAGCGGAGGGGGTACAGAGGAGAGAGGGTGCCTCCCCACCTTAGGAGCTAGTAGAGATAAGCAGGTGATGGAAGTGGGAGCTCAGACAGGTGAGTCCTCCGTATAGCAGCAACAGAAGGTGGCATCTGCAGGTGGTTCCATTAGGCTCTCACCTGCCTGGGGACACTCTGGGGACCATTTGGGCCATAGTAGCCTCTACTCCTCTATAGGGGCCCAGCCAGCTCACAGGAGAGGCTTATGCCTCAGTCTCCTTGCCAAGCACTCCTGATTGGTGACCTGTCCCAATAACACTCTTAAAAACAACGAAAAGGCTTTATTAAGGTATAATTCACACACCCGGCAACTCGCCCATTCAGAGTGTACCATTTGATGGGTTTTAGTATACTGACAGATATGTGTAACCACTTTAGGATCTTTTCATCACCTCTAAAAGAAACCCCGTATCCTTTAGCCATCATCCCCTGCCTCCCTCCCAGTCCCCCACCAGCCCTGGGCAACGACTAATCTACTTTCTTTTAACTCTTTTTTTTTTTTTTTTTTTGGTATAAGTGCTTTAAAACGTCGTGTTACTTTCTACTGTTAATGGACTTTCTGTCCCTGTAGGAATGGCATGCTCTTTGCCCCCTGCATCTGGGGACTGACTCCTACCCTAGTGCCCCAGGTGCTGGCCAACTCTATCATGTTGACCAGTAGGGTCAGAGTTCAAGGGCCACCATCGAGTCTTCCCTGGCCTTGGATGCTAGCTATGACCCCCTGCCTGACTCTGTAACAGCCCTTGCAGCTGGCAGCTTCTCCTGCCAGCTCCGCTTAGCTCCTCCTTTGCAGCCCGACACGGGTAGTGTCTGCTCTTCTACCTGCCCCATAAGCCAGTGTCTCAGGAGCAGTGTCTCCAAACCCCAAGGCCAGACCCCAGGGCCTTCCATGTAGGGCCTGCTTCTGCCCTGTCTCAGATCCCAGACAGGCTCCAGCTACCTAGCCGAAGCCTGTCCCTCTTCTCTCCATCTCTCCAGGGTAGGCCCTCTGTTTTCCCCATTCCCCTTCCTAGGATCCACCCTGACCTTCCTAGAGGCCTTGGGGAGCAAAGCATCCCTATCTCAGAAACACAAGGGGAGGCCAGGTGGCCACCCAACAAGTGGGAGGGATGTCCATGGTTGTCAACCCAGACTTTCCTCCTTTTCTTTCATGTCAGTCGCTCAGTCATGTCCAACTCTTTATGACCCCATGGACTGTAGCCCACCAGGCTCCTCTGTCCATGGGACCCTCCAGGCAAGAAAACTGGAGTGGGTAGCCATTCCTTTCTCCAGGGGATCTTCCCAGCCCAGGGGTCAAACCTGGGTCTCCCGTAACATGCAGATTCTTGCAGTAGTTGAAACTTTTTCCCATGGAGAAGTCATTTCATCTGGTTTGGAGGGGCTGATCCTTCCCAATCCCCCCTCCTAGAAGTAGTCTTGTGGCTCAGGCCTGAGTGAAATACATAGAGAAAGGGAGGGAGAGAGAGATTTGGGAGTGGATGACACCGGCTGGATGACATGTCCCCCGAACGACGAGGTCAGGGATGGACATGTGACCCCAGCAGGATAACTGGTCTTCTCTGAGATCTGATATTTGGCAGCTGCGAGGAAGACTGTCCTTCTTCCTTGTGTACTGAGAAATTGAAGGATAGTGCTTGGGGCTGTCAGACGCCAGCCTTTCCAAGGGAGACTAGCACACGAGGGGAGCCACAGTCAAAAGTTGGAGAGAGAGAAACCTGGTCGTGTAATTTCCACTCCAACACCTGGCCACGCCCTTAGACTTCCCAGCGACCAGGGTCAAAGACTTCATTTCCTGCTGAAGTCATTTGAGTAGAGTTGCTTCCCAGGTGGCTCAGTGGTAAAGAACCCGCCTGCCGATGCAGGAGATGTGAGTTCAGTCCCTGGGTTGGGAAGATCCCCTGGAGAAGGGAAAGGCAACCTACTCCAGTATTCTTGCCTGGAAAATCCTATGGACAGAGGAGCCTGGAGGGCTACAGTCCATGGGGTTGCAAAGAGTTGACACAGCTTAGCAGCTAAACAACAAGAAATCACTTGTGACCAACGCTTGCTGGCATCCATGGGAAACTGGGTCAGGCGGACTGTAAGTCTCCTCCCAGGGACTTCCAGGGGATCCAATGGCCAAGACTCCGAATTTTCAATGCAGAGGGTAACCCACGTTTGATTCCTGGTCAGGGAACTAGATCCAGCAAGCCACAAAGAAGAGCGAAGATCTCACGTGTCATAACTAAGACCCAGCGTGGCCAAATAAACCTTTTTTTTTTTTTAAGGTCCCTTCCAGCCAGGAACTTGGACAGTCAGTGTTGCCCAGAGCCCACCCTCTGCTCTCCTCTTCTGGCTCTGCCGTCTCCAAGGCCAACCCATCCACGCCAGCTTTGATGATGGTCAACTTGCTGTGAACTCGGGGAGCAGACAGTATGATTCATCTTCCCCAACGCGGAACCCTGGGACGACTCTGCGTACCTGGACTTGGTAGGCTCTCCTGTTCAACAACTGGCTCTTGGCCCCTTTTTGGAGGACAGCCCTTGGCCTGCTGGAGGCTTCCCTGCACTTGCAGAGAGTTAGATGCCAAGCAACCTTCCCATCCCTCGCTACCACAATCCCTAACCGCTGGCTGACACCAGCAGAAACCATCACTCTCAGAAACAAACACTTTTGATGCCAGCCTCAGGCCAAGAAGCCTAAGTACACTCCCGAGTCCCCTCAGGAGCGGGGTGCTGGGGCTCTGCCTGAGACCACACTTTTATATTGCTTGATTCCTTCTCCTGTGTTGTCCTACGTCCCCCACCACCCTTTCCCAGGCTCCTCTGGGAGCACCTCCTTAAAAAATCATTCACACAGAAATCTGCATCTCAGGGTCTGCTTCTAAGAAACCCAACCTCAGACAGCTCCCAAGCCTGAAACTCCAGATCTAGATGTTTACTGCAAACCTCAATCTGTCTATCCAAACTCCTCTGGGCATGTCCAGCTGGCCAGTCCCCCAAACTCCATAAACCGCATCCTTTTTGATCCCTCGCCTACTCCTATTTGCTACCCACTCTGTCTCCGGCTCCCAAAGTGGGAGGGTCATCATCAAGCCTCATCCCCACTCTCCACCTATGATATCCAGTCAGTTCCCCTCCATTCTGTCAATCTTCTTCACCACAGTTCAAGTTCAAATATCTGGACTTGACATCTGTGATCACCCCCCTCCCTCCATGGCTCCCCATGATTAAAGATAACAACTTCTGGCCATGGTGTCTGAGACCCTCCAGGTCTCCCTGATGTCTGCTGCTCTGAACCCTGCCTCTGGCTGGGCTCAGGGAACACAGAGGGGATGGAGCTGAGTCCAGCCCAGGCATGACCCTGGGAAGACATCCTCCCCCGGCCTAGCCCTCTCTCCGGCTCCCCACCACAGCCGGCAGCCTCTCTCCTTCATTTAGGAAAAAAGAATTTTCATAATTCAATTATTCAGAATTTTCTGGCACCCTGTTTCACAAGCCGATCTCTGTGGCTCTGTTTACCACTGTGTGTTTGTATTTTGACGGTTTCTAGCTGGGCTTTGGGCAACTCAACATTTCAACCATCAGATGTGTCCTCTTGTGTCCTCTGGTTGTGTCTCCTTGGACCTCTTCTTAGAGCCTTCATGTCTGGCAATGGGCTTCCTGGGTAACATCGTCAAACAACCATCTGGATGTCTTTAGACAGGGACCAGGGCCGGAAATCAATCCACAGGGTTGCCACTGCCGCCTCCCCCAGCCAGCACTCCTGTGGGCCATCTGAGTCACGGCAGGCCAGCGTTCCTGGCTTGCTCCCACCCGGACACATGGGCCTCCCCATGTGGGGTCCAGAAGGACCACTCACCGGGCACCTGCCTGGTACCACATCCTCCCGGCTCCATAACCCTGGCCCAGGTCTTTCTCACAGGAAACGTACATCAAACTAGAAACAGAAAGAAGCAATGTGACCAAGTGCTTTTTATAGTCCACAAAGTGCTTTCGCATGTCTGCAGCCCATCGTGCCTGTAAGAAGTCCAGGAGGTAGGCGTGATTATAACCATCTCCACTCAGAAATGAGGAACTTGGGGGCTTGGAGAGAGGCTGCAGGCTGCTTCCCCATCTCAGCTAGACAGCAGTGGGGGTGCAGGAACTCCAACTCAACCTTTGGCCTCCAAGTGCTATGCTTTTTTCTGAAATAAACAGATAGATAAATACAACCAGGTGTGCCTAGTGAGTGCAGAACTGCACAGACTGCAGTACCGGCCTGGCATCCTTGGGGTTACTGTGGTCCAGGGAGGTTTCCTAGGGGGGTGGCCCAGAGTGGGACCACACATTGGCAAGGAACTGGAGGAGCAGGGGGGTGGCTCAGACCTGGAGACAGGCAAGCGTGATGGCGGTGACTCACACGTGTGCCTTCCCGCATCTCCTATGGAGGGGCTTCCGCCCCCTCACACAGGTCACTTTCACTCTCTCCATTTGCCCTTCTGGGAAACCGAGGCTCAGAGATGCAAGGACGTGGGTCAGGTCACCCAGGCCATGGAGGGGAAGAGCCAGGCCAGGAATCCAGCGAGTGGAAGAAGCTGGGCCCTTTCGGCCTGGCCTGGGTGCCAGTCAGACCTCTACGGAGGGGACGGGGCACAAGAAGGAGACGTGGGGCCCCGGGACTGGGCCGAAGCCTGCAGAGCAGGGACCTTACTGACGAGGGGCAGCAGGCAGGCGTCAGCACCGCCGAGTGGGCATGTGGCTTTGGCTCAATCCCAACATTGGCTTTGCCACACCCTCTCTGAAGCCTTTCTGGTGAGCCAGCAGGATGAACAGATAGACAGGGAGTTCAGCTTTGGAGAGATGGCCTAAGCTGGCTCCCATCCTTCCAAGAGGAAGTGGCGGCTCTGCTCACCACAGGGAGTGGGGTCCCAAGCCCCTCAGCCGTTCGGTCCTGCTTCGTTCTGCATTAATTTTTTGGCCTCTGAAACTGTTGGGGGAGGGGCAGAGAAGGAAGGTTTGTTTCCAATTGGTTTCAGAAGGCTGGAGTGAGACCTCTGTTTTCCCGAGGCACAACAGAGACGGTCTGCATTAGGGCAAGGAGCGTGAAATCCTCTCTAAGAGGTTCCGTGTGTCACCGGATGGAGCTGGGCCTCACCAGCACCATCTCATTCAGGTCGTTTCCCCGGACCAGAATGGAGAACTCCATCCTGCCAAGCGACCCCGGCCCCAAAGGGGCAGCACGATGGCCCAGGACAGACCACAGGGACACCTGCTGCCAATCCCGCAGAGCTTGACATTTTTGGAACCAGTTGGAACTAGCCTGCGCTTGTCACTTTGACCCTTCCTCCCCCAGGAAGCCTGCCCTGACTTCCGCCACCCACAGGATCTCACAGTATGGCACGCACTGGCCTTGGTTTGGGGAAGCATCATTGCCATTTATGCCTGGTCAGACACTTCACTCGGAGAAGGCAATGACAACCCAATCCAGTACGCTGGCCTGGAAAATCCCATGGATGGAGGAGCCTGGTAGGCTGCAGTCCATGGGGTCGCTAGGAGTCTGACACGACTGAGCGACTTCACTTTCACTTTTCATTTTCATTTATTGGAGAAGGAAATGGCAACCCACTCCAGTGTTCTTGCCTGGAGAATCCCAGGGATGGGAGCCTGGTGGGCTGCCATCAATGGGGTCGCACAGAGTTGGACATGACTGAAGCGACTTAGCAGCAGCAGCAGCAGACACTTCACTGTAGCTGCCATAGTGTAGAATTTTATAACTGTCTTCCATTATGTTTTCTTATCATGTGTCATTAACTCTTTCAATTACCCATCCAACACACACTCATCAGATGGTTATTTGGGGCTAGCCACGGGGGTCTGGTGCAGAAGGGAATGGCTACCCATTCCAGTATTCTTGCCTGGAAAATCCCATGGACAGAGGAGCCTGGCAGGCCACAGTCCGTGGGGTCACAAAGAGTCAGACACGACTGAGCGACTAAACCACCAACACCAGGAGGGTCTGGGGTGTTAGGAACAAAGACATGGTTTAGGCTTAGGCTTGCCCTCAAGTTGCTCACCGGCTGATGAGAAGGCCAGACAGCTAAAGAGATGTTTAAACTTAAAAGGTGCAAGTGCTGGGACTTCCCTGGTGGTCTAGTGGCTAAGACTCTGAGCTCCCAATGCAGGGGGCCCAAGGTTCGATCCCTGGCCAGGGAACTAGAGCCCGCATGCTGTAACTAGGAGTTCACATGTGGCAACTAAAGATCCCACGTGCAACTGAAGATAGAAGATCCCACGTGCTGCAACTAACACCCGGTGCAGCCAAATAAATAAATAAAAATAATTTTTTTAAAGCTCAAAAAATAAAATGTGCAAGTGTTGATGCAAAAAGGATCTGGGCGTTGGGGGAGGTTTCCCAGAAGAGATGATTTTTGAGGTGGGTTGGAAGGAGTACGAGCTCCCCAGCATAGACAGAGAGGAGCAAAATGATGAAGGGAGGGTGTGGAAGGGTGGGCTGGAATAAGTATAGTAATAACGACATGAATATCTGAGTATCTACTAGGTGTCAGGTCCTGTCCTCAATGCTTCATTTGTGCTAAATGTATTTAATGATCATGAATATCAGATAAAGTAGGTAGATGGGTGCTAATTATTATTATCACCATGTTATGGATGAGGAGATAGCGGAACAGAGAGGTTAAGTAACTTGCCTAAGGTCACACAGCTAGCAAGTGACGGAGCTAGATGTTGACCTCAGGGGAGGCTGGCTCCAGAGACCTGCTCTTAACTGTGATCAGGTACTGTCTCACTGAGATGTATCGCTGCGGTTCTTCCAGAGGGTTGTGGACATACTGTGCCGTGTTCAGTCACTCAGTCATGTCCGACTCTGTGACCCCATAGACTGTAGCCTGCCAGGCTCCTCGGTCTATGGGATTTTTCAGGCAAGGATACTGGAGTGGATTGCCATTTCCTCCTCCTGGGGATCCTCCCCACCCAAGGATCAAACTTGTCTCTTGCATCTCCAGCACTGGCAGGTGAATTATTTACCACTGAGCCACCTGGACACATTAAAGCACAAATAAATTAGCTTTCCAGTCTCAAATGATCAATACCATCTCCCTCCCCCCCCCCCCACACACACAAGTCATGCCAATCTTCACTCACTGTCTCCTTATGAATCTCCTTTCCCCAACAAGGGCACAAGTCCATCATAACAATGTCTCTCTCTCAAGGTACCCACCTCCCCAGCCCTGCCTTTGTGACCCATCTAGAGGTGAACCTAGCCTTGCAGTACTTGCCGGAGGAAAAGGTTGACTAAGGCCTCCCCACAAGTCACCTGAGCTGCCAAACACCCAGAGGCCAGCCAAGCAGTGAGCCTGAGTGTGAAATTTTCCAACCCACCACCCCCGCTGGCTTAGCCCTGAGTCCGGCTGCCCCAGGGAAGATGAGCTCACACAGGGTCTACCCGGCACCTCACCGACTCTGAACTGCAACCAGTGCTGGGGTCCCTTCCAAATCTCTTAACTCAAAAAACCTGTCTGTGAGCCCCAACCACGGAGCGTGTCCGCCACGCACGATCGGTGCTAAGGAATGGCGCCTGGGGCTGGCTCGGCTGCAGCCCAGGCCCCGAAGCAGGGCCCAGGAGTGTGGCCTCGCAGCTGAGGCAGACACAGCCAGGGCCGGCCATGGGGACCATGGAGGGAGCCTCAGGCCAAGGCTAGGGGATGGAAGCCCAGCAACAATACTGAAAGGAGATGCTCGGGTTCAGGCCTGAACTGGGGCAGTAGCCATGAGGCTAGAGAGGAGCGGGGTGCCTCCCCGCCAAAGACATTGGAAAGACGCTGTGGATGGTGCTAGGGTTCTCCAGCCTGGCTGCTGGGGAAAAGGAAGGGGACAGACTGAAGGGAGTGGGGACTCAGGCTTGTGCAGCTTAAGGAAAAAAGGAGCAGTTCTTGAGGTGTGTACCAGAGAGGAGAGAGAATGAGCTGAGGGGTACCAGAGAGGAGAGAGAGTGAGCTGAGGGGCGGCAGAAAGGGAAACTGGGAAAGCGTGTTGTGAGGGGTCTGGGGCCCCCCAAGCAGAGATGCCCAACAGGCAGTTGCCCACTGGCCCACTTTTAGAAGGGAAGACAGAGATGAAGGTCAAGCCTTGGATTCCATATTCATTGAGAGTCAGGCTTTGGAAGAAGAAGAGAGAGCCAAGGTGAACAGCCAAACCCAGTGGAAAAAGGGGTCCAGAAGGGTTTCGGAGAGGACGTGTTCCAGCTGGGGATTAGGAAGAGTTAAAGGACTAACAAATGAAAGTCAAGTGGGATGGAGAGAAGCCAGCAGAGAAAAGTCACAGAATTCTTGGGAGTTGTGGGGTTCAAGAAGCAGAAGGCTAAACCAGAGTTCAGACGGGGTGGGCACCGAGAAAAGGCCACTGGGTATACAGAGCAGGGCATTCCCCTCTACAAGAGTCCAGTGACCGAGAGAATCTTCTCTCAGACGAACGCCAAAGAGAAAAAAGTCCATGCATCATATTAACCAATATATGCATACAAGAATGTTCATAGCAGCTCTATTCATAACAGCTCCAAGCTGGAAACAACCCAGATGCCCATCAATTGATGAATGGATAAACAAATCATGATATAGTCACACAGTGGAATTGTTTCAGTAATGAAAAAGGAATGAACTTCAGCTAGAAGCAATAACATGGATGAATCCCAAAAACATTAGGCTGAGCAAGAATAACCAGACTCAGAGGAGTACCTACTGCTTGACTCCATTTATAAGAAGTTCTACAATAGGCAAAACTAACTTCCAGTGATAAAGGTCATAATGACAGTTATCTGAGAGAATGAGTAAGTCTCCTGGAAGGAATATGAAGGCGACTCCTAAGGAACTGAAAATATTCTAGGTCTTCATCTGAGTGGCAGCTGTATGAGCATATACATATGCAAAATCCATCAAGCTGTATACAGCTGCTTGTAAATTTTAAAAATATTTTTATTTATGTATTCAATTGTGCCAGGTCTTAGTTGCAGCAGGCACACTCTTAGTTGTAGCATGTGGGCTCTTTGTTCCCTGACCAGGAATCAAACCCAGGCCCCCCTGCATTGGAAGCATGAAGTCTTAACCACTGGACCACCAGGGAAGTCCCTGTAAATTTTACCTGAATAAAAATGTAAAATTAAGAAAAGGCAGAGACCAGGTGAAATCACAGAAAATGATGGAGTGGACCAGTTAAAGAATCAGTCCTTCTACTGAAACAACCATAACTTGGCAGAAATGGACTTAATCAGCTTTTGGAGGACTCTGGAATCTAATCCAAAATTTACAGCTACCGGGAAGATGCTTAATGAAGAGAAAGGAAAACTGAATTTCAGCAAGAGAACACTGTGACATTTTCACCCACCTGACTCTCATTTCTCATTCTCCAGCATGGTAGCAGCTGTGGGGATGACATGATAGCTGGCACTCCTGGTGTAACTGACTGATGATGGGGGCTAATATAGAACCTTGTTCTTAAAAACTGGAATTGCATGTTTTGACCTGACTGGTGGGTCCCTGAGGAATGACTCAGAAGCTGACTCTTTTTATGCTCTCCCTCGTCAACACACACACACCCCTGGAGTGACTTTCCAGGCAGCAGCAGCATCTGTGGAAGGATTTAAAGTCATATATACTTCTTCCGTCTAGTCAAGGCTATGGTTTTTCCAGTGGTCATGTATAGATGAGAGAGTTGGACTGTGAAGAAGGCTGAGCGCCGAAGAATTGATGCTTTTGAACTGTGGTGTTGGAGAAGACTCTTGAGAGTCCCTTGGACTGCAAGGAGATCCAACCAGTCCATTCTAAAGGAGATCAGCCCTGGGTGTTCTTTGGAAGGAATGATGCTAAAGCTGAAATTCCAGTACTTTGGCCACCTCATGCAAAGAGCTGACTCGTTGGAAAAGACTCTGATGCCAGGAGGGACTGCAGACAGGAGGAGAAGGGGACAACAGAGGATGAGATGGCTGGATGGCATCACTGACTCGATGGACGTGAGTCTGAGTGAACTCCGGGAGTTGGTGGTGGACAGGGAGGCCTGGCGTGCTGCGATTCATGGGGTTGCAAAGAGTCAGACACGACTGAGCAACTGAACTGAACTGAACTGATACTTCATGTCCTCCTGGGGCAAAGGGACAAGTGGGACAAGTGGCTGACAGACTCCCCAAAAAAAAACTGGGAAGGAGGAGAGAGAGAAGGATGGTTACTAGGGCAATAACAGCTGAGAAGGGCCACTGCACACACTGGGAAAAGAGTGCAGTGTGCATGCCCAGGATGTAATGAATACTCAGAAAAGACCTGAGATGTCAGGACTCCCCGGGTGGTCCAGTAGCTAAGACTCCAAGCTTCCAATGCAGGGGGTCCAGGTTCATCCCTGATGAGGGAACTAGATCCCACATGCAACAACTAAGAATTTGCATGCTGTAACTGAGTTCACGTGCTGCCAACTAAAGATCCTGCATGCTGCAACTAAAATCCAGCACAGCCAAAAATGTTATTAAGTTCCATCTCTGATAACTCTGTGGGCTCTGCACAAGCAGAAGGTGAGGGCTAAGGTGGAGGTGTAAGCAGCGTGGCTTAGTGCTGAAGGAATGCCTCAGCTCAGAGTAAAGCACAAAGACCAAGAGAGTACTACTTTTTTTCCTTTTTGGTCCCAGGCACTTAAGGAAATCTCAGTCATGTCACCCACTGACTACTGAGACAGTAACACAGAGACTTTAGAGACCACACACAACAAGGAATATAGTATTTACAAAAATAGTTTAGATAAGTCACTAAACAAATGGACCAAAGTAAACCCTGGGGAAGGGAGAAAATCTGCTTTCCAGAGTTACTACATTATAATATTCAAAATGTCCAGTTTTTTCCAAAAGTTATCAGGCATACAAAGAATCAGGAAAGTACAGCTCATTCGTAGGAAAAAAATTAATCAACAGAAACTATACCTGAGGAAGTCTGATCATTAGACTACTAGCTAAAGATTTAAAATATAGTGTTTTAAATATAATCAAAGAACTAAAGGAAACTATAAATGAAGAACTGAGGATATTGGAAGAGGAATACATAACAAGAACATAACAAAGAGATAGAAAAAAAATTTTTAAGGAACTAAATAGACATTCTAGAGCCGACATGTGTGTGTGTGTATGTGTGTGTGTGTGCATACTTAAAGCTCCAAAAGAGAAAATTAATGAAGAATTTTATACCCAGTAAAACTATCTTTCAAAAAATTTAGGCAAAATTAAGACATTCCCAGATAAACAAAACCTGAAGAAGTTCATTGCTAGCAGCCCTGCTCTATGAGAACATTAAAGGGAGTACTTCTGGTTGAAATGCAAGGACATTAGATGTAATTTGTGGCCATATGAAGAAACAAAAAATTTTAGTAACGGTAACTACCTGAGCAAATATAAAAGCCAATAATTTTATAATTCAATATTTTTAGACTCAAGGACACAAGTAAAAGGAAGGAAAAGAAAAAAATTTTTTAAGGCAAACTGTAATTAAAAGAGTTGAAATGGTTAAACTAATATGAAATTTTAAAAATTTAAGTCAAAAACTGTTACACAGACAAAGACATTAATTATTAATGAGAGGGTCAATTCATCAAGAAGATATAACAATTAAAAACATTTATTAACAAAATGGAAGACATTCAAAATATATAAACCAAATATTGACAGAACTGAACAGAAAAATAGACAATTCTATATTAAAGTTGGAGACTTTAATAGTACACTTTCAATAATGGATAGACTGGGATTTTCCTGGTGGTCCAGTGGTGAGAATCTGCCTGCCAATACAGGGGACATGGGTTTGATCCCTGATCTGAGAAGATTCCACATGCCACAGGGCAACTAACTCTGTGTGGCTGCACTGTAGAACCTGTGAGCCATGGCTACTGAGCTTGAATGCCACAGCTACTGAAGCCTGTGTGCCCTACAGTCTATACTCTGCAACAAGAGAAGCCACCTCTATGAGAAACCCATGCACCGCAACTAGAGAAAGCCTGCAGGCAGCAGTGAAGACCCAGAAGGGAAGGAAGGGAAGGGAAAGTTGCTCAGTCGTGTCTGACTCTTTGTGACCCCATGGACTGTAGCCTACCAGGCTTCTCAGTCCCAGAGCAGCCAAAAATAAATAAAGAGCCACATGTTGGCTCTTAAAAAAAAAAATGTCTAGACTATCTAGACAGAAGATCAATAAGGAAAAAGAGGACATGAACACTACAAAACAATCGGACTTAATTAGACCTACACAGAACACTCTAGTAAACAACAGCCAGGATACACATTCTTCTCTGGGGCACAGAGAACATCCCTCAGGATAGACCATATGTTGGGCCTAACGTGAGTTTCCCTAAATTTTAAAAGATTGAAACCATATCTTCTCTCACCACCACAGAATGAAGCTAGAAATCAGTAACAGAAGGAAAAGGGAACAAGCCACATATGTGGGAATTTGTACAATCGTAAATAACCAATAGGTCAAAGAAGAAATCAAAAGGCCAATCAGAAAATACTTACAGATTATCCACGTGGGGATGTCCCAATCTCTCTGGCTGGGCCTAGGATGTGCCAGACAAGGAAAGGGGGTTCCTGGCAACCCGGGGCTACCCTTCTCACTCTGCCCGCCGGGCCTCGGGGCTCCTGCCCACCCGTTGGCGGTGTGTGGAGGGCAGGCATGGGGCACCAGCCGGCCCTCGATCCTCAGTCTCCAGCCCCTGCCTCACAGGTGTCTGCTGACGCCACGGCACTCTCACCTCACCTTCTCGGCATGTCTCGTGAGAGGCCCTCCCCGTGGCGGGTGGTGGGGGATCCCGCACGTGAACATGTCCCACCTGGCCCTCTTAGGTGCCCCTGGAGCATCTGGGTCGCCCCTCAGCTGCCCAAGGGCGAATGATAGCATCCTTTCTCTTTCCCAGCAATCTCCTCAGGTCCCCACCACGGTGGTGTCTCAGGTGAAGAGCTCTGTTGTGGGGATGCTGTGGTCGGTAAGGAAGGCAGGTGCCTGTGCCCCCTTGCTGGGCAATGTGAAGGGGGCCGGCACTCTTGTCCAATGAGGCCCCTCCCTTGTGAGGCCCTATGCTTACCCACACCGCTGACCCCGGCTCCCGCCAGTTCCCTCTGCTGACCGGAAAGGGAGGTGACAGGTGGGCGACTCTGCGCCCTGCATGAGAAAAGCCTTTTCTGGTGACACACGAGGAAGCCTTGAGGTACCAGACTCCCCCAGCCGCCCTCCCCCAGAATGCGAAGTGGCCGCCGTGGTGGCTGCCGCAATGTGTGGACAGACCCCGCCCCCCTCCCCAAGACAGGCGAAAGGAGAGCACAGCATACTGAATCACACGAGATGTACCGAAAGCAGTGTTGCGAGGGAAATTGATGGCAGCTAATGCCTACATTAAAAAGGAAGAAAAATCTCAAGGCAACAATCTAACTCTATACCTTAAGGAACTAGAAAAAAAAAAAAAAAAGGAGCTAACTAAACCCAAAGCTAGCAGAAGGAAGTAAATATAGGAAATAGAGCAGAGATTAATGAAATAGAGATGGAAAAACAATAGAATCATGACAAAATTGACATAGCTTTAGCTTGACTAAGAGAAAAAGAGTTCAGTTCCGTTCAGTTCAGTTCAGTCGCTCGGTCGTGTCCGACTCTTTGTGACCCCATGAACCGCAGCTCACCAGGCCTCCCTGTCCATCACCAACTCCCTGAGTCCACCCAAACCCATGTCCATTGAGTCAGTGATGCCATCCAACCATCTCATCCACTGTCGTCCCCTCCTCCTCCTGCCCTCAATCTTTCCCAGCATCAGGGTCTTTTCAATGAGTCAGCTCTCCGCATCAGGTGGCCAAAGGATTGGAATTTCATCTTCAACATCAGTCCCTCCAGGGAACACCCAGGACTAATCTCCTTTAGGATGGACGGGTTGGATCTCCTTGCAGTCCAAGGGACTCTCAAGAGTCTTCTCCAACACCACAGTTCAAAAGCATCAATTCTTCTGAGTGCAGCTTTCTTCATAGTCCAACTCTCACATCCATACATGGCTACTGGAAAAACCACAGCTTTGACTAGACAGACCTTTGTTGGCAAAGTAATGTCTCTGCTTTTTAATATGCTGTCTAGGTTGGTCATAACTTTCCTTCCAAGGAACAAGTGTCTTTTAATTTCATGGCTGCAATCACCGTCCACAGTGATTTTGGAGCCCAGAAAAATAAAGTCAGCTTCCACTGTTTCTCCATCTATTTGCCATGAAGTGATGGGACGGGATGCCATGATCTTTGTTTTCTGAATGTTGAGCTTTAAGTCAACTTTTTCACTCTCTTCTTTCACTTTCTTCAAGAGGCTCTTAAGTTCTTCACTCTCTGCCATAAGGGTGGTGTCATCTGCATATCTGAGGTTATTGATATTTCTCCTGGCAATCTTGATTCCAACTTGTGCTTCTTCCAGTCCAGCATTTCTCATGATGTACTCTGCATATAAGTTAAATAAGCAGGGTGACAATATACAGCCTTGACGTACTCCTTTTCCTATTTGGAACCAGTCTGTTGTTCCATGTCCAGTTCTAACTGTTGCTTCCTGACCTGTATACAGGTTTCTCAAGAGGCAGGTCAGCTTGACTGAGAGAAAAAGAGTAGGGAAGAAAAATTACTAAAATCAGAAAGGAAAGAGGGGACATTACAGCTGAATTTACACAAATAAAATAAAAGGGCGGTTATAAGGAAATACTGTGAACAACTATATGCCAACAAATCAGAAAACCTACCTGAAATGGTTAGAAATTCCTAGAAACACACAAGCTAACAACTGACTCAAGCAGAACTAGAAAATCTGAATAGACCTGCAGTAAGTCAAGGCTACGGTTTCCCTGTGCTCATGTGTGGACGTGAGAGCTGGACTGTGAAGAAGGCTGAGCACCGAAGAACTGACGCTTTTGAACTGTGGTGTTGGAGAAGACTCTTGAGAGTCCCTTGGACTGCAAGGAGATCCAACCAGTCCATTCTGAAGGAGATCAGCCCTGGGTGTTCTTTGGAAGGAATGATGCTAAAGCTGAAATTCCAGTACTTTGGCCACCTCATGCATAGAGTTGACTCATTGGAAAAGACTGATGCTGGGAGGGATTGGGGGCAGGAGGAGAAGGGGACGACAGAGGATGAGATGGCTGGATGGCATCACTGACTCAATGGACGTGAGTCTGAGTGAACTCCGGGAGATGGTGATGGACAGGGAGGCCTGGCGTGCTGCGATTCATGGGGTCGCAAAGAGTCGGACACAAGTGAGTGACTGAACTGAACTGAACAGTAAGTAAGGAGATTGAATTATTTATTGAAAACCTCCCAACAAAGAAGAGCCCACCAGATGGCTTCACTGGTGGTCAACCACATATTTATGGAAGTTCAGTTCAGTTCAGTCGCTTAGTCATGTCTGACTCTTTGCAACCCCATGGACTGCAGCACGCCATGCTTCCCTGTCCATCACCAACTCCTGGAGCTTGCTCAAACTCATGTCCATCGAGTCGGTGATGCTATCCAACCATCTCATCATCTGTCATCCCCTTCTCCTCCTGCCATCAATCAAAGGAAGATTTCATGCCAATTCTTCTCAAACTTTTCCCCAAAAATTGAAGCGGAGGAAATACTTGCTAACTCACTCTATGAGGCCAGTATTACCTTGATACCAAGGCCATAGACATTAAACGAAACTGCAGACTAATATCCTTTATGGAAATAAATGCAAAATAACCTCAACAAAATACTAGCAAACTGAATTCAGCAGCTTATTAAAAAACTATGCACCATGACCAAATGTGATTTCTCCCCAGAATGCAAGTGGTTCAACATACGAAAAATGAAGCTATGTAAAATACCACATTAATAGAACGCATTTTTAAAGCATAATTATTTCAATTGATGCAGAAAGAGCATTTGACAAAATCCAACACCTTTTATGGTTAAAAAAAAAAAAAGCTCAATAAACTAAAAATAGAACTTCCTCAACAAAATAAAGGCATGTATGTAAAACTCAAAGCAAACATCACACTCAGTGGTGAAGGGCTGAAAGCTTTTTCTCTAAGATTGGGAATAAGACAAGGATGCCCATTTTTGCTACCTGATAGCACAGTCCTAGAAAATCAAGCCAAAACAATTAGGTAGGAAGATGAAATAACAGGTATTCAAGTTGGGAAGAAAAGTAAAACTATCTCCAGTCACAGATGATATGGTCTTAAATGTAAAAAAAAAAAAAAAAAACCCTAACGAATTCACACACAAACACATAAACTATAAAAGCTATAAATTCAGCAAAATTGCAGGATATAAAATCAACTCACAAACACCAGTTGTCTTTCTATACACTAGCAATGAACAATACAAAAAGACTTTTAAAGAACAATTCCGTTTACAATAACATCAAAAAAAAAAAACTAAAAACCTCTCGGTGATACACTTAATCAAGGAGGTGCAATTCCTGGACACTGTAAAATACGAAACATTGCTGGAAGAATTTTAAAAGACCAAAATAAATGGAAAGATAGCCTGTGTTCATGGATTGGAAGACTGACTTAGTACCCAAAACAGATTCAGTGCAATCTCTATCAAAGTCCCAATTATGATGTGACTTACAGAAATGGAAAACTGCATCCTAAATTTCATATAGAAATTCAAGGGCCACAAACAGTCAGAACACTCTTGAAAAAGGAAAACAAGATAGGCAGCCACATACTTCCCAATATCACAGAGTTACAATTTGAAAAAAAGTAACACTGGCATAAAGACAGACATAAAGACAGATGGAGATAGAGAGCCCAGAATTAAACCCTCTCAGTGATAGTCAGTTGATTTTTGACAAGGGTGCCAACACTGTTCAATAAGGAAAGAACAGTTTTTTCACCAAAAGGTGATGGGAAAACTGATTTTCCTCATGCAAAAGAACAAAATTGAGCCCTTATCTGACAGCATATACAAAAACTCACTCAAAATTGATTAAAGATCTAAATTTAATAACTAAAACTATAAGACTTTTAGAAGAAAACATAGGAAAGAATCTTCATGACCTGTTTGGGCAATGGTTTCTTTAAAAAAGCTTTTCAAATGGTGCTGGGATAATCAGATATCTGCGTGGGGAAAAAAAAATGAACCTTTATTCTCTCTAAACAGTACACAAAAATTAATTTGAGATGGATTCTAGACCTGGAAGTAAAAGGTAAAGTTACAAAGTTTAGAAGAAACCGAGAAAATAGCTTTTCAATCTGGAGGTAGGCAAGCGTTTCTTAAAATTTTTTTTAAGTTTTTAAGAAAAAATTTGTATTTTAATATTTTTAAAATAAAAAATCTAAGTTACACTTTATCAAAATTAAAAATATGTTCTTCAAAAGACACCAACAAGAAAAAAAAAGACACTGACAAGAAAATAAATAGAATAACCACAAAATTGGGAGAAAATCTTCACAAAACATACATATATTCTATGTTCAAAAGACTTGAACATAGAATATATAAAGAATTCCTGCAAATCAGTAAGAAGACAAGGCAATTAAAAATGGACAAAAGACTTGAAAAGACATTTCACAGAGGAAAGTACAAAAATAGTCAAAACACATTGAAAAGTGATCAGCATCACTAATCAGTGGGGAAATGCTTAAAATCCTAATGATATACTACTATCTACCCTTTTAGGAAAGTTAAAATGGAAAAGATTGACAATGTTGAATGTTACAGAGGATACGGAGGCATTGAAACTCTCATGTGTTACTGGCTGAAATGTAAATTGGAAGATGGTTGGACAGTTACTTAGAGTTAAACATATACCTGCCATACATTCCAAAAACTCTACCTATTCTTGAGGATTTACCCAAGAGAAATGGGTATATCCACACAAAGACTTGAACACAAATGCTCAGAGCAACTTTATTTCTAATAGCCCCAAACTATTAAATCCCCAATGTCCCTCTACAGGAGAATGGATAAACAAACCGGTATGTCCATACGTGGGGTAGTATTTGGAACAAAGTACAAGCGACATCACGGATAAATCTCAAAAATATTATGCTGGGAATTAATTCCCTGAGGGTCCGGTGATTAGGACTCAGCACTTCCACTGCCATGACCCAGGTTCAATCTCTGGTTGGCAAGGAACTAAGATTCCTGTGCATGATTAACAACAACAACAACAAAATCATGCCAAATGAAAGATAAAATTCTAGAACAGGCAGACTCAACTTATGGTGATAGAAGACTGTGAAAAGAGTATAAGAGAAGGTGTTAGATGCCCAATCATGTCTGATTTTTTGCAACCCATGAACTTTAGCCCATCAGGCTCCTCTGTCCATGGAATTCCCCAGGCAAGAATACTGGAGTGGGTCGCCAGTCCCTTCTCCTGAGGATCAAACCCAGGTCTCCCGCATTGCAGGGAGATTCTTTACCGTCTGAGCCACCAAGGGAGCCTGATAGAAATCAGACCAACAGTTGATTCTGAGGGGTTGCTGCTGCTGCTGCTAAGTCGCTCCAGTCATGTCCAACTCTGTGCAACCTCATAGACGGCAGCCCACCAGGATCCCCCGTCCCTGGGATTCTCCAGGCAAGAACACTGGAGTGGGTTGCCATTTCCTTCTCCAATGCATGAAAGTGAAAAGTGAAAGTGAAGTGGCTCAGTCTTTCCGACTCTTTGCAACCCCATGGACTGCAGCCTACCAGGCTCCTCCGTCCATGGCATTTTCCAGGCCAGAGTACTGGAGTGGGGTGCCATTGCCTTCTCCGTCTGAGGGGTTGGGACTTGTGAAATGAGCACAGAAAGTTTCACAGGTGATGGGAATGTTCTGAGTTTTGATATGCCTTTGTCAAAACTGATTGAATGATATACTTAAGACTGCGTCATTTCACTGTAGGCAAATTATACCACAATGAAAAAGAAAATTTTTAAAAGACTTGCTAATATTAAATGTCAGTGAGTATTTAGAGCTTTCTTTCATCTGTTACAGATGAGAAAGTAAAATGGTGCTGTTGCTTTGGAAAACAGTTTGGCAATTTGAGCAGATTCATGTTGATGTATGGCAGAAACCAACACAACATTGTAAAGCAATTATCCTCCAATTAAAAATAAAAATTTTAAAAACTTGAACATACCCTTACCATATGGCCCAGTGATCCCACTTCTAAGCAGATTTCCAAGAGAAATGGAAACGTGCTCACAAAAAGGATTGTACACCTATGTTTAGAACATATTATTTATTCAAACTAGTCAAAATCTGGAAATTCCCCTGATGTCCATCAACAAGTGAGCAGATAAACAAATGGTGTACCCAGTGATATTCTACTCAGCAAGGAAAGGGAATTAATTATTGATATACTCAGCAATGGGCTTCCCTGATGGCTGAGTGGTAAAGAACCCGCCTGGCGAAGCAGGAGATTCGATCCCTGGATGGGGAAGATCCCCGGGAGGAGGGCCTGGCAACCCACTCCAGTATTCCTGCCTGGAGAATCCCATGGACAGAGGAGCCTGGCAGGCAGCGGCCTGGCAGAAAGAGCTGGACATGACTTGAAGTGACTTAGCATGCACACACGCCCATGCAACTTGAAATGGATGCAGTTTATTGTGTGTTGATTAGACCTTAATAAAGTTGAGCTTTTTAAAAAATAAAAAATATTTTTAATAAACTAATTTAAAAAGAGAGACAGTCGACCAACAGGCTGGCGTATAGGTGGGAGTTCAGGCCACGTGGGAAGTCCGCGTGTGAAACCCACATTGGAGTTTGGGCCGCATATGAAGACTTCCTTGGGCTCACCATGACACACAGCTCCCCAGATCCTCCACCCTGGCTCCTAGAGATGCCTGGGACCCTAAACCCCCATCTGCCACTACCAACTGCTTACTGGGTATGAGGGCCTTGGCCACAAGAAATGGCATTTCCCATACATTCATTCGGGTGTTTATTCAATAAAGATTTGTTGTCTGCTGTATGCTAAGTCCCTCCTGGCACTTGGATCCTCTGTTAAGTAAACAGAAACAGATCCTTCTTCCCCAAAAAGGAATATTAATAAAATAATTTTAAAACATAATTTGAAGGCATTGAAACAGAATAATAATGGGGTGGATCAATCAGTTTTCCAAAGGTCTGAGGGCTCCTCTGAAGAGGTGACATTTACATCAACACCCGCAGAAGAGATGTGCCAGGAGGGAACCTCCTCACATCCGGTTCTGGAGGGCCCATCACTGGTCTAGCCCTGAGCAGATGCTGGATACATATTTAGGAATACAAAGATGCCTTGCTTTGGACTTCGCTGGCGGTCCAGTGATTACAAATCCCCCTGCCAATGCAAGGGACACGGGTTCGATCCCTGCTCCAGGAAGATGCCTCATGCCTTGGCGCAACTAAGACTGTGCGCCTGCGCTCTAGAGCCGGAGAGCCACGGCTACTGAAGCCCACGCGCCCTAGAGCCTGTGCTCGGCAACAAGAGAAGCCACCGCAGCGAGAAGCTCGCGCGCCACAGCCAGAAAGCGGCCCCCGCTCACCACGACTAGAGGCAAGCCCGCGCACAGCAACAAAGACCCAGCACAGCCAAAAAACTGTTTAAATTTTAATTTTAAAAAAGCACAAAGACGCTGGCTTAGTAAATGAACTTTTAGGTAACGTATCAGTCAGGGTTCCCCAGAGAAACAAGACCAATCGAACAGAGATTGATTTGAAGGATTGGCTCGCGGGGTACACGGTCCGTGGGTCACTCTGGGGAGAACGCAGCCACGGCAGGAGCAGAAAGCGGCTTTACTTGGCTCAGCCACGGCTATGGGCCCCGACAGCCCTGCTGAGGGCCCCTCAGATGGAGCAGATCCCAGAGGAAACGGACCTGCCCTCTTCCCTGCCCAGCAGACTCCCCAAGGCTGAAAGGAAGGGGGTGGGTCAGAGGCCGCAGCATCCTGGGTTGTTAGCAATCTGTCCACGAGATGTGTCCGTGGGCACCCTACCTAGACCCCTCAGCCCACCTGAGTTTACCAGCTGCTGACTTGTTTCTGGTATGAAGATAGCTTCAAGCTACTGCCTCTGTCTTTTTCCTTGTTTGCCTGAGGGCTCTCTGACACCAGAAAACTGGTTGGGCTGGGTGTTGCCAAGAGCTGTAGGGGATTGATGCCCCCGAAGAGCAGGTCAGTATCCCGGCCTCCCCAGGAATGCCTACAGTTGTTGTTCAGTCACTCAGTCGTGTCCAACTCTGCAATCCCGTGGACTGTAGCCCGCCAGTCTCCATGGGATTCTCCAGGCAAGAATACTGGAGTGGGTTGCCATTCCCTTCTCCAGGGGATCTTCCCAACGCAGGGATCGAAACCGGGGCTCCTGCGTTGCAGGCAGATGGTTCATCATCTGAGCCAGTGGAAATACATTTCTTGAGTTGCACTAGTCACCCAGTACCTCACATGCGGCCAGTAGCTGCCATACCGGTCAAGATAGATTTAGAACATCCCCAGCACACACAGTGTTCTGTTGGGCAGTGCTGGATGCCCTGGGGGAATGGAGCCCTGGGCTGCCTGCTCACATTGGCCTTTCTCCCTTCCCTGCCTGTCCTCCCATCACCTTACCTGTGGTTCCTGGGGTCTTCTCCCAAATAAAAGACCTGCAGCCAACACCTTTTCTCAAGGTCTGCTTTCTGGAGATCCTAAATCAACGCACCTGTGACACCGCTATGACGGCAACCAGGGGTGACTCAGCCCCCATCACCTGAGAGCCCCTGAAGAAGCTGGGGGGGCCGTGTTCCTGACCCCGGTGCTGCCCCCACGCCCTCTCCAAACGTGGCACGTGGAGAGACACACAGAAACCAACGTGCAAGGAGATCAACAGCCCTGAGATCTGGGGGTGAGCATCCCAGACCCTCGTGCTCTAAGTGCCGGAAAGGGGGGTCAGAGCCCCTGGTAGTTCCACCCAAAGGTCCCCTGCCCTGCCTGAAGCCAGGCACTCAGGCACCAGCACATTCCTAGTGAGGACCCAGAGGCTCAGAGAGAGGCCTCTGAGAAGGTCACTCAGCTGCTAAAGAGCTGAGCTGGCTCCCAGAGCCAGGTCTCCTGAGACCCTGGCCCTCGCTGTACCCTCCCCACGGGTCTCTGGGGGCAGACACAGGGATCATCAGAGTTTGGGTGATTCAGGCTCAAGACAGAAGAGGCTGGCCCTTCCCAGCTGGGGGTCTTCATCAGAGCCCCAGGCCCACCCCTGGAAGGCATGTGCAGTGAGCAGCTGGTCTCCACTTCCCTGGTCAGCTGCCTTCATTCGGCTTGAAGGCACGTGGCTCTCGAAACCGAGCAGGCTGCTTCATGGAGGGAGGGGTCCACACAGTGACCAGGAGCAGGGGGGACAGCCTGGGACGGGGAGTCCCGACCGTCTCACCCTTCACCGCCCACATTCCCTTCCTGGAGTCTCCAGAGCAGGGCTGGACAGGGTGGCAGTCAGTGAGCTCTGAGCCATGAGCGCTATCCCCAGGGCACTGTCAAAATTAAATTAACATTTTTTCCATTTCCCTGTTATTGCAAACATATTGAAGGCTGTTGCACAAACTCCAGTTCTCCACTGGCTCCTCCACCCACTGGTCTTTCAGCCTGGGTTTCCAGGGCAGGTCTGGAGAAGGGTGGGCAACAGGTCTCCTGCCCCCTCCCCAGCCAACTCCTCCAAGGATAAGGGCCCCCAGAGTCAGAGCCAAGTGCCAGCCCATGCATAAGCCCACCTGCTCCTCCCTCCCACTGTCGCCAGCCCTCGGGTTTCCCAGGCACCCACCCGACTCTGCCCCTCTCCGGTGGGATTAGAAATCTCAGAGGAGAATAAATCTCCACACACCAGCCATCAGCCCGTGGCAAAAATGCTCAGAACTCAGACCTGAGTGCTCAGAACTCAGAGCCAGAAGGGCAACTGGGGCCTCGGATTGCAACAGATCAGCAGGGTCCCCAAGGAGAGGACTGAGGCCTTGCTGGGCTCATTCATTCGTTCGCTTAGTATGTGTGTGGTGAGCACACCCTCTAGTCCAGGCCATGGAGGGACCAAAAGGATGGGACGCAGCCTTGCCCTCCGAGTTCACACAGGAGCAGGGGACACAGCCAGGCAGGGATGGCGTGCAGCGTGGTGAGTGGAGTGGCTGCAGGACCACTGGAAACCTACCCGAGGGGACTTTCAACTTGGCCAGTCTGTTGAGAAAGGGAAGAAATGGGAGGTAAGAGACTGGAAAGGAGAATCGGTCCGGCCTGGTTGGAGGTGATGGGTCTTTGGAGGTGAATGGAACACAAGGTTGGGGGTGTTGGGTCAGGCTGGAGGGGTGGCCAAGAACCTAGACGTGGAGGGCCCTGTGGGGTGGGGGGGCCGTGGGGAGCCAGGGAAGGGCGTTGCCCTGGGGGGCAGGGGCAGGTTTGCGTGGAAAGACGCGCCCTCTGGCTCCCGGTGGAAGGCCAGCTGGAGGGCCAGAGATGAATGATGTGGATGTTGCAATAGTCCGAGCCAGATAAGATGAGCTCAGAACGAAGGCGACTACAGCAGGGAGAGAACCAAGTCATGGGATCGCATGGCTTGGCTTTGGTCGATCCCTGGCACCAAGGGTGGGGATGAGGGAGAGGGAGGAGTCTCAGGTGATGCCCGCATCTCCACCTGGAATCAGGTAGGTGGGGGTGGGGGGAGCTTCACGGAAAGTGGGGGAGCCCTGGTGAGGAGTAGGGCAGGTGGGAACCCCAGACAGCCGAGTGTGAGGGCCCGTGGCTCACCCAGGCGGGTACATCAATTTGGTTCTGGATGTCCTGGTCTGGAGCCCTGGGGAGACGGAGCTGGCCATCCGATCCGGGGACAGTGGGGACAGTCATCAATCCCAGTGTTTGATAATCAGACTGCCAGCCTGGGGAAGAGGACAGAGGAGGGGATCTAGGCTGATCACCTACTCAAGGAGGAGCCCCAAGGGAGGGAATGGGGGAGACAGGAAGGACCCGCGTGGGCAGGGGTTTGTGACAGGTGAAGTTGAGGGTGGACAGCATGGTTGGGAGCAGTAGCAATAAGCCATGAGAGCTTCGACATCCCCCTCTCCATCTGTAGAGGACTGAAGAGGGATCCAGACAGGGTGGGCAGTGAGGATGGAGGGGATGGGAAGTGTAGACAACCCTCTAAAGAAACTTGACTATGGATGGATTGATGGAGAAAGCTCGGGGGTGAAGGTGAGGGTGGGCGGCACCCAGAGACACTTTCCTTTCAGATGAGGGAGAGACTAAGCATGGTGATGCGCCAAGAGCTAGGGAGCATTTGCGGACATGGGAGAGCAGGGTGATCACCCAGTGTCTCTGGCCGGAGGACACCCAGCACTCGGTGGGCAGTTTTGGGACAAGGGCGTGAGCAAGTACAGACAGTGGGAGCAAGCTTGGGCCTCAGGCAGGCTCCTTTCATGATGGAGACAGAAGGGAGGGGAAGTCCAGCTGGGCACGGGAGTTGCTGCAGATAAGGCAGGGATGACTTGTGTGCTTAGAGTGATGGGGGAGCTGGAGGAGAAGGAGGTCCCCAATGTTCTCTCCTCTCTATCAGTTGGGAGCACAGGGTTGTGCTGGGAGAGGAGCTGGAACGGACAGTGCCGTGGGACTAAAAAGGGCGTCAGACCGAAGGCAGGGGGCCGGGGTGCAGCCCAGCCCAATGCTTGACTCTGCACGTGACCTGGAGCAGAGCCTTCTGCCCTCTTGGAGCCTCAGCATCCCACCTGCAGGACAGGGCCTTGGCATCAGCGTGCTGTCAGAGGGGTGCAATGTGACATTCCACAGGTCTCACATTTCAGACCCGTGGAATTCCGAGAAGTCCAGGCTCCTAAATCCTATAACATAATTTCTGTGTTGCCACCAGGGATGGGTCCAGCAGACATCTCTCCCCTCAAAACTGCTCTGTCTGCCCATACCAGCTGCCAGCTCTCCCTTCCTCCCTTTTCCCCATCAGCTCTGGGCACGGCCAGCCTCGAACACGTCCCAAGTGAGCACTTGGCAGGCGGGGGCCGTGATTCATGCCCCTCCAGGAGGCTTCGTGGCTAGCCCGCCCGCCAGAGTATGCAAGACATTCTTGGCTTGGCCTGTGTGCTCGGGATTAGCAGGGCGGGGGCGGCTGGGGCTGGGGGAGGCAGACTGTGTTCTCTGTCCTCAGCGAGGCGGGGGGCATCCAGGCACGAGCGTGTCTGAAGTGGCTGCCAAGCTGGCCAGGGAGGGAACGTGGCCCCATAAGCCGAGGCCACGTCTGGAACCCAGACGGCGGGGATGGGGCGGGGACATTCAAGGAAGGCCGCCACCTGCTCCGTGTCCAGGGAATGAAGAAGGGCCAGGAGTCCGGGGCAAGCGAGGCTGCTCACCCCAACACCCAGCCCCTGTATCCATCCACGAGTCCCTACCCACCCCCACACCTACTCCTCCGGCCCAGAGCCTGGTCCACTCCATCCCCACTGCCCAGATCCCACGCCTGGCTGAGAACCCAAAGCTTGCTCCTGGATGGTCAAGGAGCAGACACACTCAGCTGCCTCCTGTCTTTCTCCCTGAGTTGACTTCAGGTCTTCCTCCCCCATGCCCCCTTCTAGGACCATGCCTCCACCCTCAGACTATCATTTCAGAAGACTAATTGTCTCTAAAAATAAGCCTCCCAAGTCAAGGCTGTATACAACACACACACACACACACACACACACACGATGAGATGTGAGCTCATCAGACCGTCATCCCAGATCAGGGTTGCACTTCCTCCCCATCAGACCAGTATTCCCCAGTTTCATCTCTCTTTCAGTGGTGACATGAGAGGGTGGGATTGGGGGTCAACAGCCACCCAGAGAAGAGAGGTGAAGGAGGTTGCTAGGTCCCCAACCACCCTCAGGGTCTCCTGCTTCCTTGAGGAGTCTCTGTGCCAAGACAGATATAGACAGTTCCCAACTTGGGGCAGGAGGGCTGGGCTGGACTCCTCAGGGAGGGGAGGGCTCCCGGCAAGGTGACTTTGAAGAAGGGTCTGAAAGGTGGAGTCGTTTAAGGGTGGCTCTAAGATATAGATTCAAGTGGGTCTGACCCAAAGCTTGAACTCTAGTCTCTGCCCCCACAGGGTCTCTGAGCCCCAGGTCAGGGATGAAGACTGCTCGGGGACAGCCCCGTTGCGCCCCGGAGAAGGACGAGGCGGTGTTTTCACCGCCTCCGCAACCCCGACCAGCTTGCAAGGGAGGAGGGCAGAGTGTTGCTGTGTTTTCCAAAAGCCATAACCCCTACCTTGGGGGTCCTGGTAGTCAGCAGGCAACATTTGCAAAGACTCCTGGCAAACACACAGTTGGCCTGAAATCCGCTGGACTTCTTTCCCTCCATTGGCCTCAGGTAACCCCAGGTGACAACGAGGCCAAAACACAGGAAACAACGGATGTGAGTCCAGCCGAGGGTCCTCCAGGAAGCGGCTGAGACAAAGCAGAGTGGCGGGGCGGGGCCATAGCTGGCTGGCCTTGGGAGGGACTGCTTAGGTCACCGAGGTGGGGGAAGGGCCCCCTCCAGCAGGAGCTGGAATCCCCAGCACCTTGGGGCTTCCTCAGGCACCCGTTCCCTCCCCAGTTTCCAGCTGAGCACCTGGTCAAGGCCTCCCTACACGGGGTCCTCCCCAGACATGGTCCTCCCTCCTGGAGCCCTGGGACGAGGCAGGAGGCTGGATGTCAAACTCCAGAGCGCAATGGGGCAGGACTGGGCAGTGGAGGGCCCGGCTGCACCATAGATCAGCCAGAAGGCACTGGACAAGATACTTGATGTGTCTGAGCCTCAATTCTCTCATCTATGAAATGGGAGTGACGATAAAAAGAGGGCCACTGGCTAAGTCAAGTGAGGGCCCGGCACTGGAAAATGGCAGCTGGGGCTACAAGCACTGTCCTATTCCCCATCTCCAGGCCTCCTAAGAAGCATCCAGAGGCCCCGGCTCAGGTGGAAGGTCCAAACCAGGCCCGGAGCCCCTGCCAGTCAGGGACAGAGGTTCCCGGCCCTCAGCACTGCCCTAGCGGGGACGAAGGAGGCACACAGGCCCAGCTAGAGCCGGCAGGCTTCCAAGCCCGGTCCATTCCTGATCTGAGCGCCGAGACCTCTCCCCACCGGGGCACCCGGCCAAGCCCCTCCAAGACGGGGCCAGATCTGAGGACAGCTCGGCCAGGCCAGGGAGACAGCTTGCTCCCGTTCAGTCCTTAAAAGTCCACCGGCCGGACTGGACTGCCTCTCCCCCGGCGGAGGGGGCCGGTCAGTGGGGGGCGGCATTCCCAGCATGCCACGGGCGAGGGCGGCCCGAGGCCTCCCAGGGAAGCGCGTCGCTCCGGGCCAGACCCTGGGAAGAGGCCGCATCACCAGGACCCGGGGCGCCCGGAGACCTGCCCCCTGGCAGCTGGGGTTCCACCTGCCTGGCAAAGCCAGGCCGGCCAGGGGAGGTGGGGAGGGAGGGGGGAAGAGTGCAATTACCACCGGATCTAATAAGAGGGCGCGGGCAGGGCGGGGAGGGGGCTCAGACAGAGGGGAGGGGCTTAGTGATGGGAGAAGGCACCCACGCCCTCCCACCCTCCCACACAGCTATCACGGGGCCACCCGCTCTAGGTTGTACCTCTATCCTCCGGCCTGCCTGGCTCTGACTACCCTGCCACGTCCCTGTCCATCCGGGACCTCAGTGAATCCAAGACAGAACAGCTCGAGGTCTGGGGCCTCTCTGAGGGCATGTCCGCAAAGGTGGGGGCGGTCCAGGTGGGGAAGGATTCGCGCTCCAGGCCCTGCTCAGGCTCTGAGGCCATAGTGCCGAGGCAAAGGGACCCCCTCCTTGGCTTGGCTTTGCAGTCGGAAGGCTAAGAACCAGGTTATCATACACACGGAGACCCGAGCTGCTGTGGTCATCTCCAGGTGTGAGCTAGCCTGTGAGGCAGTGGTCAGCTCTCTCTGGCAGCCCAAGGAAGCCTGCCTGGAGGAGGAGGCATGACCCTCAAGCTGGGCTTGAAGAAGTAGGAAGCCAGATAAAGAGGCCTGGCTGCGGGGAGTAGAGGGGCAATCCAAGAGCAGGTGTGTGGCAGGCATGGCAGGGGAAAGGGTCAGGTCAGGGCTGCAAAAGGGAACAGGCACTGCCACACACAGCTTGGCAAGCGCTGCCATGTGGATAGGATTTCATCTTAGAAGTCGGGGGGGCACACGGAGATGTGTAATCAGGCACTGCCAGGGAGAGGGTCTCCTGAGGAGCAGGAGAAGGAAAAGGGGGCCCCAGGACTAGCCACTGTAGGGTCACCCCTTTGCCTCCTTAGACTTAAGGAACTTCTGGACTCTGTCCATCCATGCAGGATGCCCTATAGAGAAGGAATGAGTGTTTCACGCGGTCATCCTGAGGCTCCATCCAAGATCAAGGGTGAAATGGTCTCCAAGGGCCCAAGTTTTCTAAACCCAGAGGGGCTGTGGGTGGGTCATGGGGGGTGGGTGCCATCAGCCCTGAACCGGTTCTTCCCCCACCCTCCTCATCCCCACCCCCTGGAAGGCAAGTTACCCTGGAAATACTGTTTAGGTACAAACATTTCTTCAGGAGCTCTCCTGGGGGAAGGAAGGAGAAGCAAGCCAGCTGGGAAGAGGCCCCTCCTGGTCACCAAGTAACCCTGGTCCCTGGAGAGGGTGGGGCCAGGGCTGAAGTTCCTTTCCCAAGGCCCAGAGGGAAAGCTAGGGGGAAAGGAAGAGTGACAGCAGAGGGAGGAGAGCCCTGGAGCAGGATCCCAAGGCCTGGGTTTACACCCAGCTCTGCTACTGGCTCTGGGCCTCAGTTTACCTTACCTGTAAAATGGACAGTTTGTCCTGATGCTTCCTTTGACCCTGGTTTCCCAGCTTTCATATTCTTTGCTGCTGTCAGGACCTTCCCTGGGTGGAGGGGGAGAGGTCCAGAGATGCTTCCTGCTCAGCCCCTCACAGAGCCCCTCTCTGCTACCCGCTGCCCTGCTGGGTGTGGCCAGAGTGAGCAGTTGGATGGGTATACGGGGATGCCACCAGGGGGTCAGAGCTGGGGAAGCAGCCTGGAAGGACAGGGTGGGGAGGAATTTGGAAATTTTTAGAAGCTTGACAGATGGAGCCCCGTGAGTCAGAGGGGCAGATGGAAGTGATTAGGCGTTGGCGGGAGGTGCAGGGGGCGGAGATGGGAACCAAGAGTGAGGACTCAGGGCTCAGAGCTCAGACCCTGGCGGGTGGCTTCTCCCAGCTGCACCATTGCCACAGGCCTGGGGCTGCTGTGCTGGTTTGCAGGCAAGGCTGTGCAGCCAGGCTCCTGTGCTACAGGACCAGAAGGCTAGAGGTGGGACCCCCCACCCCCGCCCAGGGAAGAGAAGACCCTAGGGCAGAAAAGAAGCATGGGACACGGGGTGGGGGACCCCCTTGCCATCCGCTCCATAACCTTGCTGTCCAGAGGAAGGAAGATTCCAGGTGCTTGTCCCACACAGCTACTCCCCACCCCCAGAAGATCCTAGAACCTCCCCTAAAGGTAAGGTAAACACCTTCACCCCAAATCCAATCACATATTCCCCTTCCCCTCGGGAGGCTGCTCTTGTGCCCCTCAAATCGTATCTCATCTCTAGGCAAGGGGAAAGCAGAGAAGAAGGAATTTTTCAAAAAACTCCATGCTAAACCATTTATCAAGCCTTTCCTGAGCCAGACCTGTTGCTAGGTTCTGAGAAGACTCACTGAGTCCCTGCCTTTGAGAGCTGTCCCGTCAAGCAGGGGAGGCATATGGCCGTGGAGAAGCAAAGTGCCTGAGGACAGTCCAGCAGGGCCTGCTGTGAGGTGGGGCTGGCGCAGGGCCAGGACCGCTCCCGGAGAGATGCTGAGGATGAAGGAAACCAGGAGGGGGGGAGGAGGGGGCGGAAATTATATCCCACTGTTCAGACCCTGAGATTAATGAGTGAAGAGGCCCCTGGTCTCCACGCTGTGGTAGAGTGGAGCCAAATTGGAGTAGACGGAGAAGTGAGGACAAGGAGAGGAAGTGGAGGTGATCAAAACCCAGCCTTGGGAGCAGGGAGGCGCCTGGCTGCCAGGGGGAGTCCTGAGTGGGAGGTGTTGGGAGGGTGGGGAGCACCCAGGCAAAGCCCACCTGGCGACCCAGAGCCCAGAGCCCTCCTGCAGAAGGGACCTCAAGATGTCCCTTCCTCCTCTTCAGGCCTCAGTGGTCTTATGACTCCAAAGGGGCAAAGGATGCTGGCTCCAGCACCACCCCACCCCACCGCCCACCCCCACCCTGCAGACCCACCAGTGACTCCACAAATCATCAGAGCTCTCAAACATGAGCTGTGGGGTGCCAGACCCAGCTTTCTTCCAAAGCATCTCGTGGCTCCATGTCTCCCCAAGCACCCCCCACCCTGACCCTCTCAGTGTTCAGCAAACATGGGCTGATGGCTGCCATGTTCCAGGTCCATGCCAGGCTCTGTGGTATGGATGAAAACCAAGCATGGTCCTGGCCAGGGGAGGGAAACAGACGGAGTGTCCTGGATGCTGTGACTGACTCCACCTGGGACGTGTGGATGCCGTATTAGAGAAGCGAGTCTGGTGCAGGGGGTAGGAATTTGTCAGGCAGGCCTGGGTGAAGAGCTTTCAAAGGCATGGAAGTGGGGGGATGGCAGGGGGTCTGCAGAGGGTTTCACAGAGGGTGGCAGACAGGCCTGAGGAGAGGGCGGAGGTGAGCAAGGTCAGTACATCAGCATCAGGCTCTGTCCCTAGAGGCCATGGGCCTCATTGTGGCTGTCTGCCGCAACTACTGAAGCTCACATGCTCATGGGGGATTTATCAAAGGTTTGAAGGAGGACCCATGTTTAGAAAGATCATTCTGATGGCTGAGACTTCCCTGGTGGTCCAGTGGCTAAGACTCTTCGCTCCCAGTGCAGGGGGCCTGGGTTCGATCCCTGGTCAGGGAGCTAGATCCCTCATGCCTCAGCTAAAAGATCCTGCATGATGCAGGGTCTTTTAAGACCCCATGCAGCTAAATAAATGAATAAATTTAAAAGAAAGAAAGATCATTCTGATGCCTGTGAACAAGCCAGTGCATGCGTGCTAAATTGCTTCATTATGTCCGACTCTTTGCGACCCCATGGACTGTAGCCCACCAGGCTCCTCTGTCCCAAATTCTCCAGGCAAGAATGCTAGAGTGGGTTGCCATGCCCTCCTCAAGGGGATCTTTCCAACCCAGGGATCAAACCCAAGTCTCTTATGCCTCCTGTATTGGCAGGAGGGTTCTTTACCACTAACACCACCTGAAAAGACCTGAACAGGCCAGAATAGAGCCCAACTTTGATGGCCATGAAGAAGAGGGACACAGAGCATAGTAGGTAAAATCTATAGGGTTTGGTACCAGCAAGGAGGGAACTGAGGTGGAGGAGGAGGATGTGTCTGGGAAGTAGGGAGGATGGACAGGATGCAGGTAGAGATGGAGACAGTGGAGGAACAGCTATCTGGTAGCATCCCCAAGCTTCCCTTGAACCTGATGGCTTCCAGCACCTGGGACATCTCAGTAGAGAAGACCCACAAGGGCTATCAGCATCAGATTTAGAAGAATCATTTGGGCAGTGAGGAGAAGGCTGGCCTGGGCAGTGAGAGACCAGAGGCAGGGAGACATAGGATGAGGATGAAATGTCCCCTGAGAGGCCAGGGCCCCATTGGTGGGTCCTAGATCAGGCACTAGGGAGCCACTGACCTAGGCTTAAAAAATCACAGGTAGGTCTCACATTTTACATAAGTAAGTTCTCGACAAGTTGGGTGGTAAACGATGCTTAGGCTGATGCTTTATGTCAAATCCTATTGTAAATGACCTGATTCAGAAATGAAATTAATAGGTCGGTGGGGAGGGAGAAAAAAAAAATGAAATTGGAAAAAAACAATTTCAGGACCTCTCTGGTGGTCCAGTGGTTAAGAGTCCACCTGCCCAGTGCAGTGGACACAGGTTTGATTCCTGGTCTGGGAAGATTCCACTTTTGCCAGGCAACTAAGCCCATGAGCCACAACTGCTGAAACCCACACGTTCTAGAGCTGGAGTGCTGCAAGTACTGAAGCCCACACACCCTAGAAACTGTGCTCTGCAGCGAGAGAAGTTGCCACAGTAAGAAGACCATACATCGCAACTAGAGAGTAGCCCCCATGAGCCACAACTACAGAAACCCCACGCACAGCGATGAAGACCCAGCACAACCAAAAATGAATAAACAATTTTTTAAGTTAAAAAAATCCATTTATAATAGCATGAAAAAGAATAAAATGTTTAAATACATTTAACAAAAGAAGAACAAGACTTATACGCCCAAAACTACACAACATCATGGAAAGAAATTAAATATCTAAATAAATGAGGAGACATCTCATGCGTATGCATTGGAAGACTTGATATTGTTAAGATGACAAAGTTACCAAAAATAGATTCAATGCAAGCCCTCTCAAAATCCCAATGGTGTTTTTTTTTGCACAAATGGAAAAACTCTTCCTAAATCCAAATGGAAATGCAATGAATCTCAAATAGTCAAAACAATCTTAAAAAAGAAGAGAAAGTCAGAAGACTCACACTTCCTGATTTCAGTAATTGAGACCTTGTAGCACTGCCATGAAGACAGACATAGAGGCCGGTGCAACAGAAGTGAGAAATAAATCATTACGTTGATGGTTAACTGATTTTTGACAAGGATGCCAAGACTTCATTCAGTGGGGGAAAGAACAGTCTTTTCAACAAATAGTGCTGGAACAACTGGAGAGCCACAGCAAAAGAATAAAGTTGGACCCCCTACCTCACACCATATATAAAAATTAACTCAAAATAGATGGAAGACCTAAATGTAAGAGCTAAAACTATCAGACTCACAGAAGAAAACATAGAGATAAATCTTCATGACCTTGATACTGGCAATGGTTTCTTGGATATAACACCAAAAGCACAAGGGAAAAAAATAGATAAATTGGACTTCACCATAACTAACAACTTTTGTGGTTCAAAAATTACTATCAAGAAAGTGAAAAGACGACTCATAGAATGGGAGAAAATATTTGCAAATCATATTTCAAATGACTTAAGAGTATGTTGGATGAAGGATTTCTCTCTGGTGGGGGTGTGGAGGGGGATAACCCTGCTCCGAGATACAGACCACAGGCAACCTACCCCACCCTTCAGGGAGTGAGCTTGCTCCCATGGGGATCTGCCCATATAGGCAATCAGAAAGGGGAATTAGGGGAGGGTGGGAAGAAGCAGGGACCCTTGCCCCCAGGGCAGCCACAGTTCTCTGGGAACTCGCTTGCAAATTCCCCGAATTCCCCCATATTAATTTTAGAACAGTCCTCGAAACCCGAGGAGGCTGGGGGACGGCCCGGCGCCAGGGCGGGCAGCTTTCAGAAAAGGGACAGCGTGAGGGAGAGGCTGTCTGGCCTGGACTCCCTCTCCCGGCCAGTCCTGGTCCATGAGAAGGTCACGAGAGGCACTGGCAGGGGCCAAGCCCCGTGCAGGGCGCGGGCCCAGGCAACAGGCCAGAAGGTCGCAGGGCCTGAGGTCTCAGTTCCCACTGACCTCAGTGTAAGGTGTCAGGGGGCCTGAATCATCAGGGCCCCAGGCCAGCCCGCCACCACCACCCCAGGGGGGAGGGAGAGAGCATAGCAGAGGTATGAGGCAGTCCTGGCCAGGCAGGCGGCCCCGGGCTGGGCTGGACACGGTGACTGTTTTATAGAATTAGTGAGTGGGACCCGCCACAGGAGGGGGTGGAGATGTCATGGTCCTGGATTCCAACAGGCTGCCCCCCCCCCCCGCCCCCTTCTGATTCACAAAATTCATTCCAACGGCTAAGAGAGAGGAGCCCGTCGGCGGGGCCAGGGGGGTCATAAACACGGGGAATATTAATAGCTTCAGCCAGGCTGCCTGGGGGGCTCGGGGGCCTGCCAGAGGCACTGACTTATTTAGTCTCCTCATTAATGATGTGGAAAGAAGAGCATTTACCCGAGCCTGGGGCGGGTGCTGACCTACGTCAAGCCAGGGACTGCCCAAGCTGAGGACAGACCGCAGGGGTCCCTCCGGGGCTCTGTTCCTCCAGTGAGGATTCCTCTTGCACTACCGGGATACCCCAGCCCCACAACCCAGCCAGGTGTGAGCTACGCACACCAGGAGTATCCCATGGCTAAGTAATGATGAATCTTCTTCCTGACCTGGGTGTGTGTGTGCACGAACACACACACATATTTGCACATTTCTGACAACAGGATCAGCTGCACTTGTTCCTCTTTCCAGCCAGGTGGATCCAGCCTGAGCACGTGGGCCCAAGTCGGGGTGCAGAGTGTCCAGCCACCCAGAGGCATCTGCTGTCCAGGAAAGGACAGACTCCTTCCTGAACTAGACCCCTGACCTCCCTAGCCCTTCCCCCTAACCTCTTCCTGCAATGAATCAAGTCTAGGGATACGTAAAACTAGGAATTCCAAAAGACTCTGTGCACGTGCGAATTCACACATGCATGAGCGCGTGCGTGCACACACACACACACACACACACACATCTTTTCACTCTGTGCACAGCCTGTACCAAGGGAACCAGAAATCAAAGCTGTTGGGCCCACTCTGCCCCTTCCCAAGTCCCTTAGGTCCTGAGAACATCATTTCAAATAGACCCCCCAGGATCAGGGGATCACAGGCAAAGAAGTCTGTGAAGAAAAGCAGCTGGAAAGGGTTGCAGAGAGCCCGTTCAAGGCATGCCCAGGGCCCACGGCAGACAGCCTGGGAGAACCGCTCCCCGATCCTTCTGGGAAGCCCCCCGGCTCCCAGCCGCATGGCTCCTGGCTGCCAGAGCTGGGACAGACACAGACAGAGCAGGACTGGCAACAGCTGGGGCTGGGAGCCTGCCGAGTCCCAGGCTGGAATGAGCGAGAAACCTGTCCAGCGATGAGATCAAGGAGATGGCACCCATGTCTCCCCAGGGAGCCCGGCTCCTCGTCCCAGGACATTCCAAACTCTGTGAACAAAACATGGGGTGGGAAGCCAGCCAACCTGGGCCGGTGCCAGGTGGCTCCCCCGCCCCCCACTCCTCCCATCCATGGGCGGGGGGTGGTGGTGGGGAGGAGGGAGCTGCCCAGCAGTGGGACCAGCTGGGAACAGAGCATGAGCTGCCGGGAAGGCTGCCCGCACAAGTCGCCCAGGGACGCAGCAGCGTCCAGACACCTGCCACGTTCCCTCGGCAGCCCTCCACGTGGGGCTCATCCGCCCGGTCTCTCTGAGCTGGGCCCCCTGGGAGGAGCGCTCGAGCACCTGAGCACGGCCCTTTGATTCAGCAAACACCTTCAAAGCCCTGGTCACACTTAATCACCCCTGCAGGAAGCCAAGCCTGGCAGGTTTCCTAGTTTCTTCGGAAACGAGTGGAATTTGCTTGAGACCACACAGTGTCTGAGAGGTGAGTGCACGTTCTCACCCAGGACTGCCTCCTCCCACTCTGGATTCTTTCCTGCCGCACTTGGTCCCGACAGAAAGAGGCCACCGAGACCCTGGGCCCAGCCTTCCGGATCAACCCCTAGCTCCAACAGCAGAGCCTCAAAGATCAGCAAGTTCAATATCTTGGTTCTCTAATGAGGTCAACTGGGGTTTCAGGAAAAAAAAAAAAAGACAAAGGCTTGCCCATGGTCAGAGGACAACAGAGCTGAAGGTGAGATTCTGATGAGGATGCTCCTGGGTATCATGCCAGGCAGCAGGCAGGGTCCGAGGCTTGGAAGGTTGGGAGATTGTGGGAAGGCCTCCTGGAAGAGGTGCTTTCCTCAACAGTTGGGTTCTCTGTGAAGCCCATTCGGGTGATCCCAGGTGGAGACAGCAATAGATCAACCAAAGGAAAGTCGCAAAGAAGAACCAGAAGGTGAGCTGTACATCCCGTGTGACCTTGGGATGGTCACTTCCCCTCTCCAGGCCTCAGTGGTCTCACAAATTAATACAAGGGGGACAAAGGATGCTGGCTTCAATGGGATCACACAGTGACTCCACTTTGCTCTGAGGACCAGCCCCGGGCTCCCAAATCCTGACCACACTCAGGAGCCCTCCAGTTCTAGTGGGGCGCCCAGGGAGGGCAGGGGTACAGGTGATCCCTGTCTTAGCTGGGACGTGAGGCCTGAGGAGGGACCAGGTAAAGTCTCAGAGACACGAAGAGTCCTGGCAGGAGCCAGAGGAGCAATGAATGGACAGGGAATAGAAAGTATGGGTGTGGGTGGCTGGCGTCAGCTGCTTGGATGATATTCCATAAATGACAGGAGAACAAGGGGATTAAGTAAGGCAGGGTCATGGTCAGGTTGACCACGGAGCTGGGGCCATTGGCCCGTGGAAGGGGTCATCATACAGCTGTCCGTGGCCTTGAGGCTGCACCAGAAGTCGAGAAGGTTCTGAGCAAGAATTAGAGGTTGAGTCTTTCTTCTCTCCCCATACGTCCTGGACTGTGGGCCCCTCGATGTTAAGAGGGGGGTTGTGGTGCCCAGGGCTGGCATCAGGAGGCAGGACTGGCCTGCTGACTGTGTGCAGGTCCTGAGGGAACCTGGCCATCAGAGCCCTCTGCACGGAGGGGCCACCTCTGGGCTGAACTGGGTCAAGTTGACCGAGGGCACAACAGCCATCTGGTTCCTCCAGCTCCTCCCAGCAGCCCTTGGTTAGGGCATGGAATGGTTTCCAGAAATTAGTGGTTCAAATATCCACATCAAATTGGGGTAAAGTATGAGAAACGATGGAGGTTTTAGGAGGAATTCATCCAACCTGAGCCAGCAAAGTCTCACTGAGCACCTACTATGTCCAGTCTTGGGGCTGGTGTAGGGGGTGTCAGGCACCCAGAGATCCATGAGCTAGGTAGCCCCCAGGAACACTGGGCAGTGGGGCCTCGGCATGGGAAGGATCAGTGCCTTGGTGTGGAGAGGAGCTGGGGGCAAGGAGAAGGGGCGGTGAGGCCAGGGGGCAGGAGTTGCTGGGGCCCACAGGGGAGCATGGGATGCCCGGGTCTGCAAGTGAGTGGGAGACAGGGTAGAGGGATGGGGGCTGGGAGAGGGGACCTCAGAGAAGGGAAGGGGCTCACCAGTCCAACCCTCACTGGTGTAGGACCAGGACCCCGGAGCCCATCCTCCCCCAGACCGCCCATCCCCTGCCAGGTTTCAGTGGAGACACAGAAGCAGGGCTAGGGGCCATTTTCACCTTTTAAAAACCGCAGACATCCACACCGGGCACCGGAGCCAGATCTCTGGGAGAGACAGAGGCCCTGTGAATGCTTCGCCTGACGCCAGTCAGGGCTGCTCTTTTGTGTCTGCGGCTTCAATGGAAGGAGGCCGGATTAGGGGGCCGAGCTGAAAAGGCAAGAGAAGGACCAGAGGCGAGGGCAGCCCTGGTCTTTTGACCTGCCCTCCTGGGCCCAGAGAGCTTGTGGGGGCAGTGGGGGGCCCTGCTGATGAGCAGGGCAGGGGTCATCTACTGGGCAGGTGTCAGGCATCGGGGGTCAGCAGCTGCACTGGGACCCCTTACTGACCCCACCCCTGAGCCCTAACGTTTAAGCCAAATTTGTTGTCTGGGAGGCTCCATGTCCCAGAGGAGGCCCTTTGACTATGGAGGTGGCACCATTGGCCACTAAGGGGCCCTAGATGCCTCCTGCACTACACAGACCCTTGCCCAGTGGGGTCCCCGGAAGAACTGTCCTTCCCCACCCCTCTTTCCTCCCCTGCCCAGGGCAGCCCCGATCCCTGCCCCGCTCCAGGCCAGAGCTTTTGAAGTGGTTCCCCGCCCGCCCCCCTCCCCCCGAGCCTGCTCTCCTCCCTCTAATCCTCTTGACATAGCTGCCCAAGGTGTCCAACTTCTGGAGCTCAGCTCCCCAACACTGAGCCTCTGAGACAGGGAAACTGAGGCCCAGAGAGGCCTGAGGGGCTGTGCAATACCCTCTGTGTCCTCAGGTCCAGCCCAGGCATTGGGGTGCATTTTGCTAAAAAAAAAGAAAGAGCCAGACTGGATGCCCTCCCTAGCCACCAAGCTGGGTTCCAGCTTTCATTCTGCCTCTGGACCCTTTAAGAGGCTCCAGGAGTCAGGAAACAGCTCTGCGGTGGGTGGGCAGTGGGGGAAAAGAGATGGTGGGGATGGGCCAGGGGTCACCCTTAACATGTACTTGCCTTAGTCAACTCCACACCCGAGTCCAGCCATCACACTGAAGGCCCAGTCTGATGCCAGTCCAAGCCTTGACCACAAACCCAGAGTGACCCTAATACCCACCCTAGGCTAAGCCCAGCCATGACCCCAGACTGAGCCTGGCATCCAATCGAACCCCAACTCCACTCTCAGACTGGACTCCAACCTGAAATACAGGCTGCCACCTGAGCCCAGCCCAGACTGAGCTTTGGGGGATTTAATCTCAAGCCCAAATTAAACCTTGATCTTGACCCTGACCCCAAAAGTTAACCTTGCACCTGGTCCCAAGGCAGAGGACTGGCGTGGCATAAACAGCCCAGGAAAGAGTCCAGGGAGGCCAGGACGTGAGCCCCTCTGCTGCTGTGCTGGGCAGCAGGTCCCTCTGAATGGCTGGGATCACCCATGGAGAAGGTATGGAGAAGGGAGAGATAATACAGGACTCGCAGGCATGGTGGCCTGCCCCGGGGGAGGCCCTGTTCCAGAAGGGACAATTCCCCCATACATTGAACCTTCCCCCAGGGGGAGCAGACCATACCCGGGGCCAGCTGGATCAGGGCCACTCTCGACAGAGGGTGGCTATGCATGGGGCTCCCAATATCTGGTCCTCATCTAATAACAGGATACACAAGGTTGGGGAGGAAGGAGTCCAAGTTCCCTGGGCTGGCTGGGTCCTGAGGGACCCCTTTCTCCCCACCATATGCCTCCCAGACTCTGAATGTGGGAATCAGGGCCCCAGGGAGGCCCGCCTGAGCCCCCTTCTGCCTCACCCCAGTCCCTGGCCACGCTCCTCGCCTCTCTGTGAGAACGTGCACTTGCAGCCGCCGGGAAAAGATCAGCACGAAGGAATGTGCTGTCCAGGCTCCAGCGGACAGGATGGGCCCGCCGGAGAGAGAGCAAGCGAGGAGAGGTCCGGGAGATGGGAGCTGGGAAGGAAAACAGAGATGTGCCAGGCAGCAGGCCAGGCAGTGCAGGGCCAGCCATTGTTGCCAGAGCCACGGGTCAGGTGTACTGGGCCAGGGCCGAATCCCAGCCTCTGCTCAGCAGGGCCCCAGACTTCCTAGGCCTGCCTGCCTCCCTCTGTCCCCAGACCCCGAGCTCTGAGGCCCAGCCCAGCCAAGGAAAGAGACAGACTTGTCCTCTGTGCCCCCAACCAGCTTTATGGGCCTCTGTTTGTCTTTTGCTTCATCTCCCCTCTCAGGTCCACAGCCTCGCTCCATCCCCATCCAGACCTCTCTTGGGGAAGCTTCTGATTTCAATGGCTCAATAAGCTAGTCCACAAGTGGGCTTTGATAGCTGACTACAGCTCGACCTGTCCTCACTGTGGTCCCCAGGCTCATAGCATCAACATTACCTGGAGACTTGTTAGAAATACAAATGACTGGGCCCCACCCCAAATCTATGAAATCAACAGCCTGTTTTTTTTTTTTTAATAAGTCCCATAGGCCTACACTGCCCACTCAAGCTTGAGCACCGCTGACTTCAGAGTGTGACCTTGCTTAAGTCCACAAATGTTGATAGAAATGATACGTAATCAGATGAATGAACAAGGGAGTGGAGTGAGTTTCAAGAGGCCTGGTCTTATCTCCAGGCTTGAGTAGAATGATTCCTTTTTGCCCAGCTGGTGTCCGAGAGAACTGCAGACTGGAAGAAGAGAGGACCGAGTGGCTGGACTCCCTCTGAGATGGAGTGGGCTCTGAAACAACATTACCTGCAGAAAGCCCATCCAGAGGCCCTGGGGCCTGGGACTTGGGAGATGCAAAGGGGAGCCAGAATTGACGGGAAGAAGGGGTCCAGCAGGTCCATGGGACTCAGCATCAGGAACCTAGGACCTGGAAACCAAGCAGGAGGGCAGAGCTGGGAACATCCAATGGCAGGCAAGAAGGTCCTCAGTATACAGCTGGGGTCCAAGTCTCTCATGCCAAGGAAGAATTGATAAGAGGGGCCCTGGGAGCAAAGTTGAACCTCTGTTATTAGAACTAAGACACCAGGTTGGACACTGAACTTGGCTCCTGAAATGCCCTAACTGAGGTCAGGTCCGGCCCCAGAGTTTGTGGCAGAGTTGAGCCTGCCCGTGGAGTCTAGGGACTCCAGCTGTCAGGACGGGACAGGGAGATACTTGGTAAGAACCCGGTACCTTCTGATCCCTAGTAACTTGTCCCCAAATCTGGTCTTGGAGACGGATATCTGCTGAAGTTGGGATTGCCCTTTTCAGAACTTCACACCAACTGGATGAGTGAAATCCTCCCACCTTCCCAACTGCCTGGGTCTTGCCCAAACTTGGTCACAGTTGACTGAATCATGACTCATATTTTCAGAATAAATTAGCAAGACAAACAAGGTATGTCCCTACCTCCTTCTTCTGTCCACCTGCCAGCTCTTCTCCATTCAGCCCCAAGGAAGAGCAGGCGATTCATGTGACCAGATCACCACTTGCTTGACACCAGAGAACCTCCATGGCCAGCTTCCTCCAACGTTGACCACTTCCCACTTAACATGAAAACAGGAGCATCCTTAGCCACAGCCACCATCTCTGCTGGGTCCCTTCTCCAGGGGATCTTCCTGACCCAAGGATTGAACCTGGGTCTCCAGCATGGCAGGCAGATTCCTTACTGTCTGAACCACCAGAGAAGACCAAGAAGCCCAGAGATATCCTCAAAATCTGCACGGCCAAGAGTATGTCCCGCTTGTCCTAGGAAAGATTTCATGGAGAAAAAAGGCACTAATATCAAATAAGCGTGGGAAACACTGCATACTGGTGTATGCGTGTACTCGCTTAGTCATGTCCGACTCTGTGACTTCATGGACTGCAGCCTGCCAGGCACCTCTGTTCATGGAACTTTCCAGGCAAGAATACTGGAATGGGTTGCCATTTCCTCCTCCAGGGGATCTTCCCAACCCAGGAATCAAACCACATCTCTTGCATCTCCTGCACTGACAGGTGAATTCTTTACCACTGAGCCACCTGGGAAGCCCCTTCTTAATAGATCAAAATAGACAAAGGTTCTGAGAAGTCCCACGAGAGAGAAGTCTGTCTGACTTGTCAAATCCAGTGTCTCTCCAGCTTATTGGGTCCAGAACCCTTTTTTCTCTCCCAAAAGAACATTCTGTGAAGCATCACTTGGGAACCACCCAAAATGCAAAGCGACATTTCTCACTGCTATCTTGACACAGAGGAACTTCTTTCTGGAATTCCTGGGAGGAAAAGCAGACGCTGAGGATGGGGAGAGGGGGCCTTCTTATTAAAAGACCCCAAGACAGAGAGCAGGGACCCTGGGAGTCTGAAGGGGCAGGTGATGTGGCACTGGGACCTTGCAGTGGCAGGAGGCACTAGGGTCTCCCCCCCCAGCTACTAGCTGAACCCCAGCTTCCCCATCTGTAACTGGGGCATTTTTGAGATCTAAATAACATACTGCATGAGCATCCCTGTCTCCGCCTCCAGAAGGCCCCACCTCCAGAGCCACCGACCCCAGAAAAGAGGTCAAAGAACAGAAGCCGCAGGTGGAGGGGGCAAGCTTAGCTGAGAGGGGAGGTCGGCCATCAGCTGCATCAGAAGAGAAAACCACGGCTAATCTGGAAAAGCCAGCCTGCAAGGGAGTGACCGCATCTCCCAGCATCCTCTGGGGCAGGTACAGTCTCATCGTTTGGCTGGATACTAATCAAAGACCAACCCACCTGCCTCCCTGTCCTGCCCAGCAGAGCCCCCTGCTCTGTCTCCTCCTTATTCCTCTGCATCCTCCAGTGCCTGAGATGACCTCCCAACCCCCACCTGTGAGCTTCTGAGGCTCCTGTCTTCTTAGGGGCAGAGGCGAGGAAAATCCTGCTGTAGCTCCCTCCCTCCCGCCTAGACTTTTGGCTGCCTTCTGAAGCTGGACAATACAGGGAAATGTTTGCACCCAAACAACTCCGCTGCTTCAGGAACTGCCTGACCCTGCCCAGGAAAGCGAAATTCTCCAGCTCCACCCTGCGGCCCCCTTGGTCTGGGGATCAGAAACCAGCAGAGAGGTTATTACCAGAGCAAAGGGGGTCACATGCATCCCCAAGGTGGCCAGAGGAGAGTTCAGGGGTCACCTCCCTCTAAGGACTGGAGTTTTTTCCTTCCTGCCCAAATCAGAAAGGGAGCTCTGGGGTGGAATGGGGGCGGTGGGTGGGAGAGAGGCTGGAGGGGACAGGGGTATATGCATACATATAGCTGATTCACATGGTTGTCCAGCAGAAACTTACACAACCTTGTAAGTATACTCTAATAAAAAGAAAATAGAAAAAAATAAAGTCAAATAAAGAACAGAAAAAAAGAAAGGGACCTCTGTCCCCGACTGCAGGATACACAAAAGCCAGATTGTCAATATTTATCTGGACAGCCCAGGCTCTGGATTAATCTGGCCTAAAGATAATACAAATAGCACTTTGATGTGACTTGAGAAATGTATTAATTCATTCAACAAGCATGTGCTTATTGGGTTCTGGGCCAAGCCCCAGGCTGGGCACTGGGGATCTGGGGTAGATCACCCCCGACTCTGCCCTGGAGAGGTCCACCGTCTAGGAAAAGAGAGAGAGGGTGAGGCCCCCCGGAATGCAGTAAGATGGCAGGTGGGGGCCTGCTCTGTCCCAGCTGAAATTCCTCCTGAGAAAAGCCAGAATGGTGTCAGCTCAAATAAGGGCTAGGGAGGGCCACAAGCTCCCGTGGCCGTGGCCACCAGCTCAGGAAGCCAAGGGGTCAGGGCAGTGTGTGAAAACAGAGGTCGATGTCCGCAGTGTCTGATAAAAGACTGGAGGCACCTCCCCTCCAGAAAGCCCTTCCCATCCGGTCTGATTCTCCCCTTGCCCTGAGGTGCGGAACACCAGGTACCAGTCAACGAAACGTGCAGACAACAAGGAGATAAAGCAGACTGCAATCTCCTGTGTGGCTGGCGCAGACGCCTCTGCACGGGACACCACCACGGGGTGACCCCTGCCGCGGGGGAGTAGGGGTTCCTGCCCACAGACCTGCAGGGGCTCATCAGTTTCCTGTTTCCAGCAGCCGGGGGTGGGGCAAATAGGAGATGTCAGTGACCTCAGGCTCCCACCTACACACCCCCCAATCCCTCGTGGGGGGCCTGCCCTGCCATGCAGCCTGCCTTTGAGGGAAGGAGACACGAAGATGGAGGGGCTGGCCGCCTGCCGGGGGCAGCTCAGGTCAGGACAGCCAGTCTGCCTGTCGCAGCCCCTCACGCCCACCTCCCCCTCAGGCCAGAGATTGTGTGTTTTTGCTTTCTTGGGAGGGGGGAGGGGTGCGGCTCAGAGCCCTGAGTGATGAGTTAAGTGACAATGAATTTGCGCCACATGGAGCCCTGGGCTTAAGGGGAAAGTGTTTTGGTGAAATGCAGCTGGGATTTCATCAGCCCCTACCCCCCAGACAGTACAAAAATAGTCCGGGCCAGGCCGGCTCTGACCCACAGGCCTGGCCCAGTTTCACCGCCCCCTGTCCTGGAGAGAGGCTCCGAGTGGCCTCTTTCCCTGAATCTGGGTTTCGTAATCTCGCCTTGTTGTTTTGGTCGCTTGTTTGTGGACTGGCCTGGTTTGTCTTGTCTGGAGGATTTGCTCCCTCATAAATTCCCTGCCACTTGGCCCTGCAGGGAGAGGGAGGGGGTGAAGCAGGAAGACCCTCCCTCTCTGTTGGGGACCAGGCCCACATGGGCCAGAGACGGTCACAGCCGGGGGACTGATCACAGGGCGCCCTGTGACCTGGGGAGTGTGGGTGGACTGGGGACCCTGGACACAAGGGTGAGAGGTTGGCTTCACTCCAGCAAGAACTGGAGGGGCCTCGTCAACCTCTCAAGCCCAACCCCATTCCTCGGAGGGGAAAACTGAGGCCAGAAGCAGGAAGCGAGTGAGCCAAAGTGTCAGAAGCTGTTAACAGCATCATCAGGGTTTACTCCACGTACCTGGCACCAACCCCCCAAGAGTGTGGCTGGATTGCGAGTGTGGTCAAAGCCCTTCATCCCAAACCTCAGCTCAGAGGAAGGAAACAGAGGGAGCTGGGCCCCTGGGGGCAGAACAAGGAGGCGAGCAGGTCCCCCAGCACCCTGAGCATCCGTATCTCCTTCCCCCCAGATGTGAATGGTGAGAGCCGCTCCCCCAGGGCTGGGAGCAGCTCCCAGGGAAGAGAGACGCAACTGCACTGAGGCCAGGGGCTATTGGGATAGGGGGCAAGACAGGGACACCCCCAGGTGAGACGATGGAGGCAGGGCCGCAGCATCACCCAGACCAGCCGCTGGGGGCGGCCGACCAGACAGAACAGAGTCGCAGATGGGACTGACTCCTGGACCAGGGCTGAACCCTGCCATCCTGGGGGTCAAGGTGAGGGCCCTGAGTGGTTGAGGCTACGGGATCACAGCTGTCTGAGGCCACTTTGAGAACCAATCTCCTATCCTGAGCGCCAAGGCTGAGACAGATCCAGTCCTGGGGACCAGGGTGGGCACAGAACACGTGGTCAGGGCATTGGAAACTTGACAAGCAGCGGCAGAAGGGCCCTGGTTTCTGGGATTCCCCTTGGGGTCCAGTGGCTAAGACATTGCTCTCCCAAAGCAGGAGGCCAGGGTTTGATCCCTGGTCAGGGAACTGGATCCCACATGCTGCAACTAAGGGTTTATATGCCTCACCTAAAAAGCTTGCATGTCTCAACTAAGACCTGGCACAGTCAAATAAATTAAAGAAAAAAAAAGGGACCTGGGTTCAGGCTGACCTGGGCTTTCCCACAAGTTAACATAAGGGATGCCAAGGGCAGCATCCCAGGGTTTGGCGAGGAGGGGCCAGGAGGGGATACTGGAAGTCCACCTTGTGAGCAGGGGAAAGCTGGATCGGCCAGGGTCCAGCAGCCTGAGCCCACCTCCCTTTCTTCCCACGTGCTCAGCCTGTCCAGAGGCAGAGGAGCTGCCGTCTGGGCTCAACCAGCAGCTTGCTCCTCAGACCACAGGATGGGACTCGCGTGGGTCCTTCCTTCCTCCCTCGCTCTCCCCACGCAGGGTCTGGCCAGAACACCTCAAACGCACACAGGAAGCATGGTCTGGGCACGCCGACCCCCGCCGCTGCCCCTTGCCCCGTGGACCCAGCGTGTCCAAAATCCCTGCCGCGTCCCAGCTTCTCTCCCCTACCCTGCACCTCCAGAGGGTTTCCGCTCCTTTCTCTCCCATTGTTTTCCTTCTTGGCCCTCAGTCAGAATCCAAAGGCCAGGCTAAGGCCCACTGAGGCCAGCCCAGCTAGGGAATGGGGGGCGTCGGGTTGGGGCTCTGGGATGCCTGGCCCAACCCCAGGAGTCTGGGGGCTTGGGGGAGGTGTGTTCCCAGCCCTCTTGGTAGGGGTGGGAATCAGGAGCTTAGTGAGGGCTAGGGGGTCAGACAGGCCTGATTTGAATCACCTGTCAGTTGTGTGGAGAAGGGATTTGCCTTCTCTGAGCCTCAGTTTCTCCGTCTGTAAAATGGGAGTGAGGCTAACAGCCTGCTGCCACAGTTGTGGCAATTAAGTGAAGTATGACATTACGGTCCGTGTCCTCACGGCAGTACCTGGAACAAAGGAAGTACCCAGTGAGGACGGCTGCCGTGTCCATGCCCAAGAGTGGCAAAGGGCTCCGGGTGGGAGAGGTTGTTACAAAGTATCAATGGAACAAGGCAGGTCAGTCTGAGCTGTCCAGCGATGACACCCCTGGCCCCAGAAAATCCTTTCCTCCTTCTTTCTGCTTTTTCCTCTGGCGGGTCAGATGGTGGCGGAGGCAGACTGACAGAAAACCCTCCCCTCACACACAGATACACAGCCATGGAGACCCTCAGACCACAGCCCTGGAAGCTCTGGGTGACCCTCCAGACAGCGGCCCCACCTCGGGAACAGGGGTGCCCCGAGGACGCTGGCCACAGAGCAGCTAGGCTCAGGGCTGACCCTCACAGCCCCAGCAGCCTGAGCTTCCCGCCTTCCAGAAGAATCAGGGAAACTGGCTCCCACCCTAGAAAAGCCTGTCTCTGGGTCTGGAAGGCTCAAGGCAGGGGACCGCCCTTGCATGCCTGACACCTCATCTAAAGGCCTGGGGGGCAGTTCTAGGGAACAGGCCCCTGTAAATCAGCTGGTCTGCTTCTCCTGGGCTGCAGCCCTTCTCAAGGCCTCAGAGACCCCAAGGCCCCACCCTCCTCCCCAGTTCTTCTCTACGTCTGCTCTCTGTCTCCTCCACCCATCCCACTTGCAGAGCGGCAGTGAGAGCGGGGAAGGACACAGACTTGGGAGGCAAACCACCTGGCTTGAATCCCACCTCTGCCACCCAATGGCTGAGTGGACCTTAAGCCTCAGGCTCCACATCTGTAAAATGGATTAGTAATAACAACAGTACCTCATCCCAGGGAGGCTGGAATGAGTTAATACAAGGAAAGGCCTCAGGGCGGTATCTGGCCCAGGGTGAACATTCAATAAATGCTAACCCTCATTATTTTTTATTTGTGTCTCTGTCTTGCATGTTTGTTGACTCAAATTTTCCATGGGTAAGGAGGTGCGGAAGAAGGCTTGAAGTTCTGTGGTCTAAACTGCCCGTTGCTCCCAGGGCCTCCGAGCTGGAGGCTACGGCTATAAAGGATTCCTTTCAGTTGGGGCCAGTGATGCTCTGATAAAGCTTGACCACAGGATGCAGAATCGGCGGGCTGTGGGCTCACACCCCACGCCTCAAAGGCTAGTCCAGCACCAGAGCTGAGGCCATTTGGGGTGGGGAGGCAGCAAAGCCCTCAGTCCTAGGGCACAGGCTGCCAACACTTCTCTGCTTTCCCAGGGCCTCTCTCCCCTGCTTGCCCGCCGCCGCCTTCCATGCCGAATATCTGGCCTCCACCCACGGCTGTTTGTGCCTCGTGTCATAGGCGGCTGAGCCTCAGAACCCTAGATGTCTGGAGTTATAGGGCTGGAGTATAGTGATGGAAAACTATCTTAACATAGCTTTTGAACTCTTGGTGAGAACAGCCTCTGCCATCTTCCTGATGGTAAGCAGCCCTGCCAGCTTGGATCCCCTCCTGTGATGGGGAGCTCACCACCACAATCCTGGGAGAATCCCATCTGCTTTCATTCCTTAGGGTCCCACATGCCCAGTGAGGTCAGAAGGGCCATGCCCCACACTGAGGAGGAACAGTCCAGGCCACCGCTGGGCAGTTCCCACGGCTGGAAGGCTTCCTCCAGCCCAGACCTGTCTTCCTCCCCTCACGGCTCCATGCCACATCTCTGCCCCAGGAGCCCCTCACCCCAAGGTGGTCTTTCCTGCAGACTAGGGCCAGTGCCCTCCAGCCACCTGCTTTGCCAGGCTCTCTTCTCTGAATTGGGGGCCTCTGGGAGACATCTAAGCCCATCCTGCCAAGCACAGGTACTGGCAAGACACTGGGTTAGAAAGGAAGTGACAGGTGGGTACATCGTGTGAGGTGTGCTCCGTGACAGGCACCCAGTGAACTTCCACCATCAGCTCGTGGGTGGCTCAGCCTGCAGTGCCCTAGGCTCCCCGGGAGGGGCTGGGCAGGCAGGCGAGCCGGGGGGGGGGGCGGGGGGGGCGGGGGGGGAGGGGGAGGCGGCGGGGAGGCAGGGGAGGGTGGAGACTCTTTCAAGCAATGCCAAAAGCCTGCTGGCTGAGCTGGTGCAGAGTGGCAGCTGTCACCACTCCCAGCGGGGGACGTGTGTCTACATTATGTCACAACTCAGCTATTCCCCAGGAGAAGCCCTGGGAGCTGTGACTTCCAGAAAAGAAGAGGTGGAGTGGGGGGGCTCTGCACACAGGAATCCTACCTCAGGGCAGGGCACCCCAGGGAGTACTGACTCCAGACCCCGCCGGGCGTGGGGCAAGGGGACGGCCACGGGGATCAGAGCCTCCAGACATGCAGCCTGCAGACGGGCCAGAGCGGCCACCAGGGGCCAGATGGGCTGCATTAACCTGGGAGCAGGCTCCTCAGGGCCCAGATGCTCCGTGTTGAGCCGGCGAGCTGGCTTTGGGCTCCAGATGTGGGCCTGGGGTGGGGAGGGGGGATGGGTCACAGCTCCAGATGTGTGCCGTCTGAGCAAGGGATGACTGTGGGACTCAGTGGCAGCACCCCGGGGGCCCAGGGGCCTAGAGCTTCGAGGGCTGGGCCAAGGGGCCTCTCTGTTTGCATCCTCTCCAGCCCACCCACCACTCCAGCCCTTGGGCCTCAGGGGATTCAGGGTTCACGGAACTCTGACCCAGCAACTACCAAGCCAAGAGGCTTCGGCCTCATTTCCTGAGCAAGGACAGAGCCCAGGGACCTGCCCAGGGTCATGCAAGCCACGGACAGGCGGGACCCCAGCAGGAACAAAGGGTCTCGAGTCCCTCCGACCACAGGTAGCTGGGGGTGGGGCGGGGTGGCATGGTTTCCAGGACTGGAGGCCAGCCTCTCCCTAGACGCTGTCAGCCACACACTGGGCTGACCTGGGCATCCCTGGGGGAGCAGTAGGAGGAGGCGCAGCTCTGACCTTCGAGGTGGGGTCCGCGGGGTGGACGGACACACGGTCCAGGCCCAGGAGACTCAGAGGACGCAGCCCCCCAGCCTCCTCCTGACGCAGACGGGGCTGCTCCATGGGGAGGTGGCAGGGTTGGGGTTCAGCTCGGCAAAGGACCCCGGCCGACCCCAGGCACTCAGCCACAAAGCTGAAAGAGGTGCTCCTGCTCCCTGAGCACCAGCATATGCAAGCCTTGTGCAGGCCCTTACCAGCCAGGGCGGCTCCCCACAGCTCCAGTGTGGAGTGCGGGCTCCCCATCTCAGAGATGGCCGGTCCCAGAGGCGCCCAGGCTGGGCCAGGCAGGGCCGGAGGGGCACGGGGACCAGCCCTTGGCCCCGGGCCTGCCAGGCTCTGCGGGCTGGGGGCTCAAGACGGTGTCTGGGGACAGCCTTCCTAAGGAAGACTTGGGTCAGAGGGGGTCTCCCTAGACCTGAGCCTCCTGTCGCTACACTTCCGCCCAGATGGTGGGACCGCCTCAGGAAGCACAGACCCCTGCCACAGCCCCTCCTCGATGTCCAGAGCCGCCGCCTCTCCACCCCTTCCCGTAGACCCTGCAAGTGGGCTGAGAGGGCAAGGACGGAGGCCAATGGTGGGCCCTGGGAAAGCCCCTCTAAGCTTCAGTCCTCACGTCTGCACAGGGGCCCTGGCTCTGGGCTCTAAACCAGGAGGGCCTGGCGGCCCCGGTGGGTAGAGGTCAGAGGTCAGACCTACCTCCCGCAGTGGCTTCTGGGAATCTCAGCCTAGAGGCGGCCTCTGGGCCCAAGCGGAGGAGAGTGGGGTGGGCACAGCTGCCCTGGGGGGCTGTTGGTCACCCCGCAGATGCCTTCTTACCCTGCCCTGGTGAGGCAGCCCAGAGAGGGTCAGCGGGGAGGCAGGCAGAGCGGGAGCCGGCAGAGGCGAGAGGCGCTAACGGGTTATGTCAGGCGAGCGCTCTGGGGAGGGGACCGCCCCTCTCCGCTCCCGCAGCCCCACCTGGGGCCCATGGCCAAGAGTCGGGTCCTGGGGAGAGATGCTGGCCTGATTCTGCTTGACACCGGAAGGCCGGGGAGGGGGCTGCCCGCCCTGAGCCGGGAAGCCATTTAGCCACGGTAGCCCGGAAGGCAAGGCCGGGGTGAGCCTCCACTCCATCAGGCCTCCATTGGGTGTCCAACCCCCTTGGGCGGCAGGGTCTGTCCAAGCCTACAGGTAGCTCTGCTTGCTGAGCAGCAGAGTCCTGGGATGACCCCCAAGCCTCAGGAGGGGCCCTCTAGCATCCATCACTTCCTCCTCCGGCCAGAGCCCCACCCAGGGGCTCCAGGATCCCATCCCCAACTCAGGGGGCCCTGATTTCTCATATTCTCACTGTTCTGCCTGGGGTCTGCCCAGCACCAACACTCCCCACCATCCTTGGAGACGCACCTTGACAGCCCCCAACATCACTCTCCCTCCTGGGGACAAGGAGAAGCCCGAAAAGGGGCCTGACTCCCAGGGCAGTGGGCTCAAGGAGTGACTAGGACAAGGACCTAGATGGGTGCTCCATGCAAGGGTCGGGGGTGGGGGGGTCAGGGTCAACGAAAGGCCTGGGACTGAGGAAGGGGCCCCTCACAATTATGGCTGGGCCGCCAGGGCCCTGTGTGTCTTGGCTGAGCGGGACCCCTGGGCCGCCAGGTATGTAACAATTCCAGCCATTTCCTGCCCTATTAATGAGAAAGGGGCTGATATAAATACACGCTCAGCATAAATAAATACAGGCCAGGCCCGGGACTGCATAGCAGACAGATTGCGTGGAGCCGCTGGCCAGCCCTGCAGCCAACTCCCCCCACCCTGTTCGCACCCCCACCACCACCGCCCCCCAACTTGTTTTCCCTCCAGCAGGCCAGGGCCCCTCCACACTCTCAGGCCTGAGATAGACAGACCCGCCCGCCCGCCTTCCAGACCTCAGAACAAGGCCCCCCGTGGCGCTGGGAAGACCTCAGAGCAAGACCCCCCGTGATGCTGGGAAGGCCGCAGGCCCAAGACAGAGAGAGAGATCGGGGTTTCCCAGCACCACCCCGCCAGGCCTGGTGGGGTACTGTGTGTGCACAGACCCCGTGCAGCCCTATGAGGCCCAAGGCTATGGTTGTACCTGTTCACAGGTGAGGAGACTGAGGCTCATGGGGTCAAGGAACTTGCCCAAGGTCACGCAGAGGGGAGGCGGTCAGTCCAGGGTTCAAACTGCAGCCTGTCTGACCCCAGGGCCTCTGATCTTCTCACTGCCTGTGAGGAAAAGCCACGGGCAGGTTCATGCCTTTCTCCTCTTTCTCCCAAGCCCTAGGCCCGGGTCACCAGGGCCCCTGGAAGGCCCAGGAACCACTTACATTTGTGGAGCCAGATCTCAGCTCATGTAAGGATCTATGGCTCAGCAGGTAAAGAATCCGCCTGCAGCACAGGAGACATGGGTTCCATCCCTGGGTTGGGAAGATCCCCTGGAGAAGGAAATGACAACCCACTCCAGTATTCTTTCTTGAAGAATCCCATGGACAGAGGAGCCTGGAGGGCCACAGTCCATGGAGTCGGGAAGAGTTGAACATGACTGAGCAACTAAGCAAGCAAGAACCTATCAGAGATGTACAGGTGACCTCCTCCCAGCTGGGGTGTCTAGGACACTGAGGCCCCTCCCTCTCATCAGGATCACCCAGTCACCCGACACTGCATAGACATGGAAACCGGGGCCCAGAGGGGCCACCCAGCGACGCCTATTATGTGGGTGGATCCCCATCAGTGGCTATAGGTGGGCCGTGTGTGTGCACGCAGGTTTGCATGTATATTGCGACTAGAAAGATGTTCCACACACAGTTGACTCTGTTTCTCTGAAGTTTAGAACCAGAGAGAAGGAAACATTTTTACCTTCACATCTCCGTCCCTGTCCTTTCTTTCTTTCTTTTTTTTTTTTTTTTTTTTTTTTTTTTGTGGCCACACTACGGGCCTTGTAGCTCAGTCGGTAAAGAATCTGCCTGCAGTGCAGGAGACCTGGGTTCGATCCCTGGGTTGGGAAGATCCCCTGGAGAAGGAAATGGCAACCCACTCCAGTATCCTTGCCTGGAAAATCTCATGAACAGAGGAACCTGGTGGATTGCAGTCCATGGGGTCGCAAAGAGTCGGGTACGACTGAGCAACTAACACACATACACATGGGGCTTGTGGGATGTTAGTTCCCTGACCAGGGATTGAACCCAGGGCCCTAGCAGTGAAAGCATAGAGCCTTAACCACTGGACCACCAGGGAATTCTCAACATCTCTGTACTTGTGGTAATTAAAAAAAAAAAATTTATTGCCCATGGGCCCCACCACTGGTCCCAGCCTCCAGCCCATTCCCAGCTCTATCCTGGCTCCGGTCCTCTCTCTCCAGGTGGCACAGGTACTTGCCACCTCCCCTGCCTTCTTGGCCTTTGAGGCCCTTTTCCACCTGCTCCCTCCCTCCCAGCACCCCAGGCCCATGGCCAGAGCCCTATCAAGTGCCATCTTGGTCCCTGGCCGCTCCCCAGGCGAGCTCTGGGGCCTCCTCCCTGTCCCCCAGCCCCCACCTTCAGCAGGGGGCCAAGCTCACACACCTCTGCGCTCAGCTTTCCCTGCGTGCTGGGTGGGAGTTCCAGAATCCCAGCTGTGTTGACCCCCCCCTACAGGTGTTCTGCCTGGTTGGCCAGCAGGGAGTCCTTCCGAGTCATCGGGCCAGGGGCAGGCCGAGTCTGCTCCTGAGACTCAGAAGCAGGGCCTGGAAGTTCACACCACATCCACCCCCCGGCCATCTGCAGGTTTTTCTATGAGAGGCAGGGCAGGAATCCGGCCCTAACTTCTCTAGGAGCCGGAATGGAGGAGTAGAATGTAGAGCAGAGCTCTCTGGAATGTCTTCCCACACTCATCGCCCCCAGGCTTGGGAATGAGTAAGGAGCGATCACTAACTCCCAAGAAACCACCTCTCTGCTCCTCTCACAGAAGCACTGCCCTAAGGGTGGCAAACGGGGGATCTGACTCACTGTGGCCTGAGCATGGCTCGACAACATCCCCACCCCTTGAGCAGGACCTGGGCAGCTGGGGTCAAGGGCTGAGATACTGGGTGTTTCCATCTCCCTGGAGGAGATGGATCTGTGGTTGTACTTGTGGGTGAGAGGGTGGATGGACGGGCTTCCTAGGTTGTGCTAGTCCTAAAGAACTTGCCTGCCCATGCAGGGGACGTAAGAGATGTAGGTTTGATCCCTGGGTCAGGAAGAGCCCCTGAAGGAGGGCATGGCAACCCACTCTAGTGTTTTTGCTTTGAGAATCCGATGGACAGAGGAGCTTGGGGAGCTACAGTCCACGGGTTGCAAAGGGTCAGACATGACTGAAGCGGCTTAGCAGGCCGGCAGGCAGCAGGGTGGATGGACAGGTGGGTGAGTAGGTAGACAGGCTGAGAGACAGGTGTTTGAGTGGACAGATGGATGGATGAGTGGGGACATGAGTGACCAAGTGTATAAATGGATGGCCAGCTGCAGACTGGCTCAGGAATAACTCCTTTCTTAAATTTTCTAAATCTCTGAAATGTGAGGCCCTGGCACCCCCCAGAGGCCAGAGTCTCTAACTACCCATCATCCCTAAAAACCTTGGGCATCAGCAGTCTTAGGAAGAAGGCGCATGGACCCAGATGAAGTGAAGGATTCTAGGAAACAAACAAACAAACAAAAAAAACTAGGGTCCAGTTCTGGTTCTTGCTCTGACTTATTCTGGGACCGAGGGAATGGATGTTTAAGCTTCTAGGCTCAATCTCATCTGGATGTATGCGCTGGTAAGTGATTTAAACAAAACTATGTGTGTAAAGCGACTGAGGGGGCTTCCCTGGTGGCTTAGACAGTAAGGAATCTGCCTGCAATGCAGGAGGCCTGGATTTGATTCCTGAGTGGGGAAGATTCCCTGAGTAGGCAATGGCAACCCACAACAGTACTCTTGCCTGGAGAATCCCATATACAGGGGAGCTTGGCAGGCTATGGTCTTTTTTTGTTTTGTGTTTTCCTTAGAAGATGCCTGAGAGGGTTACCTGGCACAAAGCGGGTGCTCACAGAAAGCGATTTCCTTCCTAGAGGAAGTCCTAGGGCACACACGGCTTAGTCACCAAGTCCTGTCCAACTCCTTGTGACCCCACGGACTGTAGCCCGCCAGGCTCCTCTGTCCATGGGGTTTCCCAGGCAAGAATACTAAAGTGGATTGCCATTTCCTCCTCCAGGAGATCTTCCCCACCCAGGGACCGAGAGCTTTGGCAGGTAGATTCTTTAACACTGAGCCACCTGGGAAGCCCCAGAGGACACACGCACCCCCATAAATGCACGTGTGAGTGCATGCGCACACACGCACACACACATCCCTCCAGCCCAGTATGGAAGAGGGACCGAGGGTGAGACCCCAGGCCAGACCAGACAGGGGAGGCACAGGGGATACATTTATTCTCCAGGCTCTGGCAGGACTGGCCTGGCCTCGGGGGCTGGGGACCCAGGGGGCGGGGTCTCAGGCGAGAGCCCCAAGGCCTTCTGGGGCTCGGCCTCCTGGGCCTGGGCCAGCTGGGCTGTGTGCTCAAAGGCGGCCTGCAGCAGGTGGGAGGCAAGGCAGGTGGTCCAGGTGATGAGGTAGGCCAGGTGCCAGGAGGTGAGTGCTACTGTGCTCTCCACCCACCAGTACAGACTCTTCAGCAGCGCCAGTGACCTCTGCACCACGCAGTTCTCCAGCAGAGCCTGGGGGTGGCGGGGGGGCAAGTGGATGGGCAGGCAGCTGTCCGGAGCTCACAAGCCACGCTGCCTGGCCGCTAGGTGCCCCGCCATGACCCCCCAGCCCAGCCCAGGCCCAGTGTCCCAGGTCTGCACTCCCCAGCCCAGCCGGCACCCGCCCTCACCCACCTTCCTGGGCAGCCAGCCCAGGCTGCAGCACTGGGCTTTCCGGTACAGTCTCCAGACCAGCAGCAGCAACAGCAACGCAGCCAGCATCAGGCTGTGCAGACATGACAGGAACAGGTCTGTCCAGGTGGCTGCAGACAGGCCCAGCTGCTCCCAGGCCCCCAGCCACTTCGGGGCCAGGCCCAAGGCCCGTGCACAGCCCAGCAGGCCTGTCCACACCAGCCTGGGCACCCGCAGGGCCAGGCACACAGGGACCTCTAGCAGCGTCAGCCCAGCCCGGAGAACCCGGCCCACGGGGCAGCCGGCGACCCTGGGGGGTGGGTGGGACCCCTGGGCCTCCCGGATCAGCCCCGACAGCCAGTGGTTGAAGAGGAAGATCTTGAGGAGCAGGAAGTTGTAGAGGTGGGCCCGGTTCTGGACGAGCTACAGGAAGGGGAGACCGTTGTCACCCGTTGCTGGTCACTTGCCACAGGGGCCTGACTGTCCCGGGCTTTACGGTGCGGGTGTGGCTCCCCTTCTCAAGGCCTGTTTCCCCCACCCCATGAGTGATCTTTATCTGTCCACTTGGAAGGACTCCATTCTCAGGAGGGAGCTTTAGTAGGTGTTTCATATTATATTTGATTTTCTTTCCTCTGGGTTTTTTTCTCTCCCCTCTCCCCTTTTTTTTAGTCACACCAGGTGGCTTGCAGGATCTTAGTTCCCTGACTAAGGATTGAACCCGTGTTCCCTGCAAGGGAAGCAGAGTCTTAACTGCTGGAACACCAGGAAATTCCCTTTCCTTTGGGTTTCAATGGTTATTTACCACCCTCCAGACTAAGGTCATGTTTGAAAAAGAGGGGTGGGAAGGTCAGTGCTTAACCCACAGGAGTGCTCTAAAGAAAATTCTGCGGCTCTGTGGCTTGGGGGTGAGGCTTCTGAAAGCTATGGGATTACTCCAGGAGGAGGGCAGCCACCTTGTTTCACCAGCGGCATCTAGCAGCAGCTTTGGCCCTCGCCCCCCTGGCCCTCATCAACTCCCCCTCACCAGTGTGGACAGCTTCACCACCAGCAGCAGAGTCCCCGAGAGGCTGGATCTGACCGGAGGGACTGCCTCCATGTCTGGCCCTCCTTTCGCTTCTCCAGTGGAAGAAGCAGGGTGACCTCACAGACACCGCAGGGTGGGGACCAAGTTACCGTGGGGACCCAGTTGCCACGAAAGTCTCCCCTTTCCTTGCTTCCTGCCCCATCACTGCTCAAGAACTGGGGTACTTGTCTTCCACATCCTGTCGCCTTCCTGATGAGAGACTGCTCCCAGAGACATCAACTCCACAAACTTCCGGTCGGCCCAGCACAGGCAGCGAAGGCAGCCCAAAGATGCTGTACCTCCCACCTCCTTCCAAAGCCTGAAGGACCAGAGACCCGGGAGACAGAGATCTTCACCCCAGGGCCGCAGGCGACAGGACGCTTGCAGGCAGATGGAAGCCTCAACCGCCCAACTCTGAAAGCTCCTACCTAACCCCCTCTCATCCTTCTTGTATTTTGCTAAAAGATTGGTCTCATCACAAAGTAGAGAAGTCAGCTGTAACCTTTATTCTCTGATCTGAGTGATGCGTCAGTGGCTTCCAAGACTCAGATGAGGGCAGGGGAGAGAAAACGTGTCCACAAAAGTCTTCAGAGCGTCTTGGAGAAAGGCATTCAGAGAGGGAAAGGGGGCAATTTGCTGAGAGAGACCCCTGGGGGGCCACAGGCTGCCTGGAAGAGAGGTTTCTGGAAGCCGTGGATCAGAGTTAAAGTCTTAGAATTCTGAGAGAATCCAGAACCTTGATCACAGCCTTTCCTACAATGCTTTGCTGTCTGGGTCCCAGCAAGTGCCCAGAGATGCTCCAAGGATGAGGCTCTCAAGCCACTTAGAAATTTTTTAAAAGCGCGCCCTCTGGTGGCCCGTGAGTGCAGGGCACAATAGCAGTCTCACTCCCTTTCTCCGCGAGGACCCTCGTGCAGGATACAACCCGCCATGAAGAGTCCCTGGAAGGTCAGAGGTGACCCCTGCCCAGGATGGGCCCCGTTCGCCCATTTGTGTCCTCTCCCGGGGCGACAGCTGGGGTCCACTTCGAGGAGGGTGCAAAGTCCCTCGGCTCCGTCCGCTGCCCTTACCCCTCCCCTACCACCCTCTACAGTCCCCCAACACTATAGCCCTGAGGGGAAGCTGGGGTTCAAAAAGGCCTCCTTCAGCTAAGTTTTGAAGGATGGGTGGGAGCTTTCCGGAGGAGGAAGGGTGGTATGGGCAGAAGGAACTGCATGATTCCAACAATTCAGTATGGGTGGAGCATAAAGTGCACTTCTGGAGAAGGAAATGGCAACCCACTCCAGTGTTCTTGCCTGAAAAATCCCACAGACAGAGGAGCCTGGCCGGCTGCAGTCCATGGGGTCTCAAGAGCGACTGAGCATGCAAGGTTTGTTTCTTCTTTGGGTGACCATTAGTTTGCACTCAAAAGAATCACAATGGGGCTTCCCTGGTGGTCCAGTGGCTGCATCCAATGTAGGGGGCCTGGGTTCAACCCCTAGTCAGGGAACTAGATCCCACAGGTCAAAATTAAAGATCCCACATGCTGCAACTAAGACTCAGCACAAATTAATTAATTTTTGAAAAAGAATCACAGTTAAGTTGTTTTAACTTGTATTTGTATTATTTTAAAATACAATGGTTATCTTTATCAAACCAGTTGATTTTGTAATAATAAATGTCCACATTTAAATGCCCACATTTGAACTGATGCTTTCAAACTACGGTGCCGGAGAAGACTCTTGAGAGTCCCTTGGACTGCAAGGGGATCAAAGGAAATCAGCCCTGAATATTCATTGGAAGGACTGATGCTGAAGCTGAAGCTCCAATATTTTGGCCACCTGATGGGAAGAGTCGACTCACTGGAAAAGATCCTGATGCTGGGAAAGATTGAAGGTAGGGGGAGAAGGGGGTGACAGAGGACAAGATGGGTGGCATCACCAGCACCAACTCAATGGAAATGAGTTTGAGCAAGCTCCAGGAGATGGTGAAAGATGGGGAAGCCTGGCGAGCTGCGGTCTATGGAGTCTCAAAGAGTCGGACACTACTGAACGACTGAACAACAACAAATCACTAGCCACAGGCGTTAGTTTCTGCAAAAATCCCCCAGTCGGTAATGTGTTAGAAAGAAACAACAGGGCCAACATGGAGTCACTTGTGCTAAGCCCCACCAGGACTTACTGTGAGTGAGCGAGTGAAAGTCACTCAGAGTCCAACTCTTCGCAACCCCACGATCTATACAGTGCATGGAATTCTCCAGGCCAGAATACTCGAGCGGGTAGCCTTTCCCTTCTCCAGGGGATCTTCCCAAGCCAGGGATGGAACCCAGGTCTCCCGCATTGCACGTGGATTCTTTACCAGCTGAGCCACAAGGGAAGCCCAGGACTTAATATTTATCTTAATTGCAATTTCCACCTCTCCCGGGAGTGGAATTTTAAGCCAATTCATCTGAAGTTTTTGCTTTCCTCTAAGAGAAGGTGACCTGACTTGAAATAATTCACCCTCTAACTTCCTTGTCCTGCCCTCCTCCTGCCTATAAAAGCCTCCCTTTTGTACTGCTGTTCCACTCCTTGGAGCTCCTCTCTACCTGCTGGGCAGGATGCAGACTGTTCAAGATTATTGAATAAAGCCAATTCAGTCATCAAATGTACTTAACTGAATTTTTGTATTAATTTATTTTTTATTGAAGGATAATCGCTTTACAGAATTTTGCTGTTTTCTGTCAAACCTCGACAAGAATCAGCCATAAGTATACATATATCCCTTCCCTTTTGAAACTCCTTCCCATCTTCCTCCCTGTACTCAACTGAATTTTGACTTTTAACAGATTTGGTGGCAGTGGTGGGATCCAAGGTGACCTTCTTCTGATGGCGTTCACGGACAATGAGAAAGACAGGCGTGGTGCCAGCAAACCCCTTTTTGACCGTACTGTCTTCTCAACATGTCTGAGGCCAGAGGAAGTTCATCGTGGTCAGGAGCTCTGCTTTCTTTGCATCAAGCGCCTGGTCTAATTGGCTTTCTAGGCAGTTCCCCTTTTGCCTGGAAACCCCAGCTCTTGATAGTGCCCCCAGATTTCATGTTGGGAATTGCTGGTGACTTAGTCTGCAGTTTCTCACTTCTTTGAAATCCTTCCCCAAATTCCACATCGGGAAATGCGGTAGCCACTGTAGTTCCCCATTTGTTTGGAATCAAGCTTCCATTTTCACTTAGCTGAGGTCTTTTGTTCAAGGCTTTTCCCCCACTCCAGAGTTCCATGGGAATTCTTGGTGGTTACCAGCTGGAGTCGGACTGGGTCCAACTTGAGCTGGACAGGGTCCAGTAAAAACAATGGCTAACAGGAATCTCAGAAGCCAAAAAGCAGCAAAATCGGTGGGTCCTGTGCAAAACACTGGGGATGTCCAAATCAAATTGACTAGGAAGAGAAGCAGTTAGACATCAAAGCAGACTGCTTCCACTCAAGACACCAGATCAAGACTTTATACTTTACATGAAACTCAGGACTTGCCTGGCAGTCCCGTGGTTAAGACTCTGAGCTCCCAAGGTAGGGGACTCAGGTTTGATCCCTGGTTGGGGAATTAAGATCCTGCATGCCACAGAGCTTGGTCAAAACAAAACAAAACAAAACAAAACACGAAACTCTCTCTTTTTCCTCTCCTTTACCCTGGCATTGGCCTGGAAAGATAATGACATCATTCATATTTCTCAGGCCATTGCTAGAGGGGTTAAGTTCTGGAATTCAGAACAATTTTTTATTTCAGGCTAGAAGTTTCTTCCCCCATATGCACTAAAAATCCTGAATGACCCTTGTGTGGGGGGGTGGGGAGGTGTTTAGTTGCTCAGTCGTGTCCAACTCTTTGTGACTCTTTGAACTGTAGCCCACCAGGCTCCTCTGTCCATGGGATTTTTTCATGCAAGAATACTGGAAGAGGTTGCCATTTCCTTCTCCAGGGGATCTTCCTGACCCAGGGATCGAACCCACGCCTCCTGTGTCTCAGCATTGCAGATGGATTCTTTACCTGCTAGGCCATCAGGGAAGCACAAAGGAGCCCTGGCTTAGGAGTAAATACAATGGAAGTGCAATCAGAACCCTCTCCTTAACTCTTGAAACATTGCAGATTCTGCTTCTAAGACACTGGCTACCCAGCAAAGATCCTTAGACTCTCTGGCCAAAGTTGTTCTTGGTAACAGGATTATCTTTTAGCTGAGCTCTTCTATGGCCAGCATCACCTACTGTACCTAGAGTTAATACTTCTGGGGAAGCCAAAACTCAGTTACATAAGATCCCTGAGCAAACCACTGGCTTTTAAAGGTGACTCCTTCAGTGGGGTCTTCCTTTAACTTGATGTTGAGTGGTTTGGGTCTTGAAGACCCATGGCTCCCAAGTGCACCCTTAACACTGGGAATTATCCCACCTGTAGTTAATATCCCTGGTACATTGCATATCCTCTCTAACGCTTTAAATGCATATTCACAGCCTCTAGTCACCAAGCAAACCTCCCTAAGACTGGACCTCAAAAGAGGAACAAAGCAAATGATTGACTGAAAAATGGTGAGCCTGGAGTGGTGAACTGTGAATAGCACAAAGATTCAGCAACAAAGCAGCATCAACAAAAGCGATGAGAACTATAGGGCAGTAGATGAGTGGTGCTAATGCCTTAAATTTTTATCCCATTTCTCAGTTAGGCTGAGAGTTTGATCAAAGTGGAATTGTTGAAAAGAAACAATAGGTCCAAAATGGAGTCATTTATGCTAAGTTCCACCAAGGCTTACTACCTAGCCTGATGACATTACTGATTCAGTGGACGTGAATTTAAGCAAACTCCAGGAGATAGTGGAAGACAGAGGAGCCTGATGTGCTACAGTCCATGGGGGTCACAAAGAGTCAGACATGACTTAGCAACTAAAAAACAACGATTATAATTTCAGCCTTTCTCAAGAGTGGTGTTTTAAACCAATCAGTCTGGAATTACTTGGTGAGCCACTAATAAGGAAATCTGCCTAAGACTTCCTGACTTCCCCTAAGGGAAGATAACCCTGCCTAACTAGTCCCTTGGACTCCAAGGAGATCAAACCAGTCAGTCCTAAAGGAAATCAACCCTGAATATTCATTGGAAGGACTGATGGTGACGCTAAAGTTCCAATACTTTGGCCACCTGATGCGAAGAGCTGCCTCGTTGGAAAAGACCCTGATGCTGGACAAGATTGAGGGCAGGAGGAGAAGGGGACGACAGAGCGTGAGATGGTTGGATGGCATCACTGACTCAATGGACATGAGTTTGAGTGAGCTCTGGGAGTTGGTGATGGACAGGGAAGCCTGTCATACTGCGGTCCATGGGGTCGCAAGGAGTCGGACAGGACAAAGTGACTGAAGTGAACTCGTCCACTGTGTCTGTTTCCGTGTCCCGCCCCCTTCTGTCTATAAAAACCTTCCATTTTGTACAGCTCCTCAGAGCGCCTTTCTGATTGCTTGATGGGATGCTACTCTACTCATGAGTTGTTGAATAAAGCCAATTAGATCTTCAAGTGTGGGCCCCCTGGTGGCTCCGTGGTAAAGAACCCATCTACCGATGTGGGAGCCGTGGATTTGATCCCTGGGTTGGGAAGATCCCCTGGAGAAGGAAATAGCAACCCACTCCAGTGATCTTGCCTGGAGAATCCCATGGATAGAGAAGCCTGGTTGAGCTACAGTCCACGGGGTCGGGAAGAGTCAACTGAGCACGTATGCACGCACACACCACAGGAAAACCCAAACCAAGTTTTTGGGCAGCCCAGTATTTGTTGAATTAATAAATGAATGAGTGAGTAATGGCCTCAGATATCCCCACTTGCCAGGCTGGAATAGGAGCAGAGAAGCTGCTGCAGAAGCCTGCCCCCCCGCCCTTGGATCCCGCAGCAGGGAGCCCTCCCCTCCTTTCTCTTCCCCGCCTAACACCTAGGTTCAAAGCCATGCGTGCACTATTGTGCTCAGTGATGTTAGACCACATCTCCCCTTCCTCAGAGGAAGGACCAAGTGGCATAAGGCAATCAGTGACCGCTGCATTGTCAAACGCCAGGCGGTGCCATTCCCTGGGCCCGATCCCTCTCCATAGAGATTCGCCGCCTCAGCCCAGGACTCAGGCCTAGAGGTGCAGGAAGCGTCATTTCCCTCCCAGTCCCAAGGCCTGCCAGGTGCTCTCCCTGAGGGTGCAGGACGACGGCAAGACCGCAAGGGGGCAGCAAACACCTGGGGCGCAGGGGCCCAACACACCTGAGTGCGCTGCGCAAATTGATGCAAAGTTTTCTGTGGCTGATTTTGTCCCTTTTCAGCCTGCGACGACAACTTACGTCATGCCAAGGAGCTCGCCCTGTGCAGGTCCCATCCTGCCTGAGTCGCTGAAGGCGAAACCGCTGAGAAATGTTGGGGACGAATAGTCTTTCTTCCTCGTTCCAACATGAAAACCTCACTTTATTTCAAATCTTCATTTTTTTTTCACTCAGAAGAAGGCAAAATTGATAAATATGCCTTCAAACTTACTGTGACTTGCTTTTTTTTTTTTTTTACTTTCTAATGATGGCTTGATTGAAAATGCAAAAATCATCATTAAAAACTGATGAAAGCTGAAGAACCTATCCTGACTAAGGGAAAAGGTTTTTGGAATAAGACAGACTTGCAACTGAACTGACCTCTACCACTTAATCATAAATCTAAGCTCCCGCCCCAGGTCTCTTTATCTGTAAAGCTGGTACATAGTTTATATATAGAATCTGCCAGGTGAGGCCTTGGGGAGGAGCCGATGAAATAATGTCTGTGAAATGCTTTGCCCAGCACTTGGCCACGCACCAATGCTTGGGAGCTCATGGGTGAGTGAAGTCAGCGTCCACAGGTAAGAAGGAATGCAAGGATTTTTTTAAAAAACAAAATAAGCTACAGGTTGCTTTCAAATATGTACAAATTTCTACAAAAAAATCACCCCGAGGGCAAGCATTTTGTTAATTTATAAACCAATATGTAGAAATATTCACTGCAATCAAACCACTTTCAAACAATTCACTTGGAGCCCAAGACTAGATTGTAAAATTTAAAAAAAAAAAGAAAACGACCATATTGAAAAGGATCATCGCTACTTTAAAATTAATGCAAAACCTTCATTGCACACAAGCACGAATGAAAATGCTTTAAAAAGAGTTCTTTAAAAGGATATGAAGTTGTGAAACCATCCCATTGTTGAAAAACATTCATCACCACCCGCCAAAAAAAGTTTGGATAAATGGGGCAAAAAGCACATCAACGCCCACAACAGATCGTAAAGTCACACTGCATGGTACAAAAAACAACAATGGAAAATATAATTTTCACCCATTCATTTATTAATTTATGCAGAACCAATGTGTTTCACACTCTTGTTTTCTGCCGGCTCTCCTGGACTTCTCTCTGGGATCTTCCCCCACCCACCCACTCCCTACGCTTCCTCAGCAACTCCTCTCCCTACTTGCTCCTTCTGGCCGTCAAAAGGGGGCTTCCCGGGTGACTCAGTGGTACAGAGCCCACCTGCCAATGCAGGGGACAGAGGAGACGTGGGTTCGTTTCCTGGGTCGGGAAGATTCCCTGGAGGAGGGCGTGACACCCCTCTCCAGTATTCTCTCCGGGAAAATCCCATGGATAGAGGAGCCTGGTGGGCTACAGTCCATAGGGTGGCAGAGTCAGACACGACTGATTGACCAAACACACACTCATCAAAGGACATTTAGGGTCTTTCCATTTCTACTGTGAATAACACTGCAGTGAACTTGGGGTATAGATAGGCCTCCTCACAATCCTGATTCCGATTCCTTTGCAGCCGCACCCAGAAGTGGGCTTGCTGGATCCTAAGGTAGTTCTAAGTCTAATTTTCTGAGGAAACTCCATCCTGTGTTCCAGAATGGCCGCACTAATTTACATTTCCACGTGCGAGATGTGACCACGTGGATGGAGCTGGAGGACACTACTCTAAGAGAAATAAGCAAGACACAGGAAGAGAAAGACCGCGTGACCTCAGTTCCATGCAGCATCTAACAAAGCTGAACTCTTAGAAAGTATAAAGAGGGTGGCCAGAGGCTGGGGTTGGAGGAAATGACAACCCACTCCAGTATCAAAGGGTACGAAGTCTCAGTTATACAGGATGAGTAAGGTTTAAAGAGCTAACCTGCAGCACGGCAATGGCAGCTGACAATGCTGCGTTGTGCACTTGAAACTTGCTAAGGGGCTAGGTTTAATTACATCTTCTCAACACATGCTGACTGTAGAGGTGACAGAAATGTTGTTTAGCCGGATTGTGGAGATTGTTTCACAATGTATAGGTATCCCAAAACACCAAACTGTAAACATTAAGTGTATACAGTTTGGGGAGTTCCCTGGTGGTCTAGTGGTTGGACTGGGTGCTTTCACTGCCATGGCCCGGGGTTCAATCCCTGGTGAACTGAGATCCTGCAAGCCGTGCGACTCAGCAAAAAGGAAAAAAAAGTATACAATTTTTATTAAAAGAAAGAAAAATGTTCCTCACTGCCCCTTCACTTGATCATTTAAGCCATATTGTTGAAAGAAGTTGTGCAGCCACCAGCCACTGGCCACACAGCTTCTGCCCATGCCGCCCCACTGCCCTGGCCCAAGTCACTGATAAACTCCTTGTTGCTGGATCTGGTGTAGAGAGAGCTGGAGCAAAGCCAAAAGGTAGTGACAGCCTGGAAGAAATGTGTGCAACCCGTGCAACAGTCCAAGGACAAGTAGCCAGAATTCACAGAATATCTAAGGAATGCCTACACATCAGTCAGATAAAATCAAGTGACTCAGTGGAACACCTAGGCAAAGGCAAGTCACAGGAGGGAGAAAAAAAACCAAAGAGCCAAGAATGCAGGAAAAGACATTCGACTTCGTTAGTTAGTGAGGGAGATGCAAAATTAAAACCGCAATGAGATACTATCTCATTTGCAAAAACCAAGAAAGTCTGACGCTACACTGGGCATGGATGAGCTCACGGGGCTACCGGAGCATCGGACTTTGCCCATCTCTGAGCCCACAGCTCTCTGTTGGTTTTTCAGACTCTCAGAGTGGTGAGAAGGGTCCTGTACAAAACCAACCATTACTCAGACAAGGGAAACTGAAATGCAAGTTACCAAAATAGCAGTTACCCTCACTGCACCTTTAGTTTCTCTCCATCCTGCTTCGCAACCGGTTGGATTGTTTTTAACCACCCCCTCAAGGGTTGCACACCCCAGCCTGAAAGGCACTCCTTCCAGAAGCATTCGTCTGTGAATGAAAAAGCACGTGCGAGATTGCGTGCGGCAGCATTTTTTCCATCACTAGGAAAAATGAATAAATATACTGGGTATATCGGGCTCAGGGATGACTAAGCAGTGGTTAAAATGAATGTGCTCTATATGCGTCAGCATGGACAGGTCTGAAAAACATAGCGTTACGTGAGAGGGGAAAGTTACAGAGTAATAGCTGTGAAATGATAGCATGTGTATAATTTCTTCAAACCCATTAAGCAGTATTATATGCTGTTCTGGACACAAGTATAGTGAAAATATTTAAAAAAAAAAAACAAGACCTAGGGACTTCCCTGGTGGTCCAGGGGTTAAGCTCCGTGCTTCCAAGGCTTGGAAGCACAGAGCTCAGGTTCAATCCCTGGTTGGGGAACTAGGATCCCACATGCTGCATGTTCTGGCCAGAAAGACATAGAAGATCCCTGCCCATTCGTGATGGTAGCTGGTTCCCTAGAGCAGCAGATGGAGGAGGGTGAGACTCAGAGGGAACTTCAGCTTCACCTGTAATGCATTTCTCTTTTTCTATTTTCAAATATTCAGAAGCAGTAATGACAAAGCACTAACATTTGTTCACTCCAAATGGTGGATACCTTGAGGTTGAGAACAAGCCAGGCGAGCAAAGATCTGAAAGAAGAGTAATCAGGCCAAAAAAAAAAAAAAAAGAAATACCCAGCAGTGCAAAGGCCCTGAGGTCACCATACCACGTTTCAGGATCAGCAGAGGCCAGGATGCCAGAGTGAAGAAGAAAAAGGTTAAGGATGAGGTTGGTAAGATATCTGATTTGAGGTTAAGCAGGAGGGGAAATTCGCCAAACTTATGCTATAAAGACATCATTCTGGTTGGGCATATCTTATTAACGATTGAAACTGAGTGGTAAACACATAAGGTCATTGTCTTAATCTCTTCTTTTGTGTGTGTTTGAAATTTCCCATTAGAAGTTAAAAAAATAATAATAATAATGACCTCTGGCTGTGAGGGAAACGGACTGGGTATGGGGACAACGGGGAGGCAGGGAGGCCAGTTTAGAGGTCGCCAAAGGGGTCTGGGGAAGGTGGGAGGGGCCGGGGAGGAATGGAACAGACACTGGATTTGCCCACAGACAGAATGTGGGATGAGAGAAAATTTGGGCTGAGTCTTTGCATGCCTAGTGGTTCTGGCGTCTGTGAAGATGGGAGGGGTTTGGGAGGAGGAGGCCCAGGAGAGCCCCCCTCCGAAGGGAGAGGTCAGGCACACAAGTCCACAGTTCAGGGAAGAGTCAGAGCCAGTCACCCATTTGGGAGTCACTGGGGGCTTCTCAGGTGGTGCTAGTGGTAAAGAACCCACCCGCCAATGCAGGAGACACAAGAGCTGCGGGTTCAGTCCCGGAGTCGGGAAGATCCCCTGGAGGAGGGCATGGCAACCCACTCCAATATTCCTGCTTGGAGAACTCTATGGACAGAGGCGCCTGGCAGGCTACAGTCCTTGAGGTCGTAAAGAGTTGGAAAACGACTGAGGAGACTTAGCACGCACATACGGCGTATAAATAGCATTTAAACCCACGCGACTGGATGACAGAGACCCCCTAGGATGTGGGTATTGATGGAGGAGAAAGAGGGCCCAGGACAAGCCTGGGGGGGCCCTCCTATTACAGGTGGACGAGAGGAGAGGAGGAGGCAGCAGGAAAGGAGACCAGAAGAAGCAGCTTCTCAGGAAGGAGAACACACCAGAGAAGGGATGTTCCTCTCCCCTCATTCTCTGAGCTCCACAACCTATAATCCCCACGGCAGTCCCTGATGCTGCTCAGAATCCAGCTCTTTCATAAATAATAGCAACAGCCTCAGACCTTGCAGTCACCGTGTCCACTCTCACTATCTTTATTTTTGACTGAAACAGGTCTTAGCTGAGGTATGCAAGATCTTTACTTGCGGCATGGGAACTCTTAGTTTCGGCTTGGGCATGTAGGATCTAGTTCCCTGACCAGGGATCGAACCCGGGGACCCCTGTCTTGGGAGCACAGAGTCTTCACCACTGGGCCACTAGAGACGTCCCCACTCTCACCATTTTTGTCAAACACAGATCTGACACTGTAACTCCCTGCAACTCATTCAAGGTTAGAAACCAAGACCTCAGCCTGGTAACCGCGCTCCCCTTGGCCTGGGTTCTGCACACGGCAGCTGCTCCACCCGCAAATGCTCCCACATCGAGAAGCGGGCCCTGCAGCTTGGACCAACAGCCATTCCCCCTCCCTCCTCCCTGGACACCCTGCTTGCCTCCCACAACCCAGCCTGGAAGTACCAGACCTTGCTTTCCCGGTCTCTGGGGTTTCTGGGAAAACATTTTCCCCCAAAGGACAAGAGAGAGACCAGGAGACAAGGCCCTCTGCAGCCCACCTTGGGGTTTTGTCTGTGAGGACACACGAGCTCCTGAGCTGCTGTCGCTGTCTTGGGACCAGAAGGGGCTCCCAGAGCAAAGGCACGGCACAAACCAGCAAAGCAGAGAATGGACATTGAGTCCAGGGAGAAATCAGTTGCGCTTTGGTTTTGCTAACCACTGACTTCCTGTCAGAGGAAACGGCAACCCACTGCTTATTCCACCTCCGGGAGGTTTGTGGTTTTGACAGTTGCACTCAGAAACTTCTCAGCTGGAGTTGGCGACTGACTGCTGGCAGGGTTGGGGCTTCCATTTGGATGATGAGCATGGTCTTAAATTAACTGTGCTGATGCTTATGTAGATTGGAATAGACTAGAAAGCATCCAACTGGCGGTGTATGAATTTTACCAATGAAATTGATGAGAAAGCCAAAAAAAAAAAAGCACCATCCCAACTGACCTCCATATGTTCATGCATGTGCACACCCAGCCTCACATGCCTGACCCCCGAAAAGCAGTGGCTTTTCCCCTAGAGCTCATCTCCAGGTCTTGCTTCATCGCCCCCTCGCCCTGGCCCACTCCCTCTGGCTACAGATGACTCTGGCCTTTCTCCTCCACCACCAGCAACCCCTGACCTGTGGCTCGTACATCTGAGATCCGACGGTAACTTTGAAAGATGAGCAGCTGCTGTTACTGAGGCAGGAGCTACGTGGACCCCAGGCTGGTCAGCCACGCCCTGTAGACAGATGAGCCGAGATAGCGGGAGCCAGAGAAGAGCCGAGCCTTGCCCAGATAAGACATGGAGACCACATATTTCTCATTCTTGAGGTCAAGGAGCCCTTCCTAACTACACATTTGCAGAAAGGCTCCTTGAAGGTCAAAAAGGTAGGGGGCACCACTCTATAGTAAGTGATGTCAACCTACCTATAAGGCTCTTTGCTAGAATCCATCTTGACTAAGAGATGTGCATGCACACATGGAAGGACCCTGAGATATACACCAAATACAGCCTCAGAACTTGGCAAACCGAAATGACTGGCCAAGGGAAACCCGGAAGAAACTCCCCCGAAAGTAATTTGGGCGGAATTTGAGTCAGTCCTAATGAGGTGGATGAACCTAGAGCCTACTAAACAGAGTGAAGTAAGTCAGAAAGAGAAAGACAAATATTGTATACTAGTGCATATATATGGAATCTAGAAAGACGGTGCTGATGAACCTGTTGGAAGAGCAATAATGGACACACAGACATAAAGAACAGACTTACGGACACGGCTGAGGGGCAGGAAGGAGAGGGTGGGATGTATGGAGAGAGTAACATGGAAACGCACGTTCAGTTCAGTTCAGTCACTCAGTCGTGTCTGACTCTTTGCGACCCCATGAATCGCAGCACGCCAGGCCTCTCTGTCCATCACCATCTCCCAGAGTTCACTCAGACTCACGTCCATCGTGTCAGTGATGCCATCCAGCCATCTCATCCTCGGTCGTCCCCTTCTCCTCCTGCCCCCAATCCCTCCCAGCATCAAAGTCTTTTCCAATGAGTCAACTCTTTGCATGAGGTGGCCAAAGTACTGGAGCTTCAGCTTTAACATCGTTCCTTTCAAAGAAATCCCAGGGCTGATCTCCTTCAGAATGGACTGGTTGGATCTCCTTGCAGTCCAAGGGACTCTCAAGAGTCTTCTCCAACACCACAGTTCAAAAGGATCAATTCTTCGGCGCTCAGCTTTCTTCACAGTCCAACTCTCACATCCATACATGACCACAGGAAAAACCATAGCCTTGACTAGACGGGCCTTAGTTGGCAAAGTAATGTCTCTGCTTTTGAATATACTATCTAGGTTGGTCATAACTTTTCTTCCAAGGAGGAAGCGTCTTTTAATTTCATGGCTGCAGTCACCATCTGCAGTGATTTTGGAGCCCAGAAAAATAAAGTCTGATGCTGTTTCTACTGTTTCCCCATCTATTTCCCATGAAGTGATGGGACCAGATGCCATGATCTTCGTTTTCTGAACGTTGAGCTTTAAGCCAACTTTTTCACTCTCCTCTTTCACTTTCATCAAGAACTCCTCTTCACTTTCTGCCGTAAGGGTGGTGTCATCTGCATATCTGAGGTTATTGATATTTCTCCCGGCAATCTTGATTCCAGCTTGTGTTACTTCCAGTCCAGCGTTTCTCATGATGTGCTCTGCACAGAAGTTAAATAAGCAGGGTGACAATATACAGCCTTGACGTACTCCTTTTCCTATTTGGAACCAATCTGTTGTTCCATGTCCAGTTCTAACTGTTGCTTCCTGAGCTGCATACAGATTTCTCAAGAGGCAGATCAGGTGGTCTGGTATTCCCATCTCTTTCAGAATTCTCCACAGTTTATTGTGATCCACACAGTCAAAGGCTTTGGCATAGTCAAGAAAGCCGAAATAGATGTTTTTCTGGAACTCTCTTGCTTTTTCCATGATCCAGGGGATGTTGGCAATTTGATCTCTGGTTCCTCTGCCTTTTCTAAAACCAGCTTGAGCATCAGGGAGTTCACGGTTCACATATTGTTGGAGCCTGACTTGGAGAATTTTGAGCATTACTTTACTAGCATGTGAGATGAGTGCAATTGTGCAGTAGTTAGAGCATTCTTTGGCATTGCCTTTCTTTGGGATTGGAATGAAAACCGACCTTTTCCAGTCCTGTGGCCACTGCTGAGTTTTCCAAACTTGCCGGCATATTGAGTGCCGCACTTTCACAGCATCATCTTTCAGGATTTGAAACAGCTCAACTGGAATTCCATCACCTCCACTAGCTTTGTTCATACTGATGATTTCTAAGGCCCACTTGACTTCACATTCCAGGATGTCTGGCTCTAGATTAGTGATCACATCATCATGATTATCTGGGTAGTGAAGATCTTTTTTGTACAGTTCTTCCGTGTATTCTTGCCACCTCTTCTTAATATCTTCTGCTTCTGTTAAGTCTAGACCATTTCTGTCCTTCATTGAGGCCATCCTTGCATGAAATGTTCCCTTGGTATCTCTAATCTTCTTGAAGAGATCTCTAGTCTTTCCCATTCTGTTCTTTTCCTCTATTTCTTTGCATTGATGGCTGAAGAAGGCTTTCTTATCTCTTCTTGCTATTCTTTGGAACTCTGCATTCAGATGCTTATATCTTTCCTTTTCTCCTTTGCTTTTCACCTCTCTTCTTTTCATAGCTATTTGTAAGGCCTCCCCAGACAGCCATTTTGCTTTTTTGCATTTTTTTTCCATGGGGATGGTCTTGATCCCTGTCTCCTGTACAATGTCATGAACCTCAGTTCATCAGGCGCTCTGTCTATCAGATCTAGGCCCTTGAATCTATTTCTCACTTCCACTGTATAATCATAAGGGATTTGATTTAGGTCATACCTGAATGGTCTAGCGGTTTTCCCTACTTTCTTCAATTTAAGTCTGAATTTGGCAATAAGGAGTTCATGATCTGAGCCACAGTCAGCTCCCAGTCTTGTTTTTGTTGACTATATAGAGCTTCTCCATCTTTGGCTGCATAGAATATAATCAATCTGATTTCGATGTTGACCATCTGGTGATGTCCATGTGTAGAGTCTTCTCTTGTGTTGTTGGAAGAGGGTGTTTGCTATGACCAGTGCATTTTCTTGGCAAAACTCTATTAGTCTTTGCCCTGCTTCATTCTGCATTCCAAGGCCCAATTTGCCTGTTACTCCAGGTGTTTCTTGACTTCCTACTTTTGCATTCCAGTCCCCTATAATGAAAAGGACATCTTTTTTGGGTGTTAGTTCTAAAAGATCTTGTACGTCTTCATAAAACTGTTCAACTTCAGTTTCTTCAGCGTTACTGGTTGGGGCATAGACTTGGATAACTGTGATATTGAATGGTTTGCCTTGGAGACGAACAGAGATCATTCTGTCGTTTTTGAGATTGCATCCAAGTACTGCATTTCAGACTCTTTTGTTGACCATGATGGCTACTCCATTTCTTCTGAGGGATTCCTGCCCACAGTAGTAGATATAATGGTCATCTGAGTTAAATTCACCCATTCCAGTCCATTTTAGTTTGCTGATTCCTAGAATGTCGACGTTCACCCTTGCCATCTCTTGTTTGACCGTTTTCAATTTGCCTTGATCATGGACCTGACATTCCAGGTTCCTATGTAATATTGCTCTTTACAGCATCGGATCTTGCTTCTATCACCAGTCACATCCACAACTGGGTATTGTTTTTGCTTTGGCTCCATCCCTTCATTCTTTCTGGAGTTATATCTCCACTGATCTCCAGTAGCATATGGGGCACCTACTGACCTGGGGAGTTCCTCTTTTGGTATCCTATCATTTTGCCTTTTCCTACTATTCATGGGGTTCTCAAAGCAAGAATACTGAAGTGGCTTACCATTCCCTTCTCCAGTGGACCACATTCTGTCAGGCCTCTCCACCATGACCCGCCCGTCTTGGGTTGCCCCACAGGCATGGCTTGGTTTCATTGAGTTAGACAAGGCTGTGGTCCTAGTGTGATTAGATTGACTAGTTTTCTGTGAGTATGGTTTCAGTGTGTCTGCGCTCTGATGCCCTCTTGCAACACTTACCATCTTACTTGGGTTTCTCTTACCTTGGCGTGGGGTATCTCTTCACGTTACCATATGTAAAATAGATAGCCAACGAGAATTTGCTGTATGACTCAGGGAACAAACTGGGGCTCAGTCCCAGCCTAGACGAGTGAGACGGGGAGGGAGATGGGAGGGAGGTTCAAGTGGGAGGGGACATGGGTAAACCTATGGCTGATTCATGTTGATGTTGAAACCAACACAATACTGTAAAGTGATTATCTTTCAATTAAAAATAATTTTTTAAAAAATGATTCAGGTAGAAATTTTAATCCCTGGCCTTGTGGGTTAGATTTTTTTCTTTGTTTGGACTCGAGGCCTCTTTCACAACCATGATCTGCCAGACCGTCGGTCAGGCCAAGAAGCATCCTAGCTTGATCCCCTTCTTCCTATTTAATGGAGCAGGAGGCACTAGAGCAGTGCTGTATGTCTTGCGCTTGGCCTTGTTCAATCCTGTGACATCCAGGAAGACTAATCCAGAACCCTAGAACAAACTGGAACCCTGGTCCGTCTAGTCAAAGTTATGGTTTTTCCAGTAGTCATGTACAAGTGTGAGAGTTGGACCATAAAGAAGGCTGAAGCGAAAGTTGCTCAGTCACGTCCAAATCTTTGTGACCCCATGAATTATACAGTCTATGGAGTTCTCCAGGCCAGAACACTGGAGTGGGTATCCGTTCTCTTCTCCAGGGGATCCTCCCAACCCAGGGATGGAACCCAGGTTTCCCACACTGCAGGCAGATTCTTTACCAACTGAGTCACAAGGGAAGCCCAAGAATACTGGAGTGGGTAGCCTATCCCTTCTCCAGTGGATCTTCCCGACCCAGGAATTGAACCTGCATTTCAGGTGGATTCTTTGCCAACTGAACTCTTGCTGCTGCTGCTGCTAAGTCACTTCAGTCGTGTCCGACTCTGTGTGACCCCATAGATGGAAGCCCACCAGGCTCCCCCACCCCTGGGATTCTCCAGGCAAGAGCACTGGAGTGGGTTGCCATTTCCTTCTCCAATGCATGAAAGTGCTCTTAGGGAAGCCCAAAGAAGGCTGAGCACTGAAGAATTAATGCTTTCAAACTGTGGTGCTGGAGAAGACTCTCAAGAGTCCCTTGGACAGCAAGGAGATCAAATCAGTTCATCCTAAAGGAAAGCAACCCTGAATATTTATTGGAAGGACCGATGCTGAAGCTGAAGCTCCAATACTTTGGCCACCTGATGTGAAGAACTGACTCACTGGAAAAGACTCTGATGCTGGGAAAGATTGAGAGCAGGAAGAGAAGGGGGAAATAGAGGATGAGATGGTTGGATGGCATCTCCAACTCAGTGGACATGAGTTTGTGAAAACTCCAGGAGTTGGTGAAGGACAGGGAAGCCTGGCGTGCTGCAGTCCATGGGGTCACAAAGAATCGGACATGACTGAGCTACTGAACAACAACAACTGGAACAAACTGGGTCCTGATGGTCAGTACAAGTTCTACTCTGTGAATGTAGATTATAGCAAACTGAAGAAAGAAGGTCCAGACGTCTATATGAAACATTTCACTATGAAGCTGCTTAGAATGAAGGTCTTCCAGAAGACATTTGCACAATTTTCCACTTAACCAGGAAATATTTCCCCTCTAAATGCATGAAAGCATGCTGGTGTACTGATTAACAGTCTGAAACTTAAAAAAAAAAAAAAAAAGTGAGTCAAACTACCATGAGGGCACAACTCTCTGATAAACACCCTTGTGTCTATCCACACGCACCCTTTCTCCTCCTAATAAACACTTTAGTTGTTTCACTACTTTCCATTTCTATGTGGAAATTCATTTCTACACAGCTGACGGGCCTTGTCATGACCACCAGGCTCTGGCGGCCAGGATTCAGTGCTCTCACTGCCGCAGTGGGATTTCAATCCCTGGCCAGGAACCAGAAACCCTGCTTCAAGCCGCTGCGGGCCAAGGCCACCAGAGATCATTACCACCCCCTCTTCACCCCCAAACTGTTTTTTTGTTGCGTGACCCTTTCCTCCAGTGGTGTCCATGGCCCCGGGAAAGATCGTTTGGGGCAAAGGTTCTAGAAACTTGAGATGGAACGATCAAAGGAGATAAAAATGTGTTGTCAGAGAAAAGACCTCCCCACCCGAGGCTAGAACAGGGGAAGGAATAGAGTGGGTTACAGGGGGAGAAGTCCATGAGGCCTGGGGCCATGCCTGAGTGGCGGGAGCAGAGTGGTATCCAGAGTCCACCAGCGCCCCACACACACGTCTTACATGGCAAGTCCCTTGTATCAGCAGGAGTCTTAGACATGGGTGCCCACAAACTGTGCAGGCCGGTGAGCAGGACAGCACTGAGGGGCTACAAAGGCAGACGGGACAAACGGCCCCCACCAGGGACACCCCCTCCAGCCAGGGCTTCTTCTAGAGCAACCCAAGGCCACCCTCTGCTGGTCTAACCAAGCTGCCTCTATCGGAGCCAGCCACCTTACGTGAAGGGTCACTCCCCACAGTGACATTCCCTCATAGCGCCCATCCACCCCCAGTCAAAGAAGTGGTCCTGGACATGCAGGGGGTGGGTGACCAGAGCTGGGACGGGAGAAGACACCCCACCCTCACCATCACCACCAGAAAAGGGTTGAGTCATCTCTGTGACTGCCTCCAGTGTCCTGCCCAGGACCTGGCAAACAGAAGGTGCACAATAAATATTTATGGGCCGAAATGGCACACGAGGCTGCAGAGATGGGGCCCAGGTGTCACCTGGTTGAGCTAGCCATCTCTGCCCCACCTCCCCCCAACTCAGTGATGATTCAGGGGTGGTCATGTGACCCATTCTGGCCAATAGGAGGATGCAGAAGTCATGGGGTGGGGCTTCTAATAAAGCTTTGGTGACAGAATAAACTCAGCTGGCCTGGCTCTGTGCCCTTTCCCCTTTGTCCTATTGGGAGGTGTAGTCACTGCCACAGACATGAGGACAAAGGCCTCCATACAAAAGGAGGCGGAGAGAGAAGGGGACAAAAGCCAGGGTCCCTGATGGTGTGACTGAACCCCAGACCATGCTTCCTGTCTGAGACCTGTAAATCCCTCTCTGTTGAAGCCACACGTACACAGAAGTGAAAGTCGCTCAGTCGTGTCCAACTCTTTGCGACCCCATGGACTGTAATCCGCGGGATTCTCCAGGCCAGAATACTAGAGCAGGTAGCCATACCCTTCCCCAGGGGATCTTCCCAACCCAGGGATCGAACCCAGGTCTCCCGCATTGCAGGCAGATTCTTTACCAGCTGAGCCACTCAGGGGTCTATTATGTGCAGCAGGTTCACATGTTCGGTACAGCTCTAGGCCGAGATAGGTCGGGGTTGGGATCTTGGCTGATGTCAGTGAAAGTGTTAGTCACTCAGTCGTGTCCGACTCTTTGTGACCCCATGGACTGTAGACCACCAGGCTCCTTTGCCATGGAATTCTCTAGGCAAGAATATTGAAGTGGGTTACCATTTCCTTCTCCAGGGGATCTTTCTGCCTCAGGGATTGAACCTGGATCTTCCGCATTGAGGGCAGCCTCTTTACCAACTGAGCCCCCAGGGAAGGCTGGTGTCAGGGTGTTACCAAACCAAACTTGGGTTTGCTGGCCCACATGAAGCAAAGTCAAGGTACTGACACAGGGTTGTGGGGAAGGAAAGTATAGCATTTATTGTAGAGCCCACCAAGAATGGGCAGCTTGTGCTCAAAAGACCCAGACTCCCTGATAGCTTTCAGGGAAGGGTCCTTAAAGGCAACACTTGGGGAAAGGGCTGCAGAGTGCATGACTTTCTTCTGATTAGTTGGTGAGGTGGTGTTCCAGGAATGTCAAGCTCCATCCTCAACCTCCCCATTTCCAACTGACCAATCTGCAATCTACATTTTGGTCTCAGCATGGAGTCACCATCCTCCACCTGGGTGGGGGCCTTAGTTCCTGCAGAACAGCTCCCAGATACGTGTCAGATGATTACGTATGTCCCTTAAAGAGGAACTGGGACTCTGTTTTATAGCTGAATTATTGTCATTATTTTCTCGCTTAACTGCTTTTCCTTTGTTTCACGTCTCCTCACTTCCCTAGTTAGTAATGCTTGTGCCTGCTCTTTGGAACTCAGGGCAGGCCTAGGAGACTAAAGCCATTTTCTATAAACAGGAACCTGGCAACACAGAGAGGCTTTTGTACTCAGGAGGGTTTCATTCCCCGCTTTTCTTTGGAACTCCTCAATCCTGAGGGGAGCGGATGTGAGACAAGAAAGAGAACAACATTTTGGGTAGACGTTAATCATAAACTCAGCAGGGGAACTCTTTCAGGGGAGAAAGAAATTTTCCTCTACCCTTCTAGGTTCTCCTGGCTGACCTAAGATGTAAATTGACATGAGATTAACAAGAGAAAATCAAACAGAAGTTTAATAACATACATTGGTGGCTCCAGCGGTAAAGAATCTGCCTCCCAGTGCAGGAGAGGTGAGTTCAATTCCTGGGTGGGGAGGATCCCCTAGAGGAGAAAATGGCAACCCACTCCAGTTTTCTTGCCTGGGAAATCCCATGGACAGAGGCTGGCAGGCTACAGTCCATGGGGTAGCAAAGAGTCAGACACGACTGAGCGACTAACAACAACAACATACATGGAAGAGACCCTGGGAAAACGGAGTAACTCAACAAAACGTCTGAAACACTCGCTTAAATACCATCGTCAGCTAAAGATAAGGAGGATGTTGGGGTAGGGGTCTGGAATGTCAAAAAGGAAGAATGCAGGACTTTCTTGGTGGTCCAGTGATTAAGAATCTGCTTCCCAGTGCAGAGGACTCAGGTTCGATCCCTGGTTGGGAAAGGAAGATCCCCCATGCTGAGGGGCAGTTAAGCCTATGAGCGACAACTGGACAGCCTGTGCACCCAACAGAAAGACCTACAAAAAGAGTGTGCTACGTAAAGATCCCAAGTGCTGCAAAGACCCAACACAGCCAAATAAATAAACAAACATGTTAAGAAAAAAGCAAGAAGGCCCTTGAAAAGTACATGTTTGGTAAACAAATGTTTGCTGGGCCAAGCAGAGATAATGGGGCAGAGAGAGGACTCTGATCTCTAGGCACTTCCTGGAATTTCCCCCCACCACACCTAGCTCACATTCTTTGCAGATATCTATGGCCATAGCGCTATCTAAATATTTTAGGCACTTAGGGGGAAGGTCAAAGTTTCTTTTTTTTTGCCACACCAAGAGGCATGTGAGATCTTAGTTTCCCAACCAGAGATCAAATCTGTGTCCCTGCTGTGGAAGCATGATGTCTTAACCACTGGACCACCAGCGCAGTCACAAAGTTTCTTTCTGAGTCTTAATAAAACCATGCACCTCAGATTGGGGTTTAAACCCACATCCCAGGACTCAAACTCAGCCAGAAACCATTGTCTCTTAGTTGAGTTCACACTCCTGGTCTCAGGACCTAATAAAGCTCAGGTTCTTTATGTCTAATTGCAGAAAGATTTCAGGGAGAGACAAAGTGATAGGTAAGAAGTCAATTTATTGAGCTGACCAAAAAGTACCTTCTGTTTTTTAAATAAAAATAAATGACATTTTTTGTTTTCACCAAGAGCTTTATTGAACAATGTATTCACCTTTTTGTTCCACTACCTTCTGCCATTTTTCAGGCAATTTCATCATTTCATCTTCCCAAAACTAAAGAAAAACAAAAACAAAAACTGTTCCAGGTGCCTCTTACAGTCTTCCAGGGAATTGAAAATTTTTCCATTAACAGAATTTTGTAGCAAATTTGGAAAACACCGCAGTGGCCACAGGAGTGGAAAAGGTCAGTTTTCATTCCAATTCCAAAGAAAGGCAATGCCAAAGAATGCTCTAACTACCGCACAATTGCACTCATCTCACATGCTGGTAAAGTAATGCTCAAAATTCTCCAAGCCAGGCTCCAGCAATACGTGAACCGTGAACTCCCTGATGTTCAAGCTGGTTTTAGAACAGGCAGAGGAACCAGAGATCAAATTGCCAACATCCGCTGGATCATGGAAAAAGCAAGAGAGTTCCAGAAAAACATCTATTTCGGCTTTCTTGACTATGCCAAAGCCTTTGACTGTGTGGATCACAATAAACTGTGGAGAATTCTGAAAGAGATGGGAATACCAGACCACCTGACCTGCCTCTTGAGAAATCTGTATGCAGCTCAGGAAGCAACATTTAGAACTGGACATGGAACAACAGACTGGTTCCAAATAGGAAAAGGAGTACGTCAAGGCTGTATATTGTCACCCTGCTTATTTAACTTCTATGCAGAGTACATCATGAGAAATGCTGGACTGGAAGAAACACAAGCTGGAATCAAGATTGCCGGGAGAAATATCAATAACCTCAGATATGCAGATGACACCACCCTTATGGCAGAAAGTGAAGAGGAACTAAAAAGCCTCTTGATGAAAGTGAAAGAGGAGAGTGAAAAAGTTGGCTTAAAGCTCAACGTTCAGAAAACGAAGATCATGGCATCTGGTCCCATCACTTCATGGGAAATAGATGGGGAAACAGTAGAAACAGCGTCAGACTTTATTTTTCTGGGCTCCAAAATCACTGCAGATGGTGACTGCAGCCATGAAATTAAAAGACGCTTCCTCCTTGGAAGAAAAGTTATGACCAACCTAGATAGTATATTCAAAAGCAGAGACATTACTTTGCCGACTAAGGTCCGTCTAGTCAAGGCTATGGCTTTTCCTGTGGTCATGTATGGATGTGAGAGTTGGACTGTGAAGAAGGCTGAGCGCTGAAGAATTGATGCTTTTGAACTGTGGTGTTGGAGAAGACTCTTGAGAGTCCCTTGGACTGCAAGGAGATCCAACCAGTCCATTCTGAAGGAGATCAGCCCTGGGATTTCTTTGGAAGGAATGATGCTAAAACTGAAGCTCCAGTACTTTGGCCACCTCATGCGAAGAGTTGACTCATTGGAAAAGACTCTGATGCTAGGAGGGATTGGGGGCAGGAGGAGAAGGGGACGACCGAGGATGAGATGGCTGGATGGCATCACAGACTCGATGGACGTGAGTCTGAGTGAACTCCGGGTGATGGTGATGGACAGGGAGGCCTGACATGCTGTGATTCATGGGGTCGCAAAGAGTCGAACACGACTGAGCGACTGAACTGAACTGAACTGAACTCCCTGGTGGTCCAGTGGTTAAGACTTTGCCTTCCAGTGTAGGGGCTTCAGGTTTGATCCCTGGCTGAGGAGCCAAGATCCTACATGTCTCATGATCAAAAAAAACCCAAAACAATATAAAACAGAAACAATATTGTAAAAAATTCAATAAATACTTTAAAATTTTTTTCAGATAATTTTGTAAAGACTAAAATAAATGGACATCCAAAGGTGCAACGTTTGGCAAATACAGCAGATGAATCAGAACTTACCAGCCAAAATGTAACAGTTTTTGCCTGGTCATCAAAGAAACATGTGGTCTTGCCTTATCCTAATGGAAGATTATGTGTTTTCTGTTGACTAATTCTGGATGTTTTCCACTGAGTGCTGCTTTCAATTGGTCTGAGACCAGTACTTGTTGAAAGTAATCCCTTGATTTTTCCAGAAGGAGCTCCCTTCCAATCCCAACATATATACAACATCCCCTTCTTTGAATGAAGACCGGGCTTTGGTATGGTTGGTGGTGGTTCATTTTACTTGCCCCACAATCTCTTCCATCCACATTATTATACAGTATCTACTTTTCACTGCCCATCATAATTTGCTTTAAAATCAGAAGGTTTTCATTACGTTTCAGTAGAGAATCACATGTGGAAATATGGTCAAGAAAGTATTTTCCAAGTAAGTTATGTAGAACCCAAACATCAAAATGATTAACATAACCAAGCTGGTACAAATGATTTTCAAAGCTTAATTTGGATATTTTGAGTATGTTGACTATCTCCCGCATGGTATAATGTTGATTGTTCTCGATGTCTCAATTGGTTGCTATTAACTTAAACCAGTCTACCTGACTGTGGAGCATCACCCAGCAAAAAAGTCTCTAACATGAAACTTCACAATCACTTCTGACACGTCTGATCGGTCACATCTTTTCCATACACTGCATAAATCTCTCTCTTTTTTTTTTTTTTTGCATTTCAATTGTGTTTTTACCTTTCTTGAAATAATAAACCATTATATGAAGAAAATGTGACTTTTTTCTTCCATCTTCAATATTAAAATGGCTATGCAACAATTCACCAATTTTGATGTTTTTTTAATGCACACTGATACAGCAGCTGTCACAGTCTAACAAAACTGTTTCGAATCACATTAAACACAATTAAGCATTATTCCGGAAAAAAAATTAACAAATTTAGAGAGAAACACACTCCACAGAGTGTTGGCCATTTCAGAAGGCAAGAGGCCCTGATATATGGGGTGGTTAGTTTTTATGGGCTAGGTAACTTCATAGGCTAATGAGTGGGAAGATTATTCCAACTATTTTGGATAAGGGGAGGAGATTTCCAGGAATCGGGCCACTGTCCATTTTAGGCCTTTTATGGTCAGCCTCAGACCTGTCATCTCACTGATGGGTGTGTCATATAGTCTATGCCAGTGGCTCAGAGGTTAACACATCTGCCTACAATGCGGGAGACCTAGGTTCGATCCCTGGCTTGGGAAGATCCCCTGGAGAAGGAAATGGCAACCCACTCCAGTATTCTTGGCTAGAGAATCCCATGGAGGGAGGAGCCTGGTAGGCTACCATCCACAGGGTCGCAAAGAGTCGGACACGACTGAGCTACTTCACACATGCATAATGAATTATACAGTTCATTGTGGGTTCATGTCCCATTTGAAGCACAGCTGGGTTCATGTCCCCTGTGAGGCACGACTGGGTTTGAGGATGAGATGGTTGGATGGCATCACCGACTCAATGGACATGAGTTTGAGCAAACTCCGGGGTATGGTGAAGGACAGGAAAGCCTGATGTGCCGCAGTCCATGGGGTCACAAAGAGTCAGACACAACTGAACAACAGTGAATTACAATGAGCATGTAATGAGGCTCAAGGTCTGCTGGAAGTTAAATCTTCTGCCATCTTGGACCTAGTGGGTTCTAACCAGTTTGTCATGCCTTCGACAGCTATGTCATCCTTTTAAAAGTTGTGCCCTGCCCCCTTGCCCTCCTGTTTCATTCAGTTCATTCAGTCGCTCAGTCGTGTCTGACTCTTTGCGACCCCGTGAATCGCAGTACGCCAGGCCTCCCTGTCCATCACCAACTCCCGGAGTTCACTCAGACTCACGTCCATCGAGTCCGTGATGCCATCCAGCCATCTCATCCTCTGTCGTCCCCTTCTCCTCCTGCCCCCAATCCCTCCCAGCATCAGAGTCTTTTCCAATGAGTCAACTCTTCAGATGAGGTGGCCAAAGTACTGGAGTTTCAGCTTTAGCATCATGAAGGCAAATACCATAGGATATCACTTGTATGTGGAATCTAAAATATGACATCAATGAACTTATCTACAAAACAGAAATAGACATACAGAACCGACTTGTGGTTGCCAAGGGACAGGGTGGGATTTGCAGATGCAATCTATTATCTATAGAATGGATAAACAACAAGGTTTTACTATATAGCACAGGGAACTATATTCAACATCCTTTGGTGGACTATCATGAAAAAGAATATGAAAAAGAGCATATGTATATTGTTGTTGTTTAGTCACTAAGTCGTGTCCAACTCCTGTGACCCCTTGGACTGTAGCTTGCCAGGCTCCTCTATCCATGGGATTTCCCAGGCAAGAATACCGGAGTGGGTTGTCATTTCTTTCATACATACATACATACATACATATATATCATATATAAAATAGTTACTGTAGTAGACAAATACTAAAATCTCAGTGGCTTAACAATATGAAAGTTTATTTTTTGTTCATGTTACAATGCTATACAGGTTGGTAGAGAGGACACTGCCCCACACAATCTAGGGCCCAGATTCCTCCATCTACAGACCCACTCTTCTCTGGTGCTTGGAGCCTGCTCCATAGCCAGAGATTGTGGGTTCATGTTCCATCTGAAGCACAACTGGGTTCGAGTCCCAGTCTGAGTTGTTTGGTTTCAGCAGCACTAGACACATTTCAAGTGCTCAACAGCCATTTGAACAGCGTGTATTATAAAACAATGCCGTCATCAGTTCTACTGGACAGCCTCGCATGGATCTTGGTGACTATTCTAAAAATGAAGGCTGATCCTACGTCCCTCTTTGTCCCGCTGGAATTCTAAGGCTCCTACTGCCTAAAAGCTGATGTTTTGGGCAAGCATAAACGACGTCAGGAGCCGGGAGGAAAAAGAAATACACCTCCACCGGCATAGCATCTGTGAGGATTCTGGGCTCTTTTCAGGCTGAAGGCGTTCCCAAGAACTTTGAACTCATTGGCTGGTGGTGGAGGGACGGGTTGCCAACGCTTTACTCTGACTGGGCATTTTCCCTTAGCGGAAAACCAATCATTGAGGGAGATGGGGGCGGGGCCAGGCTCGCAGTACAGGCCCCGCCCAGCGTTCCGGAGCCCACCCACCTCCCTGGCGGGTCAGATTGGCGGTGAGTTCTGACCACCTACGTCTTAAGGGCCCTTCTACCCTGGAATCCCTCTCACCAAGGCCGATTGGGAGACGAGGGCAGGTCCTCCCCCTGGCCCCCACCGCGGGAAACACCCCTTCCGCAGCCCTTTGCCCCCAGGTGTCCAGCCTCGCCCTCTCTGTGCTCAACAGTTCCCTCCTGTGAAATGGGATTCCATTGTTCGCCGGGCAGAGGCCGCGTCCTGACAGCCTCCTCTGCTGCGCACGAGGGTGGGAGGGGGTTAGAGCTTGAGGTGGGCCATGTTCCCACAGCAGGATGGCGGAGGGCAGGAGCCTGCCTGAGGTGCGTGCGCTGGTTGGGGCTTCGCATGGCATCACTGACCTGGCCCACAAGCTTCACTTCTATGACCAATGGGCTCCGAACTATGACCAGGTAAATCGGCCATGTCCTCACCTCTGCTCTCCTCCGCTCACCTGGCCTGTTTTCCTGTCTGTAAAGCCGGAATAGTAAGCCTAGCATCATCCCAGGGAGGTGAATGTGAGAGTGAAGTAAGATTTGGGTGCAACCTCCAGTCCTGTCTGCTCTCCATTTGACTCCTCTTCAGCCCAACCACAGTGGCCCTGCCCTCTGATCCTCTTCCAGACTGGCAGCCCCTAGAGACCAGGAGCCAAGACCTCACCCAGGTACAGGAGTCCAGGCAGAGGAGCTGCCTGGAAGAGGTGCCGTGAGTGATCACAATGAAGTAGACAGTGATGCCAAGGCCCACAGAAAAGGCCCGTTGGCAGAGAAAAGCACCTCACACCTGCATCTCCCCTCACTGTAGTTCCACCAGATCCTGGGCCCCCAGCACACACATACAGCTTGGCTTGGCTGACTCTACCCCACAAGAAGGGCCCCTGAATGCTGGAGCATGGGGTGGTGGCTGGCTCAGCATTCTGTCCCCAGGATGTGGCTGCCCTGCAGTACCGTGCTCCCCGCCTCGCAGTTGACTGCCTCACCCAAGCCCTTCCGGGTCCACACCACGCTGCCCTGATCCTGGATGTGGCCTGTGGCACTGGCCTTGTGGCTGCAGAGGTGAGGCCACCCCAGACCCCCTTCCCTCCCGTCAGCCCCTACTTCTAAATTCCTACTAACCCAGCCCCAGATCCCCACTTGCCTGCTCAGACTCACTGTTTCTAGACACTGGGGCCACATCCACCGTGGGGCCCGCTGTCCTCCCCGAGGTGCGGGGACCCAGCTGGGAGGTGGCAAGTGTGAACTGTGAGTGGGTCCTCCACCCCAGCTGCAGGCTCAGGGCTTCCGCCAGCTGCATGGGGTGGATGGAAGCCCAGGGATGTTGGATCAGGCCCAGGCCCGTGGCCTCTACCAGTGCCTCAGCCTCTGCACCCTGGGCCAGGAACCACTACCCAGCACTGAAGGTACTTCCCCTCCCTCCTTGACAGCCCAAGGCCCACCCTCTGACCTAGCCCACCTGACAGCTGACAGAGTCCCTTCCTTTTGCCAAGACGCCATCCCCCTTGCCTAGCCCTCCCCAAGTCCCCTCCCACACCGAGCCCCTCAATCTCTCATTGAGGGACAATCTCTCATTGAGATGCTTCCTCTGAAACCTCCATCCCATGACCTTATCTCAGTCCAGGACTGAGCCACAGCTGCCATATGGCCCCAGGGATCATGGTCCTGCAGACCCCAGCAGCAGGCCTGGTCCCTCTCTAGTCCCCACCATGAACACCGTCCTCCAGGGTGGTCTGAGGCCACACTGAAGCCAGACCACCACACCATATCCGCACGCCTACACAGGGACCTTTGACGCGGTGCTGATGGTGGGTGCCCTCAGTGACGGCCAGGTGCCCTGCAGCGCGATACCTGAGCTCCTGCGAGTTACCAAGCCAGGTGAGAAGCAGCCCATCCAACCAGCCCACGCACACCTTCCCTTCTCCACAGGCACAGACACAAGCCTCAGAACCCCTCAGGCCAAGCGAGGTGTGGGGTGGGGTTGTGCCTGGGGTCACACAGCCTAGCATCTCAGCCACCAGCTTCCAGACCAGGCTCGGCCTCAGCTGCCACCATCAACAGACCCAGGTGGTCAGCTTGCCTCTCAGCCACTGGGAAACCGGAAACAGCTCCACTCCTTTTTGGCCTCTGTACCCTCACCAATAAGCAGAGCGCCACAGTCCCTTCCCCACAAGCGGTGCAGTGAGAATTGGGTAAAGCAGTGTCTATCAGGGCTTCCTGGTGGCTCAGACAGTAAAGAATCTGCCTGCCATGTGGGAGACCTGGGTTTGATCCCTGGGTCAGGAAGATCCCCTGGAGGAGGGAATAACTAACTACCTACTCCAGTATTCTTGCCTGGAGAATTCCACAGGCAGAAGAGCTGTAGTCCATGGAATTGCAACAGCTGGACACAACTGAATGACTTTCACTTGCTCACTCGGTGTCTATAAGGCCTGCATTTCAATCCTGGCATGTAGTAGGGGCTCAGTTCAGTTCCCTCATCTTCCAGCTTCCCCACTAGTCTCTTTCACTTTTGAGGCCTCAGTTTTCTTATCTGTGAAATGGAGCTGATAGATATAAGCCCTTTTCTATAAACTCCGTACACGGGGCTGGTGTGCGGGTGGGGATTGTGGTTACTGTGTTCCTACTGTGTGCCTTACCCCATGGGAGCCTCTGGACTGGGGAGAAGGTACACACACACCCTACACTCCCTGGGAAGGGGCCAGGGGAAAAAGACCAGGCTGGAGGTGGGCCCCAGGAATGTGGGTGTTCAATCCTCTGAGAATTCAGGGAAGAGAGGCATCTCCCACTTCTGGCATGAGGGGGTAACACGCAGGTGCACAGTCTAAGCAAAGTCCCAGGCAGAAAGGAGAGTGATGAAGTATGAGGATTCTGTGGTTCAGACCCGGCTGAAGCACAGGATCTGGAAGCCCGAAGGTGCCCCATCCCAGCAAAACCTCATCTACTCCTGCCTGCTTCACTGTCCCCAGGGCCCAGCAGGGGCTGTGGTTAAATCAGGGCAGGTCTGGGCAGGCTTACCCTCAGGGAACCACAGAGGCTGACAGAGGCAAGGACATTGTGTTGGGGTCAGAGAGAGAGGTAGTGATCAGGGTCAGGGGGACAGGAAACTTCCATCACCTGAATCAGTAAGGAGACCAGGCCACCTCGCCCAGCCTGGGCTTGCCAGACCCCTTAGCTGGCCAATCTGCCTGCCCATGGTCACAGGCTCTCCTGCTTCAGAGCCTTTCGTCTACAAAGCTCCCTGTCCACCAGTAGCACCCTGCTTCTCCTTACCTCCTCCTCCAGGAAGCCTTCCAGACCCCTGTCTCTCCTGAGTATATCTGAGCCCGTGCTGGGCATACAGTAGGTGCCTAGAGAAGACCTGGAGGGACGAGGTCTCTCATTCATTCAGCCAGTGCTTATTGAGTGTGCTGGCCTTCCTGTGAGACAGGGTAACCTTCGTCGCTTTGCAAGCTGGGAAACTGAGGCGCCAAGAGGTGAAGGGACTTGCTCTAGGTCCAAAGCCCATGAGCGTTCAGACACAACCATACCCTCCAGCAGACAGACTGGGTGAGCAGTGAGAAGGTAGCCCCCTCTGTCAAGGGGATTCAGCAAGAATTCCCAGTGGAAAGGATGCTTGAGCCTTGAAGGGTACATAGAAGGCCATCAAGCTGGGGGAGCAGAAGGTATGCCTGGCGGAGGGGTCAGTGAGCCCCAGAGGCTTGGAGATGGGAAACAGCTGCCCTGGATTCAAAGCTGAGCGGACTTCCGCCTGTGAGGATGTGAGTGGGAAGGAAACAACTTCCCTGTCCCTGGCTCCTGCCCTCCCCTCACTCGTCTGCTCCCCTCCCACCCCTCCCCAGGTGGGCTGGTGTGTCTGACCACCAGGACCAACCCATCCAACCTGCGATACAAAGAGGCGCTGGAGGCCACCCTGGATGGGCTGGAGCAGGCTGGGGCATGGAAACGGCTGGAGGCCCGGACTGTAGACCGGTGGGAACTGGCCACCTCCGAGCTCGAGGTGGGGCCTGGCACCTCCGACAGCGACGGCTTCATCTCCGGCATCATCTACCTGTACCGGAAGCAGGCGGCGGCCCAGGCTGAGGGAAGGAGGCCCGGCCCCCGGCCCCCAGCTGGCTTCTGACCCTCCTGTGGCCTCAGCCTCTGCTTTGCCTGTAAAATGAAGCCAGTGAGTCACCCCTGCCCCCAGGAGAGCTGTGCCTATTAAATGAGACCCAAAGTGGGCATCGCTGTGGTTTTTCTCACCCCCCGCCAGAGTGACGTCTGTCCCAGTGGGAGACAGAGAGAAGAAACAGGACAAAGAGGGCCCCCACCCCTGGCTGTCACTGGGCCTTGCCACGCCAGGGCCACAGGCGTGACTCCAGGACTCCTCCCAGCGTGGAGGGCCCCCTCCCTCTAACCCGCAGACCAGGAACCCATGCTCACACATCTGGCCAAACACTTTCACGTGTCCTGGGTTCGGTTTCCTCATCTCTAAAGGGATCGGAATGCAGAGTGGAAGATCTCAGGGCGTAGCTTGGAGGCTGCCCCAGAGCTGGGCAGGTGAAAGGGCCTGGGTGACTAGGCAGCACCAGCACTGGTGGGGATGTGCCCAGGGCCGATGATAACTCCTCCATACAGGAGTCACAGGAAGGCTTCATGGAAGAGGAGGTGCGGAGCTGGGCCTTCAGGACTAACAGGGTTCAGAGGGTGGAGGAGGGAAAAAAGACATTCCAGGCTGAGGGCAGGGACAGCCTGAGCACAGGCTGGGAGAAAGGATCTGGAGGGTGAGCCGACCAGCCTGGCTGCCCAGACAAACCTGGAACAAAAGTGGGAGAGGGCAGGTGGCCCAACCCCCAGAGCTGGCTGTTCTCACCTGTCCTCCCTTCTAGGGTCCCCAGCACTTGACGAGGATCCTGGGCTTTACACTGACAAACAGAGGGCTTGAGCAAGGTGGCTACAAAGGTCAGGGCCAGTTTCCATGCCTCACAATCCCCCAATATCAGTTTTGTTAAGTCTTCCCACCCCAGCCACTCCATGGCGGTCCTGCCCCTTACAAACCCCCTGCCCAGGCCTCCAACCCCGCCCCTCCGCCCCATGTCCACAACTGAAATCAGATCAATACAGAGAATTCCTGTGCACAGGTCCCATTTATTGTAGAAAATAATAGCAATTACCGTGACAAATAGCTTAAATTACAAAACAGAAACCACGTAGGAGGCAGGGGAAAGCCCCAGGACTTCCTGGGATGGAGGGCCAGAGAAAAGAGTGTTCCCCCTGCTCTCTCCAGGCTGCCAATGACCTTGGCAGGGGCGGAGGATCCAGAGGTGGCCAGGGTCAAGGGGCCGGGGGCCACGGTCAGGGGCTGGAAGGGGTGCAGGCAGCTTGGGCCACCTCTATGGCCTCCTCCCCCACCACTACCCAAACCAGTTTGTAGTACCTCCACCCCTCCCCTCTAAACCTGTCTGTCCACTCTGTGCAACTAAGCTCCAAGGGCAGGTAGGTGAGCAAGGCGGCCGTTCTCATGGCCCCAGGTTTCCATGGGCAAGACCCGGCCTAAGCGCTCACTGGCCCAGCCAGAGAATGCTGGCAGAGGGGAGCAGGGAGGATTGAAGAAGGGGGACGGTGGTCCACGCGGGCCCCTTGGTCCACTGAGCACCCACTCGGAGGCAGAGCCCAAGCAAAGTCAAGGCTGAACTGTCCTGGCCAGCAGGAGCCAGCCCCCTGTATCCACAGCCATTCAGAGGAGGGTGGGCCAGGAGTCTCTTTCCATTCCTCCTTGCTGGTGTTGGAGGTGGCTTTGAGAAAGTGTCCGAGAGGGCCAGGAGGCTCTGGGGGCTGCTGACCCGGTCCCCTGCTGCCCATGGCCGGGCCATCGGCCTAGGGTCACAGATTTGCAGTGAGCTCAGTCCAGGGAGAAACAAAGACGAAAGGAAAAAAAATTTTTGAAAAGTCAACAGTAGTGCCTTAGACGTAGTTGCTGGCTGGGGCGGAGCGGGCGGCGGAGTACTTAGCGGAGTAGGGCTTGTTGTTTCGTGGCGGGCAGTTGAAGCAGAGCAGGGTCCCCCCAAGCATCAGCAAGCCAGCGGCGGCCCAGCCCACGTAGAGCGAGGCCCCCATCTCCCGCTTCTGGCCCGAGGCTACCAGGGGGTTGTAGAAGTCACGGATGACGTTGTTAGCCGTCCAGGACACGGGCACCATTACCAGCAGGCCGGCCAACAGGAACACCACGCCGGCCACGATCATAATCTTGGCCTTGGGGCTCTCATCATCCACGCAGTTGGTGCACTTGCCGCCCACCACCGACAATAGCACGCCAAACACGGCCAGGATGATACAGATGACGATGAGGGCGCGGGCCGCCTGCAGGTCCTGCGGCAGCGCCAGCAGCGAGTCGTACACCTTGCACTGCATCTGGCCGGTGCTCTGCACCACGCAGTTCATCCACAGGCCCTCCCAGATGGTCTGCGACGTGACGATGTTGCTGCCGATGAAGGCCGTCACCCGCCACATGGGCAGCGCGCAGCTCAGGATGGCGCCCAGCCAGCCCAGCACGGCCAGCGCGATGCCCATCACCTGCAGCCCCATGGAAGCCATGGCTCAGCGTCGGCGAGGAGGCGGGGCGCGTCTAGGACCTGAAACGGCGCTGAGGACCTGCCTCCGGAGGCTGTAGGAGTCCAAGAGCCGCAGACGGCTACTTCACAGCAAGGCCTTACACCGGGAGGAAGTCCGGGGGCAAAGCCAGGCGGAGCCGCTCAGGCGTCTCTCCCGAGAGAGTCAGAGGCACAAACCCAGCGAGTGTGACCCGACCAGTTCCCTTCCTGCCAACAGCTGCCACAAGCTCGTGCGCTCAAAACTGGAGCGGTTATATGGCGCTCCGCGGGAGGGGCGGGGGCCGAGGGAGGGGTTTCAGTCCCTGGAGCCGCCCCCTGACCAGTTCCTCTAGATTCCTGAGCCTGCCAACAAAGGGACTTTCAGGTCCCAGCCCTGGGCCCCTGAATCACGATCCAGTCTCAGAGGAAACTGCCCTTTCCCCCTGCCCCCAGGCCCCTGCTGAGGTCACCCAGGAAACAGACACTGAGTCACAGCCTCTAAGCACCTGGACATCCCTGAGGGGCCGGAGGAGGAGTCAGGCCCAGCCGGGTTTGGGGACCTGAAGAGAAGGATCCCCACGTCCCAGGGCTCCCTCATTCCAGGCTTCCATGGATGGACGGGGTGGGAGTGGAGGATTGTGTGACCACCTTCAGGGAGAGGGTCTGAGGATAGAGTCCTGGAAATGCCAAAGAGCAGCCCCACCTTGGTTAGTGTTGGCAGAGTCTGTATCAGCTTCATCACTGGCCTGATAATTATTAATAGCTAAGAGTCTCACCAGCCACCATCCTCACCTGAGATCTGGACATTGGCCTGGTGAGGTCCAGTTTTAAGGAGCAAGGGGCTGCGGGGGGCCCCGGACTCCTGGGTCCCTCACCTGCCCTCCTCCTCTCTCACCACCATCACTTGGCTTCCCAATCCTGCGGAGGATGGGTGTTGGAGGAGACACCTTTTTGGCCAAAGAGAGAAGGAAGCCTGCGCCACCCCACCCCCGGACCCCCAAGATCAGAAGTTTCAGCCAGTTGCTGCTGGAGCTAAGCTGGCTTGGCCAGAAGTAGGTGGTGGGGGAAGTCAGCAAGAGAAAGCCATGGGTCAGACTGTGGGGACTTCAGCCCAACAAACAGGTGTTTACTTAGTGAAGATACACAGAGCGGTCCTCCGATAAAGCCAGAGTGGGAGCAAAGTCCCACGAGACTTTGAAGGGGAGGGTTAAATCAGATGGAGTTGGAGGTGGGGTTGCCAGGGAGAGGGCCTGATTGGGAGGGGGAGCTGCCTGGCTCAACTCCAGGGGGCACTGAATTCTTGGGTTGTGCAGCAGAGGCCTCTGAGGACAGAAATCTCCACGGAGGGGTCCCCCTGGAGTTGGGCAAGGCAGCCAGACTAGGGGAAGGAGAACAGAGAGAGGGGACAGCAAGGACAAAGGTGCCCGAGGTGGGGAAATGCAGCTAGTTCTGGGAACCAGAACAGATTCAGAGGAATCCAGTCTGACCGGAGACAGGGGGTGTGGGGGAGGGGCCAGAGCAAAAGAGCCAGAAATCTCTGCCTCGGGCACTGCGGAGCCCTGGGCTGTGTGCAGAGGCAGTGGATGCAGGCTGAGCGGCTCCCTGGGGGACTTCTCCAGTGGTCCACTGGTTAAGACTTCGCTTCCCAACGCAGGGGGTGCTGGTTCGATCCCTGGTCAGGGAGCTAAGACCCCACATGCCTCCTAACATAAAACAGAGGCAGTATTGTAATTAATTCAACAAAGAATTTTTAAATGGTCCACATTTTTAAAAAAATGAATAAATAAAAGAAGGGGGAGTCTCTGGAGACAGAATGAAGATGAAAGCGGGCAGAGGACCGGGAAGGGCCTGATTCAGGGCAGAGGACTTTAGGAACCTAAAGAAGCAGCCATTATGGAGGTGAGAGAGAGTGGCTGGGCTCATCCTGGCTGGATCAAGGGCACCCCACGTGATCCACGTGTTGCAGAGCTCCCCACGTGCTGGGGAGCTCATCCCAGGGGCCAGGGCTCCCATTAGTCCCCGAGCCCCCAGCATCATCCAGCCCCATGCCTGACGCCCTGGGGCAGCTGGGTGTATAATCCAACCCAGACAGTGTTCCATGAGCTTCCTGAAAGAGAGCTTGCGTGATTTGGGTGGAAGCCTTCTGTGAGCTATCTGAAGCGTGCTGATGGCCCATGGAACCGCAGGGCTGGCAGGGATCATCTAGCTTGATGGAGAAGCTGAAGTCCTGTACTGTGGTTGACTGTAAACACTTCAGTCTCCCCTACAAGGCTGGGGGCTCCACCGGCCAGCAGCACGCTTCAGATAGCTCACAGAAGGCTTCCACCCAAGTCACGCAAGCTCTCTTTCAGGAAGCTCAAACAACACTGTCTGGGTCAGATTAGACACCTAGCCTCCGCCCCAGGGCGTCAGACTTGGGGCTGGACGATGCTGGGGGCTCCTGAGGATATTCAACCTCAGAGCTCAGTGCCCGGTTTGACACGTACTGGGTGCTCAGTAAGGCAGGAGGCATTATTCCGGTTCCCCTCCCCCGCCCTCACTCCCAAGCACACACAGCAACACAAACAGGGATGGTTTCTGCCAGGACCACGCCTTGCTGGCGTTTTCCTTACAAGGCTTTGAGGAACGGCACACAAACAGGCTGTGGACTGAGCAACAGAGATAACTGCCCTTTGAGATGCATGATAAGTGCTTCTCTGGGATGACCTCATCACAGCCTGCCCATCAGTGAGTCGGGCAAAGACTCTTACTGCCTCTGCACAGACGGGTAAACTGAGGCCCAGAGAGGGCTGGGGAGGGGGAGAGCTTGCCCAACATGGGGTGGGCCGGTCTTCCCAGCCCTTCTGTAAGGTTTCTGCCTACAGGAGTGAATTGGCCAGATGGCCAGACCTTCATTCACCCCACGACAGCCCCCGCCAACTTCCGGCTCTTGTTCTGGGACACCGTCAGCTGGCACTTGGAGAAGCAGGAGTAGGGGTGGGGAAGCACACAGGCCCTAGCACTTTCTACGTGTGGCCCAATAGAAGTGACTAAGAAGCTGTCCTTCCCTACCCAGCTCAGCCAAGCACATCAGAGGTGGGGGAGGGGCTGAGAGCTAGAGGGGTGGACAGCTGCAGGAGAGCCCCAAGCAGAGGACGAGCCCACAGCGAAGGAGGGATGTGAGGGGGAGTTGGTAGGGGGGCTCTGCGGGGGAGCTCAGGCAGAGCTGGAGGTGCCCAGGTATGAAAGAGAATCAGGAGCCGGTCCTGGGGGAGCCATGAACCCTCTGCACATGAGTGGAGCTGGAGATATATTTGTTGATGCTTCATTTATGCCAGGAGACACTGGCTGGGTCCCTCCCAGGAAAAGGAAAAACACCAGCGAAGCCAGAACACTTCTGCTACACCCACTCCGGCTCCCCAAGCCTGGTCCTCCCAACAGCTTAGACAACCTTTCACTGTGACACTTTAATAATGTGTCTGCCATTCACCACTTTTGCTTTTGAGGCTGGGAGGGCAGGGTTAACACTTACTTCTTTTTCTTTCTCCCAACAAACACTAATTTTATGCCAATAGAATTGTATCTTACACTTGTTGAGTCGCCAAGTCGTGTCCAACTCTTTTGTGACCCCATGCACTGTAGCCCACCAGGCTCCTCTGTCCATGGGATTTTCCAGGCAAGAATACTGGAGTGGGTGGCCATTTATTTCTCAAGGGGATCTTCCTAACCCAGGGATCAAACTCGCATCTCCTGCCTTGGCAGGTGGGTTCTTTACCACTGAGCCACCACATGCTGTTTTTTTTTAATCTATGATAATCCTCTTTCCCAACCAGATCGTCTCACCCATCCCTGCCCATAACCTCTCACCAGCCCTGTGACCTCGGGAGAAGCCAGCCCCACATCTGAGCATCACCTCTCTTTGAAAACTGAAGGCGTTAGCACCTCCCCCAGATGTGAAATAAGATGAGGATATGAAAATGCTTTGTGAGCTGAAAAGCTTGGGGAGGAAAGAGCCAAGTTCGTGTCCTAAACCAACAGCCCCTCAGCTCTGGTTCCACTAGGACTTCTCAGACCAGGGTCCCCAGGGGCTCAGCCAAGTCTTTGATCACAAACACACACAAGCGCGCGTGCGCACATGCATGCACAATGCTCGTGCCCAGCTCCCTGAGTGTCCCTGGGAAAGGGACAGATAAAGTGTCTCATCCAACCCTAAGGCTCTCTGCTGCCTTCTGAACCTTCTTTGTTCCTCGCTGGTCTGTGCGGGTCCGCCAGACCCCTGCCAGGCATCCAGAAGAATCTCTGAAGGTCGAGCAGACCCAGGTCTCGGCCCCTTCACTCATCTTCTGGGACCTGGAACTCCAAAGCCATTAAGTCAGTGTCAGCTTAAAATCATTCTTCTTGGGACTTCCCTAGCCATTCAGTGGTTAAAGACTCCACGCTTCAAATGTAAGGGGTGCAGTTTCGATCCCTGGTGAGGGAACTAAGATCCCACATGCTGTGCAGCTTAGCCAAGAAAAAAAAAAAAAAAGGTTTATTCTTCCCCTACCAGACATAACGTTTTGATCAGTATAAAACTAAATGGCTTTTTTGAAGGAAAAAAGAAGCAGTTTCACTCTCAGCTGAAAAATTAGTCTAGCTGAAAGTTGGTTCTAAATGACTTGTTTTTGCAGGAGTTCATTAACTTCTCTGCCCACGGACACAAGTTAAGATCCTGTTGTTTTTTAACCACAGACAATGTCATTAAGTTAAAAATTTGTTTAAGCTTCAGTAAATAATCTGCAAAGGGGCGTCCTAATTCCCTGTGAGTATAACGATTGTGCCACTGAGTCACTTGTGAACCATCTCACTGGATTGTCCCGGAAGCAGGATCTCTTAGATGCTTTCAGCAAACGGGTGTTCACGTCCAGACCCAGGCCGCTGTGCGCTGGCCACCTCTTGATGGCTCTAGCAATGATGGAGATTTCAGCAGGGAAGGCCCAGCGCTGGCTGGGAGGGCTGGGTCCCCAGCTGGTATTTCTGGAATCGGGGAGCAGAATGTGGTGCCTTCATAGCTCTCACCTAAGACGACCTCAACCCTCCTTCAGTTGAGTCCCAGCTCTGTCACTACCAATTATGTGATACTGGACAATAGATTCAAACTTGCTCAACCAATTTTCTCATCCAGGCAAGCAGGACGACAGCATCTCCCTCTGAGACTCTGGGAGGCTCTGTGAAAACAGGGAATCAAGGCCCACTTAGTCCACTGAGATTCTTCTGGCTGCCCTGACAAGGGTCTGGAGGGCCCAGCCCAGGCCCTAGAAAGCCACAGGCTCTGGGCTCAGAAGTGGAGGCCAGGCCCTCGGTTGAGAGGGTAGTCCTTCCGCCTGCGGCCTGGCAGCCCACACCAGTGGCCATCCTCCCCAGTTGGCCCAGGAGGGGGTAATGACAGGCCTGGTTGCACAAGAGGCCCAGCTGCCCAGCCTGGCCGGACTGGCTGAGCCAGTGCTGCCCCCAGGCTGGGCCCCATGTGCGTGGAGGGAGAAGGCAGGGGTGGGGTGGCATCTCCAAGGAGGAGAAGCAAGGCCTTGCTGCTGGTTACAGTCCCATAGTCCAGGCAAGGCCGGCACTTCCGCTCATGCAAAGATGAGGGGTGGGGTGAGGGTGGAGATGGGTTCAGAGAGAGAGAAAGAGAGAGTGCATGCAAGCCAGGTGGGGCTGAGTGGGGGTTTCAAATGCTCTGAATGGGCTTGGTGAGAGAGATGGGCTCAGATTTGGGGAAGGGTTCTGTGAAGGGGAGGAGACTGAAAGACAGGGTGAAAATGAGTTTTTAATTGTTTTTCGACCCCAGGGACTGTAGCCCGCCAGGCTCCTCTGTCCATGGGATTCCCCAGGCAAGAATACTGCAATAGGTTGCCATTTCCTCCTCCAGGGGATCTTCCCCACCCAGGGATGTAACCTGCCCCTCCTGCATCTCCTGCCCTGGCAGGTGGATTCTTTACCACTGAGCCAGCGGTTTTTAATTACTTTCCATTAAATTAGTCCTCCTGAGTCGAGCTTCTGCCTGGCAGTTTTAAAGAGCCCGTATTTATGCAAGACTGGAGCCATCCCCACCGTCCCACCCTGATGTCTGCTCTTCACAAGCTGTCCCCTACTTCTCAGAGGGGTCCATCGCAGGGACAGGAGAACTCCTTCCCCCGCACCCCACCCCATCCCTCCCTCCTGCTCCCCCTACCTCACTTCAGAGCAACCCCTGTCTCCTTGTTGTAAGATTTCTGTCTTCCAGAGGCAGATGAAGAAGAGGACCTAAAGGCCAGGGGATCCCTGAGGACCCAATAACCCTTTGGAGGGATCAGTCCTGCCCAGTCCATACCTGCCCACCCTGACCCCCCAGCCAGAGAACCCTCCTTCCAACCAGGTCTCTCTTCCCACTGGTCAGCAAAAGTTGGGCCAGGTAGTATGCTACGTGCCTTAGTATTATGACAAGTTATCATATCTCACTACAAAACCACGCAGGGCATTTCAGAGATGAAAAAACTAAGGCTCAAAGAACTCAGGTGACATTCCAGGGCCACAAAAATATTGAGAACAGTGGGGAACTGAGCTGGTGCCTGACCCTGAGGTCAATGGATATGAATTTGAGCAAACTCCGGGAGATGGTAAAGGACAGGGAACCCTGGTGTGCTGCAGTCCAGAGTCGGACACAAATGAGCAAATGAATGACAACTGACCTTGAGACCCCCCTGATCTACACAGACAATTCCCTAGCCCAGAGAAGCCACTCTGTGTGGTCCGTGGAAGAGCCACAGTCAGCAGCATCTTGAGGCCCCAGGCAGACTTCCTGGAGGAGGGAAAAGGGGAAGGAAGAGCTGTGAAAGGCAAGTAAAAACATGGGAGTCTATGGAAAGGAAAGAGTTCTCTAAAAAGAGGATCAGGGGAGACTAGGGGGTGCCTTTTGGGGGGCTTGTGGAGTCTGGAAGGCAAGTTGGGCACATCAGGAAAAACCACTAGTACCCAGCTCAAAGTTTGGAGGCTCAGGGGAGTCATGGACAGTCAGGGGCAGGCCCAGCTAGTTGTGACTTCTTAACTGGATGGGAAGAGACATGGATGGAGCCTTAGGACATTATGGGACATCTTGACCCCACAGCAGCCCTGCTGGCCCCAGGTCAAAACAGACTGAGCTCTCCAGTGGACAGAGCCATGGGCTGCGGTCCCCTTGACTCACTTCCTCCTCATCCCTCCAGTGGAGACCCCTGGAACATGAAATGAGAACTCCATGGAGACCCCAGAGGACCCTGGAACCTAGCACGTTTTCCCTCCCAGCAGCCTGGGCAGCTTACACCTGATGACTCTGCCTTACAAAAAAGCTATCTCTGCTTCCATGATACACTGAGATGAAGAGAGAAACCAGTAGGCCAACCGGGGTACTCCCAGGTAGGTAGCCAGTGAGTCAGTGGTGACAAGCCAGGGACCAAACCAGAAGTCTAAGGATCACGAGTGGCGCCCCAGCCCCAGGTGACTCAGTGATCATAGTAATTGCACTCCCTTCCTGGCGAGAAGGCCTGGGAGCCTCCAGCCTTCTGGCCCCTCCAGCCTTCCTCCTGTTCGAGCGCCTCCAGGCATGGATGGGGGAGACGCCACCCACATGTCCTGACCCCTGGCCCACTTGGGGCCTAGTTCATCGGGCAGATCTTTGTGCTACTGCCAGGTATACCCTCTGACCCAGCCCTCATTCTCTGCTGGCTCCCAGTTCTGGATCAGTCTAGCCCTGGGGAAGGGTGCAGCCGGCCCCAACCTGCCCCATCAGCTGGGAGCAGCCACGCTTGTGGTTAGTTTGAACTTTTTTTTCTTTTCAATGTGCTTTTTATAGCAGGGCTTAACCTGCATGGTTTGAGCTTGTGTCGTGGGCCTGAGAGCTCACGCAAGGCCCTCGGTCCCACCCTCCCTTCTCCACCCGTCCACTCCCTGCCTCCCTCCGATGATGCTGAGGGACTGCAGGTGCCCGGGGCGCTGGCCAGCTGCCACCGGCTTCGTGTCACTGCCCCTCAGCATCACCCCACAGCTGTCTACCCCCAGGGCCCACTGAGACCACACACATCGGCATGAAGCTGCCCCCCCACACGCGTGTGTACACCAAGTGTCCCATGTGTTTATTTTCTTTTAACCGACCTCATTCCAGCTCTTTGCCACGCTGGCTAACATTTCTTCGATATGAAGCAAATGTTCTCAACCTCAGATCTTCCTGCAGCTCCATCTCTGATCAGGGAAACTCAAGACATCCCAGGACATCGAGAGAAATGCTTTCTTGAATCATAAGTAAAGGCCAAGCACTGGTTGCCCTGGAAACCTCCAAGCTCCAGTGTGGATGGCCCCTTCAGGGCCTGGGGCTCAGTGACCTCCCCGGCCATGCCCAGGCATCAGAAATCACTGGCCAGGAACCTTACAGTCGTCAACTAAAAGGTGAATCCTGTGAACAGTGCTGGATGCACATTAGGAGCACACAGTAGGAACTTTCTCTGATATCTGACAGGGCACACTCTCAAGTCACCCACACCGCATAGTCATTGCTTCCCAATGGAGGAATCTCTCCCACATCCATTCCTCCTGTCCCCAGTCCAGAATACCAACTCCTAGCGCTTCTTGACCTTGGCCTTTCCCTCAAAGTCAAGCTCAGGAGGACCTTGACTCTTTTTCCACCCCACCCCAGTCCCAAGCCTGACCTATTGCTGCTGGGAATGGGGAAGGGGAGAGAGCAAAGGCAAAATGACGTGGCAATAATCACTCACACACACTCACACCAGCCGTTATTTCCTCATCCTCCTCGCTGGCCTCCTACAGGCTTCACCCTGCATACCCACTTGCTCCCAACCCCAACTCACCCACAGAAGTATAACCCAGGCACCAACAATCCTTCCCCTGTACTAAAGTCTGGCCCAGCCTTCTCCACATTCATATCCTGAATCATATCTGTATACACCAGGCTTCCCTGCTGATGGGGAGGTGGACCCTCCACCCATCCCATGTAACTCTGTGGCCTGGGACCTCCCTCTGGGATAAATCTGGCACAAAATGACACCCCCTCACCCCGGCTCTTTCCCTTCTCTGTGCTCTGGACAGTCTGGGGAGCTCAGGCCTCATTATATTATTATTAATTAACAATATATTATTAATAATAATATATTAATAATAATACAATATATTGATAATGTATTATATACTAGTATCTATATTATTAATAATAATAGCTACCTGAATGTTCACAGCAGCACGATTCCAATAGCCAAAGGGGAAACAACCCAAGTGGCCATCAGAGGATGAACTGATCAACCAAGTGGGCAATATTCATTCACTGGAATTATTTTTCAGCCATAAAAAGGAATGAAGTGCTGATATATGCTACAACGTGAATGAACCTTGAAAACACGCTAAATGCAAGTGTCAGACAGAAAGGTCACATAGTACATGATTCTGTTTACCTGAAACATCTAGAATAGGCAAATCTAGGGAGACAGCAAATAGATGGGTGACTTAGGGCTGGAGAGGACGTGGGGTAGGGTCATAGAGGGCACGGGGTTGCTCTTTGGTATGATGAAAATATTCTAAAACTGACTGTGGTTATGGTTGCATAACTCTGAATAGATTAACAACCATTTTATTATGCACTTTAAATGATTGGATTGTATAGTATGTGAATTATTGGGTTGGCCAAAATGTTCGTTCAGTTAGTGAACTGTTGTCGCTCACTTGCTAAGTTGTGTCCCACTCTTTTCCACTAAGTTTTCCTGTTCTTCAGTATCTGGAATTTGCTCTAACTCATGTCCATCGAGTCAGTGATGCCATCCAGCCATCTCATTCTCTGTCACCCCCTTCTCCTCTTGCCTTCAATCTTTCCCAGCATCAGGGTCTTTTCCAGTGAGTTGGCTCTTCCCATCAGGTGGCCAAAGTATTGGACCTTCAACCTCAGCATCAGTCTTTCCAATGAATATTGAAGGTAGATTTCCTTTAGGACTGACTGGTCTGATCTCCTTGCTGTCCAAGGGACTCTCAAGAGTCTTCGCTAGCACCACAGTTTTACATTGCTTAATAAAGCTCTTGGTGAAAATGAAAACTATGTCTTTTTTTAATATGTATTATTTTTTATTTGGCTGCACCAGGTCTCAGTTGAGGCACATGGGATATAGTTCCTCGACCAGGGATTGAATCCAGGCCCCCTGCATTGGGAGCTCAGAGTCTTAGCCACCACACCACCAGGGAAGTCCCCAAAAATATGTCTTTTATTTTTACTTAAAACCAAATTGAAATTTTTGGCCAACCCAATTTATCAGGAGAGCTGCTCCAAAAATAATAATGATCACTTGTCAAATGTCTATCAGGTGCCAGGAAGGCCCCACACAACCTCTGTTACCCTGCACAACCCTGTGATGGATAATAGGAATGGATTTCTGCCCCAACAAAGCCAAATTCATGTGAGTCTTTTTTTTTAATTCACTTAACTGGCTGTTCCAAAAAGTTTTCCTTTGTCTATTTTAAAAAAATATTTTGCTTTTATTTATTTGGTTATTCCGTGTCTTAGTTGCAGCACGTGGGATCTTTAGTTGCAGCATGTGAACTCTTAGTTACAGCGTGTAGGATCTAGTTCCCTGATTACATATGGAACCCAGGTCCCTCTGCATAGGGGGTGCAGAGTCTTAGTCTCTGAACCACCAGAGAAGTCCCCTCTTTTCTATTTTTGATGATTGGAGCCCTTAGCGTGCATGAGTGCATGATGGAATTGCGTTTTGCATTTTTATTTTTCTTTATGTATTTGGTAAAAGTAGCAAAGCAAGTACCTGGAGATATATGCTGAAACAATCTCCTTTGAAGAATTCAACACAAGTAAAAGATAAATATTTCAAGAGGAAAGAGGAGCGTTTAAAACAGTGGATCAGTAAATCATTTCTAAATTAAACAAAACTGGAATTGAAAAATACATAGGTTTCCAATTGGCTGCTGCTGTTTTTCTTTGAAAAATAAACATTGAAAAAGGGGAGGGAGGGGGATATCGTCCCAGTCTACTAATGTAGAAACCAAAGCTTAGAGCATTTAAAGTGACTTCCACCAGGTCACATAGCTCATGGAGGCAGGATGTGAACCCAGAACTGTCTGAAACCACAACAGTGTGTGTAACCACTGCAACAAGCATTAAGACTACTCAAATTTGTTTGTTTTCAAGATGTGACTGAACCCGGAGCTTGCTGGAGCTGGAGAGAAACTCAGAAACCGTCAGGTCCTGTCTTCAAGGGTTGCCAGTCCTGCTCCGGACCCGCAGGAGCGGTCAGATGGTGCAGGGCTGGGGTAAAGAGTGGGGGGACCTAGCAGGATAGTGGAAATTCAGGGTGCCTGTCCTAGGCAACTTCCCTTCCCCCCACCCCCTGTCCAGAATGAGCTGGGATGCCCAGCCAGGAGACAGATGCCCTGGACGTGGTGCCACATGCCAGAAGAGGGTAGTGGGGTGGAGGGGGACACAATGGCTGTGTCCCTCTCCGCACCTGGCCCTCTCAGGTGTCGCCCCCATGTGTTTGCTTATGGCCACTGTAGCCTCTGAGGCATACTCCCCCTGTGGATGGGAATTTCAAAAATTCCAGCTGCCAAAGGAAGCTTCCCAGGTGGCACTAGTGGTAAAGAAGCCACCTGCCAATGCAGGAGATGTGAAAGATCCGAGTTCGATCCCTAGGTCAGGAAGATCCCCTGGAGGAGGGTATGGCGACCCACTCCAGTACTCTGGCCTGGAGAATCCCATGGACAGAGGAGCCTGAGTCAGACATGCTTGAATCGACACGCACACAAAGGAAGGTGGAGGAATGAAGAGCTGTGACCATCAGAAAAGTGATGAGGCCATGCAAGGTACCCCTAAGCTGGGGTTCAGCGAAGGGAAGGGGCTCAATGGTGAACCACTAGGATTTACAGATTTTTTTCACTCTGATGATAAAAGCTGATCAGTGCCGTATCCATGGCAGAGGTTCATCTTCCCCAGGGAGGGTCCAGCTGGACAGGCCTGAGGTGGACGCCCTTGAGTGTCTGCGGAGGGCAGAGCCAGTGTGGCTGAGGCCCTGAGGCAGAGGCCGGGGAGGCGGCCATCCGGGGCAGGACTGTGAGGTCCACCGGCAGGGAGTAGCCCATAACTGATGAACGGCTGCTGCCCCAGCAGCAGAGGAGGGCCCCCCAGTGGAGTCGGGCGTTACTGCAGCCCGCCTCTAAGTCCCCAGGGAAAGCCCAGGTGCCGCGCGGGGGTCTGTCGGGTCGGATGGGGCGGGGGCGCCTAGACTAAGGGCTCCGACCGACCCGAGAACCAGGGGCCCCGGACTGAGGAGGAAGACTTCTCTCGGGCCCTCCACGGAGGAGGGTGGTGTGTGTGGGGAGGACGAGTAGGCAGGTGAGCGTGTGCCTGTGCGAGGGGAGAGAAAGAAGGGGAGGTGAGGCAGGGGCTGTCCAGGAGCCCCCCGGGGTGATGGCAGCCACAGCCCCCTGGTCTCCTCTCCTCTCCATCCAGCCCCTGGGCCTGGGAAGATGGCGGGAACACTGGCCCTCATGTTCGTGATGCGTTGGAGAGCCAGCCAGACGGAAGACAAGCTGGCACAGGCGCAACCCATCGCTGCCCTGAGCCCCGCCCGCCCCCGATTACGCCCGTGGCCCCCCAGGGAGAAAGAGCTTGATGAAGAGACGAGGTGCAGAGAGTGGACTCGGAGAGGGGTCCTCGTGAGGGCAGGGGTCCTCGTGAGGGCAGGGGTCCTCGTGAGGACAGGGGCCTCAGTGAGGACAGGGGGCTCAGTGAGGGGAGGGGCCTCCGTGAGGGGAGGGGCCTCCGTGAGGGGAGGGGCCTCCGTGAGGGGAGGGGCCTCCGTGAGGGGAGGGGCCTCCGTGAGGGGAGCGGGGCTCCGTGAGGGGAGGGGGCTCCGTGAGGGGAGCGGGGCTCCGTGAGGGGAGGGGGCTCCGTGAGGGGAGGCCTCAGTGAGGGGAGGGGGCTTCATGAGGGATGGGAGGGGGGCCTCAGTGAGGGGAAGGGGCTTCGTGAAGGAAGGGGGCTCAGTGAGGGGAGGGGGCCTCAGTGACGGGAGGGCCTCAGTGAGGGGAGGGGGCCTCAGTGAGGGGAGGGGGCCTCAGCGAGGGGAGGGACTCAGCGAGGGGAGGGGAGCTCAGTGAGGGGAGGGCCTCAGGGAGGAGAAGGGGGCTCAGTGAGGGGAGGGGGCTTCATGAGGGATGGGAGGGGGGCCTCAGTGAGGGGAAGGGGCTTCGTGAAGGAAGGGGACTCAGTGAGGGGAGGGGGCCTCAGTGAGGGGAGGGACTCAGCGAGGGGAGGGGAGCTCCGCGAGGGGAGGGGAGCTCAGTGAGGGGAGGGGAGCTCCGTGAGGGAAGGGGGCTTCGTGAGGGAGGAGCTCGGTGAGGGGAGGGCTCAGTGAGCGGCGGGCCTACGGGAGTGGGACCGAATATTCAGGACACAGAAAAGACCCGGGAGAGCCGGAGGGGTGGGTCCAGCCCTCTGTGTCCTTTCTGGGCGGCGCCCTCGTTTCAGCTCCGAGGCAGCCCCCGGGCTAGGTTTCAGCCACCTACCTGAAAACGGAAGAGGCTTGCGCAGGCCTCTTTATGGCTTCTGGCGAAACCTGGCCCCGGGGACAGGGAAGAAGTTTCTCTAGGGCAGTGGGAGGGGAGGAGTGACTCATGCCTCCCTCCCAGGCTCATGACACCCCAGAGCCTGGGAATTACCCCAAAGCAGCCAACCAGGCCAGGCCTAGAGGACACGGCTCCACCCCACCCCGGCCACTATTACTTCAGGTCTCCTGCCGTCGCCGTCACCCACAGGGAGGGACAGACCCTGCCCGGAACTGTGGGCACCCTGGGAGGGAAACACACACCCTCTCACACAAACACAAACAAACCCACACAGACACACACCCGCGGGCTAAACCCAAACCCAAACCTCCCCACCCAGAGATAAATACACCCTCGCCACCGGCGGCAACCCCCAGAGCCGCCAGGGCCCAGCCCGCCTCCACCACTCACAGCCAAACAGCCCCCAGGTGCGCCTGTAGACCAGCTCACAGACTCAGCCAGACCCGGGGGTGGGTGAGTCTGACCCGCTGGGCCTGAACCAGTTTGGTTTCTCAGTTGGCCAGTTTAAAAGGCTCATGAGGGAGGCAGAGGTGGAGGGGATGCCGAACCAGGGTGGCAGGGGGACCCCAACCTTACTGCTGAGGAGAGAAAGGACAGATCGGGTTTTAACCGGCCCAGGGCCAAGAATCACAAGATTCTAAGATGCCACCACCCTTGTCCTCACTGCCTCCTTAGGTGCCTCCTGCACCTAATCGTTTTCCTGGCCTTAGGCTCCATCTCAGAAAACACACGAAATTGTGGTATCTCAGCACAGGTGTCCATGTAACAAGAACCAGCTGCAAAATTACCTCTCCAGTCGCCCCTGGAATCCCCAGCACCTGAGTACAGGGGCCATTTTTGTTCCTTGGTGTGACATCTGCTCCCAGTATGTGTGATTATCTACCTCAGACTGAGACATCTCAGGGCAGAGCCTGTCTCTTCTCAAAAAGGTCTCCCTGTAGATATATGGGCTTCCCTCATGGCTCAGTGATAAAGAATCCACCTACCAATGCAGGAGATGCGGGTTCTATCCCTGGGTCAGGAAGATCCCCCAGAGAAGGAAATAGCAACCCACTCCAGTATTCTTGCCTGGAAAATCTAATGGACAGAGGAGCCTGGCAGGCTACAGTCCATGGGATTGCAAAAGAGTCCGATGTGACTTAGGGACTCAACAATAACAACAATGTGGATATTAGAAATAAACTAAACATTACATGAGAAGAAAACTATGAAACTTTTAGATGAAAACAGGAACTATCTCTATTTCTTGGGGCTGGAAAGTGTTTCTAAACAAGATACAAAAGTATGCTAAAAAGAAAAAAATGATAAATTTGAGTACATTTTAAAAACTGGCATGATAAAAGACAATAATTTTTTTTTTTTTTTTTTACAAATAAGCTAGGCACCACTTCCCTGGTGGACCAGTGGCTAAGACTCCATACTCCAATGCCTGGATTTGACACCTGGTCAGGAATTAGATCCCCCATGCCATAGCTCAAAAGCTCCGCATGCCACAAAAAAGACCTTGCATGCAAAAACTAATATGAAATAAATATCTACTTAAAAAAATAAGTCATATCAAATCTGTATAGCCAACAAATGGTTAGTAATCAGAATATGTAAGGAATTTCTATTAATCTATAAAGAAAAAGACAACCTATTAGATAGACCAAGGCTATGAATTGGCAATATACAGAAGAAACTGGAATGACCGATGACTACATAAAAGTGTTCAACCTCACTAACAATCAGAGAAAGGCAAATTACAATGGCAAAATACCTAGCTTATTTTTTTTTTTAATTTTTATTGTCTTTTATCACACCAGTTTTTAAAGTATACTTGAACTTATAAATTTTTTTATATACTTTTGTATCATATTTAGAAATGCTTTCCAGCCCCAAGAAATAGAGATAGTCTCTATATGGAGACTAAAAGTTTTACAGTTTTCTTCTCATGTAGATGTTTAGTTTATTTCTAAAGGCAAATTACAATTACCATTTCTCATCCACAGAAGAACGAAAGTACAAAGTAACACCACCAAGTGTGGGTAGAGATGTGTACATCAGAAACTTTCCAACATGCTTAAGGAAGAGCTGGCTGGGACGATTTTAGAGAATCATTTCGCAATATCTGGTTAGCGTGGTTGATGTATACACCTTATGACCCAACATTTTTAATTCTAGAGAAACTCTCAGGTATGTGTACCTGGAGGACAAGGGCCTGTGCCACATCTTGTTTGTAACAGAAAAACAATTAGAAACCATCCAAACGTTCACAAGGATGGATAGGAACTGTGACAGAGTCACACAATGGAATGGTATACACAATGAAAAAGAATAAACTACAGACACACACAATATGCGTGGACCTCACACACATTGTACTGAGTGAAACCAGATACAGAAGGGTACACACTGTGATTCCACTTCCACAAAGGTCAAAAAGAAGAAGTAATCCATGGGGACAGGAGTTTGAAAGCGGCTACCTCTGTTCATGGGACTTCCCTGGTGGTCCAGTGGTTAAGACTCTGTTCTGCTGCAGAAGGTGCAGAGTTGATCCCTGGTTGTGGAACTAAGATCCCACATGCCACCGGGCACAGCCAAAATAAATAAATTAATTTAATTTAAAAATAATAATAAATATCTTTTTTAAAAAAATTAAAAGGGAAAAGGAAAATGGCCACCTCTGGGGAGAAGGGGAATGGGACTTAAGGAAACCTTCTGGGGTTATAGAAATGCTCTATATCTTGATTTGGGTGGTGGGCGCATGAAATGTGCAAATGTAAAAATTTCAAGTTGTACTTTTAAGATTTGTGCATTTTAAGGACCTCACTAAATGTATTTTATGCCTCAAAAAAAGAGAAACAATAGATAACTTAAACATGGTAAGAGATAAGCTGTAGTCCAGGAGAAGATATTTACCACCATCTTTAGCCAACAATCAGGGCTTCCTCAGTGGCTCAGATGGTAAAGAATCTGCCTGCAATGCAGGAGACCTGGGTTCGATCCCTGGGTCAGGAAGATGCCCTGGAAGAGAAAATGGCAACCCACTCCAGTATTCTTGCCTGGAGAATCCCATGGACAGAGAAGCCTGGCAGGCTACAGTCCATGGGGTTGCAGAGTCAGACACGACTGAGTGACTAACACACACAGCCAACAATCAACTGGTACTGAGAGCATATAAAAAGATTCAACACATCAATAAGAAAAGGGGAAAACATTCCAATAGAAAACTAGGCAAATTCCATCAACGAGTAGCTCATAGACGAGAATGCTGAAATAAACAATGAACAAATGAAAGATGCTCAGTGTCACAAATAAGGAAATGCAAATTAAAACAATAAGGAGATGCCACTTGACATCCACAGAATGAGAGAAAACAAAATCTGAATGCTACCGAGTTTTAGCAGAGATGTGTAGCAATAGAAACTCTGTGCTGAAGGGAGTGTCTAAGACTAACAGGCAATATTCTCTAGAATCCTTTCGCAACACCTGGTGAGGTGGAAGGTGCCTATACCCTACAATCCAGCAATTCCACTTCCAGAGAAACTCAGGCATAGGCACCTGGAGGCATTTACAAGGATGTATGTCACATGTTTGTAATAGCAAAACAGTCAGAAATAATCCAAGTGCTCACCAAGAGGAGAATGAATAGAAACCGTGACATTCTCACAGCCATGAAATACCATGAAATACCACACAGCAGTTACATTGAATGAACTAGAGCTTCTTGTTTACATTTCAAAGCCATAACACCATTGAATAAAGCAAATTGCCAAATGCTGTGTACAATATAGAGCTTCCCTGATGGCTCAGATGGTAAAGAATCTGCCTGCAATGCGGGAGACCCGGGTTCGATCCCTAGTTAGGGAAGATCCCCTGGAGAAGGGAACAGTTGCTCACTCCAGTATTCTTGCCTGGAGAATTCCATGGACAGAGGTGTACAATGTAAGATTACCCATGTAAAAATGCTTAATACACAAGATAGTTCTCTATATTGTGAATGAATATATACCCAAGTAGAAAACTATCCAAAACTGAACAGGAAGATGCCATGTCAACTTCAGGATATTGTTACCCAGAAGGGGAGAAGTGAGTGGCATAGGGAAGGGGTGAAAAGGGTTTCTGGCAGAATGTAATGACTTGTGGGAATTCCTAGGTGGGCCAGTGGTTAAACTCCATGTTTCCAATGCTGGGGGCACAGGTTTGATTCCTGGTCAGGGAACGAAGATCCCACATGCCATGTGGTAGGGCCAAAAATAAATAAATAAATAAGAATAAGAGTGTAATGACTTGCTAAATCTGAGTGGTGGGGCCCCCTGGGTATCTCTTATGTTATTCTTTGTACTTTCCAGTGTGTTTGGTGGGGTGTCTTCTTTTTTTTTTTTCAGTTGTGCTTCGCAGCTTTCGGGATCTCAGTTCCCCAACCAGGGACTGAACCTGAGCCATGGCAGTGAAAGTACCAAATCCTCACGAGACCACCAAGGAACTCCCCTTATAATTTAAAAAAATATATTCCAAGGGAAGAGGGCAATTTTGCAGGATAGCTCCAAGATGGTGGGATGCCATCTTGGTTTCTATAGCTGATACCAGGCTGTACCTTCCCTCCTTCACTCCACGACTTTGGCAGCTCCTCAGCTGGGCCGGCGTTCTTCTCCCACAGAGATGACCTGTACTTGGTGGTCCTGCCTGAGGTGGCAGTGGTCTTCTTTGAATAACTTACCACTGGTGATGGCACCACGCAGACACCCAGGAGGGTCCCTGAGCTCTACACCATTGCCTGTGCTCCCATCTCTTAATGGCGGCTTCACTTACCCTCTGTGGTCAGAGTCGATCGTCTCAGCCATTGTAGCAATCCTCCTTTGCCTGTTCTTGTAGGGGCCCAAGGAACCCCAAATGGTCAGGAGGCCCCCTGCCTTCCACTGTAGTGGGCCTGTTATCATGCAACCCCCCCAGGAGAGCATCTTCCCTTCAGCAGAGTTCAGGAAACAAAACTCTTGACAGTGGGTCATTGTTGCACCTCAGGATAATGCCTCCCCCATTTTTGCCCCTCAGTTCCAAGATCCTCAAATAGCACTGAGATCCTAGATCCTAAAGCAGCCCAGACTCAGTGTCACATTTATACAGCTTGAACTAGAAGTACATAGGAACCCCCTACTCCCTCCCCACTGGGGCTTCCCTGGTAGCTCAGACAGTAAAGAATCCTCCTGTAATGCAGAAGACCCAGGTTCTATCCCTGGGTCTGGAAGATCCTCTGGAGAAAGGAATGGCTACCCACTCCAGTATTCTTGCCAGGAGAATCCCATTGACAGAGGAGCCTGGAGTGCTACAGTCCACAGGGTCACAAAGAGCTGGACACAACTGAGTGACTAACACTTTCACTCCCTATTCCCTACCACACCCTTGCCCTTTGAAAGATATAGGTATTGAAATATGTGGTCGACCACAACACAGGTGAAAAGTACCTTCCTTTCCTCTCACACCCCACACCCCTCTGTTGGTCCTCAGCAGATCTTCCGGAAGCTGCCCTCCCAAACCTTTCTTTCATTCCTAGTCTGAAAAGTTCTGTTCTTCCTCTGTCCATCTCAACCCTTTATTATATGTATCTACAATGCCTTTCTCCCAGCAAGCAACTCTTTCTCCTTATGATCAGTAAGATGGGAGGGGTGAGGGGAAACTTGGTGCGATTACTGAATCCTCTTTAGCAGACCAGGAGAGGAGGAAGTCTGAATGCACATGTGTTCTGTCTACAGGAGAAACAGCACCACGTATAAGGGCATTTTCGAGATGGCAGTCCAACCTCCCACGCTGTTGTTTCCCAGGCGAACCGCAGCTGTCTTCAAAGGGCCATTTCATCCTTGCATCCCCTGCGAGGCCAGATGCTTCTAGATGGTGGGGCTCATGATGAAACAGGACCCCTGGGACATCTCCCTGCACTTGTTTTGCTGTATGGCAGCTTCTAGATCAGAAGTAATATTGCAAGATTCACAAGAACAGCATATGAGGCGTGAGCAAGTTCAAGAATGGTGGTATTGGCAGAAGCATGATGCTCAAGTAAAACAAATCCAGATCCCAAGTAAGCATCAATAAGTGTATGAACAAATGGCCAACGTCCTCACCACAGAAGGGGTCTGGAGTGACCGGGTTCACATTGGGTTGGCTGGCCCCTAAGGAAGGATGGCTCCATACTGGATTCAGGATCGGTGTTGCTTTGCAGCCGATGGGCCCTGGGATCAGCCTTGGTGGGAGAAAACCCTGCCTGTCCTCCTACCTCCTCCCTCTCTACCACAGTGGCTGCTGTCATTATAAGTGCCCTGAGCAGGGACTAGGCTGGCTGATAAAGAGGCTGCCTGCCACCGACAGGGCTGTTCATCAAATGACAAAGTTATTTGAGCTCCTTCCCCAGAAAACTCCCCTTGGGGCTGGAGCTTAGCCGGAGCACAGAATGCCAGGAGACTGCCCTGGCCGGGGACCGTGGCCCCTGTCAGCGATAAGACGGGAGGCACTAAGGTTTGAATAACCTCTGATAGAGCCCTATCTTAAATCAACTACTCTTTCCTTGGGCCTCAGAAGCTGCTTTGTTTAACTTTGTGCTGTTAGGATGCAGATATGATAAGATCCCCAAGGTTTAAATAAACTTAAAAGTCAACGGAGTCCTTTACCCTCCGTCCCTGGGAAGGGAGGCTTAGTGAGGGGGAGGACGAGCACCATACAGGGGCTGGGGGCTGGGGTCTTCCAGCCCTCTCTCCTGCAGTGCCCCCAGCCCCAGCCTATCCCAACTGAGCTTCCCTGCGGTTTCTTTTTCTTTTTCTCATTCTGGTTGCCACTAGGTGACCCAAGGCCAAAACACTGAACTACAAAGGCCAACTTAGGGGTCTTAAACTCACGTGGTTACAGGAGCCAAGCAGGTAATGAATATGTGTACGGAAAACCAAGTGAAAGAAAACGGGTTGGGGCGGGGACGGGGGAGGGGACATTCCCTGGCAGTCCAGTGATTAGGACTCTGTGCTTCCATTGCAGGGGGCATGGGTTCGATCCTTAGTCAGGGAACTAAGATCCTGTATGGTAAGGCAAAAAAAAAAAAACAGCAGTTGGGGAACTTTCTCTCCTTTTTAAAAATATTTATTTGTTTATTTGGCTGCATCAGGTCTTCATTGCATCATGTGGTATCTTTAGCTGTGGCGCACGGACTCTCTAGTTGTGACACGTGGGCTTAGGAGTTGCAGCATATGGGTTTGGTTGCTCCAAGGCATGTAGGATCTTAGTCCCCTGACCAGGGGTTGAACTCCTGTGCTCTGTATTGCAAAGCAGATTCCTAACCACTGGACCACCAGGGAAGTCCCAGGAACTTTCACTCTTGAGAAGATGAAATAGACATACGTGACCCTATTCCTTCTTCCAAGTACAGCCAAAACCCCTGGACTTTATAGATAAAACAGGCATAAGAAGATTGAAAGGTGGAGGGAAGGTAGAGCAGCTCGGGACCTCTGGACCCAAGGACACCTGGTGCTCTCATCGTGGTCACCATCCTGCTGGCCGCCCTGAACCTCCTAGTGGTGGGTGGTGAGGGGCCCAGCTTTTTGTTTTTTTAACTTTTTTCTCCCAGTTTTATTGAGATATGGTTGATGTTGGCACTGTGTAAGTTTAAGGCGCACAGCATAATGGTCTGACTTATATGTGCATAAGTGTGCTCAGTCACACAGTCTAGTCTGACTCTGTGACCCCATGGACCTTAGTCCGCCAGGCCCCTCTGTCCAAAGAACTATTCAGACAAGCATACTGGAGTGGGTTGTCATTTTCTTCTCCAAAGGATCTTCCTTGCCCAGGGACTGAACCCTGGTCTCCCACATTGCAGGCAGATTCTTTATTTTACCATCTGAGCCACCAGGAAAACCTTGACTTACATACATCGTGAAATGATTATCACAGTAAGTTTAGTGAACGTCCAACATCTCATATAGACACATAAAGACATAGAGAATAATTTTTTTCCTTGTGTTGAGAACTCCTAGGATTTACTCTCTTAACAACTTTCATATATAACACATAGCGATATTCATTATATTTATTATGTAATTTACATCCCTAGTATTAATTTATCTTAAAACTGGAGATTTGTGCTTTTAACTGTGGTGGTCTGGTGGTTTAGTTGCTAAGTCGTGTCTGGCTCTTGTGACCCCACGGACTGAAGCCTGCCAGGCCCCTCTGTCCATGGGATTCTCCAGGCAAGAATACTGGAGTAGGTTGCCCTTTCCTTCTCCAGGGAATTGAATTCCTTCCCGACACAGGAATCAAACCCATGTCTCCTGCATTGCAGCCAGATTCTTTACCAACTGAGCTACGACTGCTTTCCTTCAATTCCCCCTGCCGGCTCCTGCTCTGATAACCACAAATCTGATCTCTTTTTCTATGAGTTTGTTTTTGAAATATAATTGACCTATAATAATACTGTATTAGTTTCTGTTACACAATACCCTGATTCGATACATTGCGAAATGACTACTATAAGTCGTTAGGATCTATCACCATGTAAAGATATTACAAAGTCATTGACTTCTGTTCCTCACACTGTACATTTCACATGCATGACTCATCCCTTTTGCAACTGAAAGTTTGTACCTTATACTGTTCCTCACCTATTTCTTTCCTTCCCTCAACCTCCGCCCCTCTGCCACCACCTGTTTGTTCTCAGTATTTATAACTGTTTCCCTTCTGTTATGTGAATTCATTTGTTTAATTTTTTAGATTTCAGACAGACATGAAATCATACAGTATCTGTCTTCCTCTGACTTATTTTACTTAGCATAATACCCTCTAGATCTATCCATGTTGTCTCAAATGGCAAGATTTTGTTCTGTTTAATGGCTAACATTCCATTGTATATATACACCGTAGGTTGCTTCTGTATCTTGGCTAATGTAAATAAAGCTGCAGTGAACATATTAGACCAAGCTTTAACATGGCAATATTTACCTTAAATGTAAAGAGTCTAAATATAGGCATCCCTCAGAGAAACTGCAGTTTTGGTTCCAGACTCCCCAGTAAAGCGAATACAGCAATAAAATGAGTCACTCACATTTTTCAGTTTCCTGGTGCCTATAAAAGTTATGTTTACACTATATAGTGCTCAGATGATCAATCAGGTCTGACTCTCTCTGACCCCATGGACCTCTGTCCATGAGATTTTCCCGACAAGAATACTGGAGTGGCACACCATTTCCTCCTCCAGGGGATCTTCCGGACCCAGGGCTCTAACCTGAGTCTCTTACATCTCCTGCACTGGCACATGGATTCTTTACTAGCACCTCCTGGGAAGCCTCTATGCTTACACTACACTGTATTCATTAATTGTGTAATAGCATTATGTTTGAAAAAAACAATGTACATGCTTGGTAAGTTGCTTCAGTCGTGTCCAACTCTTTGGGACTCCATGAACTGTAACCAAGCTCCTCTGTCCATGGAATTTCCAGGCAAGAATACTGGAGTGGGTTGCCATACCCTCCTCCAGGGCATCTTCCTGACCCAGGGATCAAACCCACATCTCTTATGTCTCCTGCATTGGCAGCCAAGTTCTTTACCTTTAGTGCCACCTGGGAAACCCAAGAAACAGTGTATATACCTTAATTTAAAAAATAATAAAAAATAAAAACACCTCATTGCTGGGAATTCCCTGGCAGCCCAGTGCTTAAGACTCTGCTTCAACTGCAGGGGGCATAGGTTTAATCCCTGGTTGGGGAACTAAGATCCCATATGTCTTGAGGTGCGGCCAAAAAATTTTTTAAATAAAAATACTTCATTGCTTAAAAAGGCTAACCTTCATGAGCCTCACAAGTCATAATCTTTTTGCAATAGTAACTTCAAAGATCACTGATTACAGATCATCATAACATAATAATAACGAAAAAGTTAGAAATATTTCACCAAAATATGACACAGAAACACCAAGTGAGTAAATACTGTTGAAAAAACAGCACTAATAGACTTGTTCAGTGCAGGCTGCCACAAACCTTCAACTTAAAAAAACACACAGTAGTGTGAAGCGCAATAAAAGAAGGTGTGACTCTGTGTCAATTAAAGAATTCTACCACAATAGTGAAGTTTCACTAATAGAATACATTTGTTATTGTTGTTTAGTTGCTAAGTCATGTCCAACTCTTTTGGGACTCCATGGACTGTAGCCCACCAGTCTCCTCTGTCCATGGGATTTCCCAGGCAAGAATACTGGAGTGGGTGGCTATTTCCTTCTCCAGGGGATCTTCCCGACACAAGGATTGAACCCGTGTAACCTGCGTTGCAGGCATATCCTTTACCATCTGAGCCACAATATGTAAAAGAGGATTTATTAGAGGAATTAGCTCAGGCAGTTATAGGAGCCAAGAAATCCCACAGTCTGCCATCTGTAAGTTGGAGAACCAAGAAAGCCAATGGTATAATTCAGTACAGAGTGCCCACTGGGGACAGGAGGAGGCCAGACTGAGTGTGCTGGGGGGGAGGGGTGGGGAAAGGGGAAGATGCCACGGCCACAGTATGGGAGGGGCAAGCCCTGGGGCCCTGATGGCTACTTCTGGGGGCTGGGCACTGGCTGGGGGAACAGGTTAATTTCCTAGCTGTGGAAACTCTTCTTTCAGTTCCTCTTTTTCTAGCATTTGCTTCTTGGAGTCACCCACACACACACACACACACACTTCACTCCAACACACCTGGTCACCTTCACCAAGCAAAGCCTTATCCACCAACTCCCGCCCAACCTCCTCCTACAAGAAGTTCTCCTAGATCAAGACAGCCTCAGTATTCTCCTTCCAATGGTCACGGGGCACTAACTGGAGGGATTTTGGAGCATCAGTGCCATCTTGGGTCAAGGTGCTGTTTCTGGACAAGAGGCTCAGGAACAGGAGGGAGAGACAAGCATTGTGTTGGAGCCCCCAAACCTCACCCTCCTCTCAACAGCACTCCCCCACTACTCAGAGTCATAGCACTCTCCATGCAAAGACAGCTTCATCCCATCCTCCTTCCCACCTTCTGGGGACACACACACCACACCAATACATATTGTGGGCCCCAAGCACCATCAGTTCAGTTCAGTTCAGTTGTTCAGTTGTGTCCAACTCTTTGCAACCCCATGGACTGCAGCATGCCAGGCTTCCATGTACATCACCAACCCCCGGAGCTTGCTCAAACTCATGTCCACTGAGTTGGTGATGCCATCCAACCATCTCATCCTCTGTCATCCCCTTCTCCTGCTTTCAACATTTCCCAGCATCAGGGTCTTTTCCTATGAGTCAGTTCTTCACCAAAAGTGGACTAAGTATTGGAGTTTCAGCTTCCAATGGAGTTTCAGGACTGATTTCCTTTAGGACTGACTGGTTTGATCTCCTTGCGGTCCAAGGGACTCAAGAGTCTTCTCCAACACTGCAGTTCATTTTCGGCGCTCAGCTTTCTTTATAGTCCAACTCTCATATTCATACATGACTACTGAAAAAAACCATAGCTTTGACTAAACAGACCTTTGTTGGCAAAGTAATGTCTCTGCTTTTTAATATGCTGTCTAGGTTGGTCATAGCTTTTCTTCCAAGGAGCAAGTGTCTTTTAATTTCATGGCTGCAGTCACCATCAGCAGTAATTTTGGAGCCCAAGCAGCATAGTGGTTTTTATTTTAACAGCTTTATTGAAATGATTTATAGACCGTTTCCCAATTTCTCCAATGGTTTTTTAGCATCTTCCCAGAGCTATGCAACCATCAGCACAATCAATTGTAGAACATTTTCATCACCCTAAAAAGAATACTGGAGTGGATATTCTCACTGTACCCATTAGCAATTAATCTCCACTTCCCCCAGTGCCCTACCCCAGCACCATCGGATCTACTTTCTATCTCAAATAGATTTTCCTACTCTGGATCATTTTTATGAATGAAATCACATAATACACACCATTCCTTGCAACTCACTTACCATAGTGTCTTGAAGGTTCATCTACATTGTACCACAGAACTTTATTCCTTTCTATGACTGAATAATATCCCATTGTATAGGTATACTCCTTTTTGTTTATTCACTCACCAACCGATATTTAGGACGTTTCTACTTTGAGGCTGTTAGGAATGTGAACATTTGTACACAAGCCCTTTTGGTTTTGTTTTTTATAATTTATTTATTTTATTTTTGGCTACACTGGGTCTTCGTTGCTGTGTGTGGGCTTTCTCTAGTTGTGGTGAGCGGTGGGAGCCTACTCTTTGTTGGGGTGCACAGGCCTCTCATTGCAGGTGCTTCTCTTGTTGCGAAGCTCTAGTCACCCAGGTTTCAGTAGTGTGGTGCAAAGGCTTAGTTGTCCTGCACCATGTGGAATCTTCCTGGACCAGGAATCGAACTCATGTCCCCTGCACTGGCAGGCAGATTCTTAACCACTGGACCACCAGGGAAATCCCGTGTGTGAATCCTTCGGTAAACAAATGTTTCCATTTCTCTTTATTTCTTCTTTATATCTTCCACTTCTCATTATTAGGGTAAATACCTAATAATGGAATTGCTGTGTCATATAGTATAACTCTGCCAGGGGGCTTCCCTGATGGCTCAGTGGTAAAGAATCTGCAGGCCGATGCAAGAGATGCAGGTTTGATCCCTGGTTGGGAAGATCCCCTGGAGAAAGAAATAGCAACCTACTCCAGTATTCTTGCCTGGGAAATCCCATGGACAGAGAAGCCTAGCAGATTACAGTCAATGGGGTCGCAAAGAAGTCAGACACGACTTAGCGACTTAACAACAAATGGTAACTGCCTTTTGAGGAATTGCCAGACTGTTTTCAAAAGCAGCTGTAGCATTGCACAATGCCATCAGCTTTGTCGGAGAATTCTAGTTTCTCTACAGTCTCTGCGATACTTGTTATCGTCTTTTTGATTCTAGCCATCCTTGTAGGTGTGAAGTGGTATCCCTTCGTAGTTTTGATTTGTGTTTCCCTGATGACTAATGATGTCGGACAACTTTTCACGTGCACCTTGGCCATTTGAATATCTTCCTTGTGTATTCTGAATGTCTATGCAGATCCTTTGACTATATATTTTTTTTAATTGGGCTATTTGTTTTTTATTACTGAGTTGTAAGGACCATGGACGATATTAAGCAAAAAGCTGATTGAAGCTATTTGTCCAGAGGCAAAGTCTTATTTGCAGAGTCCCTGAAGTTTGGCCTCTGGGCACGAAACTTTCTGTCCTGGCCTCATCTCTTCCCAGCCCAACCCAGTAGGTCCACCTCACTCAGGCTCAGGAACAAAGCACCTCTTCCTACCTGTACCCCAAACCCAAGCAACACAGAATAAACCCCTCTTCACAGATGAAGAAACTAAGGCTCCAGGTGGGAGAGGACTTGCTCAAGGTCACAGGACTGGTGAGAGTGGAGGTGAACTCCAATTCAGATCCATCCATCTAAACCCCACACCTTCTCTGCACAGTTTCTCTGCACACTGGCTTGTCCGGCCCTGGTTGTTTTTAATTTGCAATATGCTCACGTTGCTTCTGTACTCATCACAGTGCTGTGAGGTAGATCATGTAGGCATCAGTTTGCTCATTTTTCAGAAGAAGAAACTGAGGTGAGGAGGGAGGATGTGACTTACCTTGGCCTCGCAGGTAGCAAGAGATAGCGCTCACAGCACAACGAGTAGGAAGCCCACTCTCAAGACAAAAGCATCTGGTCTCAGGCCCCCATTGCTACCCTCTGCCCCAAAGTCACCCCAATAACCAGCACTTCACTGGACTTTAAGAACTTCCTCCAGGGCAACCTCCACCCAGCACCAGCTGGGCCCTCTGGCCAGGCACTCCCAGCCCTGCCCAGCCCAGCCCCAACTGGCCCAGCCCAAGACCTTTGCACCTGCAAGAAGTAGGACCCTGGTTTCCATGGGCCTAGACCCTGTTTACCTCACCCCAGGGCTAGGACACTCACAGAGGAGGACCCAGGATGCAAGCCTGTAATTTGAGAGATGTGACAAACCAGAAAACCCCCTAAGCCCAGTCCCATGAGGTCCCTCCTCTCACCTCAAAGTGCCCAAGGTTCCGACTAGATTCCAAAGGCAGGTAACAGGGTAATATCCCATCACCAGTCATTCATGCCAGGAGGAGGGGGCCCCCCGGGGCAGACAAGGTTGCAGGAAGGCAAGAAAGTGATGCTTATCCTCCATTCAAGTCACTAGATCAGGGACTTTCCTGGTGGTTCAATGACTAAGACTCTGCACTCCCAATGCAGGGGGCCCAGGGTTCAGTCCCTGGTTGTGGAACTAGATTCCGCATGCCCCAGCTAAGAGTTCCCCTGCTGAAAAGAAGATTTTGTGCGCGCGGCCAAATAAGTAAAAAAAAGTTTTAAAAAGTCACTACATCAACTTTGTCTTCAGGACCCAACATGGTTCCAGACACTGGAGACGTGGCAGTGAATAAAACCAGCAGAAACCCTTGCCTTGTTGGGGGCATTCTGGATGTCCCAGTGGAGCTGACATACCAGATCAGAAAGCAAATAACAGGCAGTGTGAAATGCTAAAAGGAATTTAAACTATAAAAACGGGGACAGGGCATTGTGGGGTGAATAGCTGCAATTTAAATGTTTTATCTATTTATTTTTTGGCCACGTGGCCCTTGGGGAATCTTGTGAGATCCTAGCTTGGGGGATCCTTACCTTGTGCTAACCAGGGATTGAACCTTGGCCATGGCAGTGAAAGCATGGAGCCCTAACCACTGGACAGCCAGGGAATTCCCAGCTGTGATTTTAAATAGTGTGGTCAGGGGAAGGCCTGACTGGGAGCAAAAAGCTGAAAGGTAGAAAGAACGGGCCATGTGGTCTCTACATTATCCCTGTAGAGGACATGGCAAGGGTGGGGGCCCTGAGGAGAGGGGAAGTGAGGGACAGAATCTCCAAGGTCACCTCTGTAGGACAGAGAGCAAGGTGAGGGATAGCTCAGATGTGGGAGCAAGGCCATTAGTGGTAATGTCTTTGACTTCCCACCTTTGCTGGGATCAAAGGTCTCTCACCATCGTTTCAATAAGGTGGGTACTGACTCCCCCGGGTTAGGACCTGGGCTTTGTGGGAGGAAGGTGCGAGTGCGGTGTTTCTAGGAGGCGAGGCCAGCTCAGCGAAAGGGATCCAGGGACACTGTGAGGGTGAAGACATGGGAACTGTGGAGAGGCTAGAGAATCTGAGTTCAGCACTGGCTCAGGCGTGTCTTCAGGGCGCCTTTGCGGGCTGTCCCCCGCTTCTGAGTCCAGACGACCAGGACTGGCAGTCCCATGGGCCTGGATCAGGCCGACAGCGCGCAGGGAGGAGCGCTGCCTCAGGAGCCAGAGGGACCAGGAGCAGGTGCGCGGCTCGGAGGACAGCCGCCCACTCTGGTAAACTCTGGGCCACGCCCACAGCTGGCTGGCCACGCCCACACTGCCCGCCCCTTCCCCATGGATCCCGGGCCACTGGCAGCACCCGCCTCCCCACGCCTCCTTGCTGCGGGTAGAGTGGTGGAGTGTCAAGCAGGTTGTGCTTTTCACCCCATCCCCCGGAGAATTCCTTTCCGAGCACTGGGGCGAGGGCGGGGTGGGCAGGAGCGAGGGGCTGGAGCGCAGGTCTCGGCCCCGCCCTCTCGGCAGCCCGCACCCTGGCGCCTTGAGCCACTCCTGGCCAAGTGCTTCCTCCCGGGGCACTTTAGTGAAGGGAGAAGAGGGGCCACGTCACTGTCCCCAGGCCTGGGAGAGCGCGGCTCCGCCCCTCCCGCCCCCGCCGGAGCGCTGGGCCGGGATCGAAGACTAACCGGCCCCTTCGTAGGGGCCAGCCCAGTCGCAGCCGCCCGCCTACAAAGCCACAGGCAGGTGCAGGCGCAGCCGCTGCGCCAACCTGGAGAGCTGAGCCGTTAGCGCGCGCCGTCCTTGTGTCCGTTCGTCCGTCCGTCCGTCAAGCCGGGCGTCAGTCCGTCGGCTGCACCGCTGCTCCCGCCCAGGCCCCAGCGGCCCCGGTCCCTCGTTGTCCCGCACGTGGAGCCGCCCGGCAGAGCCGGCTTTGGCGCGGCAGCCATGTCCATGGGCCTGGAGATCGCGGGCACCTCGCTGGCCGTGCTGGGCTGGCTGTGCACTATCGTGTGCTGCGCGCTACCCATGTGGCGCGTGACGGCCTTCATCGGCAGCAGCATCATCACGGCGCAGATCACCTGGGAGGGCCTGTGGATGAACTGCGTGGTGCAGAGCACCGGCCAGATGCAGTGCAAGGTGTACGACTCGCTGCTGGCGCTGCCGCAGGACCTGCAGGCGGCCCGCGCCCTCATCGTCATCGCCATCCTACTGGCCGTCTTCGGGCTCCTCGTGGCGCTCGTGGGCGCCCAGTGCACCAACTGCGTGCAGGACGACACGGCCAAGGCCAAGATCACCATCGTGGCGGGCGTGCTCTTCCTGCTGGCCGCCCTGCTGACACTTGTGCCGGTGTCCTGGTCGGCCAACACCATCATCCGGGACTTCTACAACCCGTTGGTGCCGGAGGCTCAGAAGCGCGAGATGGGCTCCGCCCTGTACGTGGGCTGGGCGGCGTCGGCGCTGCAGCTGCTGGGGGGCGCGCTGCTCTGTTGCTCCTGCCCGCCGCGCGACAATTACGCGCCGACCAAGATCGTCTACTCGGCGCCGCGCTCCACCGGGCCGGTCACGGGCACCGGCACGGCCTACGACCGCAAGGACTACGTCTGATGGGGCGACCGCGGGAAGTCCCGACCACTCCCACAAGCTGGCGCGCCCACCAGTCCCGCGTGCAGCCTTGCATCGGAGACCAGCCCCCGCCCCCCAGATGCCTGTCTGCTCCCTCGCTGGACTGGGAGGGGCCCGCCCGGCACCCCCTTCCCCAGCTGCTAGCCCTCCTCGGCCCGGGGAGCGGGATTGTGGAGCCCAGGGGCCTGCCCGCACGAACCTTTGAAACCTTGCCCCTCTGGTGCGCGGAACTGCGGTGACCACCGCTACTTGCCCGCCTGGTCGGACTGTGGCCACAAAGTTCTCTTTGCGCAGGGACCCGCAGCTTTGAAAAGGGGCCACGATATTTTTCAATAAAAATCTTTCGTTTTGCAGTTACTGGCGCCTTCTTGTCCTGAGCGCGGACAGGCCTCCACCTACTTGCAGAACTTCCCCATCCCAACCACTCCCCAGCCCCCCCGCCCCGCGTGCGCCCCCCAAGGATTGGCCCTGGCTGAATTCTGCGCTCCGGCTGCGGGATGAAGCTTAGAGAGTTTCAATAAGTTGTAAACTGAGCTGGGTACTCACTAGCTAGCTGGTCCTTTGGCCTATTCACTGGGGATTCAGACAAGGAAGGCCCACTCCGCAGGGGCGGGCAGGTGCACTCCTGGGCATGGAGGAGGTGGGGGAATGTCAGGGACCCCCTTCAGGTTTGCGCCTGGGACACCGGCCCTCCAAAGCGCTCCCCAATGCCTGAATCGCCCTGCGTCGTGTGAAAGAGCACATTCAATGCTATGATTTCATATTTGGGAAAGGAGAACAAAAAGATCTATTGTTTTGGTAAAACACACCACCAAAGGAAACTGGGTAGAATTGTGTCCCCAGGAGGACAGAAGAGAGAGGGGCCTAATTTTTTCCCTGAAACCCTTGAGGGAAGGAAGGATAGGTCAGGGGGAGGGGGTACTCAGAACTCTCTGGTGACACTCTAATGCTTAAGGTAAACAAGGCTGGAAGCACTTGTGTCTCAGAGAAAGTGTAGGAGGTTCAGGCAGTGGGAAAGGGGCCCAGTGTCCAGAGCTAGGAAAGTGGGATTTCACCTGGCTGGGTAGATAGCAAGGTGAGGGAGGAAGTGGCGATGGGGCCCTGGTCCCTGGAGAGGCCAAGTCACAGGGAGTCTCGTGTGCAGAATTACAGACCCTGGATTGTACTGGATTGTTACCAGAATTGTGGAAGGGAGGTACCTGATCAGACTTTTGCTCTAGAATAACCTCTCCAGCTGGCCCTGCGGAACTGGGACTCAGGTGGAGGGATGAAGGCAGGAGACCGTCTTAGAGGCTGTGCAGCTGTCATCACGTGAGAGGATGCAGCCCAGAAATAAAGTAGGGATGGGGGGATGGGGGACCAGGCCTGATGGGAAGGGTGGCAGGGAGTGCTGTGAAAGAGGCAGGATGAGCCAGAGCTGGGCTGGAGAACCATTTGGGTATGTGGGGACAGACAGCGGAAAAAGCTGGGTTAACCCAAATTTTTCGCCTTAGGTCAGTGATTGAATGGTGGTACCATTTACCAAAATAGGACCAGGTTGCTGGGAGCAGTCGATGGGCTTAGCTGTGAGTGAACAGAGTTTGGCCAGCCTGTGGTACCTCCAGGCAGAGACGTCCAGGAAGAGACAGGGCATATATAGAGATCTGGAACTCAGGAGTGGTAAACCTGCTGTTGTTAGAATACATATGGCAACCGAAACCAGGGAAGTAGATGAGGTCAGTCTAGAAACCAAAGAGAAAAAAAAAAGAGTTTCAAGAAGGCGGGCATTGGCAATGGTGTCGGAGGCTGCGGAAGTCGTCAAGCAAGAAGCCTGAGAATTCAGAGCACCGAGCTGGTCACTGGTGCCCTTAGCAAGAGGTCTGACAGCGCACACAGTGGACAGACAAATGGGTGGGTGATGAGAAGCAGAAACAGAACATACAGGCCATGCGTCCTAGAGATTTGCAACTTGCCAAAGAACAAGGACAGGTATTTATCCCAGGACAGGTATTTGGGATTGCGGAGGCTCCCAATTATTTGAAAGTTATTGTATCTTGAATTTCTTGACCTGCAGCAAAGCAGAAAGCAAAAGGCCCCAGGGGCAGACAGATTTTTCAGTAGAAGGCTTTCAGTTCAGTTCAGTTCAGTCGCTCAGTGCTGTCCGACTCTTTGAGACCCCATGAATCGCAGCACTCCAGGCCTCCCTGTCCATCACCAACTCCCGGAATGCTTTATATTGGTCCAAAATATTCTCCTCTCGTTAAGCAACAACTGACAAGTCACTGTGCTTTATTATCAGAAGAAGAGGAAATAGGTTACTATAAACAGTAAGAGCACCCTGGCTTTAGAGTGTTCATTCTTAGGAGATTCCTGGAAAGGGCTTGCCGTTGGCATTACTCTCTCTCCAACCCAGGCCTCTTTGGGAACCAGTCCTCTGGCCTGGGGAAAGGAAAGAGGGAGAGGACTGTGAATATGATGGTGGGGAGGGGGTGATGGAGACGGATCCCAGGAAGAGCTGGAGGAAGTGGACCTGGGCTCAGAGATGGGACAGATTTAGCAAGAGGGGAGGGGCTTCATGGGGAGGCCTCTGGGGAAGGGGGTTGAGTTGGGGGGAAGGGAGGGAAGGGACCCAGAGAAGAGGGTCAGTGAAGGGGAGGGGGGCTTTGTGGGGGGAAGTTTCAGAGAGGAAGGAGGCTTAGCAGAAGAGGGGCAGGAGGAAGTGAGCAGACATGCTCTCTGGGCCTATGTGGACGGGATTTGGGGATGTAGGCAGAAGGGGCCAAGGGATTTACATCTGAACCCCACGGTCTCTGGCCAGGGGCACCGAGCCAGAGCTGAAGGGCACCAGGTGGCTCTCCGTCCCAGAGGGCCCCGCAGGCAGGAGCGAGGTTATTCATTTACCGCTGGCTTCAAGAGGGAAGCCTGGACCCAAGGCCTCCCAGCTGCACTGCAGCCTAAGGTTCAGAGCCAACCAGCCCCCCGTGGTCCATCCTGGCACTCCCAAGCTGGGCAGAGGAGGGAGACGGACCCCATCAGATCTTCCCCTGGCTCCCCAGTCTCTCCCCAAGACTGGGATCCCCTCGTGGGTAGTGAGGTACCCTTCCCACCCCAACACGCACACACGTCCTTGCCTGACTTCTGGATCTGTCCCAACTCAACCTCTTCTTATTCTTTCTGGAATTTCCAGTCTGAACAGAGAGGTTAGAGTGTGCAGCATACAAACCACAAGCTGGGAAGGGTCCCGTGTGAGGGGGTCCCAGGAAATCTTGAGACCACTAGAGAAGAGAAAGCCATCTGGTGTGACTGGACTGGGAGTCAGGTGGGATCCACTCCTTTTCCTGTGTGACTCTTCGCAACTCCCTTCCCTCCTGGGTCTCAGTTTTCCCGTCATTTCAACACAGGGGTTGAGGCCCGCCTCTAACTTGTCTTTTCCATCCCCGTTTTTATCCGTATCATCTCCTGAAGAAGAAAATGAGTCAAGACCTAGAGGGGTGGGATGGGAGGAGTGGGAGGGAGGCTTGAGAGGAAGGGGATATATGTATACATATAGCTGATCCACTTTATCATACAGCAGAAACTAACACTACATTATAAAGCAATTATATTCTAATAATAAAATTATAAAAAAATTTTTTTAAAGAAGAAAATAAGTCAGAACCAAACTAGCCAGATAAGTAAGGCAGTTCGCTTTCTGAGCCTCAGCTTCCTCATCTGCAAAATGGGTATGCTGTGTTGAGGATTAGCTCAGCCATCCTCTGGATTCCTAAGCAGTCTAGTTTCACCCCATCACAGCACATACTACACTATGTTGTTGTTCTGTTTCTTGTGAAATGTCCTCTACAGAAGGTCACCTCCCAGGCTCAGGGACACTGTCCCAAGTTTCCCTCTGTCTGCAGCACCCAGTGCAGTCAGCACCCATTTATGGAATGATGGCATGTCTGTGTGCGTGAAAAGCACCTGCCACAAAGCTAAGCACGCAGTAAGACCTCAGTTAGTGTGAGCTGGTATCCTTACGATTTTGGTGAGAAAAAAAAAAAAAGATCTTGGTGTATCCTGCCAGGCAGGAGTCTGGGAACATGAGAGAGATGGTTGGGTCATGAGAAAGTCCTTGGATTTCTTCAAAATCCACGGCCCCTGGAGCCCCCTGCCAGGCCCTGGGGCTCTGTCCCATCCCACCCTCCACCTGTGCTGCAGGCTGCCCTGGGCTCGCCACACCTGTTCTAGCTCTTCCTCCTACTGAGACCAAAGGCAAGTGCTTTATCAAACAAACACAGCATTTATTGCGGCTCTCTCAAGGTCTGCGGCAGGCCTGGAGGAACAGACAGTACCTTCCTTCTCCCTGCCCTGCCAGGGCTTCGTGAAAGGTCATCCTTGCCAAGTATGCACAGCAGAGCAGGTAGAGAGAGTGAGGGCGTTGGCCCTGGTGACCGCTGAGGGACCTTGGGTGAGTCACTGGTCAGCTCTCGCCCTCCTCTGTAAAAGAGGGGGATGTCGTCCCTCCTCTGTCTGATCCCCTTAAGAACTCTGCAAGGCAGGCCTTACCCAAGGAGACCCCCAAGGCTCGGCTGCAGGCCCTGCCGCCTCCTGCCAACTACCAGTCTGTCATTACATCTCGTCTTCCCTGCTTGTACTGCCGGGACTCCAACCAGGCTGTCACCATCTTCTGTAACAGCCTCAAGACGAACTCCCATCTCTAGACTCCCTCTTGATACTCTCATTCCTCCCCTGTTCTTTTCTTTTTTTAACATTAATTGACTTTTGTTAGATCTAGACAGTGTTCTGATCAAAACTACTTACCTGCATTGATGGAGGAGACTTCCCTGTAGCTCGAACGGTAAAGAATCTGCCTGCGAGGCAGGAGACCAGGGTTCCATCCCTGGGTTGGGAAGTTCCTCTGGAGAAGGAAATGGCAATCCACTCCAGTATTCTTGCCTGGAGAACTCCATGGACAGAGGATCCTGGCTGGCTACAGTTCATGGGGTTGCAAAGAGTTGGACATGACTGAGTGACTAACACAGTCCAGTAATTTTATTAATTCTTATCAATTTTTATTACTTCGTATTAATTTTTATTAATCCATATTGGAGTGTATTTATTAACATCTTACTGGATGCTATGCTGGTTTCTGCTGTACAGCAAAGTGAACAGCTCTATGTTTATATATATATCCCATCTTTTTCAAATTTTTATTTATTCATTTTTGGCTGCACTGGGTCACAGTTGCTGAGCGCAGGCTTTCTCTAGTTGCAGCGAGCAGGGGCTTCTCTCTAGTTGCGTTATGTGGGCTTCTCACTGCGGTAGCTTCTCTTGTTTCAGAGCCCAGGCTCCAGGGCACACAGGCCCCATAGTTGTGGCGCATGAGCTTAGTTGCCTGGCAGCATGTAGGATCTTCCCATACCAGGGATCGAACCCATGTCCCCTGCATTGACAGGCAGATTCTTAACCACTGGACCACCAGGAAAGTCCCTTTATTAATTCTTCTAACTGAACTCTGCACAATCTCTCTCTTCTTGGACTCCTTTTTCAAGACTTCTTTTGTCTCTTGTCTGTTACAGTCAATCTGTGTACTGTCCTATCTCTTCTCTAGATTGTAAAATTTATTGATCATGGAAATAGACTTGCTTATCCTTGCATTCTTCGTAAAGTATAAAGGAGAGTTCCTTTATGAAGCAGGAACTTGACAAATACAAATTGGGTTACAAAGCAGACCTAAATTGACTGCCTGATACATAGACTATTTCTTTTTATGACTTGCCTTGATATAGCCTTTGCCTGCTTTTCATTTGATATATTTATTATATTTATATGGAACTGCGAAACTTTCACTTTTACATGTTAAAGATACTAACTCTTATGACTTTAATTGAACATATCTGCCTTAGAAGGGCAGAGCTAAGAGGAAAAGGTTTTCCAGGCAGGAATCACAGACTGGACAAAGGCATGGAGTCAGGCCAGAAGTCAGGAGTCCAACCTGGCTGAAGTAGAAAATTTGTATACAGGTCAGAAAGAGAAAAGATTGAAAAGATTGAATAGGGACATGGAATTACAATTCAAGCCAAATTTCTCTGGCTGGTATTGTATACCAGGCCCTTCACTGCCTCCTTCCCAGACCCAACAATGGAGCCCCTGGAGTTGTTCCAGCCCTCACATTTTTTCTTCTATTGAAGTACAGCTGATGCACAGTAACGTGACATAAGTTACAGGTGTACAATATAGTGATTCACAGTTTTTAAAGGTTATACTCCGTTTGTAATTACTATAAAATATTGACTATATTCCCCATGGTGTACAGCATAGCCTTGGAGCTTATTTCACACTTAGTAGTTGGTGCCTTTGAATCCTTTGCCCCTATACTGCTCCTCCTCCCTTCCCTCTCCCCATCCAGTCTCTAGGGTAACTCTTTGGTGTGCGGGCTGCAGGGCTGGAACGCACTGCAGCAGGGTGCAGGGTCTCAGTGTGCAGGGTGCAGGAATCGAGCCCATGCTGCTTGCAACGAAAGTGCGAAGTCTTAACCACTGGACCTCCAGGGAAGTACCAACATGTTTTGCAGTCCCCATCCTTCCACTCTGCCTTCTGTCCACATTCTAATCATCACCAGGGAGTTGGCAATTCACTGAAAATCTGGATGGATTAAGGGTTTAACACAAGAAGACAAACTACGAATGAAAATGAACTAGAAGACAATGCAGAGTGTTTGTATATCACACTGAGGAAAGCCTCCCTAAGCAAGACACAAACCCCAGAAGTGAAAGAAAAGATGATCAGATTAGAGTGCATAAAAAATATAAAATAAATAGTCTGAAAAGGAAATGAAGAAAACAATGCCACTTACAATAGCATCAAAATGAATAAAAGTCTTAGAAATAAAGCCTAAGCCAGGAGGTGAAAGACTTGTACACTGAAAATTACAAAATACTACTGAAATTAAGCACAAATAGGTGGAAAGACATCCCATGTTTATGAATTGAAAGACTTATAATTGCTCAGAGATCCGTGTCACCCAGTGATCTACAGTTTCAATACAATGAAAAATCCCAATTTTTTTTTTTTTTACAGAAATAGAAAAGTTCATCCTGAAATTCATATGGAATCTCAAGGGAACTGAATAGCCAAAAAGAAGAACAAAGTTGAAGGATCTGTACTTCTGGATTTCAAAATATTACAAAATTAGAGTAATCAGATCAGTGTGGTACCAGCATAAAGACAGACATAGAGACAAATGAAATAGACGAGAGAACTCAGAAATAAACTCGCTCATATACACACAAAAATCTCAAATAAGTTTCAATAAGGATGCCAAGAACACTCAACAAGGAAAGAACAATTTTTTCACCTGGATCCCCGCAAGCGAAAGAATGAAGTTGGACCTTTGCCTAACACCATAGGCAAAAACTAACTCATGCTAGATCAAAGACATAAACATAAAAGGTAAAACAATAAAACTTTTTGAGGAATTTGGGGCAAAACTTTGCATCATTGGATTTGGTGACAGTTTCTTGAATGTGACATCAAAGGCACAGGCAGCAAAAGGAAAGAAAAGACAAATTTGACTTGATGAAAATGTATATTTCATGCATCAAAAGGCACTATGGACAGAATGAAAAGGCAATCCACAGGATGGATTTGGAATATATTTGCAAATCATATATCTGATATATGATTAATATCCAGAATATATAGAGAATTCCTAAAACTCAAAAAAAAAAAAAAAAAACAAACCAGCAACCCACAAAATAACAACTGTTGGCAAGCATATGGAGAAACTGGAACTTCTCTGAACTGTTGGTGGGAATGTAAAATGGTACAGCTACTGGGGAAAACAGTGTGGGAGGAAGAAACTTTAAATGGAGCTACCATCAGTCAGTCAGTCCAGTCGCTCAGTCGTGTCAGACTCTGCGACCCCATGAATTGCAGCACGCCAGGCCTCCCTGTCCATCACCAACTCCCGGAGTTCACTCAGACTCACGTCCATCGAGGCAGTGATGCCATCCAGCCATCTCATCCTCGGTCGTCCCCTTCTCCTCCTGCCCCCAATCCTTCCCAGCATCAGAGTCTTTTCCAATGGGTCAGCTCTTCGCATGAGGTGGCCGAAGTACTAGAGTTTCAGCTTTAGCATCATTCCTTCCAAAGAAATCCCAGGGCTGATCTCCTTCAGAATGGACTGGTTGGATCTCCTTGCAGTCAAGAGTCTTCTCCAACACCACAGTTCAAAGGCATCAGTTCTTTGGTGCTCAGCTTTCTTCACAGTCCAACTCTCACATCCATACATGACCACTGGAAAAACCATAGCCTTGACTAGACGGACCTTTGTTGGCAAAGTAATGTCTCTGCTTTTCAGAGATGAAAATTTAAATTTTCATGCTATCTAGGTTGGTCATAACTTTTTCTGCCAAGCGTCTTTTAATTTCATGGCTGCAGTCACCATCTGCAGTGATTTTGGAGCCCCAAAAAATAAAGTCTGACACTGTTTCCACTGTTTCCCCATCTATTTCCCATGAAGTGATGGGACCAGATTCCATGATCTTCATTTTCTGAATGTTGACCTTTAAGCCAACTTTTTCACTCTCCACTTTCACTTTCATCAAGAGGCTTTTTAGCTCCTCTTCACTTTCTGCCATAAGGGTGGTGTCATCTGCATATCTGAGGTTATTGATATTTCTCCTGGCAATCTTGATTCCAGCTTGTGTTTCTTCCAGTCCAGTGTTTCTCATGATGTACTCTGCATAGAAGTTAAATAAGCAGGGTGACAATATACAGCCTTGATGTACTCCTTTTCCTATTTGGAACCAGTCTGTTGTTCCATGTCCAGTTCTAACTGTTGCTTCCTGAGCTGCATACAGATTTCTCAAGAGGCAGGTCAGGTGGTCTGGTATTCCCATCTCTTTCAGAATTTTCCACAGTTTATTGTGAGCAGCCGAGAGGAGCTACCCAACGCCCGAGGCCAGGGGCGGCACAAGCTACCATAAGATCCAATACTACCACTTTGGGGTATATACCCCAAAGAGTTGAAAGCAGGGTTTTGAAGATATATTTGCACACTTATGTTCAACAGTCAAGAGATGGAATGCAATTGTCCACCTATGAATGAATGGATAAGCAAAATGTGGTATAAACAGAAAATGAAATATTATTCAGCCTTAACAAAGAAAATTCTGACATATGCTATAATATGGATGAGCCTCGAGGGCATATGCTATATTGAAATAATCCAGCCATGAAAAGACAAATACTGTATGATTCCACTTATATGAAATACATAGAATAGTCAAATTCAATGATAAACCTGAAAGTAGAATGATAGCACCCAAGGGCAGGAAGAGAAGGAAAAGGGGTGTTGTCCTTTAATGATTATAGTTTCAGATTTTCAGGTGAAAAGGTTCTGAATATATGTTTCACACCAATATAAATTTATTTAAAATGACTGAACTATACCCCATGATTAAGGTGGTATATTGATGCTTTTGAACTGTGGTGTTGGAGAAGACCCCTGAGAGTCCCTTGGACTGCAAGGAGATCAAACCAGTCAACCCTAAAGGAAGTCAGTCCTGAATGTTTATTGGAAGGACTGATGCTGAAGCTGAAACTTCAATACTTTGGCCACCTGATGCGAAGAACTGACTCGTTGAAAAAGACCCTGATGCTGGGAAAGATTGAGGGCAGAAGGAGAAGGGGAAACAGTGGATGAAATAGTTGGATGGCATCACAGACTCGATGGACATGAGTTTGAGCAAGATCCAGGAGTTGACGATGGACAGGGAAGCCTGACATGCTGCAGTCCACGTGGTCGCAAAGAGTCAGATTTGACTGAGCAACTGAACTGAACTGAAGGTGGTATATTTCACATTGTGTGATATTTTTCCCACAATAAAAAAATTATGTAGCAGAGAAAAATAAACAAATGTCAAAGATAAGCAAGAAACAGGGAGAAAATGTTTACATCATATGTAACAGAAAAAAAATGTTTAAAATATCTAATATGAAGAGTTCCTCCCAAAGTAAGCGCTCTGTGACAGCCTAGAGGGTGGGATGGGGAGGGAGTTGGGGGGCGGGGTTCAAGAGCAAGGGGACAGATGTTTACCTAATGTCGATTCATGTTGATACACAGCAAAAACCATCACGATATTGTAAAGAAATTATCCTCTAATTAAAAAAAACTTTTCATTAGAGAAAAAAACCGTTCCTGCAAAACAATAAGAGAAAGTATAGCAATCCAAAAGAATAATCTGCAAAGGAGAAGCAGCAACTATAAAAATAACTATTTATCCTACTAAATGTATGAAAGGACGCAGAGCTTCCCTATTTAGTGGTATTTCTCTAAATTCTCTAAGTGAAATCAATTTTTCCCTGTTATTTTTTTATTTTTAATTTTTATTTATTTTGTATTTATTTTTGGCTGCACTGGGCTTCCTTGCTGTGCTCAGGCTTTCTCTAGTTGCAGCAAGGGAGGGCTGCTCTCTAGTTGCAGTGCATGGGCTTCTTATCGTAGTGGCTTCTCGTTGCAGAGCAAGGTCTCTAGGCCTGTGGGCTTCAGTAGTTGCAGCACAAAGGCTCAGTAGCTGCGGTGCGCCAGCTGAATTGCTCTGTGGCACGTGGAATCTTAGTTCCTCGACCAGGGATCGGAGTCGAGTCCTCTGCATTGCAAGGTGGATTCTTAACCACTGGACCACCAGGAAAGTCTCACATGCTGGGTTTTAAAGAGACTTTACTGAGGGGCTATGTATAGAGAGGCACGGGTAGAGCTAGGGAATTCAGTAAAGAATATTGAGGTATCAGGAAACTAACAAAATAAAAGAAAGAAACTAACAATAGTGGGGACCCTTTATCACCCCTAAGCCTAAAGAAGCAATGGGAGGAAGCCAAGTTACAGGTGCCGGGTTGGAACACGGAGCTGTGGGTTACCGGACAGTAGCCACAGCTGTAGGAGGACACTGCCTCTGCTGGAACCCCAGCAAACCAGGGAGCAGCAGGGGAAACAAACAGGCCAGCATCTCCCTCTCTCCTCACCTTCAGAAGCCAGAAGGCAAGGCTAATACATCCTGCAAAGGTGACCCTCCCCGAAACACAGACAAGAGTAGAAAATGGATTGGGGGACAGTAACCTGCACTTTGATGATATCCCACATGATAGAATAATAACTAACAATTTCTAAGTGCAAGCGTTGACTTGCAAGCGGCATTATTATCATCATCCCCATTTTACAGATAGGAAAACTGAGGCGCAGAGAAGTTATACTAGTTGTCCAGATTTGACACAGATATCCCACAGAGGTGCTGGGCTTTGAACCCAAGTATCTGATTTGCTAGAACTCAAGTTGTTAACCACTACACTCCTCTGACTCTTGTTTTCCTTTTCCCTGGTTGGTGCAGTATATATATTGATACAATAACTGATTTTTTGGAGGGCAATTTGACCACTTCTATAAAAAATAAAGACCTTACAAATATAAAAAGTCTGAGATCTAGCAATTCCACTTCTAAGTAACGTTGTTCAGAAATACTCAGTGTCCAAGGATATAGGATATTCATCTTATACATTTTTAGACAACCGGAACAGACCCCCACCTCCAGCTTCAATGATAACTCCTGATTAGCCTAAACCGGTGGCGGTTGGTCTCTTCCTTCCATGGTTATTGGCTCAGAGTGGGCATGTGACAGTTGCAGCTAGTGAGACAGAAGGGAAGGTCTGTTGCCAGGCAGCAGGCAGCCCCCACTTGCCTAAGAAAGACATCACTCCCCTCTTTCCCCAGACATTCTTCAGGCAGGTGGTGACATCAAATTCTATCACCAACTTGAACCCCAAAGAGAATGAGTCTGAGGATTGAGCCCAATGAGGAGGACCTCTATCTGGAGAGGAGGAACCTGGAGCTCTGGAAACATTTTCTACCCAGTAACTGCCTCCTCTCTGGGGCTCTCAAGTTCCTCTAGATCTCTAGTTGTGGGAGATGTGGGTTTTCTTATTGGTTAAGCTGGTTTGACCTGGGGTTTCCAGCCAAAGGTGTCCTAACCAGTATGACTTGGCTGCCATAAAAGAAGAATCAAGTTCAACATCTCTTGTTAAATAGTCTAGCAGAAAAACAAAACTAAAAATAATAAATCAATGAACTCTGCTTTTGCTGGTAAGTTGCTTCGGTCGTGTCCGACTCTGTGCGACCTCATGGACGGCAGCCCACCAGGCTCCCTCATCCCTGGGATTCTCCAGGCAAGAACACTGGAGTGGGTTGCCATTTCCTTCTCCAATGCATGAAAGTGAAAAGTGAAAGTGAAGTTGCTCAGTCATGTCTGACTCTTAGCGACCCCATGGACTACAGCCTACCAAGCTCCTCCGTCCGCTGGATTTTCCAGGCAAGAGTACTGGAGTGGGGTGCCATTGTTTTCTCTGAAAGGAACTCTAAATCTTGTCAATTTCTTGATCAGAAGATAAATTTACAGCACATGCAAAAGAGAGAGGAACACAGACACAGAATACAGTCAGCAAAATCCAGATGCGGAGAACTCTATCAGACAAATGGATTCTTCAACAATAATAAACTTGAAAAAAAGAAAATGAGGTGTAGGGACCAATAGATCAAAAAAGAACAAAAGACTTATCAACCAACCACAGATGTGGGTCTCAACTGATTCCAGATTCAACCTGTTAAAATAAAGTATGGCATTTGTGAGACAATTAGAAAAGTGAACATTGAGGGGATAATTGATAACATTAAGGAATTATTACTCTTTAAAGTGTATAAGTTACTGTTCCTGATGGCTCAGACAGTAAAGAATCTACCTCCAATGCAGGAAACCTGAGTTTGATCCCTGGAAGATTTCCTGGAGAGGGAATGGCAACCCACTCCAGTATTTTTGCCTGGAGAATTCCACAGACAGGGCAGCCTGGCAGGGCTATATAGTCCTATAGTCCATGGGGTCACAAAGAGCTGGACATGACTGAAGGACTAACACAAATCAGTCATCCCCAGCCTTTTGGGCACCAGGGACCAGTTTCGTGGAAGACAATTTTTCCATGGACAGGTGAGGGGTTGGTTTCAGAATGATTCAAGCGCATTAAGGAAGGAGAGCTCAGCTGTAAATATAGATAAAACTTCACTTTCTGGCCAGCTGTTTACCTCCTGCTGTATGGCCAGGTGGCTAACAGGCTGCAGGCTGATACTGGTCCATGGTCTAGCAGTTGGGGATCCCTGATGTAATTGATACAGTGATTTATGTTTTAAAAACAGATAAGTCCTTAGCTTTTAGAGAAACATTAGAACTATTTACAGATGTAATAGTATAATGTGTGATATTTACTTCAAAATAATGCAGATATGGGACAGGAGATACATGGGGACAAATGAAACAAGATTGGCCTTGAGTTGTTGAATTGTTGAATTAATCACAATTGTTGAAACTGGGTGATGGGTGATGATGATCTTATCTCCCTTAAGGTATGCTTTAAAATTTTCCATTATAAAAAGTTGTTGTTTTTTTAAAAAGGTAGAGCCAGGGAATTCCCTGGTGGTCCAGTGGTTCTCACTGCCATGGGCCTGGGTTCGATCCCTGGTCAGGGAACTAAGATCTCGAAAGCTATGCAGCACAGCCAAAATAAAATTTAGAAGAATTTTAAAAGGTAGATCCAACAAAGTAAATTAAATAAATAAATAATAAAAATAAATTTTTTTAATTAAAAAATGCCGACAGAAAAAAAAATCTCCCTCTGAAATACCTTCTTTCTCTTGCATTGTCAAACTCCACCCACTCTCTGCTATATCCTTCACATCAACATATAAACATATTTGAATATCTCCCATCTTAAAAAATATGTCTCCTTGCCTTCACGTCTCCAAAGAGCTGCCGCTCATTTCTCTGTTCATGTCAAGAGGTATCTCACCCCTGCTTTTGCTTCCTCCCCACTTGCCAATTGGCCACTCCTGTCTGCTCCTGCCCCCACCCTTCCTTTCTCCACTCCAAGCTGCTCCTGGCAAGGTCCCAGAGGCCTCCAGGTTGCCATGGACAACGGTCACTTAACTTCTCTATCCAGAGTGTACTCTAAATGCTCTCAGAAACTTTTGACACAGCTGATTGCTCTCTCTCTTCCTCTGAACTCCCCCTTGTCTTGGCCTTTGTGACACCAGCCTCACCTGGCCTTCCTCCTCCCCCTATACATCTCCTCCTTATCCCTTCCTGTCGCCTTCCCAAGATTGTCTGTCTTCGGTCCTCTTCTCTTCCTCCAGTGCACCATCATCCCCTCTGAGTGTCTCTCCCACGCCCGCACCTTTAACATCCTCCAGCCCCTACACCTCTCCTCCAAGCCCCCCACTACCTGCATCACCTGTGTCCCAAGATGCCACAACGACAGTAGAGGGCAGTGGTTAACAGTGTGGCCCTTGGGGCCCAAATATTTGGGTTTGGATCCTGGCCCTGCAGTTTCCAAACTGTGTGACCATGGGCGATTAATTAACCCTTCTGCGGCTCCATTCTTTCAGCTCTTAAAGGAGGGGCTGAATAATACACATACCCTCCCACTGTCATTATGAGGGGTAAATGAGTCAGTGAATATGTAGCACTGGGAACAGTGCTTGGCATGTTAAACTCAGTACATATTAACTATCATGGTATCTCCCGGGCTTCGCAAACTTAATATACCTCAAGTGGAACTCTGATTCTCCCTTACTATTGGTATGCTTTAGAGGGAAAAAAAGAAACAATTCCTCTCCAGCCTTCCTCACCTCTACGAACGACACAACTACCCTCAGAAACGGGGTTGTCCTTGATCTCTTCCTTTTCCTTCGTACCATCTTCCTCTCTACCCATCTAATTCATTTTTCCCCCCATCTAATTCTTCATCCAGGGGATTCTCTGGCAGCAGAATAGTTAAGACTCTGTGCTCCTAATGCAGGGGGCACAGGTTCCATCCTTGGCTGGAGAACTAAGATCCCGCATGCTGCAGGGCACAGTCTTGGAATACAAGCGAAATAAAAGAAAATGGAAAATCTGTCTCTCCCTGCTTAAACCCTTGTTGCTGTTTAGTGGCTGAGTTGTGTCCATCTCTTTTGTGCCCCCCATGGACTGTAGCCTGCCAGGCTTCTCTGTCCATGGGAATACCAGAATGGTACTACTTCTGAGCCACCAGGGACGCCTACTTAAACCATTACTGGCTCTCATTTCTCTTTAATAATGGTCCCGTACATGGACCCACCCTAGCCTACCTCCTATGTATGCCTTTCTCCTCTTATTTTCTCTGCCTAAGCTTCCTCTGCCTTCTTCTCTGTTCTTCTAACAAGATAACAGTCTTGTGCACCTCAGGGCCTTTGCACATACAATTCCCACTGCCTAAAACACTTTTCCCTGATGTTTGTATGACTGCCTCCTTCTTAAACTCCAAACTTGATCTTACCTGAGAACTTTCCTTATCACCCTACTTAAAATCCTCTACCCCTGTTACTGCTGAACACAGCACAACTGAACTTAATTTGTACTTACATATTTATTTGCTTGTTTCTTTGTTGATGGCCTGTCTTCCCCACTTGAGAGTAGATAGGTTGGCAGTGGGGGTTGCCTTTTTGTGTTCCTTGAGGAAGAGGGCCATGTAATTGCCACATCCCTGGCTCTAAAATTCATATTTGGTAACTGCAGGTGCTTGGTAAATATTTGTGGAATGAATTATTGGATTGTTGATTCATAAAGGAAGTCTGTGTATATGGCGTTGTGGCAATTATGAAAGTCAGTCCATAAACTGAGCCATGCAATAACATTTCCTTGATGCTCCATTCTGCTGAGGCAGTTAGAAAGAGGCTGAACTTCAGTCTTTCTGAGGCTGGGCTACAATTCCAGGATATTCAGCAAGGTCAGATTTGCTGGGGGTATGGTGGACAGGGAGGGGGAGCTTCCCAGGTGGCTGTAGTGGTAAAGAACCTGCCTGCCAATGCAGGAGACATAGAGATGCAGTTTCAGTCCCTCGGTTGGAAAGATCCCCTGGCGGAGGGCATGCCTACCCACTCCAGTATTCTTGCCTGAAGAATCCCATGGATGGAGGAGCCTGGCGGGCTGTAGTTCATGGGATCACAAAGAGTTGGCCATGACTGAAGCTGCTTAGCAAGCACACACATGTGGAGAAGCGGGTAGATGTGGGAGGAGGCTGGGAGGGGGGCCAGGGTGGACAGTACCCAGCCCTCAGGCAACAGTGATCCCTGCTAAAACATCACCACCTTGTCCCCTGGACATTTTTGGTCCTGTGGTTTGCGCTGTGTCTGCTTTGGGGTCAGAGCTGAGAATGCTTTTGCAAGCTGCCTATGGTCTTGCCTGCCTAGTAAACCCCAGAGCCACTTCTTTCTGGGGACCCTGCCAAGAGGTAAGTGGCAGACCCCCCTTGGCATTCTTAGCCAAGATACTTAACCCTACTGAGGCATCTTCTTCCCCTCTGGACTTCAGGTTTTGAAACACAGAGACCAGCTTTTCTATTCTTCCGAGATCCTGATGCTGGGAAAGATTGAAAGCAGGAGGAGAAGGGGGCAACAGAGGATGAGATGGTTGGATGGTATCACTGACTCAATGCACAGAAGTCTGAGCAAATTCCAGGAGATGGTGAAGCCTTGTATGCTGCGGTTCATGGGGTCACAAAGAGTCAGACACCACTGGGCAACTGAACAATGTTTGCTACATATATCCCCAGGAGCACTGAACACAGAACCCAGAGCACAAAAAAATAGGGAGGGAAAAAACTGGATTAACATAGAAATAAGTGTTTGGAAAGATCAAGCTTGCTACTGTGTAGGGAAATGACTATGGAGACTGAAATGGACAAGTCCAGTGAGAAGGTGACAATGATGGAGGGGAGTGATGGGGCCCTGGAGATGGACAGAAGCCAATGGATCTCAGAGATATCTGGGAGATAAAAATCAGCAGAAGTAGGTGAGGGATTGCTTCGGGGTGGAGGAGGTAAGGAAGGAGGCATCAAGAATGAGTCCTGATTCAATCTTGAGAAACAGGATGTCTTTGCCATTGCACATGGAGTCCCCACTTCTGGAACATCCTCCTCCACTGTAACCTCTTCACTGAGGTTACTGAGTCCTTTGAGCAGTCCTGACTGAGTCCCACTCCTTCTTCTTATCTCCATCCAAGCGTTACTTCTGCAGGGCCAGTCACATTCTTCGGGTTGATGCGCTCCCTCTCCTTTGCATATTTACTGGGCGTGTGATCACACATCCGTTCATGACTTCCCCACTGTCAGGTGTGTCAGTGGATCCGAGCTCTCCCCTGCATCTCCAGTGCCTGGCACAAAAGGCTCCACAATGAAATGAAAGCTCCAAAATGCAAGCAGAGGAGGCTCGTGTGCGTTATGCTGGCTGCTGTTTCTCAAGGGGAGTGTAGGGGAGTGTAGGCTGCTGGATTTCAAAACAGACTCCTCCACCCTCAAAAGAGGAGGTGTCCTCACTCCACCTACTTTAAGAATCCGTGTGTGTGACGAGGCTGTTATTGGGAGTACAGTGACTGCACGTGAGGTAGGGAAAATTTTGACAAGAGTTAGCAGGGCCTGTCGGGGCTTCTAGAGCAAGGAGCCAGTGAGTGACAGCAGGAGCTGGGGCCCGGCGGGAAGCTTAGAGGGGAGGAATTACAGGTCAGGCCTGGAGGTGGCAGAAAGTGTCCCCAGAGGTGTTCCGGACAGCAGCACTGGAGGATAACATGCAGTCTCTTTCCTCTACATGGGTCCCCAGGAGCCTCCCTGCCGTCTGCTCCAAAGAAAAGAAATACTCAACAAACCAGGCGTGTGTGTCAGTCACTCAGTCCTGTCCAACTCTGTCATCCCATGGACTGTAGTCAGCCAGGCTCCTCTGTCCACAGGATTTCCCAGGCCAGAATACTGGAGTGGGTTGCCATTTCCTTCTCCAGGGGATCTTCCCGACCCTGGGATTGAACCCAGGTCTCCTGCATTGCAGGTGGGTTCTTTATCACTGAGCCACTAGGGAAGCTCTCACTAACACACATCCACTGTGGTGTGGTTGCTCAGTCTGTTGTTCAGTTCACTGGCTGTCTTCAGAAAGGTGTTAGATGCTCAGTCGTGTCCAGCTCTTTGTGACCCCACGGACTGTAACCCGCCAGGCTCCTCTGTCTATGGAATTCTCCAGGCCAGAATACTGGAGTGGGTTGCCATGCCCTTCTCCAGGGGATCTTTGCAACCCAGGGATGGAACTCGGTTCTCCTGCATTGCAGGCAGATCTTTTTTGACTGCCTGAGCCACTGAGGAAACACCCTCCCCCGTCTCTAGAACAGCGCCCGTGTCTATAAAGGCGTGAGGCTTCCAGGAATATCTGTTGATTGTTGAATGAAGGCACGCAGGAGCAAATGTTCTCAAAGTGTTTCCTGAGTGTGTGTGTGGTGGGGCGGAGGCACAGGGGATTACTACTGCTCCTGGGTGGATTAAACCAGACAAAGTCTTGGCAGTTTAATACCCTCGGGCTCAAAATCCAGGAAGAGAGAAGCTGGGTTGAGGATGAGGAGCGCTGTGGGAAGAGGCAGGATGGGTGTCACAGGGTGAGCGAGGGCACCCACAGGAACAGACCCAGGGGAAACCATAAGGGGTCTCTCAGGAGCCTCAGCGACCCCAGCCTGACTGACTGACACCCCTACCCTATGGGGCAGTTGTGGGGGGGCAGGAATTTGCCCTGGTGACCTCCCCAGGAGCACTCCTGTCACCATGGCGATCAAACGCAAAACAAGCAGCTTGATTGTCCCTGCTCAGCGGGGCAGGTGAAACCCCGGCCACGTGACCGATACTGGGCCAGGTGCGGTTAAGGGACACCCGCCGCCTCCCTGTCTTAACCCATTCAACACCTCAGTGTCCCTGCCGCTGCAGGCCCCACCCCCTTGGCTCTCTGTCCCCAGCCAGATGGGTGGTGACGAAATACCCGGAGAACTGATTGGGAGTCACACAGCCCGGGAAGGACTTCAGGCTGGGCCACACGGGGGCTGCGTGACTGCAGCTGGGTCACTTCACCCACCCGCGTCTCCGTTCTCTCAGCAGTAAAATGAGGATGCTAACACCCTCTCCCTTCCCAGGGAGGTTGGACCACTGGGAACAGAGATGCGGAAGTGGAGAGCCATCGCAGACACAGAGCATCCTCGTTCTGTACCCCGCTTCTTCCCTTACATCCGCCTCAGTATATCAGGGGCTTGCCATTTCCCCAAGACGGAGACCCTCACCAACCACCAGCTAGTCCACTGGCCCATTCCCGACATGCTGGGAGGGAGGGGTGGGCAGCCCTCAGGTGGACCCCTCCCCAACACGGGAGGGGTGGGCAGCCCTCAGGTGGACCCCTCCCCAACACCCCATCAGCAGAGTCCCTCCGAGGTAGCAAAAACCCCTCTCCTGGCCCCACAGCTTTTTCTGGAGTGTTCAAGTGAAAACCTCAAGCCAACTGGTTTTTCTGCTTGCCAGACAGCCAGGCCCTAACCAGCCACGTGATACAGCTGGGGCTGAAGACTCAGAAACATCTCAAGACTGCTTCAGCCCCTAGACCCAGGGCCCAGGGCCCTGCCCGGAGGCAGATGGTCAAGGGCTGAGGGCCAGGCTCAGATTACCCAGTTAGACAGCAGGCTGGGGTGGGGTGGAGACTCACTTGAAACCACCTTTGAAATGTTACGCTTCTGAATCACCAACATGACGTCAACCCCCTTCCCATTTACCCACCAATTCTAGAAAAACATTCTTCCTGTTCTCCTCCAAGGACCCCTCCCAGACCTTAGGCCAACCCCCTCTCTAGGGCTCAGATGTTCTCCTCACTCCCCTAATGACTATGCTGGCAACAAATGATTACACCACCTGGTGTGTTTAGAGTCCCCAGTGACCTCAGAGCCCTCCTCAGATTAGAACAAAACACCTGCCTGTCACCAGCTGGCTCAAGATGGGGGCCAGTTTATTAGGCAAGGCATTGATGAGGCCATGTAATTAGGATGCTCATAACTGTACTGACTCCAACAGGCTTGTCCTAAGGAGGTAGGGGAGAAGCCAGTGTAACCCTGGCTGACCCAGGTACCATGTTCTGGAAGGGGTGACCTAGCCACCAGCTGAACTGACACCTAAGCCTCAGCTAGTGTAACTGACTCTCTCCATGATCATTAAGTAAAATTACTATTGCTCTTTGCACCAGATGAACAAAACATGACCTGGGGCTTCCAGGAACCCCCAGCCTATGGTAGACATATAGAAGGCCGGACTCTTGACAAATGCTTTGAGAACATGGGGTGGAAGAGATTAGTTTCAACTGGGGAAATCTGGAGAGGTTTGAGAAAGAGGTGGCAGTTATCCTGGACCTTAAAAGATGTGTAGGATGGCCAACTGGTTATTTGGATGGTGGCACAGCACTGAAAGTGGGAGGAGAAGGGGATGACAGAGGACGAGGTGGTTGGATGGCATCACTGACCCAATGGACATGAGTTTGAGCAAGTTCCGGGAGACGGTGAAGGACAGAGAAGCCTGGTGTGCTGCAGTCCACAGGGTTGCAGAGAGTCAGACACGACTGAGCGACTAAAAAACAACACAGCATCCCAGTGGGAAGTAGTAGGGGTTGTTTTAGCCACATGTTCTGGGAAACAAGCTCACTCAGGACAATGCAGATAGTGGAGTGCAGCTTATTACACCGGCGGGCCCAAGGCAGAGTCATCTCTTAATCAAGGACCCCAACCAGTTTTTGTGAAAACCTTATATACCCTAAGTGTGCGTGCCCAAACCCACCTCCCCAAATTCCCTGAAACTAGTCTGAACAAAGGAAGAGAAAGATACAAAGCTAACCCATGATTCATATGCCTTAAGCCTAGGTAGTTAACAGTGGACACTTACCAATAGACCTGTGGTCATATCCCAATAAGCGTAATAAAATTTATGATTCTATTTGGTTACACAGATAATTAGGGTATTCTTTTAGGCAATGGAGAGTCTAGGTATGAGCCCTGGGGTCTTCCATCCTGCGGCGGGCCCCTGGTTTTCCAGTTGGTATGTCGTTTCCATAGATACTGGGCATAGAGCTTAAAGTCCACAGTCCGGCCCAAGATGGAGCCCTGCTTTCAAGATGAAGCCTGTTCTGTCTGTTTCCTCCTTCAGGGTAAGGACCTGAAAGGAGGTATGTAGTGTAGTCTTTGGGGGTGCCTGGTTGGTCCGCACCATGTGCCTTATAGG